>NC_057864.1:15947841-16650341 GCF_019393635.1 Dromiciops gliroides | reverse complement strand
AGGGCGAGCTCTTCCAACTCTTGGTGGGTGACCCTTTTTGTGGTAGTCCACATTCTCCCGAGGGAAACAGTTACGTGCAAACAATTTCCCTTTCGTGGATTTTTAGTGTCTTAGCACCTGGGTCTGTTCTTTCCTGAGGTCACAATGTTAAATTGCTTTACGTAACAGACTTGGGGGCGTGGGGTAGGGAAGGGTTTGGTTTGCTTCGCAATCAATAAGCATGTATTAAGCACTTACTGTGTACCAGGCACTCAGAGCTTGGTCAGACATCGAATACACCAAAGTCATCTGCTGTATCCCTCACCATCCTGGCTGTCTAGACTTTTGTCTCACCACTGGACCCAGCTACTAAGTGTCTTTAGTGGGATTTGAACTTGGGTCTGTCCTTTGACCCACTGAATGTCTTTGAGAACCATGGGAGACCTTTTTAAGCCCTGAAGCTCCACAGAAATGGCAGCTTTTGTCCTCTTGATCATTATCATTCCTCCTTTGCTTTCTCCACCTTGGGCCTGATGCATCATTTGTTTTCTTTCTTTTCCAGATCATCAGCCAGGTGAAACAACCCAAGTATTCTGCCAAAAAGCCCATTGGTTCTGAGGAGATCTCGCTGGCTCCCTCTTCCTCTTACCGTTCCACGGATACAGAGCTCACAAGCTACGGTAGGAGGCTCTTCTGAGATCCCCAACAAAGTCCTTTTAGCATCTTGTAGCCAGTGGGTCTTTGTTTCCAACTCAAGAAGCTAATATTTGTCTTTTTCTTCAACTATTCGTAACTGATGCTGTATTCCTAGAGGTCTGGAAAATAGACATTTGGGGAATAATGGATTCCACCCCCCTTTGTAAGAGGCGGTGGAGTGATGGGATATTTAAAGCATGGAGGGACTCACCAGGGACACAAACAGATCGAGGCAGTTGCCCTTTGAGGGGCTTTTGCATTTTTATTTTTTTTTTGGTGGGGCAATGGGGGTTAAGTGACTTGCCCAGGGTCACACAGCTAGTACGTGTCAAGTGTCTGAGGCCGGATTTGAACACAGGTACTCCTGAATCCAGGGCCGGTGCTTTATCCACTGTGCTATCTAGCCGCCCCCTGGCTTTTGCATTTTTTATCATAATTGTTGTCTCCTGAGCCCCTCAGCCATCGAGGGGTGATTTTTTTCAGAGAACTGACTGACATTAACTCTTCATTCACCAGGACGCCCTACATTCTGAGCACTCACATCACCTACGAGCACCCCACTTATACAGAGCTTGCTTCAGTGGCAACCTCTACTACCTAGAGCCCAATTGAGAATGAGGAATTAAGGAAAGATTGTCCCCAAATAGCCAAAGTGCATTGCCATCCATTTATTGAGATTTATTAAATGCCTGCTTGATGTAGAACCATCTGTTAGCAGTAAAGGAAATACAGTGTTGAGGTTAGACAAGGCCCCTGCCCTGGTAGACGTTACACTATGGAAAGGGGGATGAGACAGTAGCATGTGGCAGCGCTGCGCAATATCTCATTCTCAACAAGTTACTGAGCAATGTTCTACCTGAGGTCCAAGGGAGGTCATTAGTAGACCAAGGCTGCAGAGAGATGATGGGAAGACAGGGACCAGGAACATTCTGCATGGATCACAATCTGCATTATTACCAGGAACACTCAGATCTGTGAATGCAGAGAGTCTCTGGTGCATTGGACTCTAAAGGGTGGTAGAATTCCCAGCCCTCCTAAAGAAGGAATAGCATCTCATTAAGAGGGAACAGCAAAGGAATGGAAACAAGATTAGACTGGGTTGATTGCAGGAGCAGAGATTAGCTCAGTCTACTGCACCTGTGTAGAGGGGAAGTAATGCCTGAGATTAGAAAGGGACAACAACATCAAATTTTGTGGGGCCTCAAAGGCCAATCAAAAAAGTTTGACTTTTCTTGGGAAAAGCGTAGAGAACTGTTCAAGATTTACAAGGTCTATTCATGTCATTCAGAGAACAGTATGCATACTCTTATGAACTCTAGCCTTTGTTTAAAGATCTCCAGTAAAAGGGATCTCACTACCTCCTAAGGCAGCCTGTTTCTGTTGGCCCTCACTCAGAGCCTACTTGCTCTCATTTTATACATCATTCTAACTTGGTGTCTGGTTTACAGGCCTATGATAGATTAGGAGTAACATACATAAGATATGGAAGGGATGGGACCCTGAAAGTAGGCCTGCTAACAGCTAACGATATAACCAGGAGGGAAAAAATAAATTATAAAAAGTCAGTGAGCATTTATTAGGTACCATCTGTATGCCAAGCCACTAAGGTCTGGGAATACAAAGAAGGCAAAAGACAGTCCCTCCCCTCAAGGAGTTTATAACCTAATGCAGGGGCTCCTAGTCTATTGTCATCTTTGGCCATTTAAGGTAGAGGCAAGCATTTCAGTGAGCTCTCAAGGCATCAGAAAGTAGAATCTAGAATATGTCTTCATGGACAGAGGGCTGGGTGTGTAGTCAGAAAGACATGGGCTTAAATCCTGCCTCCGACAGGGGGCTGCTCCCTAGATCTGGGGATGGTTACCTTTGGTGGAATCATTAACCCATGTCTGATGACACCAGAGAAATGAGGTGTTATCCTCTGTCAAGGAGGGGGTCAGACAATAGCCCCCTCAAAGCCCTGGGGATTCCTTCTGGGCCCAAGCCAGTCTCTGTTCACTCAGGGACCTTGTTGTGTCTCATCCATCATTGTGCAAACGAAGCTTCTCTTAAGTGCTTGGTTTCTCATGAACACCTCATGACCTCCCACTTAAATGGTTCTCTGTCCTAGACCCAAAAGTACGTTTCTTTGAATTTTCTGTGATTTAGCCTTTTTTTCTCTGTCAAAGGATAGACTGAATCAAAATATCTGAGTTGGGGCAGCTAGGTGGCGCAGTGGATAGAGCACCGGCCCTGGAGTCAGGAGTACCTGAGTTCAAATTCGGCCTCAGACACTTAACACTTACTAGCTCTGTGACCCTGGGCAAGTCACTTAACCCCAATTAGCTCACTTAAAAAAACAAAAATCTGAGTCAATGGTGACCTCAAACAAGAATCTGCTTGATAAGATCTCCAGCCAGTGGTTGTCCAGTCTCTGCTAAGGCTCCTCCCATAAAGGAGGGGCCTGCTCCACTCTGGGATGGCTCTTATTGGGAGGAAGTTGACAGGAGCCTAACTCCACCCCTCTTCCCTTTTCCCCTTTTGTTCCCAGTTCTGCTCTCCAAACCATATGTGGTCTCCCCAGATAAGATGTAGGCTCTTTAATAAGGGAATTGACTTTTCTTTAGTGGCACCTGGACAGGGTGGCCTTTTTTTGTAAAGATGCTCCCTGCCCCTTCCACATGGTAAAGGATCCTGCGACATGCATGAACCTTTTAAACAATGGCCCTCACTTGTTTGTTTGTTTTGGCAAGGCAGTGAGGGTTAGGTGACTTGCCCAAGGTCACAAAGCTAGTAAGTGTCAAGTGTTGGAAGTTGGATTTGAACTCGGGTCCTCCTGTATGCAGGGGTGGTGTTTTATCCACTGCGCCACCTAGCTGCCCCCAAAAAGTTTCTTCAAAGAAGAAGAAGAAAGTAGTTCAGAAAATCACTAAATACAATTAAATACACTGTCCCCCTAGTCCTCCACCTGCACAGGGAAGGCAGCAGAGGGTGTTTTCTCAAATCCTCCCTGGAGCCAGCTCAGGCATCACTTATGTGGGGCTCCCTTTTTTGGGTACATGTGCTTCCATTCACACTGGTCTGGTCATTTATTCACCATTTCTTGTTACTTCAGTCAGCAACTCTCAATCATTCAATCAACAAGCATCCATCAGGCACTTACTGTGTTCTACATAGAGTGCAGGGCTCCATATAAATACGTCTCCCCGTGCCTGGCTGAATTCTTCATATTCGTCCCTTCTTACATTTCAGCAGAATGCCATTTTGTTCATGTAGCACAATTTGTTAAACTGTCCTCCAAAGGATGGATGGCTTTATTTATTTATTTCCCCACAAAAAGTGATGAACTTCCTGGATCGTTCCTTTTTGGTTTTTGTTTGACTGCATATGTTCCTTCATTTAAAACTTTTGTTAATGCCCTTTTTCCTTTATAACGTTCACTTCTAATGTGGTCCTTCCCACTGTGAACTATCCCTGATAACAAAAGAAAGAAAAAAGGAAAAAGAAACAGTTATGGAAAACCAACCAACAAAACAAGCAAACAGAAAATCTGAAATTGGAGAGCTTGTATAAACGAAAGTTAAGAACTATCTTTACGTGTAACAGGAAAAAAAATAAAATACTTTATTAATTAAAAAAAAAGAAAAGAAAAATACTCCATAAATCTTAAAGTGATAAATAAATGTTATTACTTTTCTCAAAGGAAAAAAAAAACAAGCAAACAAACTAAACAAACCTGAGTTTGAGAATGTTTGCAACATTTAGTACCCATAGTCCCCCTCATCTCTACCAAACAGAAAAATGTGCATTTTGTTATCTGGTCTTTGGAATGTAAAAGCAATTCTGCCTCCCTTTCTTCCTTCCTCCCTTGCTCCCTCCCTCCCTCCCTCCCTCTCTCCCTTCTTTCCTTCCTTCCTTCCCCCCTCCCTCCATTTGTCCCTTCCTTCCTTTCATTTTTCAGGTGGTTTGCAGGTTCCTTTGTCAGTGGACCCTGCCACGTGCCCTATAGTTCCTGGCCAAGAAATGATTATAGAAATCTCCAAGGGACATTCTGGCCTTGGTCTCAGCATCGTGGGAGGAAAAGATACTCCACTGGTAAGTTTCTAGCAGGGAAATGTCCCCTGAGCTTAACTTGATCCTAGCTTAGCTTCCCAGTAGAAAATATCCTTTTGTGTGGTAGAAAACCTGTAACATCCCCTAAATCTGCTTTAGTGCTTTGGCCGATACTGAAGGCTGCTTCCCCTTGTCCAGGATGCTCTCTATCAGAATGTAGGGCAGACTTTGAGAAATCTTGGGGAGGGGCCGAGGAGCATGAAGCTCTTGCCCCAGACCCCAGCCTGGACTGCCAGTGTCCTTCCTTGTGCCCTATTCTACTTGGTTACACCTTCCCTTCCCCCTTCCCCCTGCCTCCAATACCCTCCCCCATGCCCGGATTGACAACGTTCCTGCTAAGGCTTGGCTTGGCCCTAGGGTCTGGGGTGTGTGCCTCTGAGTCCTATTCCTGGCATCTAAGTCATGCTGGATTTCAATTCCGGAAGACCTGAGTTTGAATCCTGCCTCAGTGAATAATAAAGCCCCCATCACTCAGGGTTGTTGTGTGGTTGCAGGTAGATGGTATCTATAAGGTGCTTCTCAAGCCTCAGGGCATCCTCTGGAAGCCCCAGGTGATTCTTTATTCCTTTTCCAGAAAAATAGCTGGAGGTCACCTGTGCCAACCCCACTTAGCATTCCGTTGCCCTCTCTCTGGGGTGGCTCTAAAAATGAATTTTATTCTTTTGATTTTACATCCCTTTCATTTTCAAATAGATCCCCTTGCATGCCTCTCTGTAGCAAGGCTTCCTTTAGAATGAAAAAGAAAGATGGGAAAAAAACAGTTCAGTTAAACCAGTGACAGCTAATGATAATAATAGTTAGCATTAGGACAGCACCCTTTACAAAGATCATCCCATTTGATCTGCAAAACAACTCTGTGTTATGAGCATTATATAGAAGGATTATAAAATCCTTTTTTAGAGGAGAAAGCTGACAAATCGAGTGACTTGCTTCAGGTCACACATCTGCTAATTGGCTTAACTGGGATTTGAACTCAGGTCTTCCTGATGCTAAATCCACTACTTCCTATTAACCAACACATTAACCGAGTCCTATAAGGTTAATGTTGACTTTGATATTAATAATGACATCAGGGGCGGCTAGGTGGCGCAGTGGATAAAGCACCGGCCTTGGATTCAGGAGGACCTGAGTTCAAATCTGGCCTCAGACACTTGACACTTACTAGCTGTGTGACCCTGGGCAAGTCACTTAACCCCCATTGCCCTGCACAAAAAAAAAAAAAAAAAAGACATCAATGATGATGATGGTGCTGGTAACAATGGTAAGGATGGTGGTGCTGATGTCTCAAGGTACCCGTTAGGTACCTGGAAGGTTTAGTGCCTACAGGCTCAGTATGTATCTGTAGTGTGACCTGACCCCCCAAGAAAGCCATTGTGATCTTAGGACCCCTTGAGAGAAGTCGAGCATCCAGAATGAAGGATGTGATAATCCCACCACATTCTGTGCATTTTGATGGGACCAGGGAAATTTCAGATTCCCTCAAAGCCAGGCCTCTTATCCAGAGCTCTGTTAACTAGGCTACATTTTCTCCCAGCTCTGAAGGCCAAAATCATTCCCTCAGCCTGTACCATCATGATTATAGTCATTGCTCATGGATCACAGATCTGGTTTGGGGGAGTTGAACCCACAGGCCAGGACCTTGGGAAAGGCAGGTCCCTCTGCAGCCTTCCTGATAACAGGGAGACTGAGTTAGTAACAGCATTGATCAGCATAGAAACCACAGTTGTCCCCTTTCCTGTGCTTTGTGGGGACTCACCACTTCTTTTCAGGGAGATAAAGGCCAAATGGAAATCACCCCTCTCAGATAATGACTTGAAGATTTTCATGATTACCGAATCCTGGAGTCTCAAAGTAGGAAGGGGAACTTACGGGGCCAATTAGCTCACAGCTATGTGAACAAGTCCCAGCCTTTGAAAGTTCATATTCTAATTAGGGAAATAACATTTTTTTTAATGGTACATACAGGGCAGCTAGGTGGCGCAGTGGATAGAGCACCAGCCCTGGAGTTATGAGTACCTGAGTTCAAATCGGGCCTCAGACACTTAACACTTACTAGCTGTGTGACCCTAGGCAAGTCACTTAACCGCAATTGCCTCACTTAAAAAAAAAAATCTCTTCTTTGGGGCAGCTAGGTGGCGCAGTGGATAGAGCACCGGCCCTGGAGTCAGTAGGACCTGAGTTCAAGTCTGACCTCAGACACTTAACACTTACTAGCTGTGTGATCCTGAGCAAGTCACTTAACCCCAATTGCCTCACCACAAAAAAAAAAAAAAAAATGGTGCATACAAGAATATCCCATCCCCTGGACTGAACCTCACCCCACTGCTGTCCATATCCCCACAGAAGCTTAAATTTAGTTTCTGTGGCTACTTTCTGCTTTTTTGATGTAGACATTTCAACTGTTAGCACAGATTCAAACCTCTGAAAAAAATCGATGTTTATGGATCTCTCTATCTTTAAGTGAGTCCAAGTGAGGGGAAGGAGGGCCCATTGTTTTCTGTGTGACCGAGTGTTTTATTTGATTATTTCCCGCAAGATGAACTCTGCACAGTACAGTTTTTTGAAAAGTTTGGTTTACTTTGGCAGCTCACCCCTAAAAGCTGAGCTTTCTCTGCCATTATTGCTTAAGTCATATATTTTTACACCAAACATCTTATTACCTCGGCTTTATTATTTTAAAATCAAAGCAGCGTTTGCAAATGTGCATGACTGCAGAGCAAAGGAATGTTAATGAATGGTGCTATTGAAAAGCCTAGGTTGGGGCAGTGCTGACCTTCCAGAATATAACTGTAAGCAAAAATAGGAGGCAAGCCGAGTCAAATTTAAATAAATAAGGACCAGATGGAACCATAGGGGCCTATAAAATGTAATGCAAATATTATCCATTTCCCTAAAATAAATCTATATTTCAGTATGAAAAATTATATTCATATTGATGATGTGGGCAGACTTTCTTATGAAACTTGGCAAGTGACCCCGTGGCCATAATAAGATTTTGCAATTCAATGAAAAACAGGCTCCCCTTTGACCTCCTGAAGAGAAACATTTCAGCATTGCAACCCATAAAATGGTCTTACATGAGCCCGCCGATTCATTCTCCATATTATATTAGCTGTTTTATTGCCGAGATATTTAGTTGAACGTTTTAGATCGCTGTTAATATTGGACGACCGTCAGCAGTCGGGGTGTGAGAGTCTTGGGGTTGGGACCAGTGGGAGGGAGAGCTGTTTGCCCGTGTTGTTCTGTAAGACTGTCTCTGGGGAACATCTCCCCCAGATCTTTCTCCATCTCCTCTGCCCTCCCTATTAATACCCCACTGCTGGTGCCTCTCCTCTGGGATATTCTTGTATGCACCATTTTAAAAAATGTTATTTCCCTAATTAGAATATGAACTTTCAAAGGCTGGGGCTTGATCACGTAGCTGTGGGCTAATTGGCCCCTGAAGTTCCCCTTCCTACTTTGAGACTCCAGGATTCAGTAATCATGAAAATCTTTGTCATTATCTGAGAGGGGTGATTTCCATTGGCCAAGGAGCAATCAGTTAATTGACAAGCATTTTTACTTTCTCTTGTATCCACAACACCTAGCACAGTGCCTGCCGGGAGGTAAGCTTCCATTAAATGTTTGTCAATTGGAAAACTTTGTGCTTCACACAGAGCTTGGCCCATGGGAATACTTAAGAAGTATTTGTTGACTGACTAACTGACATTGTCAGAGCTAAAAGGGAATGTAGAGTCTGTTTCGCCCAGGATCCCTTCTGCCATTTTTCCTTCCTAACTATAAAATTATGTCTAATTCTCTTGCATTCTTAGATTTATACCAGTGAAGACACCTTCCCTACACCTCTCTGAGCCCTGGGTTCTCAATGCTAATGAAATCATAGGCTCAGTTCCTATCCCTGTTCAAATAGGAAAGATTCCGTCCCGTCAGTATTGATTCCATATTATCAGCATGGCCAATATAGTCTGGCTCTTCAGTGATATAAATAAAATATGCTGCAGGCAGTAACTCAGCGCCATACATATTGTGTCTGCAGAAAAGGGCTGTGGGGTGGAGGAATCCCAGCTGACTCAGTCCCCTGCAGGCCTAGAAAGATCCACTTGTAAAATCCATTTTATACTCCCCAAACCCCAGATTCTCTCAAGAATGGGGGATTATGTGTTCTCTGTAGTTCATGGGAGCCCCTTCTTGGCTAATTCCCCAAGGCTTACCCCTAGATAGCCTCCGGGCCTTTCAAGTTTGTGATCCATTCCACTAGCCTCTGTGGTATGGTTGGCATGTTTATTAATGATACTGTTATCTACGCGTTGGCAGCTTTACCCAGAAGGAAAACGATAACTGTTTTCTTTGTGTCAGTCCACACTGAACACAGGGATTCCCCTAGCTGGTGCTTCAGGGTCTAAGTTCCCCTGAGAACCTGAGACCGTTTGTGGGGCTCACTGATAAATAAAGCTATTATAGTCACTTGAGTCTTTCACATTGACATAGAAATCAATATAAATACAGGCTCTGGAGTCAGAAAACCTGGGTTCAAATCCTGCTTCTGGTGCTCACTGCCTGTATGACCTTGCAGGTGGTAGTTCATCTCTCTGGGCCTCAGTTTCCCCATCTGTAAATGAAGGGGTTGGGCCAGGTGGCCTCTGAGCTGTTGTCTCAATGATCCAGGAGCTCTTTAGTAACAGCTTCTTGTAAGATTGCTGCTTATTTTTTTCCCTGTAATTTTACACTTTTTTTTCTCCTTTCCACTCCTTTTTTTATTTTTAAGTGAGGCAATTGGGGTTAAGTGACTTGCCCAGGGTCACACAGCTAGTACGTGTTAAGTGTCTGAGGCCGGATTTGAACTCAGGTATTCCTGACTCCAGGGTCGGTGCTCTATCCACTGCGCCACCTAGCTGCCCTCCTTTCCACTCCTAATTCCCTTCTCTATCCCATTTCAAATCCTCATCCATTGACAAAAATGGCTCTCAGAAATAAGTCCACTGAGCTCATAATGATGAAGACCGTGGTATGAATGTCAGCTCGGGTGTCCCTGACTATCAGAGCTGACCCTCTAAGATCAATAGAGACCCGGCTTTGTGCCTCAAGCTTCTCACAGCCTGTGTGCTTCCACTGTTCAGTCTCACGCATCATCCCCTTCCACACACTCTGGTTCAGTCACTGGTGATGCTGAGAGGGCTAGAGAAGGGGGAGGGGATTCCTTCCTTCCCCTCCTCCCCAATGAAGCAGATAGAGAGGTGCTACTGATCCAGGTGGGAAGAAACAGAGCCAGGGGTAGTTGGCAGGTTGCCTGGGGTGTTTTAGGCAATTGAATTTTATTGAAATTAATTGATGTCCCAAATAGCTCTTCAAACTCCAAATTCAATATACTTTCCCTATCATCACTCTCAATGAGGTGATGATAATACGTAGCATTTATATAGGGCTTTTAAGGTCTGAAAAGTACTTTACAAATACTATCTTGGGGCAGCTAAGGGGTGCCATGGATAAAGCACTGGCCCTGGATTCAGGAGGACCTGAGTTCAAATCTGGCCTCAGACACTTGACACTTACCAGCTGTGTGACCTTGAGCAAGTCACTTAACCCTCCCTCGTTGCCAGCAAAAACAAGAACAAATACTGTCTCATTTGTCCCCCACTACCACCCTGTGAATTAGATACTGCTATTATCTCCATTTTATAGTTGAGGAACCTGAGGCAAACAGTGATGTAGTGATTTGCTCAGGGTCTCACAGCTAGTAAGTGTTTGACTCTGGACCTGAACTTGGGTCTTCCTGACTCCAGCGCCCCATTCGCTGTACCACCTTTTCTTCCCATCTCTAGTGTGTTGTAACTCCATTACTGAGTGCCTTAACATCCCTAAATGCTTCTATTTATCACAGTGTCAGTCCAGAAGACATTATTTATTCCAGCAGTTAAAGAGAAGGCTCTCCAGTCAACACAGGCCCCCATGCAGACAAATGACCTTGTGTCAGCCAGGCGCCATGGAGCAATTTAATACCCTTCCCTTCCCTGGAGCTTCTGAAATGCCCATACACAGAACCCCGCGGGATGCCGCCTGGAGTTTGTCCTTCTTCACAGTTTCACTCAGACTGCTGGGGCGTTAGCCAAGGGAGAAGTTGGGTGGAGGGGGATCTGTGGCAGGCTGTCTCATCCTGACTGATCCTGGTTACTACCAGTGATGGAGCCCAAGGTTGTATGGACAGCGGCTCCCTCAGACATGCTCAGTCCTAGTGACTGATGCAACTGAGCCGTAACGGACCTGACGGGAATCTGCTCTTTGAGTGACCGAGCCTTCCATGCTGAGGAAAGGGACAAAGTAGATGCCGGGTCAGGACATTTGGTCCTAGAACATGTGACCTTTGGCCTGATTCTTGTTTTAATTCTCATGGGGAGATCAGCCTCCATTGGGACTCAGAAAACCTGGGTTCAAATCCCAGCTTGCCTTTGTTTCTTCTTTTTTGTTTTTTGTTGGTTTGTTTTGACAGGGCAATGAGGATTAAATAACTTGCCCAGGGTCACACAGTGGATAGAGCACCGGCCCTGGATTCAGGAGGTCCTGAGTTCAAATCTGGCCTCAGACACTTAACAGCTGTGTGACCCTGGGCAAGTCACTTAACCCCAATTGCCTCACCAAAGTCTAGGGGCAGCTAGGTGGCGCAGTGGATAGAGCACTGGCCCAGGAGTCAGGAGTACCTGAGTTCAAATCCGGCCTCAGACACTTAACACTTACTAGCTGTGTGACCCTGGGCAAGTCACTTAACCCCAATTGCCTCACAAAAAAAAAACCCAAATGAATTTTCTTTTTACCTCACTTTGTGAAGCATTCCTTTGTTAGTTTATTTGGTAAGGTATTAAATCTATAAATTAATTTTGCGGCATTGTCAATTTTATATTGGCCCGATCCAGCCATGAACACTGAAGAATTTTCCAGCAGTTTATATTGTTCTTTATTTTTTTAAAGAGGCATTTTGTAATTGAATATTTAAGTATTGAGTGTGTTTTGGGAAACTGTCCCAAATGTTTTATACATTTTGTAGTTATTTCAAATGGGACATCTTCCCTTTCTATTTTCATCTTTCAGTTTGTATTTTAAAATAACAATGTTGATTTTTGTGAATTCCTTTTGTAGCCTATATTTTTGCTAACACAAATCTCAATTAAGGGGAATTCTCTTATATATTCTATGTAAACCCTCATGTCCTCAACAAATAGAGTTAGCTTTGTCTCCTCTTTATCTTTATGTTGATTATTTTAGCTAGTATTTCAGTAAAGCTCCTCATGATCTGTTTCCTGCCTTTCTTTTCAGTCTGACCTTACATTACTGCACTGCTCTCTATATTCTAGCCAAACAGGCCCTCCTTTTCCCTTGGATATCATTTTGCTCTTCTGCCTTTGCCCAGGCTTTTCCCCTTGTTCTCCCTCTTCTCCTTCATCTCTTAGATTCCCTACCTTCCTGCAAAGTACAACTCAGGTGCTCACTCCTACAATGAGACTCAGTAGTTATGGTTTCCAACTACTCCCTCCTCCCCATTACTTTGTATTTGCTTCATACATATTATCTGTTTATTTTTCTATGTACACATTCCCCCCCAATAGAATGCAAGCTCCTTTGAGGACAGGAAATGGTTCTTTTTTGGGAGGTTCTTGAACCCCACAGTGAGTCCCTAGCACATTACATAACAGACTCATCATAAAGACCAGTTGAATTGAAATTAATTGAATCTCTCTATATATTTGTATCTATGCAAAATAGTGTTCCAGAGCTTCAGAAGGCAGCTTCCCAAAAGGATTCCAAGATGTAGTTTGATCAATGTAGTAAGTGTATACTTGCCCAAAGGGATGGCTTTGATGTTTTTAAAAATCAGTTCTATTATTTTACAATCACACATAATGCACTGACTGTTAGTTCCTTGTGGGCAAAGACTCTCTACTATTTATTTTTTCCATATAGGTCACTATACCTGGGAAAGTAAGAGATACATAGTGACTGAACTGACTGGTGATTGCAAGGCTGGTTTTTTAAGCTTTGTTATTTATTTATTTATTCATGTATTTATTTGTTTATTTATTTATGTTTGAGGAGAATTTTATTTTCCAAAATATATGTAAAAACAAAATTTTAACGTCAACTTTTACATCACAATCATTGTCTTCCTTCCCGAGTCCGAAAACACACTGTGATCCTCACCTAGTAACAAGGAAAAGCAGTTAAGCAAAATCGAGCAACAGACAACCCTTGTTGGATAGCATATGTAGCATTCTGCCCCTGTGTCCATCCCCCCAACCCCCACCTCTCAAAAAAAAAATTTTAAAAAGAGGGCTGTGCATTGATTATCTCTTCTCCAAGGTCCAGTTTGATCGTAGTAGATACACTTCAACATTCTTTTTTGATCTTCTCAATTATATTGTTTTGCTGGTTTTCTTAGCTTCCCTTAGATCATGCAAATCTTTCCATTGTTTCTCTGAATTCATCTCATCGTCCATTCTTACTGATAGAATATCTGATTACTTCAGGATACCACAGTTTGTTCAGCCAGTCTCCAATCAACCCAGTTCTTTCCAGCTAGCTAATTATTATACTGTATGTTCAATCTCAGTCCCTTCTCTCATTACTTCACATAAATTAGACCTCACAGGCTAACTAGCTCTGCTCCCCATTAAGCTTCAGATTTGTGTTTAATAGCCTACCTCTGCCAAATTCTTAAATGTCCATAGAGATGCATAGCCAGGTTTCAAATTTTACCATAAAATGTAAGTAAGATGGATCACAGTTCACCTACAGGTCACTGGTGGCCAGCAGCCATGGGCCAAAGTGCCACCGAAGACAATCCACACAAAAGTATTCTATCAGACAACACAGAGGCAAGGAAGGTAATCAACAGACCTCGAGAAATTCATTGTGATGCTAACCATGCCTTCTTCCGTCTATCTTCATGGCAGCCGAAGGTCACCTGAGTCGTTTGGCCTCATTAGTTTGGTTCTACAAGAATGGGAGCAACTGGTGGGGAGTTATGGTCTCTTTCCTGGTTACCTTTGAATGCTCAGCATGTAGCACAGTGGAAGGCCACATAGGAAGGGATTAACAGATGCTCATTGTCTCTGCCAGCTAGATTGCAAACTCCCTGAGGGCAGGGCCTTTTGTTTTTGTATCCCCGGTGCAGGGCACATATTAGATGTTTCATAAGTTACTCTTTATTGGATTGGATTCAAAGTAATGAAAACGTATTTTGGGCATGTTTTTGGCAGGATGCTATAGTTATTCATGAAGTATATGAAGAAGGAGCAGCAGCCAGAGATGGAAGACTTTGGGCTGGTGACCAGATTTTAGAGGTAAATGGTGTTAATTTTGCTTTGAAGTGTAATCCTGTGGGTGACTTCCCCTTTGTTCACAAGCTATCCTTGTTGGGTTGGACACCTCTTCTTACTTGGAGGTCCCATATTGCTCTTCACAGGATTACAGGGTCTCCCACTGATTGATTCACTCTTTTTCTCACTAAGCCCTGTGTTCTTGTTCCCACTCTCTCTCTGTCTCTGTCTCTCTCCTCCTCCAGCTCCTCCTCCTCTTCCTTCTCTCTCTTCTCTCTCCCTCTTTCCCCTCCTCCTCCTCTTTCTCTTTTTCTTCCTTCTCTCTCTCTCTCTCTCTCTCTCTCTCTCTCTCTCTCTCTTTCTCTTTCTCTCTCTCTTCTCTTCCCTCTCTCCTTCTCTCTTTCCCTTTCTCCCTTACTTCTTTCTGTGCCAACAAAACCCAGAAAACTGGTTTTAGAGCCAGAGTTACTGGGTTGGAATCCTGAATCAGCTACTTACTACCTGTGTGACCTTGAACAAGTTGCTGAGCCTCTCTAAGCCTGTTTCCTCCTTTGTAAAATGGGGGAGTTGGACAACTTCTTCTCTAATGTCTCCCCTATCTCTCCTGCAATGATCTGGTGGGAAGAATACTGGCTTTGCAATCCAAGAACATAAGTTCAAATCCCACCTATGATATACCCCTATTACTTAGTCACTTCACCATTCTTTGCTGATGTCATATTTTGAGAAGCTTTGGGGGACAGATCAGGGATTTCATTGGTGTAAGGAAATTGCTAGGGCAGCTAAGTGGCACAGTGAATACAGCACTTGGCCTGGAGTCAGGAAGACCTGAGTTCAAAGCCTGCCTCAGATACTTCCTAGCTGTGTAACCCTGGGCAAGTCACTGAACCCTATTTGGCTCTGTTTCCCTATCTGTAAAATGAGCTAGAGAAGGAAATGGCCAACCACTCCATTATCTTTGCCAAGAAAACCCCAAATGGGGTCATGAAGAGTCAGACATGACTGAAACAACTCAACAACAACAACAAAGGAAATTCCTTCCACCAAGGCAGATCAGTGACCCATGGTCTTGGGGCATTGCTTAGGGCATAGATAGTGTCTCCCCAAGTCAAAGAGCATATGTCAAAAGTGGGATTGAACCCAGGTCTTCCTGATGCTGAGGTTCATTCACCATCTATTAGGCTCCCTCTTTTGTGTCTCCATTTGCTTCTGGCATTGAAAATCATTTTCTCAAAGCAGATATTTGAATTGCTCCAGTTAGACTACGTTGGAATGGGCAGTTCACTCCTCCCCTCGGTTTTCCTGGTCAGCTGAAAGACAGCTCCAGGCCCTCTTGTTGGCCTGCCATACTTTACCAGTGGCTCCATCTCACTGGGCTTTTCTCATTTTTCATCACTTTGCATGGACACGAAAGTGTCAGCTCAGTGCCGGTCACTGGGTGAAGGAGAAGGCACAGCCAGCAATTTGTGTAGGCTGGACAAAAGAGCTGACTTTGTGGCGTGAAGCCTTTAGGCAACATTTATTTCCTTTATTGGAGGAATTTAATTGACTAGTTAACATTTTATGGTGAGCATGTGTGCATTTTGCTTAGTGACTTTCATATAACCCAGGAAGGCTGACATCATTGGATCTCAGCCTTCAATGGGTTCTGTCCCTGGAGGGGAAACCAGAGAGCCAACTATGGGTTAGAAAATACAGAAAGGAAGGGGTTAAAGGTGTAACCAAGCTGACTACAAGGTAAAAAGAGGCTTGGCTCAAATGAGAAATTTCAAGGCAGACCTTGACTGTGTTTCCATGCTAGAACAAGTGATATTCCCAATGGGTTCATTATACTATATGTGTATAGGGTTAGCAAAACAGAGGGGGGCCTCTTTGGGGTTGGGCTTAATAGTTTTAACACAGAACATGGTTTTAATGATTAGATTTTTCTCATTTTGTAATCAGCTAGGATTTAGCCAAAGCTGGTAATTAGCATGATGAGGTAAAAGGGAAAGAGGGTAGTGACTCCTTAATTGAATATTTGGAAAAGGTCGACTGTTTGCATGCTGTGAACTGTAGTCAGCCCTTACATGTGATGATGATGCCAAGGGTCAGTTGAGTTAAATTCAGTTAAAGTGAAAGAGACTTTTTTTTTTTAAGTTCTATTGATGCCTTTAGTTATTACATCCTGGTCATTTCTGAGTATACCTCTCCAAGTAAGCCTTCCCTTGTAGCAGAGAAAAATAATTTGATAAAACCAACCAACACAGCAACTCTGGAAGTATATGCCCCATTCCGTCCACCTTGTCCCTCACCTCTCCAATGAAAGGGGGAAGGATCACAAACTAGACAATTGTTTGATCTGCCCATAACTACCTACATGGGCCTCATTGCCTTTCCTGGATAGTCTGGTGGTTCCCCCACTCTTGGGGGCTTGCCATTTTGATACTGGACTAAGTATAGACACTTATTCAGCTCTAGCCTTACTGAAGCACAGAAACCATGGGCTCATCCAATCCACCATACAAACCTCTCTGGTAGCAAGAACTATAGGTATATACCATCACAGCAGGCCTAACCTCTCTTTTCTCATACGGTTCCCTTCTTTATACCTCCATCCAAGCACCTTCAGGAAGGGTTAATTATAGCTTAGATTTTAGCTCATGTCTAAGGTTTCCCCCTAAGGGAAGAGTAGAGAGGTACCGAATATACTCTATGAATCAGGTATGGGACAGCTATTTATTTCACATACGCAAAAGCAATGCATAACCCAAAATATACATGGTCACTCATTGACAGAAAAACAAACAAGTGTCACTGTTATACTTGGTGGGGAGGTTGGTCCTTAAATTCATCTAAACATGAAGCAGTTTCACTTCAGCCCTGTTCTGTATCCCTCATAGTCTGTGGCATCTGGCAAGCCAGGTCAGCAGTAAGGTTCAGTCTCTTGTCAGTGGCTCAGCTCCATCCATTGTAAACAAGACCTCAGAACCATTTGCACTCTGAAGGACACCTGGACACATCCATACTGAGATGGATGTTCAGTCATCTACTCAGGAAAGGGCAAACACAAAAGAAGGAAGCTCAGAACCAGTCAGGCTTCCTTAAGCAGGTCATGAGCTTTAGTTAACACATGCCTGTGGCCCTGGGCAGCTGGTGTCGGGCCTGGAGTGAGCTGCCTTTCCCTACACCCTGAACGAATAGCACATCTCAGCAGTGCAGACAGTATCCAAACCAGAAAGAGGAGAGAACACTGAGCTTGTGGTCATTCCCTTTTAAAGATACACTGAAGGGCAGCTAGGTGGCGCAGTGGATAGAGCATCTGCCCTGGAGTCAGGAGTACCTGAGTTCAAATCCGGCCTCAGACATTTGACACTTACTAGCTGTGTGACCCTGGGCAAGTCACTTAACCCCAATTGCCTCACTAAAAATAAATAAATAAAGATCTGCTGAGTCATCAGATCCTCTTTCTCAATGGCAGATACAGGGATTGCCTCATCACCTCAAGGCATTAAGCCCTCATAATGCTAAACCATGTACATGTGAGCTGGAAAAAAGCCATGGAATCTATGCCTGGTCTATGGAACTGTTAGATACATGTATGAAAATTCAAAAGGAATGCAAGGTCATTTCAGCCAGGGGGGACATTAACCTCGGGTAATGGCCTCTTGTAGCATGTAGCATTTGAGCTGAGTGAAGAAAACTGGGCATTCTAAGAGGTAAATATGAAGAGGGAATGCTTGCCAGGCATGGGGGACAACCTATGCAAAGGAACAGAAACAGGCGGTCCAACAGATAGCAGGCTAGACCTGAAATCAGGAAGACCCAAGTTCAAATCCAGCTTCAGACACTTAATTACCAGCACATGCCTCTCAGGATTGTCATGAGGATCCAATGAGAATATTTGTAAAGCATTTCACCAGCCTTAAAGCACTATAGAAATGCTCACATTGTTGTTGTTGTTGCTATGAAGGTCAGCTTGATTGAATTACATGAAGGAAAATAATATGACTTTGGGAAGCTAATTGTGAAGGGTTTTAAATGCCAAAGAGAAAAGTTCATATTGGAGCCTAAATAGGGAAACTTTGGAAACCTGAATGAGAGTCTTCTCTATCACATCCACAACTACCCTGCCTCTTATTGAGAATGCCCAAGGACAGGAGCCCATCACCTCCCGAGGCTGCTGACCATGCCATTTGGGGCTAGCTCTCATCAGAACCAAAGGTGAAAATATAAGGCACCATGTTTATTCTTCCTCATGGGTAGTCTTGAAACAGAGGCTGAATGACCTCATGTCCAGTATACTGTAGAGAGAATTTGAGGTCAGCAATGGTCCCAGATGGTCCCAGAGGCCCCTGCTGTCTGGCAGATTCTGTGATTCTAGTGACACTCCCCTGCCAGTGAGCATGTGTGTCATAGACATGGCAGAGCAGGAAACAGCATTGGAAATGCCCACTGATCTGTCTCCCTGCCTGTCTAGTGCCTGGCCTCATTCTATTGAACAGATGGGTCTGTATCTTCCTTTTCAGACCATCCAGGAAAAGCGAGTCTGTCATCTCCATCAGGAATCCATCCTAGCATGACTTCAGAGCCAGACAGGCCAGGCCATGCGTAGTTTGGAAAACAAAGATCTCATTTGGTTATATAATAACTTAACAGGACTCTGAAGGTGTTGACACGGCAGACCCATTCTGAGCAGTTTCTCCAGTCAGCCTGGATTTACCCTGCTCAGTGTACATATGGCATCTCCCTGGGCTCTGGACCCCTAGTATGCTCCCACTGTGGTCTATTGCAAGCATTTACAGAATACTTGACCAGCATTAGTTGACAAGCCATGGACAAAAACCTAGGCAACTTAATCAAATGGGTAAGATAGTACCGGAAACTCCAAGATGAAGATCTCCAGCTGGAGGTCCAGTAAATATCTTTTTTTTAAATGAGGCAATTGGGTTAAGTGACTTGCCCAGGGTCACACAGCTAGTAAGTGTTAAGTGTCTGAGGTCGGATTTGAACTCAGGTACTCCTGACTCCAGGGCTGGTGCTTTATCCGCTGTGCCACCTAGTCACCCCTCCAGTAGATATCTTAAACTCAATATCCAAAATGGAACTCCTTCCCTCACCCCCTAATCCTCCCCACCCTGCCCTTTCCTGTTGCCGTAGAGGCCAACACCATCCTCCCAGCCCCTCAGCCTCACAACGTAGGAGTCATTCTGTATTCCTCTCTATCTCTCATCCTCCCCTCTCCCCCAGATCCAAGCTGTTTCCAAAGCCTGTCAGTTTCAACTTTGCATCTTTTAGATTTCACTTCTGTAGCATCTCTTGTGGATTTCACCTCTGCAGCCTCTCTTGTGGATTTCACCTCTGCAGCCTCTCTTGTGGATTTCACCTCTGCAGCCTCTCTTGTGGATTTCACCTCTGCAGCCTCTCTTGTGGATTTCACCTCTGCAGCCTCTCTTGTGCCTTTCAGTTCTACAATGTCTCTCAAATATTTCCCTTATTCCTCTGATACTGCCCCCACCCTGATGCAGACCCCATCACCTCATGCCCAAATTATTGCAATAGCTGTTGGGGGTGGAGGGCATCCTGCCTGCCTCGAGTATCTCCCCACTCCAGTCCATCTTTCACTCATTTGTCAAAGTGATTTTAAAGTTTAGATCTAACTATGTCACCCCTTCCTATTCATTAAACTTCAGGGGTTTCTTATCACCTCTAGCATAAAATCCTCTATTTGGCATTCCAAGCCCTTTATCACACACACACAGATACTCTCTGTCTCTCTCACACACATACACACGCACACGCACACCCCTACACCTTTCTAGTCTTTCCAGACCTTACTCACCACTTTGATCCAGTGACACTGACCTCCTGGCTATTCCACAAACAAGATACCCCAGATATTTTTTCAAGTTGTCCCCATAACTGGGATTCTCTCCCTCCTAATCTCTGCCTACTGACTTTCCTGTCTCCCTTTAAGTCCCAACTAAAATCCCATCTTCTACAGAAAGTCTTTCCTAAACCCCCCTAATTCTAGTGCCTTCCCTTTCTTAATCATTTTTCATTTGTACACAGCTGTTTGATTGTTTTCTCTCCCATTAGATTGTAAGTTCCTTGAGGGTGGAGTCTATCTTTTGCTTCTTTTGGGGTTTTTTTTTTGTTGTTGTTGTTGTTTTGGGTTTTTTTGCAGGGCAGTGAGGGTTAAATGACTTGCCCAGGGTCACACAGCTAGTAAGTAAGTGTCAAGTGTCTGAGACCAGATTTGAACTCAGGTCCTCCTGAATCCAGAACCGGTGCTTTATCCACTTCGCCACCTAGCTGCCCCTTTTGCCTCTTTTTGAATCCTCAACACTTAGCACAGTGCCTGGCACATTTCTTCTTAGTTGTTGAGTTGCTTCAGTTTTGTCTGACTCTTTGTGACCCCATCTGGGGTTTTCTTGGCAAAGATACTGAAGTGGTTTGCCATTTCCTGCTCCAGTTCATTTTACAGATGAGGAAACTGAGGCAAACAGGGTTAAGTGACTTACCAAGGGTCACACATCTAGTGTCTGAGGCTGGATTTTAACTCATGAGGATGAGTCTTCCTGACTCCAGACTCAGTGCTCTGTCCACTGCACCACCAAGTTGCCCACCTAGCACTTAGTAGACACTTAATCAACATTTATTGACTGACATGACAATATCTGTACTTAGGTAGCAGGTAAGAACTCAACATTTGTTTATATATCTTAGAGTCTCTCATAGATCTAGAGCCAAAGTTCCCTTAGGTACCACATAGTCCAACTGCCTCCTCTTATAAATAAGGAAATTGAGGCTTAAAGAGGTGAGGTACCTCTCTAAGGTCATAATGTCATAAAATACCCAACATCATAAAAATACTAAGAATTAGAAACAGGTTTTGAACCGAGATCTTGAATCCTGTTTTTCCTCTGCTGCTTCATTAAAAACAGTGGTTCCTTCTCTCTCTCCCCGCCACCCCCCACCAAGCCCCATAGTAGTGAGGAATTTTTGCCACCTGAGTGGGGTAGGTTCATGGAATACTTTGACTTCCTTGTCTATCTCCCCTTGCCCCTACCCCTGCCCCCTTGGCATCTAAACTTGTGAGTCCATTAGCATGAGGAATTCCCAGTCTGGAAATTCTATCCAACAATGTAAATTGGCAACTTGCGGGTAACTTATAACCTTGGAACACAGTCTGGGTCATGGAATTGGAGATTGGAAGCTAGAAGGTACCTCAGAGGTCATCTAGTCCAGCCCCTACCCTTTATTTTAAAAATGAGGAACCGAGTCAGACCTCACCGTATTCTCTGTACTATGGCATACTGACTGCTTTGTGTTTCTGTAAAATTGCTCCAGACTCTAGCTTCTCTAAATACACTGTTCTAAGGCATAAAGACTCTGCCTGGTCAACCCCTCCATCTGTTAACCCCTCCTGCCTCTCTTTTCCTTTCCTGTGGACAGGGGAAAAAAACATTCTTTTGTCTAACCAATGAATAGCTGGCCCAGACCTTGTTAAATTTGGGGACCCTATTGTGCTTTTAAAAACGCATAATTTTTGTATGACTTTACTGATTATAACAAAACTCTTCATGATATCAATTCCATATGTCAGGTACTATTTTTAGCTGTTCTTCATGGCACACCCAGAGTAACATATGATAAACTGAGGCACAAACAGAAACCTTGAACTGAGAATGGAGCATTGGGGTGTGGTCTTTGTTATTACTAATGCTTTAAATAAGGACTGCTCTTGTGGTATGAGAAAAATGGGCTTTGAAGGGCAATGCTTTTCATAAAATCAAAACCATTATAGTTAAATACCCATTGTGTGTGTGTGTGTGTGTGTGTGAGAGAGAGAGAGAGAGAGAGATTTGGCAACACAGAAAGTTCAGTTCTTGTACTTTGAGCTTTTTCCTCCCTTGTTTAATGTAAAATGAAATCATGGTCTCGTGTGCCATCTATTGGGAAAAAGCAAAATAATCAGCCAAACACCTGAGGTTCTCCAAAGGCAGTGCTTTTCCCCTTTTGTTCCATGGGCCCCACATGCAAATAATGGAATGCACTCCTTGGAATGTAGCGACCAGTCCCTTTTTCCAACAGACAGAACCCTTCCTGTTCTCTCTTACTATCATACTTTATCTCTTTAGAAAAGCCCTTTAACACTCACAGGAAATCTGAGGGGGAATCCAATAAATGGAGTATGAGCCTCCACAGTAGTAGAGAGGAAAAACACAGTGCCTTCGGCCAGCCCCTGAATCCTAGAATCTCAAGTTGAATGTTCCCTCCATGTCTACTCCATCCCACCCATCTTTGATCAGAAATCCCTGCTGAAACACAGCCGGTGGGTGTCCTGCAGCTTTTGACTCCCAAGCCCTCATGAGGAGAACAAATCACACTTACTATGTGGCAGGCACTCCCTGATGAAGAAACCTCTGAGAGGGCTCTAATTGTTAGGAAAGTTTTCCTGGCATCAAGCCTTAATCTGCCTCTGCAATCACTACCGATGGTTGTCCACCACAATACTCACTGAATTGTTTTGAGCTAGTCTTTTAAAAGAGCTTGGTAATTAAACATGTACTAGAGGGTTGTATACAGGGAAACATGGGGCTGATCATTTCAGGGGACCAGCAAGAAGGGGTGGAAAGAGGAAGATGGTTAAGGAGGACGGCTCTATGCCCAACTCCTCATTTGCTACTTCTGTGGTTTGAGGCAGGTTCCTTAACTTTTCCAAGCCTGTATTTTACTCATCTGCAAAACAGGCGTAATAACTGCCCTGGGTTGCTCTCCAGGTCAGTTGTGTGCTGTATGTAAAATAATCGACGTAAAAATGCTTTGTCAAAACTGTCCCATTTCTACCCAAATATAAGAGCTCGTTACAGTTGCTCAGATAGTTGTCATTCTTCTAGGTTAATGGTATTGATCTGAGGAATGCCAGCCATGAGGAAGCTATAACTGCCTTAAGGAAAACGCCCCAGAAAGTACGACTGGTTGTTTATAGGGATGAAGCTCATTATAAAGATGAAGAAAACCTGGAGATTTTCCCCGTTGATCTTCAGAAGAAAACAGGCCGAGGACTGGGCCTAAGCATTGTGGGAAAACGGTAAGGCACTGAAACAATCTGTTCTCTAGAGGTTTCCAGTCTTTGAGTATGACTCTCAAGAAAATAAAACCACCACGTGGATCTTCACATTCTTCATAGTGTTCATCGATACATTTGCATCCCCAAACCAATGACCAAATGTGGTATATCAAAA
The DNA here is from genome assembly GCF_019393635.1 of Dromiciops gliroides. Taxonomy (NCBI): domain Eukaryota; kingdom Metazoa; phylum Chordata; class Mammalia; order Microbiotheria; family Microbiotheriidae; genus Dromiciops; species Dromiciops gliroides. Next base: position 16,627,042 of record NC_057864.1, on the reverse strand, counting down.
TTAGATCATTTCAAAGCCATGGTCATCCTTAATTCTAAGGAAACTGTGACATGTGCAGGGAGGACTTCAGTCTACTTTTTTAGGATAATTTCAAAATACATTTATGTCTCATGTGAAGTTTCTCCTCTCTCTAATCCATCTTCCACACAGCTGCCGAAGGGACATTCCTAAAGCATAGGGTTGACCATGTCAACCCTCCAGTATCTCCCTATTGCCCTACAATAAAATACAAATCCGTCCTCTGTTGATATTTAAAGCCCTTCACAGCATGGTTTCAGGGAAACCCAGGAAGACCTGTATGAACTGATGCAAGGTGAAGTGAGCAGAACCACGAGACAATGTATCCAATAACAGCAACATGGTAAAGACAAACAGCTTTGAAAGACTTAAGAACTCTAATGAAAACAAGGACCAACCACTATTCCAGAGGACTCACGATGAAACTTGCCACCCACCTCCAGATAGAGAGCTGATGGACTCAGAGGGCAAATTGAGGCATATTCTCTTTTTTGGACATGGCTAATGTGGGAATTTGTTTTGCTTGATTATACATGCATGTCTGTAATGGGTTTATTTTTCTTGCTTTCTCAGTGGCGGGAGAAGGGAATATGGGAGGGAGAGAATTTTGGAGCTAAAAATAAAATTGAATTAAAAAATAAATCCCTTTACAACCTGACTTTTAAGGTCTATCTTTCTAGCTTTATGAATTACTCCCCTTTGTGCACTCTACAACATATGCAAAACTGTCCTTCTATGGCATTCATTTCCCACCTCCAGGCGGTCCCTCATCACTGGGATGCACTCCTTGTCACCTGTATTTCTTGGGATCCCTAGCTTCCATCAAAGTTCAGTTCGAGTGCCACCTCCTATGTGAGGCCTTTCCTGATCCCTCCCAGCTGTTAGTCTCCTCCTTGTTCCCCATTATCCTGTATATGTTCTGTGTACACTTATATGCACAAAAATGTTTCCCCCTAGAGAATGGAAGTTCCCTGAGGGCAGGCAGCATTTATTTATTTATTTATTTATTTATCTGCTTGTTTGTTTGTTTGTTGTCTTTCTGCCTCCCACCCAGTGCTTAGCAAGGAGTAGGTGCTTACTTGCTGCTTGATTGATTCCTTGTGTGCTTGCTTATTTCTTGTGCTCTTGGAGCCACCATTTTATTTAATCCATAACTGGATTTAGGATCTCATCCATGTGGTGGACAAAGTGCAGATTGCAACCCATTCACACCTTCTCATGCTGGGAAGTTCTTGTTCACATCTTAAACCCTCTGAGGAGTTTATTTCTAATACTCCCAAGGTCTTAAAAATTCATGGGATTTGAAGTTTCCAGATAGAAAAACTAAGGTGTGAGCCATTGAAGCGTCTTGCCCCAAGTTACCAAGTCATTGGTCAGCCCCTTGACTTTGCACTCTCTACTTCAGCCCAGAAGGTCCCCAGAAGAGGAGAGCATTTAATGTCATTGGGGAATCAGTGAAGTTTGCTCTCCATTTGGAAGCAAGTTCAAAAGCCAGCTGAGTGCAAAGCCATTGGCAGATCACGTCCTGCTCTGCAGCCTGGCCTGGTTCCATCTCTGCTTCCTGGCCTGCCCCTCACAGCCTTTTCTAGAGACAGATGAAATGGTCTCTCCATCTATTGCTGGGAAGCTAGGTGGCTGTATATATGTATATATGTATGTATATATATATGTGTGTGTGTGTATGTATATATACACATATATGTATGTGTATGTATGTATATGATGTTTATACTTCCTGGTATATATGGTATATCATGTATATATATGATATTTCTATCTCGTGGTTTATATGATATTCCCTTCATTAGAATGTAAGCTCCTTGAGGGTGTTCTAGGTGGCACTGTGGATAGAGCACCACACCTGAAGTCAGGAAGATCTGAGTTCAAATTTGACCACAGACACTAGCTGTGTGACCCAGGGCAAATCACTTAACCCCTATTTGCCTCAGTTTCTCTTCTATAAAATAGAGATACACTGGAGATGGAAAAAGCAAACCACTCCAGTATCTTTGCTTCATGAGTTGGACATGACTTAACAACAATAACTCCATCTATTGTCAGAGCCTCCACTTGAGTTGGTAAAGGATTTTTATTTCTATTCATTAAGACAAGAACTAATTGTAGCCAAAATCTCTATAGTGCCTTCAGGATTACAAAGTGTATTATCTAGGAGGTAAGTGCTATTATGATCCCCATTGACAGATAGGGAAACTGAGGCTGTGACTGATCCAGGGTCTGAGGCAGGATTTATACTTGGGTCTTCCTGACTCCAAGTCCCACACTCTCTCCACTAAACCACCTGACTTGCTCCAATGTATCTCATCAATGTGGATGTACTATCTAATAACGCACATTGTCACCCACTTGTGCCTGCCCATCCTATGAGATTTGTGGATGTTCTTTCAGAAATTCACCGTAGTGCAGGGCTTTCTTTCTCCTGACATCTCAAAAGTACCAATGGAGGACCCAGGCGGTCTTTCATTATCTCTTGGTCTTGCCAAGTGACCGGTCCACATTCATCCTTCACCCTGCTTTTCCTTCTTGCTTCTCCATTTATAATGTGCTGGCAACCCTTTCACACCCACCATCTCCTTTCCTTTGCCCTTTGGGTGGTGTTCACTCTTAGTTTTTCAGGGAAATAAGACATTTACAAACAAGAAAGTTCAAATTCAGCAAACCCGTATTAAGGTTTATCACTTTATATCAGTCATGCCAGGCACTTGAGATACAAGGATGATGGTGTTGGTGATAATGATGTTAAGTGGCAAACATTTATATAGCTCTTACTATGGGCCAGGTACTGTGCCAAGTGCTTTAAAATATTATTTCATTTGATCCTTACCCCAACCCTGGATGGTAGGTGATATTATTAGCCTCAGTTTACAGATGAAGAAACTGAGGCTAAGTGACTTGCCCAGGGTCATGCAGCCAGTATGTGTTAGAGGATAAATTTGAACTCAAGTCTTTCAGAATCCAGACTTGGTCCTTTATCCACTGTACCACCTAGGCTGCTCTGGAAGATCTGACATCCTAATGAAGGAAAATCATATAACAAATTACAGATGTGTGTGTGCGTGTGTGTATGTATATGTTAACATTTTTTAAGCATCCAGTTTTTGCCAATCATTGTGCGAAGTGCTAGAGAAATGGAGTTGAAAACGAAATTTTACCTGCCCTCAAGGAGCTTACATTCTGCTGAAAGAAACTTCATATACACAAATAAGTAAACACTCCAATTTGTGCCAGTCATTGTGCTAGGTGCCAGGGACACAGAGATGAAAACTAAATAGTCCCTTCCCTCAGCGAACTTACATTCTCCTGGAAGAAATGACATATGCACAAGTAAGTAGATCTAAAATATATGTAAAGTGAACAGTTTGTATATTTGGGAATCAACATTCTTACAGAAACACTTGGAAGTTTGTTGTGTGGTTTGGAGTGGGTGTGTCTCAACTTCTAGGAATGGTGTGTATGTGAAAGAAACCAACAGGCTGAGTCACTGGCCACCTGCTTTGTGATCTTGCCAGAAATGGAAGTGGAGTCTTTATCTCAGACATTGTGAAAGGAGGGGCTGCTGACCTGGATGGAAGATTAATCCAGGGAGACCAGATCTTGTCTGTGAATGGAGAAGACATGAGAAATGCTTCCCAGGAGACAGTGGCCACTGTACTCAAGGTGAGTCTAGGACATCTGATTGAGTTATCTTATAGTACTTTGTAGCTAGCAGGCGCCCCTCGTACCCAATATCATTCCTGAAAATGAATAGGAAATGGCAAAATTATAAAATATAATTCCATAGAGCCAAAATCTGTTTGATTATAAACCTACATTGGTTTATGTGACAACACGGGAGAAAAAGATTCATTTATTCATTTTAGAATTTAATCCCTGAATACAAGACGTAAAATTGCTTAGTGGATCGGAAATTAGTACTCTGGACCCAAGCTGAGTCCTGCCACTCACCACCACCCATCTTCCTTAGCAACTCTCCAAGACTATAGGTCATAGGCGTTGTTTTGTGTTGAGTGTCCCTAATTGGAGTTCCTTTCATAGGTTTAGAAAAAAACAAAAATAAGTCCCTTGATTCACAGGAGAAAAAAATTCTAGAAAGAAGGAAAATTCTATTGCTGGCTGTAACTGTATTAGAAATGGAGGCTCAGAGGATTAATTAGCATCTAATTAGTATTCATGCTATCAGGTACCATAGATAGGTACACATGGTTTGTTTTGTGGGGCCATGAGGGTTAAAGTGACTTGCCCAGGGCAGCTAGATGGCACAGTGGATAGAGCACCGGCCCTGGAGTCAGGAGTACCTGAGTTCAAATCCGGCCTCAGACACTTAACACTTACTAGCTGTGTGACCCTAGGCAAGTCACTTAACCCCAATTGCCTCACTAAAAAAAAAAAAAAAAAAGTGACTTGCCCAGGGTCACACAGCTAGTAAATGTCAAGTGTCTGAGGCTGGATTTGAACTCAGGTTCTCCTGAATCCAGAGCCAGTGTGCTATCCACTGCACCACCTAGCTGCCCCCAGTACACATAGTCTTGATAGGAATCCATTTCATCTGGGAACAACAGGCCTGAGAGGGAGTTTCTAAGCTCACTCTCATCTTCCTCCTACCATTGGATAAAAGATCCAGGCAGGTAGCTCTCACTGGGGCTGGCCTTTAGGAGGTCTGACCAACAGCTGCTGCTGAATTCCATTAAGCACTGAAGCTGGAGTTATAAAAGCCCATGTTCAAATCCTCCCTCTGGTGTTTACTAGCTTTGTTTGCCTGCCCAAGTCATTTACCATCCCTTGGCCTCAGTCAAATCAACTTCAGTTAAAAAAACCAAATAGACACAAAGGTGAAATCTCTTCATTGAAAAGTGGCCAGTAGCAGCATATTCAATCAATCACTTGGTAAGCACTTATTAATCACCTACTGTGCTTCAAGCTCTATACAGAGGGGATACCGAGGCAGCAATGGATAGTTACTGCCCTAAAAGAAGTTGCTTTCTATTGGAATGATCATTATCAACATGCCATTCTGCACCCCCAGCTAGGGAGTATTGGCTCATAGGTGAACAGAGCTGGGCTGTAGCCTCCCACTGATGTTTTTTTCTGGATTTTTTCTCATTCTAAGTGTGCTCAAGGCCTTGTGCAGCTGGAGATCGGAAGGCTAAGGGCTGGTTCTTGGCTCTCTTCAAGGAAAACCTCTCAGAACAGCCAGGTAAGTAGTGACCTTGAAGGATGATGTAGATTAACAATGAGTGGGCTTCTCTAATTCAGAGACAGGGGAATGCCATGAAAAGACTCCTAGAATCCCTGGTACATACTTGCTGTGTGACCTTGGGCAAGTCATTAATTTTCAAGACCCCCCTGGGCAAATCTTCAAGACTTTTAATTGATAGAGCCAGTGCATTGAGGGAGGGGATTTCCTTATGGAAAATTCCAATGAATAGTTCTGATGAAAAGGAAGGAAGACCCCAGACTTGGAATCACAAACCTGGGTCCCAGCACTGACTCCCTCTTTCTTCTACTGTAGAAAGGGAGGTAATAATTCCTGCAATACTGACTTCATTGAGCTTCCTGTGGGGACTAAATGAGATGATTACACTCAGGTCCAAATAACCAGCTTCTCAAGCACAGGATGGAAGAGCAACGGTCACACAGTTTTCCCTGCCAAAGATGTGGAGGTGTTAGTATACCAGAAGTTTGATATAAGTCAACAATAGTGCATGGCAAAGAAACTCATACAATCTCAGACTGCATTGTCATGGCTCTGGCATCCAGGGACAAAGGAGGTCTGCTTTGGTCTGACCTTAGGAAAACATGGAAAGGCTCGAATGAAATAAGGAAGAGCTAAATGAGCAGAAGCAAGAGAACACTGTAACAGCAACACTGTAACTGTAACAGCAACATTGTTTTTAAGAATGACTTTGAGCAAATGAGTCATTTTGAGTATTATAAATACTAAATTAACTATAAAGGACATAAGAAGGAAGACACTGTCTGCATTCAGAGAAAGAACTAATAAACAGAAGTATGTTTAGAACGATTTTACATATATCTATATACCTGTTTGTGTTTCTTGGTATCTATATCAAGAATAGGAGAGAACAAAAATGTAAATTTATTATATTTAAAAGGAATAGCAAGTTGTACATAATCGATTAGCAGTTTCATGTGCAATCATTTTTTTTAGTTATAATATGTTATGGAAATGCTTGTTTTATTCCATAAATTAAAAAATAAATATATATTTTTATGAAGGTATCCAATGGGGGCCAACCAAGATGGTGAAGGCTTTGACTTCATGTCATATGACTATAGATTGTGGGAATGGGGGGGTGCGGGGGCAGTGGTTGGACTGGAGAAGACTCAAGGAGGGACATGATGGGCAACAAAAAGATTTCTTACATGGAAGAGGGATCCCACTCCTGCTTGGCCCCAGAGAACACAATGAGGAGCAATGGATGGAGGTGGCCAGGAGCCAAGTTAGGCCTGATTGGGGGGGGGTGCTTAAATATGGTATATCTGTGAAATGGGTGGCCTTGCGAGCTAATGAGTTTCCCTTTGCTAGAGGCCTTCTGACTGAATTCTCTTTTGGTTTTTGGAGCAAGGCTTCTTGGTCAGATATGGACTTGAATTCCCACTCTGATGTCTCTCTATAACCATGAAGCAGAATGTATTTGTAAGATATGGTCATTATTATTATCCGCTTATAAGATCCCAGGTCTAAGTATGGAAAGACTTTGACTCCCCCTAAAGAAGCCAGTCACCTCCAGAGAAGGAAGCAGATGCTCAGAGTGTCTGCAGTCACAGCAGTTGTTAGCATCAAGGCAGGGGCTCTGATCATCTTCCCACTGAAGCGTTCTGCCTCCCTTCTTTCTTCTCCACTAACTAGCTAAGCTTTCCCAATTTCATAACAGTGGCTCTTCAAACCTCCGGCTGTTTGGATTTTTGTCTTCCATAAAGTGTGTTTCAGGTCCCCTAGTTCCATATTATTTCAGTAAGGTTTGAATGCAGAGGGATGGAAAATAAAAGCGAGGGGCTTATTAATTCACTGATTTTTCTGGTCCCTTTATTGCCAGCAAACATTTTCCTCGAAACATTCTCCTCTGCTCCCCAGTTGGGGCTGAGTTGCCTGAGTGCATTTGGACACAGCTGTGTTTATTAAAAAGGTAACATCTGGTGGCAATTTGACCCTCATTAGCTCAGCATTGTTCTGCTCCTTCAATGAAATTTTGCCGTCAAGCTAACTTGTGAAGAGCGAGGGCATTTAATGAGTCATTCTTGGGGGAGTGGGCAGTGCCAGGTTCTCCCTGGTCTTGTGGACTGGCATCACTAGCCGTGCTGGCAGATATTGGGGGCTTCTTTGCAAGATTAAAATAAGCCTCATCTTAAAAAAGACAAAAGACCCTTTGCAGTCCCTTTTTTGGCTGGCCGTGAACGCCGGCCTCGCTGAAGAGTCCCGTATTTAGCCCGCTAATCCGCTCCATGCTGTGCTTGGGTATAGACGCCCTTTTGTCTTAAGGCAGCAGAAGCGATTTTCGATGAGAGGGGTCACCCCATTTCCATGGTTATCAGCCTGCAGCTGTTTCAAGATGACTGTCTCGAGGACCCCCTTTATGGCCTGAGTTTGCTGAAGTGAGTTTCCCAGAGAACAGGACGGTATTCTGACAGCCACGATGACTCTTATACAGAAGAGATTCAATGGAGCTGCCTGCTCTCTTCCATTGGCTTTTCAGAGGGGAATGGGCCAAAGAGGGTACCATGACTCTGACCACACCAGTCAGAATGACCCGAGAAATATTTGTGATTTCCTGTGTCAGCCAAACAGAGACAGGAGCTGCTGATGGTGTTGTGGGCATTCTTCAAGGAAGTAGAGACTTCCTGCAGGCTTTCAGAGGGAATCTCAGACTTTGGGTTCAAGTCCTGACTGTGGTGCTTAATACCTGTGTCACTTACTTGGGGCAAGGCACTCAGCCTCCCTTCATCCTGGCTTCTTCCTTTGTAAAATGAAGGGGTTGGAATAGATGTCATCACCGCCTGCTCTAATTGTATGACCTTGTGATCCAGCGGCCCTGGAAGGGAAGGGCAGGGGGAGTCAGGGGAGGGGAGAAAGATTGGCAGGGTCTTGCCTTTCCAGCTTGGGGGAAGGGCTGGGGAGGAGGCGCAATAACTATCTTCAAGTCTCTGAGGGTTATCACACCCCCTGAAAAGAGATTAGAATTGTTCTTTTTGCCCCAGAGGGCAGAAGAAACAGGAGCAATGGGTAAAAGTTTGAAAGAGGCTGGTTTAGGGCTGATAAGGGGACCAACGTCCTAATAATTACAGCCATCTCAGGGTAAAAGGAGCTTGCTTGGGAGGTCAGGGGTGCCCCTTCTCTAAAGGTGTTTAAACAGAGGTTGGGTGACCACTTCTCAGGTGCCCTATAGGGGCCATTCTTAATGGTTATGGATCAGACTATGTATAGCCACTGAGTGTCTTCCTATCCTGAAGTTCTGTCATCCTATGAAATTCCTGCATTTGTCAGTGCCTCACTTTTCCCCATCTGTAATATGTGTGTGCTAGTCTACACAGTGTCTATGGTCCCTTTCACCTCTAAATGGACGACTCCCTGCATGATTCTTAGTGATCTCATGCTAACTCCCCATGGTCCCTCTTTGCTTTTCTAAGAATTCCAAACCAACAAGGAATAAAAGAAATTTTCTGGGAAATAGCACTCTCACCAGAAGTTTCCTGGAACAAAATATCTTCCAGAAAAAGAATCTTAAGTCATTTTTAAAAGTACATGACTGCCATATTTTACTTTAAAAAAAAGGGGGGGGGCAGCTAGGTGGCGCAGTGGATAGAGCGCTGGCCCTGAAGTCAGGAGTGCCTGAGTTCAAATCCGGCCTCAGACACTTAACACTTACTAGCTGTGTGACCCCAGGCAAGTCACTTAACCCCAATTGCCTCACTTTAAAAAAAAAAAAAAGATACTGGATGTTCAAACTCACTGTATCATTGCACATGGAGGGACCTGATCATGTTCATTAACCATTAATCATGGTTCAGGATGATGGTCAGAAGACAATCCAGGGGGCCAGACTCTCAATGCAGAGGGTGTTACCATAATTGTTGCCACCCTCGGTTTCTCCTGTGGCATCTCCTTTCATATCCTCAGAGCTTCCATGTGTCATCCTATCTTTGCTGAATCCATGGAGATATTGCCATTCCCAGTGACTCACTGAACCTTACCCAGCCTGCTTAGAAACTATTGTGGAGGCTGACAAAGGGGACAGGTGTGAGTCTATTATGTTGGGATGATCTCAAAAAAAAGAAAGAAAGAAAGAAAGAATTTAGGGATACACTGGGAGAAGGGTGAAGGGAGAGGTAGAATGGGGTAATTTTCTCACATAAAGGAGGTACACACACACACACAAAAACTTTTATTGTGGAAGGGAAAATGGGAGGCAGGTTGGCAGGCAATTGGTTCCAAGAGGGAAGAAGATAGAAGGATAGATGCATGGATGGATGGATAGACGGACAGACATATATATACACACACACTTAATTGTGTACAGAAATCTAACTTACCCAACAGGGAACTAGGAGATGAGGACGATAAGACATAGGGAAGGGAGGATGATAAAAGGGAGGGCAGTGGTTAGAAGCAAAATAGGCTTTTGAGGAGAAGCAAGCTAAAAAGAGAAGACGACGAAAGAAGAAAATGGGATAGAATTAACCACACAGTTATTCGTCATAACTATGAATGTGAATAGAATAAGCTTACTCATAAAACAGAAGTGGAGAGCAGAATGGATTAGAACCCAGAATCCAACAATATGTTGTTTGCAAGAGACACACCTGAAACAGTGAGATACACAGAGAGTTCAAATAAAGGGCTGGAGCAGAATCTGATGTGCTTCAGCTGAAGTAAAAAAAGGCAGGAGTGGCAACCATGATCTCGGACAAAGCAAAAGCCAAAATTGACAGAATTAAGAGAGATAAAATAATCAGGCTAACTACATTTTTCTAAAAAGGTACCACAGACATGAAGTAATATCAAAAATTTTTACAGCAAGTTTCTCTGAGAAAGGCCTCATTTCCCAAAGATCTACTGATTATAGAATTGAGACAAATTTATAAAAGTAAAAGTCATTCCCTGGTTGATAAATGGTCAGAGGATATGAACAGGTGATTTTCAGAAGAAGAAATCGAAGCTATCTCTGGTTATATGAAAAATGTTCTAAATCCTTCTTGACTAGAGAAAGGCAACTCTGGGGTAACACCTCCCAATTATCAGATGTGACATGCTGGAGGGGATGAGAGGAAATAGGTACACTCATGAATTGTAGGTGAAGTAGTGAACTGGTCCAACTATTCTGAAAAACAATCTGGAATTATGCCCTAAAAGGCTATAAAAATATGCCTTCCCTTTTACTCAGCAATACCACTACTGGGTCTGTATCCCAAAGAGAAGAGAAAAAGGGTCTCTATGTACAAGATTTATTTGTAGCAGTTCTTTTGGTGGTGGCAAAGAATTGGAAATTGAGGGGATGCCCATAAATTGGGGAATGGCTGAACAAGGGGTGCCACATGATTGTGATGGAGACTGTTGTGCTATAAGAAATAATGAGGAGCAGCTAGGTGGTGCAGTGGATAAGCACTGGCCCTGGATTCAGGAGGACCTGAGTTCAAATCCAGCCTCAGACACTTAACACTTACTAGCTGTGTGACCCTGGGCAAGTCACTTGACCCTCATTGCCCTGCACACACACAAAAAAAAGAAAAGAAATGATGGGAGGGGTAGTCTCAGAAAAACATGGCAAGACCTATATGAACTGATGCAAAGTGAAGTGAGAAGAACTTGGAGATTGTCATGCACAGTAACAGCAATGTTGTAATGATGATCAACTGTGAGAGACTTGGCTACTCTGATCAGTACATTGATCCAAGACAATTCCATTGGATTTATGATGAAAAAATAGTACCCACCTCCAAAGAGAGAACTGATGAACTCTGAGTATAAATTGAAGCATAATTTTCACTTTATTTTTCTTGCTCAAAAATATATGGTTACTATTTGGCATGGTTTCACATGTACAATTGATATATTGCGTGCTTCTTCATTGATTGGGAAGGGGATAGGAGAGAGGCAGAGAATTTGGAACTCAACATTTAAAAAGGAAAGAATGTAAATTTTTTTTTAATTTTGGGGGGCCATTTCCCATGCTATCTCCCTTCTCCCCTCCTCATCTCATGTCATTCAAACACCTTCCCCTAGCTGTCTTCTTTCACCTCCTTCACAAGAAGACTTGGTCTTCCTTGCAATTGCAAGCCTTCCCAAATGATCCCATTCTATCCCAGAGTTTCCAGCAGATCAAGGCCACTATCATCCCCACTCTCTCCAACTGACCCACCCTATTGGAAAACAAAAGAACAAGCATTTGAATGGAAACCTGGAGGACAGCAAGAATGCTCAACTCAGATTCTGTGTCTCTCATTGTAGGAGAATAGATCTAAGGTCTCGTTTTACAGGTGAGGAGGGGGTTGAGGGCCAACAGGGTTAACTGAATTGTCTCAGCATCCAAGCTTAGAGTGAAACTCAGGGCCTTCTACTTCTAAATCCAAGCCTGTTTTCTGCAATACCACATTGACCAGCTGGTGGTATAGTGGACAGAGCCTTAGACCTTAGAATGAGGAAGTCTTGAATTCTGCTCAGATGCTCAATTTCCTCATCTGCAAAATGGTTAACAATGACACATTTCACAGGGCATACTTTTAAATCTGGCTGCTTTTTTCATTGTAGATGAGTCAGCACAGTGTCCGGAGCAGTTTCCCTCCTTCCCTGGCTCCTGTCATCACCAGCTTGCAAAACCTGGTTAGCACCAAGAGACCCTCGGACTCTGCCCAGAGAAACTCAGGTATGGTTTGCCTCTGCCCCGGAAGAACCGAGCCTGCAACAGGGAATATTCAGGTCGCCTCCTCCCTGGAGCAAGATCTTCGCTTGAGTCCGAATCTCTGTCAGCCTTGGGAGCTTGAGACCTGTTCTTCTGGGTTCTTGAAGGCCTATCAACAGTAAACAAGGCCAGAGAGTTTCAACGTGAAATATTTTTTCCACTTTATTAAAGCAGTGAAGCATTTGGAACAGAAGAAAAAAAAATCCCCAGGGGCCTTGTAAAATAAAACCAATATATTAAAGCAGTTCACACAGAGAAAATGAAGAAATTGTAGGTCGTTAGAAGTAGGTCAGCGGTCCATGCTTGGCGGGGAAGGGTGGGTAAGGAGTGGGGGGAGAGAAGAGTAGGGCGGGAGAGGGAAGGAGGGAGGGAGGGAGAGAGGAGGGGGGGGAGAGAGAGAGAGGGAGGGAGGGAGGGGACAGGGAGAGGGAAAGAGGGAAGAAAGGAAGCAAAGAGAATGAGGGAGGGATGGAATTCAGCGAAATTGAATAGCAGTTGACATTTGGTCAGCTCCAGAACCCTTTTTCCACAGTGTCACACTTCAGGCCCCTCCTCCTGCCCCACAAAATAGACACTCCAAGTCCTATTGTAGAATGGGTCAGAGGTGAGACCTGAAGCCAAGTGTCCCAGCCTCTAAGGCTGACCCTCTCTCCCCTCCATACTCTGCCTTGCCAACTATAGTCTATCCACACAGACAAAATGAAATCAATTGTCATTCATCACAGGAAAGCCAGAAGTTCACACTTGAAATCTCTTTAAATAGAAGAAAAAGAAAGCAAGTTGTATTGGGTAAGCCAGCCTCTAATTCAGGACAGCAAAAAACAAAACAAAACCAGATTCCTTCCTACAGACAGAAAGGGCTCAGCCTCCAGGCCTGGTGGGTGTGCTCTCTCCCCTCACCCCACCCATTTCCATCAACATCTGGCAGGCCCAGGTGAAATGTTTATGTGGATCTGTCTGTCTCTGGCCAAAGGACCCTCCTTTGTAACTGCAGACAGTCTGTGATCAATGGCTCCTCATTGGTTAGGTGGCACTGGGCCTGGAATCTGGAAGACTCCTCTTCCTCAGTTCCAGCCCTGCCTCAGACACTTCCCAGCTGTGTGACCCTGGGCAGGTCACTTTACCCTGTTTGCCTCAGTCTCTTCATCTGTCAAATGAGCTGGAGAAGGAAATGGCAAACCGCTCCAGGATCTCTGCCAAGAAAACCCCATGAAGAGTCAGACATGACTGAAACTGAACAACATTTGACTATTGAGGGGAAAGTGTCTCCTCAGGGTTTGCTTTGGGCTGTTTTCACTTATTATTAATCTCTTCATTGAACTGTCTCTTAATGAAGAAAGTTAACCCTGTGTTTCTTTATTTACTAGGCACTGATACGGGCCCCAGAACTGTAGAGATCATAAGGGTAAGTCAGTTGCTTGTGTCTAATCTAGAGCCATCATAAGCTTCTCCTGGGTGTGCTGGGCAGCACTTTCACAATTCGGGTGTCAGAGCCTTCTGGATCCCCCTCCCTCCCAAATCAGAAATACCTCTTCCTCTTCAGACCCCACATAACACTTCACATGGCACCTCCCTTATGGGCTTTCAGTATGAAACACCAATGTTAGCCATTGGATTTTATTTTCCTTTTGTTTGTGCCTTGAAGGCAGGGACAGCCTCAGTGTTGTCTTTGTATTCCTAGCATTTAGCATAGGACGGGGCACTTAAATGCTAAGAAATGATAGGGGAATTAAACTCAGAGCTGGCCAGGACCTCGGGGTCCATCTATCTATCGCAGCCTGTGCCTGAATAAAGATCCCCCCCATGATTGCCCCAACAAGTGGTCAGCCAGCCTCCGCCTGAAGGCACCCAGTGAGTGGAAACTCACTACCTGCCAAGGTATGCCTTCTACTTTCAGACCACTCATGGCTTCTGCTGTGATGATCTATATTATTGTTATCTGTATAATGTTATTATTATATTATGTCATGTTACCTATTATATCATTATCTGTATTGTGTATCTCAGCTACACAATGGTAAGCTCATGATAAGCTCCTTGGGGGAGGAACCGTGGCTTCTCTACGCTTTTTTTTTTTAGTGAGGCAATTGGGGTTAAGTGACTTGCCCAGGGTCACACAGCTAGTAAGTGTTAAGTGTCTGAGGCCAGATTTGAACTCAGGTACTCCTGACTCCAGGGCAGATGCTCTATCCATTGCACCACCTAGCTGCCCCTCTCTAAACTTTTTCTAACTTCCTGGCACCAAAGACACAGTTAATAAATGTCTGTTGAATTTTTTGAATTGACAATTGGATAAGCTATCATTTCAGAAGCAGTTGGTTGCAGGGTTCCTTTGTGAGGTAAAACTGAGGGTGCCAAGGGCCAGGTGCTAGTTTGCTTCCTGGCTTGTGGTTCACTGTAACCATGCACACGGCTCCCAGAGGGGCCCCGCTCCCACCCTTTCTGCTTCTGAGCTTCTTTCAAGGCTTATTTCTCACTGTTCCCCAGAGTATAGCTCATATCCCAGCCAGACTGGTCGGCTCGTTCTCCTTCCATATGTCCCATGCTCCCCTTCTGCTCTACCCAGGCTCGTGCCCAGCACAACCCAACGGCCAAGGTTCTGGCTTTGAATCATGGTAACATCACTGATGGCCCAGTGACAGCAGGTAAAACAGCTTCTCTCTCTCTCAGACTGAGTTTAGTCATCCATAGAATGTAGGTGTGAGAAGACATCAAATGTCTAAGTCCTAGAACGTGTCCTCTCTTTTTCTTGCCTTCCTTCAAAGTCTTCCTGGACCTGGCCTGGGTGCAGGCACTCTTGAGCAAGACCTTCAATACACGTGCCCTAGAAATGGTCTCTCCCTTCTCCAATACCCCACTTCGGATGTCGATGTTGTCTTTGCTCCTTGTCTCATCCCCTCTGACGGGTTGTGAGTCCCGAGAAGAAGAAACCCAGCTTTGGTCCCTGAATAAGTGAACGAACGAATGAACGAATGAACGAATGAATGAATGAATGAATGAATGAATGAACGAACGAACGAATGAATGAATGAATGAATGAGGTCGTTAATAGCTAGCCTTTATATACTGCTCTAAGGTTTACAAAGTACTTTACATTATCTCATTTCAGCCTCATAACAACCCAGGGATGTAGGTGCTGTTATTAGCCCCATTTTATAGTCAAGGAAACTGAGGTAGAGGTTGCAAAAAGTCACAGGCTAGATATGTATATGTATATACATATATTTAAAGATATACATACATGTATAAAATTTTTACACATAAATACATATACACAGAGGCCCTTACTTACCAAACTACTTGGGGATAGATGTCAAGCCTGCTTCCACAGGGTCTCATAGAAGCTTAGATTTGCAAGGTGCTTAAAGACCATTGGGGCAGTCTACTGAAGCCTAGCCATCCCTTCCGTTTTAAATGCATACACTTTATATATATCTGTGTGTATACACATTTAAGCATGCATACATGCATATATATTACAATACATTTAGGAAGCCCAGATTAAGAGCTCCTGCCCCCGACAGATCCCTCTCTCCTACAGAGGAGGACCCTGAAGGCTAGAAAGGTCCAGTGACTTCCCCTGGGCCACATAACTAAGGAAGAGCAGGTCTAGGGTTGGAACTTTGGGCCTCTGATCAGAACCCCAGCATCCACCTCACTGCTCTCCCACCCTCTTATTTCACCAGAGTATTTCCTGCAGCCAAGGAAGTGATGTGAGTGTAAGCGGATTTCACTCTTCAGGGGAGTAGAGTAAACAAGACCACCGAGATCATCTATTCCCAGCCTGTTTAGTCCTGGGGTCATAGACTTAGAGCTGGAAGGGAATCAAGTAGTAAATAATTCTTAAGATAAATAAATAAAAAGCTGGAAGGGATCTTAATGATCCCTGAGTCCAGCTCCCTCCTTTTACAAATGAGGAAACTGAGGCCTGGAGCAGTTAAGTAACTTTCTATGGGTCACACAATTAGTAACTGTCTAAGGCAGGATTTGAGCACAGGTCCAATGCACTACCCATGGCCTTGCTCTGCTTCTCCTGATCAACAAGCATTTATCAAGTTCCTTTATTGGGCCGGGTCCAGTTCTGACCCCAGGTGCTGGAGACACAGATACAAAAGTGAGATAGTGTGAGGGCCAAAATTTGATATACGGAGTATTATTAGGGTGACTCGCCTTAATATTGGGGTCACGGAAATATGAGGGACTCTTTACCACAAATAATTTTTACCACAATCGTTTCTGTCCACAGGGACCTTATGAGTAAACTGAGTCCCAGAGGAGGAAGGGGACTTGCTCAGGGCTACACAGCTAGTAAATAAGAGTACCCACAATTGAACAGATGTCTTCAGGCTCCTAGGCCAAGGTCCCCACTGTCCATCAACACCCACGCTGGTTCTCAGACTTAGCTGATGTCTTAGTTTTAGAAGTTGTTCATGATCCCAAGGTCATGAATCAACCAATCACACAATTGCCTGCTCAGTGTCTACAGAGAAACATCTTTATTTTGTAATTTATCTTGTTTCTGTTTTGAACTTAACCACTAATAGACACAAACATTTCAATATACAGAGCAGGGGGAGAAAAAGAAATGACACTCTCTAAGAAAGTGTGAACTTTTCTTATTTATAGTTTAACAAACACATGCCTATGTGTGCACCTGTGTACCATTTAATGAGGCGGCAGCGATAGGATGCACACCTGGTACTTTGTCCTGGCACGGTCCATCTTCACGAATCCTGCTCTTTTCTCCCCCTCATTAGGAGCTGAATGATGCCCTGGGAATCAGCATCGCAGGGGGAAAGGGCAGCCCTCTTGGAGATATTCCCATCTTTATTGCCATGATTCAAGCTAGTGGAGTTGCGGCACGTACGCACAGGCTCAAGGTAAGGAAAGAAAAAGGAAAGGAGAATGAATAGCCCTAACTGGGAAATGCAAGATGGCTCCAGGATGGAGCGAGTCAAGGGAGGCGATGACCACTGCGGCTGGACAACCAGGGCTTGTACCTCAGCCCCTCCCGTGAGTCACATCCCGTTGCTGAGCGAGGATGAAATCAGCCATGGGGGTCCTGCAGATTCATGGGATCTCAGAGGCTCAGCCGGAACAGAGTCCCCCATACAAAAGGCCTAAGTGGGCACTCATCAGCAGTACCTTCTCTAAGTTTTTTTCATACCCCCTTCAGCTCTAAATTGCTTTTTAAATGAAAAGGGCTCTTCCCTCTAAGGTTTTCCTCAACCACAAGAATCAAGATTTTCATGAAATTGTGCCTCTTACCATTTAATCTTTACTTAGTTGGAAAAATAAAGTAGTGAATATTTGGCTTCAACATTGGGGTTTTATTGACCAGCCAACTAGAGCCCCTCCCCCTTAGCAGCAGGCCTCATCATTCATTAGTACATTACAAAAGCAGTCCACCAGGTCATTTTTCCAAGTCACAGACTTAATAATAAAAGCTAACCCCCATCTTATTTCTCTGATGGGTCTGAAAAAAAATTATTCTTTGAAATCATAAAAATTCCTCTTACTTCCTTGAACACATATTCTTGGGGGGAGGGAAGGAATATGGAAACTACACAAAAGCCACATAGAGGAAACACAGTTCCAAAGAATTTCCAGCATTCTCTTCAAATTTAATTTTTCTCTAATGATAGTCATTTCTTTCCACTTTTGTCCTTCTAGGTTGGAGACCGGATTGTCAGCATTAACGGGCAACCTCTGGATGGACTGTCTCATGCTGATGTTGTTAATCTACTCAAGAATGCTTACGGGCACATTATTCTGCAGGTATGGTGATAAATGGGCCACACAGCTGCAATAGGTAGATAAGTGGCCTTCAGAAAAGATTGAGCGTCACTGGCAGGAACCAGCATGGCCCAGCCGGGAAGCTGCTGCCGTGAATTATACCGGCTGAAAAGCAAGAAATTATTATTTTTATTCAGAAATTCCTTAATGCCACCCATCCAGGCAGTGAGCACGATTTTGTGAAAGCCTAACGAGGGGAGAAAAATTACTCTCCGCTACGCGTGATAAATCAACAAGGCTTTTGGCTTCCAATGTTCTTTTGTAAACCCAGGTTGGCTGGGAATGGAAAATGAATTCTTTCCTTACGCCCAGACACTGTGACTGAGCTGCCCCATGTATTAATTTCCTCTGCCTTTAAAAGAAGGGAGGAAGCATAATGTTCATTTTCTGTAGCCTGAATAGTTGCCCACACTTTAACTTCCCAGTAGAGAGGCGTGATCAAGCAAAGCAGACAATTATTTATCAGCCTCAGTAGCCCCAGGGTATTGTCAGAGGGGGAAGTGTACTGGGAAGGAAAAGTCTTTTCGGCTGTTAATTACCTCTCCTTCTATTTCAACATTTCAAATTTCTACAAGATGGAGGCCATGCAGAAACTGAGGGGCAGCAATGGATTCCAAACAAGGCACCCCACAAAGTCCAATTGTCATTGCCACACTTCATCAGAAGCAGCGTAATATTTTTATGGGCTAAGAAAGAAGCAAACCCGATATTTTGTATCTTAATTGTTAAAGGAATGGATGGGCTATGGCTCTTAGCAAAATAGTTATTTTTTAAAAACTCAGATTTCAAAAGTCTTTTTGTTTGTACAGCTATAGAATATTTCCAGATGAGATTTACTTAAATGATTGGAAATGTTCTTTCCTCTAAGGGACAGTGTTTGTCAGACTGTCTTTTGGGTTCTGCATTTAAAAAAAAACAACTAGAGTGCATACCAAGAAGGGTGGATGGCATAGCAAAGGGACTGGAGATCTTGGCATATGAGAATCAATCAAAAAAATGTATCAAATACCAACTGTGCACCTTCCACTGTGTTAATAAGCCTTGGACCAAATGAAACAAAGCTCTAAGAGCTTACATTGTGATGGGGGGAACAGCAAGGATATAGAAAAGGTATCCAGAGCAAATGGAGGGAACCTTAGGGACACACCAGGAAAAGCCTCCTGGAGAAGGTGGGATTTGAGCTGTCTGAAAGGAAGCTGAGGTCTAAGAGTCAGAGGGGAGGGAGGAGAGCATTCCAAGAGTGGGAGCCAGCTAGGGTAAGGGCACAGACCTAAAGGAACTTGGATGTTTAGCCTGTGAGGACATGACAATTGTCTTCAAGAATCTGAATGGCTTGTATGTGGGGGGGGATTCAACTTGTGCTTGGCCTCAGAGGGCAGAAGTAGGAGTGATTGAATGGAAGTGCACAGTGCCCAGCACATAGTAGGTACTTAAGAAAGGTTTGTTGACTGATTAGGAAGACTTGAGTCCAAATTCAACCTCAGACACTCACTAGCGATGTGACCCTGGGCAAGTCACTTAATCTCTGTCTGCCTCAGTTTCCTCAACTGTAAAATGGAAGTAATAATAGCATCTACTTCCTAGGGTTGTTATGAGGATCAAATCAGTTAATATTTGTAAAATGCTTCTCAAAGCTTTAAATACTATGTAAGTACCTGTATTACTATTGTTATTGCAATTATTATTATTTATGCAAGTACCATTGTTACCATCGTTGTTTCTATTTTTACTAATATTATCGTGATCATCATTTTTATATTGGACTGAAATCCTCTTTGGGACTTCATGATGACATGCAGGTGACTTGGGTTCTCAAGGGCTGGGCCAGTGAAACACAAGTTCTAGCAAGTTTTCTACCCAGCTGGAAAGAATGGGCTGATTGAGAGATTGTCTGTTGTCTGAGATCCAGCCTAGCCAAATTCCGGGAAGCTCATTACCATTACCCAACTCAGCAATGTCTTCTTAAACTACAGCTTCTGGAACTGGACTCAGTCTTGCAAGTGGAGTCTGACCTGGTCAGCAAACAGAGAGACCAACACTCCATGGTCCTGGGAGCCGTGCCTCTTTAACATCCCCAGAGCTCATGGAAGCGTTCTTGACTTCCCCATCACCCCATTGTGGCATTGACCTTGCATTTCTCCAGATAGAGTGATTCATGCAGACCCTCTCTTAGGGGCTGCAGAGGCAGATGACAGTGAGCTTGAGGGGCTGTTGCCATGAGTGCTGTGTCACTGGTCCATGATTTTCACCCTCAGTCTTATAGTACAGTTCAGGCTTGAGGCTCTACTTACAAACTTCCACCTTTTTCCCTATAGGTAGTGGCTGATACTAATATCAGTGCCATTGCAACTCAGCTGGAAAGCATGTCTGCCAGCTACCACCTGGGCTCCCCTGCCAGCGACCACCATCCAGAAGACCCAGAGTAAGTGACCAAGACTGACATGTACCGATTAGCTGCCCTGGCAACTTCGGGATTACATACAGGCTACACCTTTTCCAAGTTCTAGGATATATAGGTACATGCATGATGCCACAGATGAAGCACTGGACTTGTACCGAGAAATCCTGGGTCTAGTGGCCCATGTTCTTCTTATTTTTTTTTATCATAAGTTTTTATTATTTTCTAGTTACATGTAGAGATAGTTTTCAACATTTGTTTTTATAAGATTTCTAGTTTAAAATTTTTCTCCCTCCCTCCCCAAGACAGCAAGTAATCTGATATAGGTTATATATGTATAATCACATGAAACATATTTCTGCATTAGTCATGCTGTGAAAGAAGAATCAGAGCAAAAGGAAAAAACCTCCAAAAAGAAAAACAAAAAAAGTAGAAATAGTATGGTTCAATCTGCATCTAGATTCCACAGTTCTTTTTTTCTGCATTTGGAGAGCATTTTCCATCATGAGTCCTTTGGAACTAGTTCTTCTCATTTTCTAATCAGCCTGAGTTTGATATTGAAATCTCAACAACACAAATGTATCCCCTGAATCTGGTTTTACATCTTCTTTCCCTCTCTCCCAATACCATGACTAACAATCCTTCCATGGTAGTACCATAAACTGGTCCAGGGGAAAGAGTGTGCACTCCGAAGTGATAGGACCTGGGTTCAAATCCTGTCTCTGAGGCTTATTAGCTGTATGACCTTTGGCATGTCACTTTATAATGAGCATAGTCGTAAAAACTAGGATTTACATAGAGCTTTAAGGTTTGCAGACCACTTTATAGCTATTATCCCATTTGCTCCTCACAGCAGCCCTTGAGGTAGGTGCTGCTATTAACCCCATGAAGAAGTAGACCCATGGTAAGTGACTTGCTGGAGGTCATGCTGCTAGCAAATGTGTGAAGCTAAATTTGAACTCAGGTCCACCCAATTCCAGGCCCAGAGCTCTGTGCACCCCCAAGCTACCTCTAATATAATATTACAGCTCAGTTCCTACCCACCAAAAGGATACTTAAAAAGCAAAGCAAATCATGCAAAGTAGGAATCTGCCATTGCTGTGCAGTCCTTTTGTGTATACGGAAATGCTGTTTTGTTTTCTTTGGCATCAAATAAAACATTTTATAAAACAAAAATCAAGTCATTTTAATATTTTCCCCAAATACATATTTTTAACATTCGTTGTCTTTTTTGTTTTGTTTTGTTTTGTTTTTGGTGAGGGCAATTGGGGGTTAAGTGACTTGCCCAGGGTCACACAGCTAGTAAGTGTCAAGTGTCTGAGGCCAAATTTGACTCAGGTCCTCACTGAATCCAGTGGATAGAGCACTGGTTGGTGCTCTATCCACTGTGCCACCTAACTGCCCCGTTTGTTTGTTTTGAGTTCCAAATTCTTTCCTTCTCTCCCTCCCCTTTCCTCCATGAGACAGTAAGCAATCTGATATGTTATACTTGTGTGGTCAGATAAAATAACTTTAAAATTTTTTTAAATTTTAAATGTGATAAAAATCCAGAGCTTGGGCTCCAAGCAGAGTATTATCTCCTATTTTTGCTTCTGAGCAACAGCATGCCAGAGTTTAGCACCCCCAGAACATGATACCTCAGATGGGTGCTTTTACCTCTCATGACTCAGTTTCCCTTCTGGAATTGGAAAATTGACATGCCAAGCATGCGTGATCTAGAAAGAACCTCAACTTACTTTTACCTGGTGGATTTAATCCATCCTAATATCCCGTGATGAGCAAAGGAAAAAGCCTTGGGGTACATGCAGCTCATGGACTCGAGCAGTGACAGATAGGAAACACATGCAAGGAGGTAGAGGGGTAGCCCCCTCCCAAAGGGCTCTCTCTGATGTGCGTCCCTTCCACTAAAGCAGATATCCCTCCTTCCTTTGTGAGGCATGCATTCTTTGAATGTAGTAAACACAATTTAATTCATCCCTTTCTTGTGCTTCCAGGACTCCTCAGCCCAAGATGATTGCTTTGGAGAAGGGCTCTGACGGTCTGGGCTTCAGTATTGTGGGGGGCTATGGGAGTCCCCACGGTGACCTGCCAATTTATGTCAAAACCATCTTTGCAAAGGTATTTTGGGGGGTTTGTGTAACATGTTGGTTTTCCAAACGTTGAAGAAGTCTTGGTAAGATGGAGAATAATGTTGTACTTTGCCTTGGAGCAACGTCTTTATACGAATTGTTTTCTTGGATCATGGATCACAGACTTAGAGATAGAAGGGACCTTAGAGGCCGTCTAATCTTGTACAGTTAAGGAAACTGAAGTCAAGGTGGGGAGATGCACACAGGTATAAGCCTCAAAGGCAGAGTTTGAACCCAAGTGTTTGGCTCCTTAGACAAGATTCTTTCCACTGTACCGCCACATCTGGGGAAACCTCACCATGGGTGATGGGGGGGGGTACAGAAGTCATAGATTTTCCAGATGTGGAAGGGACTCTCAGTTGGCCGTGTAGTCCAACTGATACATCCACAAGAATCCCCTCTGCAACACCCCAGCATGTGGCCATCCAGCCTTTGCTCAAAGCCCTCCAGGGAGAGGGAGGCCACTGTCGCTTGAAGGCAGCTTAGTCCCCTTTGGGGCAGGCCTGACTTCAAATCACAGCTCTACTACTTCTCACTTGTGTGGCCTGAGGCAAGCCTCTTCATTTCCCTGAGCCTCAGTTTCCTCATTTGTAAAATGGGGGTGGGGGTTGGACTAGCTGACCTCTGAAGTCCTTTCCAGCTCAAGAGTTATGAGCCTCTGATTTCTTTCTATCACTATGATTTCCATCCCTCATTCCTCCTTCTGCCCCCTGGAGCCATCTCATCTCATCCCTCTTTATTAGTGGACAGAAGCATGTCATGTCCCCATCCTGTCCTCACACTTCCTCATACCCAGTTCCTCCACCCAGTCTTCATATATTACACCCAAGGCCCTCAATCAGCCCACTATTGACCACTGGACATTCTCCAGCCAGTCAATGTCCTCCATAAACTGGATGCCCAGATATGGGTGCTGATGCTGTGTTTGTTTTAAACCCCATGAAGGTTTTCGAAGTACTTGTCAAACAAGAACCCATAAATTGGGGGGTTCTTCACCATTCGTGAGACAATGCCCCTTCTGGTAGGCTGGTGGATCCCAGAACCCCTTCTCCAAATATGGGTTTTAATGCATTGGGTTAACAAAGAAACCAATTGTAGCAATATCCAGTCATTCAGATATTTTTTGTTTGTTTTTTTAAGGAGCAACTAGGGTCACACATCTAGTAAATGTCAAATGTCTGAGGCTGGACTTGAACTCAGGTCCTCATGAATCCAGAGCCTGCACTTTATCCACTACAGTGCCACCTAGCTGGCTCCAGTCAGATATTTTTAAAGCAAGTTCACAGATATCATCCTGGAATCCGCTTACATGTCTCTAAGACCTGACCAACTCCAGCCCTGCTTTTATGCCAAGCTCATAGGACTACCTTATCGCCCAGAGAACACTGAGGACCCTACATCACCCGGTCCAGCTGCCGAATTTTACTGACAAGGAGCCTTCTTCATTCCTCTCTGGGCTTTGCTTCTCATACTCCAGATCTGGGGGCCTCATCTCATGCTGGAAGATTCCTCTACCCCTACAGCCCCTAACTCTAATTGGTCGGTTTCTCCCGGCACCTGTTTAAGGAAGGGCTGGACCGGTCATGCCTGTGCTTTTCTCAGGACCCCACTCCTGACTCTGAATTTCTTTCTCCTCCGTCCCTCTTTTGAGCTTCTCTTTCTGCATTGTCTTCCCCCTGCCCCTCCCCCCTTATCTGTTCCTTATCTGTAACTATTTGTAATCCCACCCCTTGGCACAGTGCCTGGCATATAGTAAGTGCATAAAACATGAGTCACCCAATGACAGAGCCAGCCCGTGTCTACTCCAGGCCACATAATGCTTTTCTTCCTCTGAGAGCAACATGGAATGGTGGGTAGGATATTGAACTTGAAGTCAGGAAAACATGGGTTCAAATCCCTCCCAGACACTTACGAAACCTGTGACGCTGGGCAAGTGACGAAATCGCCCTGAGCCTCAGTTTCCTCATTTGTAAAATGAGAATTTGGACTCACTGGCCTCCAAGTCCCCTCTTGGCTCTAAATTTATGAACCTGAGGCATTATTGGCTACATACCACTGAAAACGTCCGCACAATTATTGCAACAATTTTAAATGACCTTCACCATTAATCCCCTTAGAGCTCTTGACTTGGAATGAGGAATACCTACATTCAAATCCTGTCTCAGACACTTACTAGCTGTGTGTCCTGGACAAGTCACTTCATCTCTTTCTGCCTCGATTTCCTCAGTTGTAAAATGAGGGCATTGGATTGAATGACTTTGAAGGTGGAATCTTCTGATAGGGTTTTTAAAGGTTTGCCAAGTACTTTACATTGTCTCATTACATCCTCCCCAAATCATGGCAAGTAGATCCTATTATTATCTCCACTCCATGATGCCATTACACAATGTGTATTTTTCCAGAGGGAAGAAGATGATATGGGAAGAGTTCCTTTGGTGGTTTTTGCAGTGACTCTTCAGGGGCTCCAAAGGATTTAGGTGTGACTCCCTTAAATTGGCCAGATTGGTGATGGTGCCCTCTTGTTTGTAGGGAGCAGCAGCAGATGACGGGAGGCTGAAGCGTGGGGACCAGATCTTGGCTGTTAATGGCGAAGCCCTGGAAGGTGTGACCCATGAGCAAGCCGTGGCCATTCTCAAGCGTCAGAGGGGAACTGTAACACTCACAGTGCTGTCCTGAGTTGCAGCTCATTGTGTCAAAGGCAACGAGGCAGCTGCTGCTGCTTTGGCCAAATCTCTGTAATAAGGCACAGTCTTGGCTGGGATGAAACGCAAGCATCAATTAATATTCATCCTCAATCTGATCATCGTCTCCTCTATGCTCAGAAGAGATTTGTGGTTTCATCTACCTGTACAAAGAAATCTTCTCTATCACTATTACTATCATTATTATCATTTCTCCTCTCTCTCTCTCTCTCTCTCTCTCTCTCTCTCTCTCTCTCTCTCTCTCCCCCCCCCCTTTCTCTCAGCTCCTCTTTCTCCCCCCACAATGTGGTGAATTTCTCCAATTGAAATAAACCTTGGCCTTTCTACCTTTAGCACTGGCTAGTCAACATCTTGTCCCTGATCTCTCTTCTAGCTGCTGCACCTGGAATTAACATCACCCACAGGATGAATGGCATCTCAGAACTCAGCTGATAAGCAGAAACAAATACCGAGTGACTTGTCATCTCTGTCCTGATTTACTACTGCTAACCTTTTTTCCAAGGAGGCCAGAAAACATTAGTGGTATAATTAAATTACCAGCATTCTAAATGATAAAATAGCAAATTCTCCTACGGGACTTTATCTGTGCTCTTCTCATTAAGTCTTTACCATTGAAACATGCCTCCAATTTGGTCTTTGTGAGTTAGTCTTTGGTGGTTATAATGAGTCAATTTGCAGGCTTGAAGATGAAAATATGGACGTTCTTCTGAAAACCAGCCCCTAATTGTTTTCTGAGCTATATGGAGACCACTTCTAAAACGCGCCTTCAGGAGAGAAGCTCATTTTCCCAAATATGTTGCTTTGTTCAACTGTCTGAATGTCAACAAGGCAAAATTATAATGGGGTTTCTAGGGTTCCCCTGAAGTTCAGCTAAGCTTCCATTCCTATGCCAGTATGCTCCCAACAACCCATCCTGGAATCGAGGGTTTCCCAGCCCCCAGCCCCTGAACAGCTCTGTGAGTTGTATCAGGTTTGTAGCATGTCAGTAGCTGGGACCAGGTGCCTTCTCTTTATAGGAAGGACAGGGCCAGAATTCTTACTCTTCTTTCTGTTCTTTCTGTTCTCTCCACATCAATCATTCTGTCTGAGCAGATTGTGGAGACTGTGATCAAGGGACATGATGCCACCAATCTGTTTAATAAATGAACTGGGGACAGTGCGGGGGGGAAAAGGACAATTGCACTTTCTTCATGTCTTCCTAGCTCCAGAGGGGCTATTCCTTTGCAAGAGAGTTGCATGCCATGGAATGCAACTTCAAGAAAAGAAAGAAAGAAAGAGGGGGGGAGATAGAGAGGGAGAGAGAGGGGAGAGATGGAGGGGGGGAAGAGAGGGAGAGAGAGAGAGAGGAAAATCTTTCAAACTAGTCCTGTAGATTATTACCCAAGGGGTGGGGGGAGGGGGGAGGCTGCTTGTCTATGGATGCTCTTGGCTGCCTGTCAAACTCTATAATAAGTGTATTAGGAAGAATAAGTACCAAGGTCAATGATTAGCGTTATTTAACCATAACATGCTTTTGTAAATGGTCAGAAAGTCATAAAAAGAAAATTTTATGGGCTCGAATTTAAAATGTTATTTAATAAGGGTAGATTTTAATGGAAAATCCTCTTTGAATCTATGTAATCACAAAGTGCATTAACATGTTGGAATATTACATGGCTATTCCAAAGCATAGAGTGCCTGAATTTTATGTCCGAAATGTCTTTGGTGTCTGGCATTGATTGCTTTGCAAACTTCTAATGGATTTCTGGCTGCACAGTGTTAGTAGGAACCCACTGCTGAGAAACAACAGTCAGGAACCTTCAATAGCTCTGTGTTATTGCAAGAGCCTCCCCCCCCACCCCCCCCCCCCACCCCCCGGAAGCTGGGCAGGCCTGAAGCACCTGGAAGAAATCACACTGGAAAATGTGACCTCAGCAGTCTTCCTCCTGGTCAGGATGTAGCGACTGTCAGAGGCATCTTTGGGACACCGAAGGGTCTTGGGTTCTATTCTTTTCAACCCACATCCTCCTCCTTTTATGTGGATGCCAGTAAAAGGAGAGAATATGGAATGGAGACCCTTGTCCCTTGTTGCTGTCCAGGATGGGTGGGACCCCTGCTTCTTGTAACTTGCACTTTCTCAGTGTTAAGTATGTACCTGCAAAAAACAAAAAAATTTACACTGCAACTTTCCAATAAGCCAGTGATGGTATGTGGGGAAGTGAGTGAATGTACTTTTCACCTGAGAAGGACCAGTTCTGGAAGGAAGCCACACTTTGGGTTTTAGCCAAACCATTTGGACTTTTGTTTAGAGAATAATAATAATTTGGGGGGGGGGGAGGTCATTCGTGAAATGCAGCTGCTCAGGCATATGTATATCATTGGATCCAATGTTTTATGACTTCCAAAGATTCTAAATAAAGATTTAGTTGACTAAGGAGTTGCAGGAGTGTCCAGTGTGTGTGTGAATCTCATTGATAAGATAAAGAGAAATGGGAGGGAAGGATGGAGAGAGGGACAAAGAGGAGGAGAAAAGCGGAAGTTGGGAGTTAGGGACTTGTTATTAGAACAGGACAGGAGGGGGCAGCTAGGTGGCGCAGTGGATAGAGCACCGGTCCTGGAGTCAGGAGTACCTGAGTTCAAATCTGGCCTCAGACACTTAACACTTACTAGCTGTGTGACCCTGGGCAAGTCACTTAACCCCAATTGCCTCACCTAAAAAAAAAAAAAAGAACAGAAGAAGAATGAGATAACAGCGATAATCATAATTTTTATTTGTTTCCTACCTGCATGACCAGGGGCAAATCACTTGACCTAATAATCACTTACATGTATTTAAAGGTTTCCAAAGCACTTGACATATTTTCTCTCATTTCCTCCATATACAGCCTGAGAGGTAGGTACTCCAATTAGGTACTTTTTACAGATGAGGAAATTGAGCCTCGGAGGAGTAAAGTGACTTGCCCAGAGCTCCCACTAAGGGTCTGACATAAGATACAAACTGGAGCCTTTACTGACTCCATTCCATCCTATAGGCTCTGGCCGTGGTGCTCTTCCCTAGTGTTTCCTAAGGAAAAGTAGGTTTCTACAAGGCTTTGATCTGGGACTTTGCAAATGGACGCTTGCATTTGGAAGATTAGGGTTTATTGAGCCCAAAAAGTTAAATAAATTTGGTGGTAGTGTTTGTTTTGTTTTTTTATCACAGAATTTGAGATTTAGAAGTGTGAAAAATAATTATTAATAATGGATTTCTTGGGAGGACACAGATCACTTTCTTAGTCCTCCCTGCTGCCCCCCAAGTCCAGTTCTTGAGAAACTTCATCAAATCTCTTCTGGGACCAATACAAGGGAACAAAAAGAATGGAGATAGAATCTTTTGTCTAGATCAGTAAAGGGTTAAACCACACCTACATAATGGACGTTGCCTTAAGCAACTTGAGTGAGAGTCTTTTGCAGTCTTTTCCCTGATGTCATCTCTGGAGTTTATTTTAATGTAGACCACCTTCAAGTCATGTCAATCAATGGAATTGATGCTAGCCAATTAGCTTTGATCAATGTATGAACAATGACCAGCCTCTATGAAAACAGGATAAAAACTCTTGGAAGATGCCATGGGGGTGGGGGTAGGGGGAGTCATAAAAGTCTTCTAAGTTTTTTTGGTCTTCTTGAAACCATGTGCTGTCTCTCTGGGAGACAGCATGGGTTTGGGGGGACCTTTCTTCTGCTTCTGCTAACCAGCATGCTGAAGCTCTCTCCCTGCTTTCTCTACCACGTGGCCTGAGATCATGAGAAGTTAAGAGACATGTGGTCAATCCTTTACTGGTATAATACTAATAAATCAATATATGCTTGCCCCAGACTTGCATAAATAGCAATAGTAATTATTCACAGAAGGGACCTCAGAATTCAATCCATACATGAAAGGGATTCCCACCAAAATATGCCCTACGAGTGGCTATCCAGCCTGTGTGTGAAGATTTCCAATAAGTGTAAGAAATTAATTGTGATTCGGGGTTTCTGTGACCCCATCTTTAGCTAAAATTAGAAACTCCAACACATGCCCATGCACACTGACCGCACTCTGGACACCCGCACGCCTACCTGGGCCTGGCCAAATTATACTGTAGAGAAGCCTGGTGAGGACAAGTCAGGTGGTCTTCAGTGTCCGGAAGTTGGCTGGTTTGCATTTGTAGAACCACCTGTTAGTCCTGTCAATCAGGGCTGCCAAACAATTAACTTGGGGCTGTGTATGTGGACAGCCCTGTTTCCTCTACAAATGCAAGCTGGACAGCTTCTGGACACTGAAGACCTCCTGACTTGTCCTCACCAGGCTTCTCATCATGGTGGGGCTTCCCTACAGTATAATTTGGCCAGGCCCATGTAGGTGCACGGGTGTGCAGCGTGAGGTCAGTGTGCACGGGCACGTGCCGGGTTTTCTAATTTTAGCCAAAGATGGTGTCATAGAAACCCCAAATCCCAATTAATTCCTTACATAAGGAAGAACCCATCACCTCCCCAAGTAGCTTATATCACTTTGGGACAATTCACTTTGTTAGGAATTGTTTCCTGACATTACAATAACCTACATTTTCCTCTTTGCAAAGTCTACTAAATGCTCCTGGTTCTGCTCCCAGGTCCCCTCAAAAATGAATCTATTTCCTTTTCCACATGAAAACCTTTACAACTCATGAATACACCTCTCCTGTCTCCCCTGGGCCTTCTCTTCTCCAGGATGCCCATCTCCAGTTCCTCAGCTGATGTTTATATGACAAACCTCAAGGCCCTTCACATGCTCTTTGTGCTTCTAGTAGTGATTACGTTGGTAAGAGAACCAAACCAACCAACATTCCCTGGCCCAGGGATAGGCCAGAGTCAGCTTGGCTTGAGCTGTTGTTGAGTTTTCAGCATGAGCATCTTGGAAATCAGGGTGCACTTTATTGTTTGGTTGAATGTCTAGGCAAGAGAGTGATGGAGAATATGTTAGATTAAGTGTGTTGTGAGTTTTTGGAGAGCTGGTTATTCAAAAGGATTTGCCAGTGTAGCCCTAGACAAGCCCTCTACAGCTGGAACCTGCCACCATTCCCACAGTTCACCTGAGTTGATTTCTGAGGGAGGGAGAGGAAGAAGGAATGAAATTCCAAAAGCTGCTGATGACTTCAGGAAACTTTTTGCTAGGCTGTACCATTTTGGGGGAACTGTGGATATAGGACTGGAGAGTGGCACATTTTCTAATTTGGAAAAGAGAGATAAAGATGAACTTTGCCAAACCTAGCTAGCGGATTTGACTTTTTCTCCTGGCCAAAGTAGAGAATGTATATGAAAGAGGCAATGCAGGCTAGTAGGTAAAGAGTTACCTTTGGAGTCAGGAAACCCAGGGTTTATATCCTGCTTCGGCCACTCATAACCTGAGTCACTTTACTTTCTCTGAACCTCAGTTTCCTCTTCTGCAAAATAAGGATAAATCAAGTCAACAAGCATTTATCAAGTACTATGTGCCAGATTTTGTGCTAAGCACTGAAGAGGGAAAGGCAGCAATATCTCGTGTCCTTATAAATGACAGAGAACATACAAAGTTGGGAGTGGGGGTTGGGGCTCAGGAAGAGGAACCCTCATAGTTGTAATTATAAGGTGACCCAGGAGTTTCCATTACTCTTCAGGAACACTACTATCATCGGTGTTTTTATTCATAGATATCCATCCAAAGGTTTCCGAGGGGGTTCTCCTTTTTTCTTTTTCTTTTTCTTTTTTTTTTTTTCAGTGAGGCAATTGGGGTTAAGTGACTTGCCCAGGGTCACACAGCTAGTAAGTATTAAGTGTCTGAGGCCGGATTTGAACTCAGGTACTCCTGATTCCAGGGCCGGTGCTCTATCCACTGAGCCATCTAGCTGCCCCAGGGTTCTCCTTTTTTAATACAAATTTTCCTCTGCAATGCTATGAAGTAGACATGTTGAACTAGGGTGATGGTTTCAGGGTCCTATAGATGCTGTGTGGAGATTTTCCCATGTTTCATAAGTGGAGGTAAAGGAACAAGTAAAATGAGAAAACCCTTAAGGAGAGACCAGACCCCTCTCATCATGGAAATCTCCGACAAATGGGTTACAGGAAGATAAAGCAAGATGAAGGTAAAGAGGAAAAACTCAAAACAAATTGCTTATCAATTGGTGAGTGGTTGCCCAAATGGTGATATGTGAACATAATAAGATATTACTGTGTTCTACTAAACAACAGAGTCTGGGCGATTCAAAGACTCATAATCTGATAAAGAAGGAAGTAGAGAACACCAGGACAACAGTATATACAACGACTGTAATCAACCAATGAGCATTTATGTGTTAAGTGCCTTCTTTGTGCTGGACACCATGCTGGATCCTGGTGGACAAAGGCAAAAATAAAACCAGTCCAATGTATAAGGAGCTTAGATGAAAAAAATGCTCAAATGAAGCCTATTGCCAAATAATTGCACCAACCAGTCTTGGCTCCTGAGTAGATATGGGTCCCATCTTTTGGTAGGGAAGTAAGGAATTCTGGGTAAGGATTGTTGCATATGGTGTCATCAGATCACTTAATTTAGCTTAATAATTTTTCTTTGTTATAAGGCAGGGATCATGGTGTGTGTGGATTGATCATATTCAGAAATGTCTGTGATGTCAGAACTAAAGATTATCAATCAAACCTTATTAAATGGTGATGGTGGAGACCTATAACTTTCCTCGTCTGTAAAAAGGTTTTGGACTCAATAACCGCTAAGGTCCTTCCTGTTCTCAATGAAGTAAATATGAAAATAAAGTGACCTGGTCCCATAATGATAACATCAGGAACACTAAATCCCCCAAGGATCTGCAACTGGCCTCAAAGGTCAACAACAATCCAAAAGCACCATCTCTCCCATTCCCTTTTTATTGGCTCTGTAGCAGACAGAAAATCCCAGTAGGGTTACTGTGGGTAGATGTGACTTGGATCATGGAGACTGGAGAAAGGCAAAACCATTCCGCATCAGATTCAGTTTTGTCTACCAGGGATAATAATCTCCAGACTGTCAAGCACTAGACAGAAATAGCTAACAGGAAACTGAAATCCAAGGTAAGTGAGGAAGTGAGAAGCAAGCACCTATCGGACGTCAGTGAATTCAAATGACAAAGCATGTCATGTATACTGGAAAAACTTGGGCAGGACTAAGTGTAAGGTACTGTATGAAGTGTTAGTAAGAGACACTCAATGGCCAGAGCATCCACACGAGGGCATCCAAGACAATGGAGGTCCCCAAATTGGCACTTTATGACAGTCACTTGAAGATACTGGGGGTGTTTATCCTAGAGAAGAGAAGGCTCAGTGGGGGCGTGATTCCTTATTTTTTATACTGCTAGAGTAAGCTCTTTGAGTCAGGGAACTTCTAGACTTTTGTATGTCAAGTCCTATATACAGTAGGAACATTTGGTGATGCTAATGGTGACATCAAAGGAAATTGCTTTTGAATAGGGTTGCTCCCCCTGCCAGCCCACCCCTCTTCCTACCTTCCTTGGGTATGCCCATTCAGGCTCACAATCTAGGTGTCTCCTTCCCACTTTCTCATCCAAGACCAACATTCTATCCACTGTACCACCTAGCCGCCCACATGATACAGCACTCCCTCAGCTGTGTGTCAGTCAACAAGCATTGACCATGTGTCAGGCATTGGGGAGATACAAAGAAAAGTAACGGCAGGCTTCACCTTTAATCTAATAGGGGAGACAATATGCAAACAATCACGTACAAACAAGATGTCTATAGGGTAAGTTGGCAATGTTGTTGTTTGTCCTTCATTCTCAAAGAGGACCGTGACAGGTGTCATGACTTACAGTGAATCCGATTTAAGTAAGGGAGGGCTGTGCAAGGTCAAAAGCCTCACTCTCTCCTTCAGAGCCATCTGGATCCAGTGACAAGATACACATTGTCAAATATTAAAATATAGTTTTTGTATCTTCCTGTCTCCTACAAACAGATCATAGAAATAATCTTTAATTCCTCCTACAAAATTAATAAACATCATAGAAATTATAATATCTTATAATATCTCTTACAAAACAAACCAGATTAGAGAACATGATACCTGTCTTCCTACAAAACAGATCAGAGACAGACAGAAAAACATAATATCAATTTAATATTTTGTCCCAAGAAGAAATATAACACACAACATGATCATGTGGAGACTTCCCTCCTAAGAGAGAAGCTCAGGGGACTCACCATTTCTGAGAATATATATGGTTTTAGCCCACCGATTACAGGGCATTGTCAGTTTCAATAGTATGAAGCAAAAGGCAGTTTAACAATTTCAGTTATAACAAGTATGGAGGGGGGCAGCTAGGTGGCGCAGTGGATAGAGCACCGGCCCTGGAGTCAGGAGGACCTGAGTTCAAATCCGGCCTCAGACACTTAACACTTACTAGCTGTGTGACCCTGGGCAAGTTGCTTAACCCCAATTGCCTCACTAAAAAAAAAAAGTATGGAGGGAATACAGAAACATTATTATAAGACTCCAAGTTTCCAAAAAAGGGTTTGGCAAGGATGAGGACGCCCAGATGTTACCATAAGATAGGGACTTACTATCCTGAGGGAAAAGAAGTCACTAGGTAGAGTCTTTTATCTGCTAGATATCTGCATTCAGGTCTGGAGTTCAGTTGAAGGACATTTTACTCCTATTAGGGTTTCATAAAAAACACTTTTGAATAATAAGCTACCTCCATCAAATCCAGGTGATCCATATATTCATTTTGTTGTTGTTGAGGCAATTGGGGTTAAGTGACTTGCCCAGGGTCACACAGCTAGTAAGTGTTAAGTGTCTGAGGTCGGATTTGAACTCAGGTACTCCTGACTCCAGGGCCAGTGCTCTATCCACTGTGCCACCTAGCTGCCCCTCCATATATTCATTTAACAACATCAGGATGACTGGAGATGGCCCCGGATGTTTGAGGCAATCAGGTTAAGTGACTTGCCCAGTATCACATAGCTACTAGTGTCAAGTGTCTGAGGTCAGATTTGAACCTAGGTCTTCCTGACTCCAGGGCCAGTGCTCTATCCATTGTGCTACCTACCCGCCAAAATTGGAGATAACAACAGCTAAAAAACACTACAATTAAAGGGATGGGTGTAGAAGGTGCAACTTTTTCTGGGACTTGAAGGAAGAAAGGAAAGCTACTAAGCATAGAGGAGGAGGGGGAGACTTCCCCATGTGAAAAATGGCCAGGGACAATGCCCAGAGTCAGGAAGTGGAATATATTTTTTTTTTTAGTGAGGCAATTGGGGTTAAGTGACTTGCCCAGGGTCACACAGCTAGTACATGTTAAGTGTCTGAGGCTGGATTTGAACCCAGGTACTCCTGACTCCTGGGCTGGTGCTTTATCCACTGTGCCACCTAGCTGCCCCTGGAATGTCTTTTGAGGAACCTCAGGGAGAATATTATCACTGGACTGAAGAGCAGGAAAGTGTGACAAGCCCTGAAAGCTTGGAGGGACCCAGGTTAGGAAGGGCCTTCAAATTCAAAGAGAGGATTCTATATGTTATCCTGGCTGCAGAGATGAGGCTTCAGCTTTAATGTTTAAACAAACAACCTTCTGGAAAGTACAGGTATCCAAAATTAGAGTGAATGAGCAGCATCTGTCCAAAAGTCTTTCTTTAGGCAACAATTAAATGACCATTTGCTGGGTATCTTGTAGTATGAGCACTGCAATTGATGTCAGGAAGACCTGAGTTCAAATTTGACCATGTGACTTAAAAGTCAATCATGTCACTTAAATCTCTCTGACTCTCAGTTTCCTCATCTGTAAAATGAGATATTGTATGTAAAGTGCGTTGCAAACCTTAAAGTGATATATAATTGTCTACTACTGTTGTTATTATTAGAAAGACTATGTCCAACCATTTTGGAGAGCACTTTGGAACTCTGCCCTATTAACTCTGGCTATTAAACTGGGCATACCCTTTGATCCAACAATACCACTGTAGGTCTATATCCCAAAGACATCCAAGAAAAGGGAAAAGGACCTATTTGTACAAAAATATAGCAGCTCTTTTTGTGGTGGCTAAGACTTGGAAATCAATGGAATGCCTATCAAATGGGGAATGGCTAAACAAGGTGTAGTAGATTATTGTAATAGAATATATTATCATGCTATAAGAAATGACGAGCAAGATGATTTCAGAAAAATCTGAAAGGGCTTACTCAAACTGATGCATAGTGAACTGAACAGAACCAAAAGAACATTATACATAGTAACAGCAGTATAGTTCAATGAAGAATTGTTAATGACTTAGCTATTCTCAGCAATACAAAGATCCAAGACAATACCAAAGGACTAATAATGAAGCATACTCTCCACCTCCAGAGGAAGAACTGATATTAATTGAATACAGACTGAAGCATGCTATTTCTCACTTTCATTTTTTCTTTTATTTAATTCTTCTTATACAAAATGACTAATATGGAAATGTTTTACATAATTGCACATGTATAACCTATATCTGATTGCTTGCTGTCTCAGGGATGGGGGAGAGGAGGGATGGCGAGAGGGGTAGAATTTGGAACTCAAAACTTTAAATAAAAATGTTTTTTAAAAAAAAACAACAGTGAGCTATTTTGTACTGGCTAAGAAATAGAGTGGTAGATCAATGAAATAGGTTAGGCATAAGAGATACACTAGTGAATGACTATAGTAATCTACTGTTTGATAAACCCAAAGACTTCCAGCTTCTATCATAGGAACTCAGTATTTGACAAAAACTGCTGAGAAAACTGGGAGATAGTATGGCAAAACTAGGCATAGACCAACATCTTATACTGTATACTAAAATAAGGTCAAAGTGGGTACATGATTTAGACATAAAGGGTCATAGGTAAATTAGGAGAGAAAAAAAAGTTTATCTCTCAGATCTATGGAGAAGAGAACAATTTATGACCAAACAAGAGATAGAGAATATTTTGAAATGCAAAATGTATGATTTTGATTACATTAAATTTAAAAGGTTTTGTACAAACAGAAGCAATGCAGCCAAAATTAGAAGCGAGCAGAAAGCTGGTAAACAATTTTTACAGCCAGTGTTTCTGATAAAGGCCTCATTTCTAAAATATATTGGGAACTAAATCAAAATGATAAGAATACAAGTCATTCCTCAATTGAGAAATGGTCAAAGGATATGAACAGGTAGTTTTCAGATGAAGAAATCAAAGTTATCTATTGCCATATGAAAAAATGCTCTAAATCACTATTTTTTTTATTTTTTTATTTTATTTTATTTTTTTAGTGAGGCAATTGGGGTTAAAAATATGGAACGCTTCACCTATTTGCGTGTCATCCTTGCGCAGGGGCCATGCTAATCTTCTCTGTATTGTTCCAATTTTAGTATATGTGCTGCCGAAGTGAGCACTCTAAATCACTATTGATTAGAGAAATGTGAGTTAAAACAACTCTGAGGTACCACCTCGCACCTATCAGATTGGCTAATATGACAAAAAAGGAAAATAATAAATGTTGGAGAAACTGTGGGAAAAATTAGAACACTAATGCATTGTTGCTGGAGTTATGAACTGATCCAACCATTCTGGAGAGCAATTCGGAACTATGCCCAAAGAGCTATGGAACTGTGCATACCCTTTGACACAGTAATACCACTACTAGGTCTGTATACCAAAGAGATCATTGAAAAGGGAATAGCAACCACAGGTACAAAAATATTTATAGCCTCTCTCTTTGTGGTGGCAAAGAATTAGAAGTCAAGGGAATGCCCATCAATTGGGGAATGACTTAACAAGTTGTGGTATATGACTATAATGGAATACTATTGTGCTGTAAGAAATGATGAGCAGGCAGATTTCAGAAAAACCTGGAAGGACTTACATGAACTGATGCTGAGTGACATGAGCAGAACCAGGAGAACATTGTACACAGTTACAGCAATATTGTGTGATGATCAGCTGTGATAGACTTGGCTCTTCTCGGCAGTGCAATGATCCAAGACAATTCCAAAGACCTCATGATGGAAGGTGTTCTCCACATCCAGAAAAAAAGAACTGTGGATTCTGAATGCAGATTGAACCAGACTTTCTACTTTTTTTTCTTTTTTGAGGTTTTTCCCTTTTGTTCTGATTCTTCTTTCACAATATGACTAATGCAGAAATATGCTTAATGTGATTGTACATATATAACCTATATCAGATTGTTTTCTGTCTTGGGGAGCGGGGAGGGAAGGGAGGGAGGGAGAAAAATTTGGAACTAAAAATCTTATGAAAACAAATGTTGAAAATTGTTTTTACATGTAACTGGAAAATAATAAAATACTCATGATTAAAAACAAAAAGAAAAGAAAAGAAAAAGAAAAAGAAAAAAAAGATAGTGAGGTGGTATATTGGATAAGAGTTCAAGGCTTGGTGCCAGGAAGACATGAGTTAAAATCTGCTTCAGACATTTATTACTGTGTGACCCTTAACAAGTCACTCAAATCTCTCTGAGCTTCATCTCTAAAATGGGGATAATAACAGTTACTGACAGTTACTGTGAGGGTCAAATGAGGTAACAGAACAAAACCTTAAGGTACAACTACTATTATCATCATTACTACCATTACTGTTGTTAAGGATTCTCAAACATGTTTTGTACTAAGTAACCTCTGAGTTCCCGTCCAGCTTCCTGAGGGAGGTATCAGGATAGTCAGGAGAATGAACGAGTGGCTTTGGGGAGGACGGCAGTGGACAGCACAGGTGCTGACGCATTCCTGTACAGAAGGGTCCCCTTAGATACTCGTGTTCCTCGGGAGAACAGGAAGAGCTGGTGGAGATGCAGGCTTAGTTCATGGGTCCTCACACCAAGGTGTCATGGGCTGCTAGCGTATTTAGGGTGGTGGGGCCAAAGGGACAGAGGTGTCAGATCATTGGTCAGACTAGTTGTAAATAACAGTGAGCAGAGAATTCAAGGAGATTATAGAGATAGCTAGCAGCAGGCTCACAGTGGGAAGCACCTTCTTACATCTCCTCTTTCATTTCCAAGGAGGTGAAGAAGCAAGAGATGTTTCTGGCTGCCTGTGTTTGTACAGGGTTTTCTCAGTCCAGACACCACAGCCACCAAGACAGAGGGATGGAATGAGCATGAGGTTGTGTTCTCCACCTTGCCTAGAACTGCCTGTGGGGTGCCATCAGCTAGCTCCCTGGCATATGAGGTGAGAGTATCTTTTTCCATCTTTAACTAACCGGAGCATCAGACACAGAGCCTTTTGCTGCATAGTCAGAACTGAGGGGGCCTTCGAAGACACTAGCCTACTGGAGCCTCACTTCGGCTGCACTCTCTGCCTCTGACTTTGTGTGTGTGTGTGTGTGTGTGTCTGTCTGTCTGTCTGTCTGTCTGTCTCTCTCTCTCTCTCTGTCTCTCTGTGTCTGTCTCTCTCTGTCTCTCTGTGTCTGTCTCTGTCTCTCTCTCCCTCTCCCTCTCTTTGTCCTGGTTGCTCTACTATATTCTATCAGCCTACCAGAGAAAAGGTAAAGTAAGACAAAAGGAAGTTCCTTCTGAGAGAAGACACTCTAAGGGCTTAGTTCGAATGAATGGGTATTTGCAGAGAATAAAGCAAGTTGGATATACTCAAATTAGGGAGTGCATTGCTGGCAATCTGGAGTGGTAGCTGTGTGTCACTGATACGGGGAGCTCTGTCAAAGATGATCGGGTAATGAGCCAGGAAGAGTCACCTACTCTGCATTTTCAGGACTAAGGGGAGCTGGTTTCCAGGCTTTTTGGAGGCAGCCTCCTTGTTGGGACACGGCCAAGGAGGTAAGGGAGGGCATCTCTCTCCCCCCTCCAACCTCCACATCAATGGCAACTACATGCACATGGCAACGAGAGCATGCATTTGTTTAGACAAGAAGGAGACTGGACCTCAGTTTCCCAACTGTCTTATTGGTTTTGGTTCTTTTCCTGAGCCTAGGCTGTTGAACTCGAATGAACTCCTTTCTTAACTGTCTCTTGAAATTTTTAGTTTCCTTTAAAGTTCAGTTCAAGCACCACCTTCCACATTTAGCCTTTCCAATTTCTCTCAGCTGCTGGTGTCTCACCCCCCCCCCCCAAAAAAAATATCTTTGTATATATTTAGATATGTACATATTGTCTCCCTAGATAGAATGTAAACTTTGGAGGGAAGGGACTTTCATTTCTGCCTTTGAATTCTCAGAGCCCACTTGAGTGCCTGGCACCCAGTAGGTAGGTGCTTAACACATTTGATTGATGGATTGATTGAACAGCAATCCTGAGAAATGAATGTTTTCAGCTCTCTTGGTAAACTCATGGGTCT
Source organism: Dromiciops gliroides (assembly GCF_019393635.1). Classification (NCBI taxonomy): domain Eukaryota; kingdom Metazoa; phylum Chordata; class Mammalia; order Microbiotheria; family Microbiotheriidae; genus Dromiciops; species Dromiciops gliroides. Next base: position 16,587,786 of record NC_057864.1, on the reverse strand, counting down.
GAGAGGTCAGCAGATAGTTGCCTAGCAAGAAGGGATTTCCACAACTTCTTGGAGAACTTTTCTACCTGCACCTGAACAGACTAAGAAAGCCCAAGCTATGTCATGTCTGAACATGTGATATGGACTTATGAGTTAATCAAAAAGTACATGCAGCTGGTGAATGTTCAATAAATATCTATGGAGCAGCTCTCTAGTCTTATTCCCTAGGAGAGTTTAATAGGTGATGGTTTGCTGTTTCATATTTTAATATTATTAAATTAATTTTATTAATTTGTGCTTATGAGTCTTTTATGTCTTAAACATTTCATTCAACTGGAGGAAATAAATAGCTGTCCTATATCTGATATCTACTTTGTACACTGAATAGCTTTTATAGAAAGGACCATTAATTCACTTTTGGGAAGACCCTATACATAAGCCTTACCTATGATTTTTTGTAAAGATTTTCCCCAGAATTCTGGGGTAGGGTCAAAGAGCTAGAAAGCATGAGAAAAAAACCTTAACTTCCTCTTCATGGGGATCAGGCCCCATACTACTGAATTTGGGTCTGCATGAACCCAAAGAATGAGCTCCTTTTCTGAGAATCCTCCCAATAGGACCACTCAGTTTCATGTTTCCCTGAACATTTTCTGAGGGGCAGCTCTTTTCCACAGTAACGGGGAGTTCAAGGAGGACTAGCACCTCTGACCTAAGGGCTGCTGAGTCCTTTTCAGGGTTGTTTTTTACTTTTGGTGTCCACCTCTCACCCAGATTCTGACCTGGGACTGCACAAAGCTTTAGTAGGCATAGAAGCAACACCCCAGTAAAACTGTATCAGCAGGTGATGCTAAACCAAGTTGAGGGTAACCAACAGTCCTCAAACCCACTGGTGCGTCAGGGGTGCGTCTGTCCCAAGAATATGAAGACTTCCCCTGGTAGAATGGGCGGATGAGAACAATCTGCTCCGATAGTCACAAAGGTAACTGAAGCCGACGCTGTGCAGTCCTTAGAGCTCGGTTAGTTGTTGAAGACATTAAGGTCACCCACTTTATCCTGGGCCATTACCGGACTTGTTATCTTTGCCACGGGACGTTGATGACCCTGGAAGAGAGAGTGAGGCTGGTGCCTGACGCAACTCTGCCTCGATGAAAGCCGACTCCTGCCCCAGTCAAGACATCACCCCGGTGTCACTGGTCCACTTCGAAAACGAAGGGTGAGCAACAACATACGATTGTAGCTTGACAGGACGGAAAGAACATGAGATCACTCAGTCTAGCTCCCTCTTGTGGCCCCAAAACGTGAAATCACTTAACCAAATTCACACCAGCAGCAGAGCTGAGACTGGAATCTAGGTCATAGACCTAGATCTGGGAGGTATCTTAGAGGTCATCTAGCCCAACTTCTTTAAAAAAAAACAACTCATTTTAGGGGGCAGCTAGGTGGCGCAGTGGATAGAGCACCAGCCCAGGATTCAGGAGGACCTGAGTTCAAATCCAGCCTCAGACACTTGACACTTACTGAGTAAATCACTTAATCCTCATTGCCCCGCAAAAGAAAAACAAAGGGGCAGCTGGATGGCGCAGTGGATAGAACACCGGCCCAGGATTCAGGAGGACCTGAGTTCAAATCCGGCCTCAGATACTTAACACTTACTAGCTGTGTGACCCTGGGCAAGTCACTTAACCCCAATTGCCTCACAAAAAACAAACAAACCAAAAAAACCAAAAACAAACAAACAAAAAACCCATCTCATTTTAGAGATGAGTAAACAGAAACCCAGAGCTGCAATGTGACTTGTCCAGTTTTTTCCAAATCATCCTTGTAAATCTTATTTATTAACATTCACTAAAACTGAAATCAGTTGGAGTTAGATTTTCCTGCAGACAATCTGTAGTCTGTCTTGTCCCCTGCTTCAGGCATTCTTTCCAAGTCTTCTGACTATCATCAAATTCTATATAATTTCCTCCACTGTGTTAACTATTCCTAATAATTTTTGCCAGCACTTGAATACAACTTTGCATTTTTCTTGGGGACATCTTTGTCCTTTTGATCTTTCTTCTTCACCCTCATCTTCTCCTGTCTTTTTTTTTTTTTTTAGTGAGGCAATTGGGGTCAAGTGACCTGCCCAGGGTCACACAGCTAGTAAGTGTTAAGTGTCTGAGGCCGAATTTGAACTCAGGTACTCCTGACTCCAGGGCCGGTGCTTTATCCACTTTCTCCTGTCTTTTTAATTGCAACTCTTACTTCCCTTCACCCTCTCCCCCATCTTCAGAAATAATCATTGGAGAAGATACTGGGGGATCTGGAGCATACTGTGACTAAGCTAAATCCAAGTCAATTGGCAGTGCCTGAATTTAAACCCCAGGCCATCTAGACAGATCCCATCCAATAGATCTAGAACTGTAGGAGACCTCATCAGCCATCAATTCCAGCCGCTTCATTTCACAAATGATGAAACTGAGGTCAAAAGAAGTTACTTGGTTTGGCCTGGATTATATAGGTAGCAAGAATCAAAGGTGGGATTTGAACTCAGATCAATCAATCTCTCCTCTAAATTAAACATTCCTGTCTAATCTTCCCAGTAGCTACCAAGGATTTGTATTTCCAGAGCTGCATTGGTCTGGTCTGTCATGGTCACCATCAAACAAGTTGGTCACCCAAGTACTAAATATGAAAGAATGCTAACAGTAATGGAATAGACTCAGTGGTTGTGCGCAACAAATGAAACAAAAGGTCTTTTTTTTCCTTTAATCTGTGCTTGAGAACCTTGCAAAATCCTCAATATGATTTATCTCCACATAGAAGATAATAAGATGCAAGTGCTCCATAGTATTTCTGCAGAAGAAATTCTCTAGTGCCTCTAAATTCTTCCCAATTAATCGAATGATGATTATCTAACTAGAAATTTGACATTGAAAACCCACCAAGGTGGGGTGACTGGGCTGCACACAGTAGCTAACCCACCTTCTCTGGAAAAGATTAAGACAAATTAATTTAGCACCGAGCAGACACCAAGCATAGGTTCCTGTAGCTGTGGGCATCACCAAGCTATAATTCTCTTGCAAATTGTTTTCCCTTGGCTTCCTGATTCTATATCCATAATTGAGATACATTTATTCTCTCTTTTAGAACAATTCCAAATCATCGTTTTTCTGTTCTGATGCTACAGGAGGCCCAAGGAAGACAGGCATGACAGTTTTCTTTGGGCAGGCTGGGATGCTGATGAGAAAGGGCTATTCTCCCTTTGCCATAGGCTTTAGACTAAATACAGGCCCTGAGTCCTGGGGCCATGACCAATGGAGCAGCCACACTCACATTTTTTTCTCTTTTAAAACTTTATGTTACTAACTAAATGCCCATTGGCTGCAGAATGGGAATAGGTAATGCGTTGCCAAGTGTGTACACAAATTGTGGCCATGAATGTGAGGGAATGTTACTTTTACATAAGCAATAATGAATGTGAGGGGTGCAAGGAATTAGAAGACATCTGAGCTGAGACAGGGGGAGGCAGAGAAAGAGAAAGAACGATGTATGTGTGATTATTATGGCCCAAGTTTCCTTCCCTCCATGAGTGGAGAAATTCATCTCCCTTTCTTTGCAGAGAAAGGAAGAGAGGAAATAACCACATATCAGGCATCTCCTGTGTTAGGTGCTTGACAAATATTATGTCATTGGAGCCTTGCAACAACCCTAGGAGGTAGGTGCTGTCATTAGCCCAATTTTAAAGCTGAAGAAACTGAGGTTAAGTGACTTGCTCACTGTTACAATAACTAGTAAGTGTCTGAGGCTGGATTTGAACTCAGGTCTTCCAGACTCCAGGCCTGGCTCTATCCACTGCACCACCTGCCTCTGGAAGGAGATATTGGATATGCACTCTCATACATGGCTGATAGATTTGGTTGGTTTTACTGAGCTTTTCCTCTCTTTTTAAAAAAATCTTCATTACAGGCATTAATGGGGCACAAGCAGGTCTGCTTCCTACTTCAATGGTCATCAGCTGGGCCCACGAGTCATTCACAAAACTAAATTATCATTGAATTTTTTTTTAAGGCAATTGGGGTTAAGTGACTTGCCCAGGGTCACACAGCTAGTAAGTGTTAAGTGTCTGAGGCCGGATTTGAACTCAGGTCCTCCTGACTCCAGGGCTGGCACTCAGTCAGTCCATTGTGCCACCTAGCTGCCCCAATTATCATTAAATTTGAGAGTTGGCAGGGACCTCAGTGACCATCCAATCCAACCCGCAGGAGAAAAGAGATCTCCACTGGTAACACAGCAAGTGGTCATTAGCCCCTACCTGAAGACCACCAGTGACAGAGGGACCCCGCCCCCATAGGCAGTCCATTCCTCCATCCCAATTTCTTGCCATTGAGCCTAGACTGGTCTCTTTTTAACTTCTCTCCATTTCTCCTAGTTTCATGAGTACTTGAAAAGGGAGATGTTGTCCACATATAAGATCGGATAGTGATTATCTCAGATTTTCTTGTGTGGGGAGGGGATCTGCTGGAAATGGAAATTTACTGAGATCTTTTTGTGTTGTGTGAGCCTCTGGCATGAGAGTTACCTGGAACAAATGCTCTGTGTTTTAGGCAAGATTTGAAGATGGGACTGCCCAAGTGTCACTGTTCACTGAAGGCCTGTGACCTTTACTCTTGCTTATATGACTTCACTTCTCACAAAATAAAGGCCTATTGGCCATCAAGAGTGGAATTTCCTTTATTTAAAAAAAAATAAATTATTTCTTGTAATATTGTATTGACCATTCCTTACCAGGCATAGCCAAGGAGGTCAGAACACTGATGACTGCTATCCATTAGTCAGACAGATATCTCCAAGCCTTCCTCTATGATCCCCGGGGAGTTTTGTCCAAATTTTGAGACTGACAGGAAGTGACTTTGTTAGACAAGCTAGCCCGTCCTATCCTAAGGGATTGTGGGGAAGAGGAGTGGTAATGGGGGAGAGAGCACGGGATGGAAGATGAAGAGAGGAAACCCCCATGAGGCGGTCTGTGGTGTGAGCTAATCACACGTGAGGTATGAGGAAAACACTGCATTTCTAGACCTGGTTAGGGTTCCTGAGACTGGACCTGGAAATCCTTCAGAGAGAGCAGAAGCCTGATGCCTTACTCTGGATGAATTTTACTGTTTCTTAAGAGTTTGTGTAGTTTTCTATGTTTAACATTGTCTCAAACTAGAAATAGCAATTTAAAAAAACTATTAACCACTCACATTACTAATCTGCATATTGTTATTGTGTGACTGTAGCACTCAGGGGAAATTGGGGAGCATCCTTGAGGAAAAAGATTTATCACTGCAATATTTTGCCAGAATGATGTCTCTGTCTGGGGGTTCAGGGCTATAAAGGAGAGATATTGATTCATCTTACAACTTCCCAGGGCAAAGAGAGATTATGGATACCCATGTCATGGTAGGCAATCTGAAGCAGTAGTGGCTTAGCTAACCAGCTGGTTGGCACTGGGGGAAGGGAAAGTACAGGAGGAGATATTGGGAAGTGAGTAGATCAAGGCCCTGGGAAGTAGAATATTTGAGGGAATATTAACATATATGTTGAAGTTGTCCCTCTGAGAAATGGGTAGTTGTCTCCTCTCAATGTGGATATAACAGTCAGTCAAACTCCTCCTGACCTGTTTGTAGGACAAAGGTCTCAGATCCCTTCCTCTCCCTCTGGTTAGTAAGGTCACATGGTTCAAGGAGCCTTGGTCTCAATTAGGTCCTCTCCAGAGTTCTGTCCATATAAGGAAGTATAAGGTCCACTCCTGAGTTATGCCCATACAAGGGAGAGGGGTGGGAATACTGCGGTCCGATTAGCTAGTTTTTGTGCATAGATTGTAACCCCGACCAGTGATGACAAAGGGGAAGGTCCATTGGCATGAGGGACTAGGGTATAAAACAGGGCCTGCGAGCCCCCTTTCTGGGCACCCACTAGCTGCACACTAGGGGGCCTCCTTCTCATGAGAAGGAAATAAAGAGCCTTTGTCACCTCGCTGGGAGTTCCTGAGAATCATTGAGAAGAGGATGAATTTTTCCCTCACAGTCCCCTAGTAAGAGACTGAGAATTAGGGTGGAGAAAGAGCCTGTGAGCCAGCAATTGAAGTCAGGAGGAAGAATGTCACACACATTGTCTCATTACATAATGATGATATTCAAGGATGTTGCTTCTGTCTTGAAGAGGCTTCCAATAAAAGAGCTTCTGCCCTGTGTTCAGTTCAATAAACATTTATTAATCACCTACTATGTGCCAGGCACTGTGCTAAGTGCTGGGGATAGAAGAAGAGGCAAAAGACAGTCCCTGCCCTCAAGGAGTTTATAATCTCCCAACAAGGTTGAGGGGTGTCATGGAATTTCCTCCACTGCAATGGTCCTGAACCTTTTCGGGTACTGTTCTTGTTCAGTCATTCAGTTGTGTCTGACTCTATGTGACCCCACGGACTTTTGTCTTGGAAAAAACAGTGAAACAGTTTGCCATTCCCTTCTCCAGTTTGTCCCCATTTTGCAGGTGAGGAACTGAGGCAAATGGAAGTTAAGTGACTTGCCCAGAGTCACACAGCAACTAAGTGTCTGAGGCTGGATTTCAACTCAGATCTTCCTGATTTCAAGCCCAGTGCTCTATCCACTGCACCTCCTGTTGTGCTTTTCACGGATAGGGAACTCTTTTTTATCACCAAAACAAAGTTTGTCGACCACTTTGTGATAGTAGGTAGATTTCTATGCATCATGACAAGGAGCTCCTCTGGACTTAGTTATACTTTTTTTTTCTTCCTTTTTTGGAGAGGAAACGGGGGTTAAGTGACTTGCCCAGGGTCACACAGCTAGTAAGTGTCAAGTGTCTGAGGCCGGATTTGAATTCAGGTCTTCCTGAATCCAAGGCTGGCACTTTATTCACTGCACCACCTAGCTGCCCGACTTAGTTATACTTTTAAAAGACTGTTTCAGGCATCCAGAACCAGAACTAGCAGAGAGCAGGTGGCTAAGGCTTCTCCCCAGGGGGCTGATATCTGGGGGAGGGGGGGACGAGGGAAGGGGGCATGTCTCCCTTCCTCCCCAGGAGAGCGCCATAACCACTCCATCTTCAGTTGCTCAGGCTGCTAACCTCAAGACACTGTGATGATCAAGCTACCTTCCCACTGGATTGCATCAACCCCCCCCATAAGCCACCTGGCCCAGGATCCAGGACACAAGTTAGAATGAGGACAAGGGAATCACTGAAGGAGGCTTTGGGTACCACCACTCTCCCCCAAACACCAAAGGAAACTCATCCCTGTTCTCCTCTACCCACCGGATGCCATAGGAAGAGCACTGGCTTTGGAGTCAGCATCTCGACTCCACTACTTATTTTCTTGTGACCTTGGGCAAGCCACTTCCCTTCCATGGTCCTCAGTATCCTCCTTTGTAAAGTGTGGGGGGGGGGCTAGATGGCCTCTCAAGCTATGTCTATGTAGAGTTCTAAATCCCATGTGAGAAATTGTGATTTGTGTCCTTTGATAAAGAGGCAGGTGGAGGGCTGGACTTGAAATATGGAAGACCTGGATTCAAATCTCTTCTCTGTCTGTTACTAAGTGGAAATGGGCAAGTACATTCTTCCATCTGAGCCTCAGTTCCTCACTGTAAAAGTACCTCTAATATCCCTTCTTGCTCTGAATCTATTATTCTATGATCCTGCTTCTAACCTTTACTAATTGGATGACCCTGAACAAGTCCCCCAAACCTCTCCCAGCCTCAGCTTCCTTATCTGTAAAATGGGGCAATAATAGCACCTACCTACAGGATTGTTGTGAGGATCAAATAATGTGTATATATATATACACACACACTCACATATATACACACACACATATATATACATATATATGTATGTATGCGTGTGTTTTCAAACTTTAAAGCAGGATATAAATAATAGTTGTCTTTATTATTACCACATCTGTGAGACTTGGGATCATAATAGTGCCTTCCTCAGACAGTTGTCATAAGAATCAAGGGAGTTAATGTATGTTTTCAATCAATTGATTGATTTGAGTGCCAGATTCTTAGCACCTTCTGTGCTGAAAGATTCAGAGGTTCTGCTGCCCTCAGCTTCCTGGCCCCTATTCCTAGCCCTCGTTGGGAATGAGGTCTCAGTCCTAAGTGGAGAAGAGCAGGGCAAGATGGGGCAGAAGGGAGCCAGGCAGAGAAGGGCAGGGCAGAGCAGAGCAGAGCAGAGAGGTTGACCAAGAAGTGAGAGGAATTGCCTTCTCCACATCAGCCACTAGGTGGCAGACATTAACCAGTATTCTATGGCCATCCCAAGCCAGGATAAGCCTCTGGAGGGACAATTATTTTACTGGTTGCCCAAGGTACAAAGTGTTGTAGATGCTAGACTTGGATCAGTAAACATTTCTCGGAGTTTTTCTTGTTGCTTTAAAGGCATTTGTCTTATTTCAATGTTTCTAAGACACACGATGAGGTCTGATTGCCGTCATTTTGACCGAGGGATACTGGGGTGCGTGAGGGAAACAATCAGGGCAGCTCTGTTGGGTTTTGTGGTGGTCATCAATGCACTTCTGTCCCGGCTAGCTGTGCGCTCTGGACAAGTGGCCGCTCCTCTCTGGTCCTGAGCCCCTCATCAGAAAGTTGGTCTGCGAAGCTCCTTCCAACTCTAAATCCTATTATCCGATTTCAGGGTCTGGACCAAATGCTCAGAAGGCCACCAGGTGGCACTAGACTTGGGATCCAGAAAATGGACGCTCCAATCCTTCATCCCACACCGCATTCATGACTAGCGTCAAGTCATTTAACCGTTTTCAGTCTCAGCTTCCTCATCTATAAAATGCAGGTAGTTACATCACCTTCTTCCCTGGGTGGTTGTGAGTATCAAATGAGATAACCTTTGTAAATTGCCTAGCAAATGTTAAAAGTACTAATATAGGGGGCAGCTAGGTAGCGCAGTGGATAAAGCACCGGCCCTGGATTCAGGAGTTCCCGAGTTCAAATCCGGCTTCAGACACTTGACACTTACTGGCTGTTCAGTGACACTGGGCAAGTCACTTAACCCCCATTGCCCCACAAAAAAAAAAAAAAGAAAAGAAAAAAAAAAGTACTAATATAAATTCCAACTATTGTTACTGTTATTATCATTCCTAGGGGGTGTTTGATTCTACCATATAGCTAAAGGCCGCTAGATGGCAAAGTGGATAGGTGCTGGACTTAGAGTCAGGAAGTCCCGGATTCCCATTTTGGATGGACACTTACTCGCTGTGTGAGCCTGGCTAAATTACTTAAACCTCTCTCAATCTCAGTTTCCTCCTCTGCAAAATCTAGGATAATTATAGCACCTCATTCCCCGGGTGATTGTGAAGATCAAACAGGATAACATCTTCAAAGTGCTTTGTAAACTTTGAAGCAACAAATTCTAGATGTGACAATTCATTGAGAAATGAAAAGGGATTTGAAATATCACAGGGGGCGGCAGCTAGGTGGCGCCGTGCACTAGAGCACCGGCCCTGGAGTCAGGAGGACCTGAGTTCAAATCCAGCCTCAGACACTTGACATTTACTAGCTGTGTGACCCTGGGCAAGTCACTTAACCCCAATTGCCTCACCAAAAAAAAAAAAAAAAGAAAGAAAGAATGAAATATCAAAGGGTCTCTTGGAGTGTTAGATCTGCCGCTTGAGGTCATAAACCAAAGAGAGTCAAGTAGTTAAAGCTTCTTTATTTACAGAAGAACAAACGGAGGCTCAGATTGGCCCACGGTCGTATAGATGTTGTTGTTGTCCTTTGGTTGTCTTTTTTTGTGGTTGTTTTTTCTGTCCTGTGTTTGAAGAGGACTGAATGGCATCACGAGGTGCTGTCTTGACTAGCTCCGGAATCAGATTGAAGTGGCACAGAGTTACATAAAGTCCTCAGCTTCACTCTCTTCCTGCATCATCAAAGTCCAGTGGCGAGGCAAAAGTCAAGACTGCTGGCGATGGCCCTGGATACAGTGGATGTCCTTGGCATTTTCCATGTCTGGCTGTGAGAAACGGGTAGTTGTCTCCTCTCAATGTGGATATAACAGTCAGTCACACTCCCCTGACCTGTTTGTAGGACAGAGGTCTCAGATCCCCTCCTCCCCCTCAGGTTAGCAAGGTCACATGGTTCAAGGAGCCCTGGTCTCAGTTAGGTCCTCTCCAGAGTTCTGTCCATATAAGGAAGTATAAGGTCCACTCCTGAGTTATGCCCATACAAGGAAGAGGGGTGGGAATACTGCGGTCCGATTAGCTAGTTTTTGCACGTAGATTGTAACCCCGACCAGTGATGACAAAGGGAAAGGTTCATTGGTGTGAGGGACTAGGGTATAAAACAGGGCCTGCGAGCCCCCTTTCTGGGCACCCACTAGCTGCACGCTAGGGTACCTCCTTTTCATGAGAAGAAAATAAAGCCTTTGTCACCTCGCTGCTGAGTTCCTGAGAATTACTGAGAAGAGGCTGGATTTTTCCCTCACGCTGACCAAGCCTGCTTCAGACACCTTCATGGCCATTGGAACAAATTGTTATGATCTACTTATTCTGCTAAGGGGAGCCTTCATATGTTTGGAGTAGGCACTCCCCTAACTCACTGATGGCTTTGAAGTCCTTTGGTTACTCTCAACCTGGTTTCGCCCAACTGCCAAGACAGTTTACCAGCGTGCGGCCTCTGCTCATGCTACAGCTTCTTGGAGTCACAGGGGAGAGCTGAGTGAGCAGTGGACACCAAAGGTGGATGAACAGTCCTGAAAAGAGCATGAAAAGCCCTCACACGAGAGGTGCTAGTCTCCTCGAACACCCCATATACCCATAGATAGGCAGCGAGAGGCAGAGGAAGGTATCACACCCATAAGATAATGCTTTCTCCTGCTTGACTTCCTATCTATGTAATCCATTCTTCTCATTCTCCTTTGTAGATTCAGAATCCCATCTCCCACTCCTCAGCCTGCCTCCCAAGGCTTTGTCCTGGCTCCTTTTCTGCAATCTCCACTCATATCATAGCTGGAATACTTTGTTTAGTTTTAGGTACCACATTTTAGGAAGAATTTCCATAACCTACAATATGTCTTGTTTACAGCAATCAGGATAGTGAAAGGCCTTGAGTTCATGCTTGGTCAAAGGAACTACTGGGCAGAAAACAAACACTCATGTTTGGGGCAGTCCGATTTAGGAAGGACATTGGTAAACTGAAGAGAGCCCAGAGAATGGAAAACAGGATGGTGAAGGACCCTGAGTGCACATCCATGTGGTGAGTGAAGTAGAATCAGTCCTAGAATATCTACCCCTGCTCTGAAGTCCACTGGGAGAGTGCATCGAGCTGAGCACACTGCATGAGTTCATAAGGGCTGAGCTCGATGGGAATCCGGCATTGTATCAGTGTGAGGATCAGCTGCACTGGGCTGTTCAGTCCTGAGGACAGAAGACTCAAAGGGAGCATGATGTCAATCCCCAAGGGGCTGTCATGTGAAGGAAAGATTAGCCTTGATCTTCTTGGCCCCAGAGGTCAGAACCAGGAGCAATAGAGAGGGTGTAAAAAGGCAAACTTAGGCTTAATCAGCAGGAACTCTCTTTAAACCAGAACTGTCCAAAAGTTGAGTGGGCTGCCTCCAGAATGGTAAGATTACCATCACTAAAGATCTTCAAATGAGCTCTTGTCAAATACATCATACGGGAGGTTCTGATTAAGGTTCCAGTTGGGCTGATAGGTATCTGACATGGCTTGTAGCTCTGACATTCTCTGATTCTGTTATTTTAACTATACTGGGGAAAGGGGATTTGGGGGCCATCTTCTCTCAATAATAAAATAGCCAGAAGCAATAATGATAGTTTAATGGAGGACTGACCAATTAACTCAGTCCCTATGCACATATGCTGAGTGCTACTGATGCAATTCCCCACTTGGAAGAAGAGGCTGGGTTGCTTACTTCTGGAAGAGTGATGTAGATGGTAATGGATATACCTCAAAGAGATTTTGGAGTATGGGTAGACTCTGTAAGTGGTTCCAGTCTGCTAACCACCTGGTGGACAGCTGCCCACATCTCTCCTGTCTTTTCCAGCATGAGAGAACTTTCCAAATGCTTCCCTGAAATCTAGATAAATAACAGTAACTAGATGTATATATCACTTTAAGGTCTACACAGAGCAGCTAGGGGGTGAAGTGGATTGAGCAGCCTGCCCTGGAGTCAGGAAGACTCTTATTTCTGAGTTCAAACTGGCCTCAAACACTTACTAACTGTATAACACTGGGCAAGTCACTTTACTCTATTTGCCTCAGTTTCCTCATCTGTAAAATGCTCTGGAGAAGGAAATGACAAACCACTCTAGTGTCTCTACCAAGAAAACTCCAGATGGAGTCATGAAGAGTCAGACATAATCGAAAAACAACAAATTAAAGTCTACAAGGCACTTCAAGTGTATTATCTCATTTCAGCCTTTCAACACTGTGATGTTGGTGCATCAGGAATTACTATCTCCATTTTACAGATGAGGAAACAGAGGGTTAAGGTAGTTTGCCCATGGTCACAGACCTCCTTAAATTTGAGTCCAGCCTATAATACACCTTACCATGTTTTTGAGTCTCGGATTAGAGTCTGACCCAAGAAAGAGAGTGGCGTTGACATTGGAATGAGATGAGACATCTTCCAAATCTCCCTAGACATTCCAGACAGAATCAAGGGGCCATAATGATTATCAGGAGCTAGGGATAGTAGGGTCAACTAGGAAAAACAGGTCTACCCTGAAGAACATTGTCCCTAGACATAGATATAGACATAGAAAGAAATATATAGACATAGGAATAGGCATAGATATGGATATAGGCATGGACATAGACATAGATATACATATATAGATATAAATAAAAACAAAAATATAGATTTAGACATAGATATCGTGGCAAAAATTTCTAAGTCCGACAAAGAAAAAGAAACAACAAAGTCTCCAAGCAGTAGAAAATAGGTTTATTGAGAGAGGACCTATCTCACAATAAAGCCAGTCAGTCAGGGGTAGGACCTGAAAGACCCCTAGTAGTGTCACTCAGCTGCTTTTATACCCCCCCAAATGGTATATACCCCAGATAGTACATGCACATAAGTTCACTATCAAGACCTGCTAGCCCCTTGGGTCTTCCCTTTTCCTCTTAAACAAATGCCTACTTAGTTGCCAAAATCTGCCAACTTGGGTTGCTGAACACTTAGTACCGAGGTGGAACCAGATGATGGCTAGAGGCACTGTGATGAGCAAGATGATGGCTAGAGGCACTGTGATGGGAGAGATGATGGCTAGAGGCACTGTGATGGGCAAGATGATGGCTAGAGGATACTGAGGTGGAACCAGATGATGGCTAGAGGCACTGTGATGGGAGAGATGATGGCTAGAGGCACTGTGATGGGAAAGATGATGGCTAGAGGCACTGTGATGGGCAAGATGATGGCTAGAGGATACTGAGGTGGAACCAGATGATGGCTAGAGGCACTGTGATGGGAGAGATGATGGCTAGAGGCACTGTGATGGGAGAGATGATGGCTAGAGGCACTTCGATGGGCAAGATGATGGCTAGAGGCCCTGTGATGGGAGAGATGATGGCTAGAGGCACTTCGATGGGCAAGATGATGGCTAGAGGATACTGAGGTGGAACCAGATGATGGCTAGAGGCACTGTGATGGGAGAGATGATGGCTAGAGGATACTGAGGTGGAACCAGATGATGGCTAGAGGCACTGTGATGGGAGAGATGATGGCTAGAGGATATTGAGGTGGAACCAGATGATGGCTAGAGATGGTTTCTAGATGTGGTGGTCATATGGCATAGGAATTTGCTCTATTAGTATCTGTCTCACTCCATTATTATTTGCTTTAAACTAAGAAAGAAAACTACTAAAAAGTACCAATAAAGAATACCTAAACATATTGAATCACAATTTAAAGGCTAAATGCTGATTATTACCATAGTTAAATCAGTTATCATTAAGGGTTGGGGGAAATCTCACTCAATATATAACTGAAAAGGGCAGCCTAAGCTCACTTAGATGAGTCCCCTTGAACTAGTTGGCATATGGGAAGGGTTGCCATGACTCTAGAGTTATAGGATGCCACCCAGAGGGTCAATATACTATAATAATCTGCGTACTATAAAGGGAGAGATCCAGAGAGAAGCTGTAACTCTCTCCTTGTAACTGATGCAGCATCTCCTCCCCTCTCCCCTCCAGTGCTGTCAAGGGTCAGAGAAAGTAAAAGGCAGGGCAGCTAGGTGGCAAAGTGGATAAAGCACTGGCCCTGGATTCAGGAGGACCTGAGTTGAAATCTGACCTCAGACACTTGATACTTACTAGCTGTGTGACCCTGGGCAAGTCACTTAACCCTCATTTCCCCCCATGAAAAAAAAGAAAGAAAGAAAGAAAATCAGCACATCTTGGGTTAGCTAGGTGGCTAAGTGGATAAAGCACCAGCCCTGAATTCAGGAGGACATGAGTTCAAATTCAGCCTCAGACACTTGACACTTACTAGATGTGTGACCCTGGGCAAGTCACTTAACCCTCATTGCCCTGCAAAAGAAAAAAAAAAGGAAAAGAAAAGAAAAAGAAAGAAAGAAAAGAAAGTAAAAGGTCCTGCTCAGAGTTTTCTGCATGCTATCAAAGCAGCAAGTCCTTTCTCCATTGAACCACCACATAGACGGAAGCAATTAGGAAGTTTGTCATCTCCAAAGGATCAAGCACTGAGTTACCAGGTCCTTAGAAATCAGGGGTATGCTGGTAAATGTTTAACAACCAGCTCTCTGGGGAGTAAAAAAAGTGCTACAACACATTTTTAGGCTTAATCTGCATTAACATTTTCTCCATTGCTTTCCTAAGTATAAAACTTAACAGACCAACAAATCAAGCCCTGCTTTGTAGTGTTTGCCCATTTCTGAAGTGTAAATCTCACACTGAAATTTTAACAATTAGTTCTCAAGAGCTGGTACAAGCTAGCTCTGGGACTCCCCTGCAAATTTCCTGGGGAGTTTTGGGCATGCACTTCCCGGGAAGGTGCCTACAATCCAATCCAATTCTCACTACAATTCTATGACCTCTATGGATACTCTGGAAGGGTTGAGAATGTCTTTCTCTCTTGCTATCAGTTTAAGCCCCCATTCTTATATGTCCTCCCCTCCCCCACTGTTAGCTGCAAATAAGGAGGACTCCAGTTCCATTTAACTAATTAACATACATTAGCTTTTACAAAGAGATAGTTTGAAGATGTAGCAAAAAATAAAGTATAAACATTTCCTTTCCATACCTAGGAGCACACTCTTCCCTATGCTGCCTCAGTCCCTGGGGAAGGGTAGGCTCAAATAAATGCACTTTCTGCATAGCATTGACCCCAACAAGTTCACCTCCAAGTGCAGATGAGTCCCCGTGGCTGCTACTGCTTAGCAGGCTCAAGCAGGTCTTTGCCATCTGGCTTCTGACAAATCCCGGCATAACCTCTGGCTCCCCGATTTCTGGTGCCTTACCTTTCCTGACCTTTTTGAAGTTCCCAGGGCCATCACCATCACTAATCTCCTTCACCTTGTTCATCCATCATTCTCAAAGAGGACCAATGACATCAGGAGGGTGATATCTTGACTTGCAAGTGAATTGAAATTAAACGAGGCAGGGCTATGCCATCAGCCTCACTCTCTCCTCCAGAGTTCTGGTGGAGTCCATTGGCAAGACATAGTTCAACTATGCCCCAAAGGCTATGGGACTGTGCATACCCTTTGATCCAGTAATACCACTGTTAGGTCTGTATCCCAAAGATCATAAAAAAGGTAAAAGGACCCACAGGTACAAAAATATTTATAGCAGTTCTCTTTGTGGTGATCGAGGGAATGCCCATCAATTGGGGAATGGCTGAACAAGTTGTGGTATATGAATGTAATGGAATACTATAGTGCTATAAAAAATGATGAGTGGGCAGATTTCAGAAAAACCTGGACATACTTTTTTCTTTTTTTTTTTCCTTTCTTTTTGGTGGGGCAATGAGGGTTAAGTGACTTGTCCAGGGTTACACAGCTAGTATCAAGTTGTCTGAGTCCAGATTTGAACTCAGGTCCTCCTGAATCCAGGGAAGGTGCTTTATCCACTGTGCCACCTGGCTGCCCCACAATCTGGAAAGTCTTAAGTGGACTGATGCTGAGTGAAGTGAGCAGAACCAGGAGAACATGGTACATAGTAACAGAAACATTGTTCGATGATCAACTGTGATAGACTTAACTCTTCTCAGCAATATAATGATCCAAGACAATTCCAAAGATGAAAAATGTTCTTCACATCCAGAAAAAAAGAACTGTGGAATCTGGATGCAGATTGAACCACAATGTTTCTACTTCTTTTTTTGTTTTGTTTTTTGAGGTTTTTCCCTTTTGTACTGATTTTTTTTCCCACAAGCATGACTAATTGCAAAATACATTTGATGTGATTGTACATATATAACCTATATCAGATTGCTTTTTGTCTTGGGTGGGAGAGGGAAGAAAGGGAGGGAGAAAAATTTAGAACTAAACATCTTATGGAAACAAATGTTGAAAATAATCGTTATATGCAATTGGAAAATAGTAAAATAATTTTATGATGGAAAAAAAGAGAGACAGATGATATAGTGGGAAAATGGGGTACGGGTTGGGGTTGGGGTTCTTGGGAATTCCTCTTTAAAGAATTACACCCTCTTGCACACAAAACTTAGTTAGAACAAGGTGATAGTTTATTTAGGAGGAAGGGAAGGGAAGGGTGGGGGGAGGGAAACCATGAAAGAAATCCTTAGACTTTTCATGGGGAGATTTGGCACAAAGCACATGGCTCAGAGGTACCAAATCTCCTCGAACAGGAGACCGGAAGGTACTTTTATAGAGGACTGATGGGGGTGGACCATCTGCCCGTGAAAAGTTCCTTTAGTGAGAGAGGACCATCCCCCACTGGTGGTAGCTGGGGGAATTGGGTGAGCAGTGGAGGACCATCCCCCACTGGTAGTGACTAAAGGAATTGGGTGAGGGGTGGCTACAGATCCTTCTTCAGAACACAAAGGCCGAAGCCACACCCAAACTTATCTCCGCAGGATAAGGGAGACCAGAATGAAGGGTAGGAATCCCAAGCTAGCTCAGTCCGATTTGGTTCCTCTAGGCGTTATCTGTCCTCTGGTTTAGTTTCTCAAGGAGAAGATTCCTCGGTGTGCCCCAGAGAAATTCTGGGGTGCTCTGCGCCCCATGACACATAGTTCAAGACAATTGGTGATGGCCCCCTGTCTTTGTCCTAGAATAAGAAAGAAGAAATCCAGCAACCAGAGGCCCACATTCACACCAGTCTCAGCCCCACAGCAAGTCAAAAAGGCTCCTCCTAGCAGCAGCCACAGGACATCTGTGTGCTCCCAATGGGGCTAGGGGCTCTTCCATCAAGTCTTCATGCCTCTCCTGAAGCAAACTCTCCAGACTCTTCTCCATGGAGATTGCACACTCACCATTTTAATAGGGAAAGTCCAAATCAGCAAAAGCCAAATGAAGGAGGCTTTCCTCTATTTTCCTTGGCACTAAACTGGTTTTGCCAACATGATGGCAGGAGAGGGTTTACCTGTGTAACTGCCCTTTCCCCATGCTTCATTAGCCCATCTAGGCACAAGGTCGGCCACACAGAACCTGAGACAGAAGCCTAGGAAGGCCAGTTCATCCCCTCTTTGCTGGCCACTGAATCATTCTGGGGAACAGTGTGCATGTGTGTGTGTGTGTGTGTGTGTGCGTGTGCCCAAATGTGAATTACATGGAGGAGGACGGTGACCTTTCCATCCTTACATGCATGCAATTAGAAGGCCAGGGTCCCCTGGTGCAGTGGCTTGCAAGAGTGACAACATCTTCATCTTTGTGCTTTGATGATTCCATTGAACTGCAGCTGGACTGGCTGGAGTGAATGCTAATGCATATTGGAAAGGTCACTCTGAATGCTCATACATCTCCTTTTGTTAGGAGGAAGCTTGGCTGCTTCTAGGTGGAGATGAAAGTTGGGGAGATGAGCTTCAAACAGGAAGACTGAGGCTCTGGGTGATTGGCCCAAGGGCCCAAGCCTGAGGCTGGTAGGGACAGTTTGGAAATCATCTAAGGGGGTAGCTAGATGGCGCAGTGGATAGAGCACTGGCCCTGGATTCTGGAGGACCTGAGTTCAAATCCAGCCTCAGACACAACACTTACTAGCTGTGTGATCCTGGGCAAGTCACTTAACCCCAATTGCCTCACTAAAAAAAAAAAAAAGGAAATCATCCAAGATCCAGGCTCTGGTGAGAGCAAACATGGAGCTCAAACACTTCAGACCTAACTGGAGAGATAGCATCAGAGAACCCCTACCTTGGCAATTACTTCTTGTCTGACCTTAGCCTAGTGACATAATCCCCCTGAGCCTCAGTTTCCTCATGTGTTAACGGAAGAAGTTGGACCCATAAGGTATCTTCCATCTCCAAGTCTGTGATTTTATGGCACGATGAAGTCTTTTTTTTTTTTTTGGTGAGGCAATTGGGGTTAAGTGACTTGCCCAGGGTCACACAGCTAGTAAGTGTCAAATGTCTGAGGCCGCATTTGAACTCAGGTCCTCCTGACTCCAGGGCTGGTGCTCTATCCACTGCCCCACCTAGCTGCGCTTCCCCCCCACACACACACCCTATGTCCAACTCTTCTTGATCCCATTTGGAGTTTTCATGGCAAAGATCATGGAGGGGTTTCCCATTTCTTTCTCCAGCTCATTTTACAGATAAAGAAACTGAGGCAAACAGGATTAAGTGACATGCCATGGGTCACACTGCTAGTGTCTATGACCAGATTTGAACTCAGGAAGAGGAGTCTTTCTGACTCCAAGCCGAGCACTCTATCCACTGTGTCACTTAACCGCCCTCTCCAATCCACTCTGGGATAGCTCTAATGACAAGGAAGTTAAGATCATGGGATGATAGTTTTAGAGTTAAAAGGGCCCTTAGAAGACTCAAGCCTGGGGGGCAGCTAGGTGGTGCAGTGGATAGAGCAAGTCACTTAACCCCAATTGCCTCACCAAAAAAAAAAAGAAAGAAAGAAAGACAAAAAGAAGACTCAACCCTGGCATTTTGTAGATGAAGAAACTGAGGCAGAGAGATGCTGAATAACTTGTCAGGGTCTTGGGGAGAGCTCAGGCAAGTAACTGCCTTTCTTCCGCCATCTTGGCTCTTCCCCCTAAATATCTTATCAAAGCTCATACAGTTGAAGAGTCAGGATTCAAACCCAGGTGTTATAACTTAAATCTAGTTCTGTGCTGTGCTCAATTGAGTCTATGGCCCTTCTAGCCTGATGGACACAGGAAACATGAGGTTGGGCAAAGGTGGAAGTGGGAACTGGGGTCTGTAGATATGGTGGCCAGACAGGGTGGAGGTGAAGCCAGGAGTTTCTAGGATGCAGGATGGACCATCCAGTCAGCCTGGCCATGGTCCATTCTCTTCCAGGTCAGCTGGTCACCTTAGCAGGGGGTAGGGGAAAGTGCCCAGTATGGAAATGGAGAGAATTTCTTCCCTGTGGGGAACAAACAGGCCACTGTTGAGGAGAAAGCCATCTGGGCTTTGGGAAGAAGACTTTCTTAGAATAAGGAAGTTATGCACATGGGAAAGCTTGCTCCTACTTTGTCCTCTGCTCCCCAGCTAGACTTGTTCTATGTTAGGTTCCTCTGTCCTGAGCTCACAGATCAATGACCTACAGGTCAAGTCCATCCCTCCACAGTCCTTAACCCTCCATGAATGCCCACCGCCTTTCAGGCCACTCTTCTGGTTCCTTGTTATCTCCTGCTTCTCAAACAATGACTTTGTATCGATTTGATAAATATTTTGTATTCATTGATACTATGTTGTTTTCTGATAGACTGTCAGCTCTTTGGGGGCAGGAACCAATGGGTTTTTTTGTCTTTGTATTCCTGATAAAGGCGCATAGTTGGTAATTAATGCTTATAATGAATTGAATATGCATGTAATGCATGAATGGAAGAAATGAATGGGTTGTTGTTGAATTTCAAACTAGGGGTCAGCTTCGCTTTGTCCATTGCCCAGAGTTACAGACTGGGGGGGGGGGACCACAAAGTCTTTAGCGATTTTTCTGGGGAAGCAGCTCTGATGCTAAGAAATGAAAAAGAGAAAAAATGCATGGAAAAGAACAGGAGGGAGGGGATGAGAGAGGCAGAGGCTGGATAAGGGGGAGAGAGTTGGAGGTTTATAGAACAGAGATAAAGCTGAAGTTTTGTTTTGCTCTTATTGCTGGTAAATCCCCAGCTGGCAATTAGGAAGTATTTCCAAATTGGGAGGGTGGGGAGAGGAGAGGATGGAAGGCTTATAATTAGAATCAGAGGAAAAGAATCCTCCATGATTAAAAGCCAACAACCTTGACCATCTGATTTCACCATCAACAGAAGGGCAGAGTCAGTTTCAGTCACTTTTGGCCATGACCTGGTCACCCCTATGAGGAGGAGCTGGTGAAAGACCCTGACATGGGGGATAGGAGGACCAGATAACAAGGGATCAAAGGACTATTAAAGTTTAGCTTGGTCAACTAGACATCAGGACAGACACACCTAAGAAGTTAGGGGAGAGAAAATTCTATAGCAGAAAAGTCAGTTAGGCGTGGCTACTTTCTGAGCTAGGAGACAAAGATAACTCTAGAGGTCAGGACCACCATTCCTAAAAAATAATCCCCCTTGACTCTCAGGAATGGCAAGCACCCAAGCTTTCCCCACCCCACCCCCAAAAGGAACTTTCCACTTTCTGGTGGTCACCCTATGATCCTCTTTAAAAGCTTTTGCCTTGCTTAGGTTCCAGGAGGAAGATGTTTCTAAGCCATCTCCTCCCCTTGAGGCTGTCTTTGACTTCCCTCACTTTCTCTAGTGCCCAAATCAAAGACCACTTTAATTCTAATTGGACTGTGTGTTGAGAGTGTAATTTTTTTCAGGGCATTGGGGGTTAAGTGACTTGCCCAGGGTCACACGGCTAGTAAGTGTCAAGTGTCTGAGGCTGGATTTGAACTCAGGTCCTCCTGATTCCAGGGCCGGTGCTCTATCCACTGCACCACCTAGCTGCCCCAAGAGTGTAATTCTTTACAGAGGAATACCGAAGGACCCGCACACACACCATTTCCACCATGACAACCCTAAGCAGGAGGGAGAGTGTCAGGCTAGTAGCAGGCTCCTCTCACCTTCTCTGTCTGCCTTAAGTCACACCAGGACCTTAGGGATTTAGATTTGGCTCCAAGATTCTCCCAGCTCAGGAATAACACCTCTTCCCCTCTGGTAACTAGGGACAAAACCAGAGAGGGTTAAGCCAGAGAACAGCTCTATACCCAGGCAAGTGTGAGTATCTGACACTTCTGAACCTTAGAATCACAGATGGAGAGTCAGAGGGGGCCCTCACTCAACCCCCTGATTTTACAGATAAGGCAACTGAAGGTCAGACGATGGTACAGTGGCCAGAGCACTGGCTCTGAAATCAGGAAAGCCTGGATTTGAATTCTGCCTGAGATATTCACTAGTGAGTGACCCTGGGCAAGCTGCTCAGACTCTCAGAAGTGGGATTTCATGGATATGAGGAACTCCCAAGGAATAAATTCTCTCTACTGATGCACATGAGCATCCTTCTGCCATTTGGTCTCAGGGAGTTGTCTGGGGCACTTTGAGATCCCACGGAATGGCAGGCATAGGATCCAAACCCAAGTCTTCCTAATTCAAGGGGGGCTTCTCTGTCCACAGTCCCTGGCACACAGTGTCATGGGGGAAATAGGGAGTGGGAATCCTTAAGTTTCCCTCTGTAAAGAATTACACTCTTGTACACAGTCCAATTAGAATTTAAATGGTCTTTGATTTGGGTGCTAGAGAAAGTGACCCAGAGAGAAGTCAAAGATTTTACCCCTTGAGAAGAGGACTCAAACCTTCTCCTCCCAGAACAGAAGGAAGGCCAAAGCTTTTACAGAGGATAGATGGGGTGACCACCTGACAATGGGAAGTTCCTTTTGGGGGTGCAGTGGGGGGAGATTCCTGAGAGTCAGGGGGATTTTTTTTTGAAAGATAGTCCTAAAAAAAAAAAAAGATAGTCCTGACCTCTGGAATTATCTCCTAGTTCAGGTAGTAGCCACACCCAACTGACCTTCCGGCTATAGAATTTTCTCTCCCCTTCTTAGGTGTGTCTGTCCTGATAGCTAGTTGGCCAAGGTAAACTTTAATAGTCCCTTGACTCCTAGACATGTCTGTCCTGTTATCTGGTTATCCTAACCCCTATGTCAGTGCTTAACAAATTCTCTCTCTGTCTCTGTGTGTCTGTGTCTCTCTCCCCTCCTCCTTCTCCCTCTTCTTCTTCTTCTCTCTGCCTCTCCATCTCCCTCCCCTCCTTTCCCTCCCTCCTCTCACTGTGCATACTACCACAGATGGATTCAGTTACAATCAGTCCCCTTCTCATCCACAAACATTTATTAAACAGCTGCTGTGTGCCCTAAGGCACTGTGCTAGAAGTTTAGTATACCAAGACAAAGACGATAGCAGTCCCTGCCCTCAGACACCTAATAAGGGAGAACCAAAGGGTTCACAGACAAGTAAATATAAAAGAAACAAAACATCCTTTCTGGAATGTAGGAAGAGCAGTTGTTTGTCCACTGTTTTCAAAGAGGAACAATGACATCACAGGGTTAAGTATGAACTTGCACACGAATTGGATGTAAGGGAGGCAGAGTTGCACACAGTTGTCAGCCTCCCTTTCTCCTCCAGAGCCATCTAGGTCCAGCGGCCAAACAAAAGTCAGGCTGACTGACAACAGCCTGGGATGCAGGGGTGACTTTGGTGTCTTCAATGTCTAACCCAGCTCTTAGTGCTTCACAGAGCCTGCTTCAGCCTGTCTTATCTGCCCATTCTGCCTGGGAAAGTCTTCACATGCTTGGGATAGACACCCCCCCCAACTCCACAATGGCTTTGAGACCCCTCAGTTCCCCTTAACCTGGTTTAATCTGTCTGCCCAGAGAGTTTGATTGGGGTGTGGCCTCTGTTCATGCTACAGCTTCTTGGAGCCAGGTGGGAGTTGGGCAAAGGTGAACGAGCAGCCCTGAAAAGGGTTCCCCAAGCCACTAGCGACAGAGGTCCTCCCTGGGTACCCCAGTAAAGACAGCAGCCCGGTTGGGTCAGGAAAAGCCAGTGGGCTCCTGGGTAAACTAGGGATTCCAAGGAGCAGAGGACAAGAGGGAGAGACTTTCAGATGGAGAACAAAGTGAGAGCTGAGGAGCCTAAACCAGAGAGTGAATGAATAGAAGGCAGAAGATGCTGACAAAGCTCTTCACAACCTTCTCTCCCTGGATTTCCACCACATTTGGTGAGAGACCTGCTATTACTCCCATTTCACAGACAGACAAGAGGCTACAGGGTGTAAGAGATTTGAATTTGAACCTGATGCTCCTGATCCACATCTGGTAACTCTTCTAGCCATGGTTGTCTCCAGCAGACCTTTCTCTGCCCTCACCTGTAGGTGTGAAAACGTTCCTACTCCCATCTCTCCTTTCCCTCCCCCCTCTGTGGTCCCTTTGCAAACAGCAGGATGGAGGCAGAAAGTACAAAGGCATTGGGGGCAGCAGGTGAGGAAGAAGGAAAAGGAGGAGGAGAGGAGAAGAAACACCTCACTTTCCCAGAATGCTATGGGTGAGACATTTGTCTGAAAGCATCAAGCAGGGGTGGTAGAGCAAGGGCTTCTGGGAAGAAGAGAGTAGAAGGATGAGGAAAGAGAAGAGGAGACTTCAGTATGAGTCTGACGCCAAGGAGTCTTGAAAGTGCAGTGCCTTGGGGAGCTGTAGGAGGTTGGGACAACGGCAGCAACAGTTGCTAAGAGCCAAAGCAAATAGGAAAGCAGATCCTTCGCTTGCTGTGGGACCAGTCATCACAGAGCAGGCGGCCAAATGGTTTAGACTTTCCTATTGATGTTGTGAGGTTGTTTCTGGCTCTGGGAGGCAAGTCTGAGGCTCATTTGTCTCTATTCCTTCTAAAGATGTTCAGGATGGTCTTTGGTTTCCAGCAGGGGAGCTGATTGGAACATCCTACTAGTGAGCTACATTCAGAAGCTCCCCATCTAGTGAAGAGCATTCCTTCAGGTGAGGGCAAGACAAGAACCAACTTCCCAAAGAAAACCTTGTGTAGGGGCATGAGCTATAGAGAAGAACTATTAAGAAGCCCTCAAGAGGGGCAGCTAGGTGGTGCAGTGGATAGAGCACTGGCCATGGATTCAGGAGGACCCGAGTTCAAATGTGGCTTTAGACACTTAACACTTACTAGCTGTGTGACCCTGGGCAAGTCACTTAACCCCAATTGCCTCACTAAAAAACAACAAAAGAAGCCCTCAAGAAATCCAGTCTATGTGAACCCAAAGACTATAGGACTTCATACAAACCATCCTTTGTACCTGGAATATGTTCCGTCATGTCCAGCCCTCAGAAGCCTTATCTTCTTCCAAAGATCAGCTCAGCTGCTACTTAGTATGGACAAAAAGCCTTTCCTAGTTCTCTCAGATACTAATGTGGTTTTCCTTCCAAATGATCCTCTGCTTATACACCTATTTACGTGTAAATCTCTCTCCCTCTTCCCATCCTCTCCCAAGGTATATGAGCTCCTTGAAGGGATTTTTAAAATGTCTGTGTTTACATTCCCAAGCACCAAGCAATGCCTATACACGGCAGGTGTTTAATATATGCCTGTTGAATTGTAAGCCAGTCTAGCTGAAGCAGCAGGCAGCAGGTGCCACCATTTCCCCCAGACACTAATGGAGACAGCCTGGGACCCCGAGCCCAAAAACCTAGTGTCTCTCCCACACCACCAGGCCATACAGGCTGGGTGACCATGGGCAAATCACTTTCCCTCAGTTTCTTCAATTGTAAAGTGGGGAATACTAGCCCCTGCCTCACAGGGTTGTGATCAAATGAGATCGTATTTACAAAGTGCTTCCTTAGTAGTGTCTGAAACACAGGAGGTGCTATAGAAATGCTTGCTCTCTCCCTCCCTTCCCATTTCTTCTTCTTTTTTGGTGAGGCAATTGGGGTTAAGTGACTTGCCCAGGGTCACACAGCTAGTAAGTATGTCAAGTGTCTGAAGCTGGATTTGAACTCAGGTCCTCCTGAATCCAGGGCCGGTGTTTTATCCACTGCACCCTAGCTGGCCCCACCCTTCCCATTTCTAAGGTCTTTGATCCTTAGAGAGGCTGTGTACTCCAGCCCCCTAACTTTGTGAAAGAAGAAATTGAGGTCCCCTGGCCTGGCCTCTGGGTGCTCCTTGTTCTTCTCTAGGGAAGGAAATCTGAGCTGGTGAAGGAAGCTCTTCACTGGGACCTTCTCCTGAAGAAATCCCCGGACTCCTTTCTGGTCTGCTAACATCGCACTCCTCCCCTCCGACCTGTCCAGTGGCACCCACTTCCTTACAATTCCTGCCCAGTCTCCAGTGTCTGGGGGAGGGGGTTTCTGCGGCTGTCCCCCAGACCTGGAATGTTCTCCCTTTGGCCTTCCCTGATTTCCTTCAAGTCTCTGCTAAAACCCAATCTTCCACAAGAAGCCTTCATCTCCCTAAAGCTAATGTTGTCCTCTCTGGTTATTTCCAATTCACCCCGTATATGTCTTATGTTATCTCCCTCATTAGACTGGGAGCTCCTTGAGGCCAGGCACTGGCCTGTGCTGACTTAGCACAATGCCTGGCACCTGGTAAGCACTTAACAAAGGCTGATTGACTGATTGGTACCTGGCACACAGTAGGCACTTCACAAATTTGAGTTGCCTATGTATTACACTCACCTGTACACGTCTTCTCTGCCAACTGAGACATTCTAAAATCACAATGGTGATTCAAGGACTGTTGTGACTTATTAATATTCCAGACACGAAACCATAAAATTGCATTTCTTATTAAGTGTCTCAAAGGGAAAAGTTAGCTTTTTCTTTTTTTTGCATCCAGGGAATGCACTCCTCCCGATAAGATCTGTGCTTGTTGTCCTTGAAAATCAAGGGTTTTCACGGCAGGACCAAAATGTGGGGTTTGTGCCCATAAAGTGACTTGCTGAAGGGATCAAATTCAAGGACACACCTGGAGTTATCCCTGTACAGGATTGTTTGCATTGAGTTGGAAAGCAAATAACATCAGCAGTCCTTAACAGAAATCGACGGGCAGCCTTTTTTCCAGATGGAATAGTTAATACTGAGGAGACATTTCAACAAGAACATATATGGGGGTTGGGGAGGGGGAACAGCCAGGTGTTGCAGTGGATAAAGCACCGGCCCTGGATTCAGGAGGACCTGAGTTCAAATCCGGCCTCAGACACTTGACACTTACTAGCTGTGTGACCCTGGGCAAGTCACTTAACCCTCATTGCCCCACAAAACAAACAAACAAAAAAGAAGAAACAAGGGCAAGCTGGGATTTGCCCCTGGGAGGTAAGACGCTTCTATTATCCCCATGTAACAGATGAGGAAACTGAGGCTGAGATTCAGTGACTTACGCTACTGTCACACAGCTGGAAAGTATCTAAGGTAGGTTTTCAATTTATGTCTTCCTGACTCCCAAGTGCAACACTATCTACTCCAGCAGCTTCCCCATAGTAAGGGGCGGGGATAATAACAGCATCTTTCCTCCCGGGGGGCTGAGTACAAAGGATTTTTCAGACTTTAAAGCACTAGATAAATATTAGCTCTTAGGGGAGGCTGAGCTGGGACGATTTGAGCAGAATAAAAGAGGGGTTTGCTTCTATAATACGTTGTCGTTTGCTCTTTGTTTTTGTTTTTTTTTTTTGCAGGGCAAGGGTTAAGTGATTTGCCCAGGGTCACACAACTAGTTAAGTGTCAAGTGTCTGAGGCTGGATTTGAACTCAGGTCTTCCTGAATCCAAGAACAGTGCTTTGTCCACTGCACCATCTAGTTGCCTCCTGACCTTTTTTTTTTTTAATTAATTAACTAATTTTTTGCGGGACAATGAGGGTTAAGTGACTTGCCCAGGGTCACACAGCTAGTAAGTGTCAAGTGTTTGAGGCCGGATTTGAACTCAGGTTCTCCTGAATCCAGGGCCGGTGCTTTATCCACTGCGCCACCTAGCTGCCCCCCCCCCTGCCCTTTGTTTTTGAAGAGGACCCATTGCTGCCTTGACTCACGTGGGAACTCATTAAATTTGACAATCTAAGTGAAATGGATGAATATTTAGAAAATTATAAACTGCCCAGATTCACAGAAGAGGAAAGAAAATCCTTAAATAAGCCCATTTTAGAAAAAGAAATTGAACGAGCCATCAGCCTCACTCTCTTTCAGAGTCATCGAAGTCCGGCAAATATGGATGTGAAATATGTATGAAGGTCAAGAAGAGTCTTGGTGCCATTAATTCTCTGAGTGATCCTGATATTTATATTAGGATGATGATAAAACACTTGTAGCTCCCAAATTGAATTTCAAGAATTCTATCAACTACCCTTCAAACACAAATACTCACATATACATTCACACAAAGGCAAGTACCCATTTGCACTTGTGCACACACATACCTGCACATAGACACACGCACATATCCACATACTCTAACACGTACGTGCACACACAACCTACACACACTCACATGCATATACATACACACACATACATTCATGCTGACAGTCACTTCTGGATGGCGCTCCCCTTTGTTAGTTTTTTTTTTTTCTGACAGTCTAAATCTAAATCTGCCCATTTGCACCTTCCACCCACACACCATTCCTGGTCCTGCCTAGGGGGGCCAACCAAAACAAAGCTAATCCCTCTTTTATGAACATTTTCTTCAGTTCCGTGGAGCCAGCTCTCCAGCCCCCTCTCCCCCCAACTTTCCCTTCTCCGGGTTAAACATCGCCCATTCCTTCCACCGTGAATGCCAGCCCCTTCACCATTCTGATAACCTCTCTCTGATGCTCTCCATCAAAGGCCAGAGAGGTTAAAGAGCCTTCCCAAGGCCACCCAGGGTGTCACCATCCTTATCAAGGCCCCATAGTTCTTGAGTTTGTTTCCTTGTCTGATCCCAGCCACTTGGATACCTTTCTTGGCTGGGCAAATGGAAATTTTCACCAGGAAAAAGTGAATAAAAAAAATTAATACAATTTTAGGTGGCTTCAAACTGTTGGTTCCACGTCTATCGTCTTCCAGGACCCCAAGTATAGTTGGGCAGAAAGCAGCAGCAGAAATGGGGGGAGGTAAGGCCAAGGACAGAAAGCCACCCCCTCTGGTTCGTTCCCTCTGGCAAACCTGTTGCAACACAGGATTTCGTTGTGTGTGAGGGGGCAGGGGCAGGGGCAGGGCTTTGGGTAAAGGACTTCAGAGCAGATGTTCAGCCGTGGGGGCCCTGGGAGGAGAAGTCAGAACTATCTTTGGATATTGTTCCCAAGGAAATGGTGGGGGAAGCTTCTGAAATGGGACTAACCCAGCCCCCCCCCCTCCCCGGAAGTTTATTCTCCCACTAATCAGTTTCTTATGCCAGGTCAGGGAGAACTGATCTCTGCCAGCCATGCCCAAGTACTCTATAAAGGCCTGGTGGCTTTGGATGGATGGTGTTTCCTGGGTAATTCCGATTTAATTGGACAAAATAAGCACCATATGGCAGTGGCGAATTTGCAAAGCAGAACACCCGTGTGCTTGGAGTGGGTACCTTTGTGGCTTCCTGCCTTGTCTGAATCTGATGTTTCCATCTCAGCCCGGCTCCATGTAGGGTCCCATAAACCAGGGCCTCATTCCACCAGTCCTGCTTGGAATTTTTTTTTTCTGCACTCAGAATTTCTTGGTGATTAATTCCCAGGGCTGGTGCTGAGAAGCCCAATTCTATCCAAACGTTCCAATCCAAGTCTACTCAGTCAAGAGGACCTTTATTGGACCTTGCTTCTAATACATCCTTGCTGTGCAAGCCTGGGCAAGTCACTTAACTTCTGCCTGCCTCAGTTTCCTTATCTGTAAAATAGTACCTACCTCCCAGGACTATTGTGAGGATAAAATGAGATGTTTGTGAAGTGCACAGCATACCTTAAGTGCCATGTAAGTGATATTATTATTATTATTATTATTATTATTATTATTATTATTTTGTTTGTTTTTTTAGTGAGACCATTGGGATTACGTGACTTTTCCAGGGTCACACAGCTAGTAAGTGTTAAGTGTCTGAGGCCAGATTTGAACTCAGGTCCTCCTGACTCCAGGGCCGGTGCTCTATCCACTGCACCACCTAGCTGCCCCAATATTATTATTATGTGTACATAAGGTGTGTGTATATAGAACGTTTTGGTCTCCTCTCCATCAGTGCAAATCAGCCACTGCCCTATCATCGATAATCTCAGAGCTGCCTGAGACATTGAGAGATGAAGTCATTCAGCCAAGATTTGTCAGAAGCAAGATCTCAGCAAAGGTCTCTACTGAGCCAGCTCCCTCCCTCTCTAAAATGGACAGCGGGGTGACGCCACAGTGGAAGGAACTCCAACTCTTCCTGAGTTCAAATCCTATCTCAGATACTTACTAATTGTGTGACCTTGGGGAAGTCACTTAACCTTGTTAGCCTCAGTTTCTTCATCTGCAAAATGAGCATGGCAAACGACTCCAGGATCAGTGCCAAGAAAACCCCAAATGGGGCCACAAAGAGTTGGACATGACTAAAACAACTCAACAACTATGTACAATGCCCTGTTCCTGCTGCTACGATTATTGCTATACACACACACACACACACACACACACACACACACACTCGAGAAACTTGAGGGAAGAAATCTTACTTTTGCCTTTCTTTGTATCTATAGCACTTAGCCCAGTGCCTGTCACATAGTAAGTGCTTAATAAATTCTCGTTAATTGATTGATACAGTATGTATATACATCCCCACATATGTACAGGTGAAGGAGTGATTTTCTAAGTGTAGGGAACTCCCACCATGCAGTCTCTCTCCACTGATGGAGACTGACAAGGGTTTAGGTCCTAGAAAATTGCCTCAGGGCAGATCATCAGTGGAATAGCAGAGTATTATTGGTGGAAAGACTTCAATGTGATTCTTGTGCAAGTGGACCACAGGGAGCTCTTCAGTTCAGGAACATGAGTGTGCTCTTTCTCCACGTGTATGCACACACACTTATAGACACACCTACAAACACACATACATATGGCACACATTAGGAGACATGAGTTCAAATACAGCCTCACACACTTACTAGCTATATGACCCTGGGCAAGTCGCTTGACCCTGCAGATGAGTTTCCCCATCTGTAAAATGAGAAGGGGGTCAGACTCTACATGTACACTACTATCTATAATGGGGCCATATATGTTTATCTATACACACACACAGGGAACTTCTAGCTCTAATTCTAAGGTTCTATGATGGAGACGTATGTACTTGTCTATACATATATGCACGCATGTTTGGCTGGACCAGTGACTTAACCCTTGGGGAGCGCTCACTCCACCAAGCAGAGCAGTGGCTCATCTCTCCCTTCTAGTCTCCAAGGCTGCCCGGGGCACCAAGAGGGAAGTGACTTCCCCAAGGTCATGGAATCCCTATGTGTCCAAGGCAAGACTTGAACTCAGGCCTCCCTCTCTCTGGGCAGTCTTGCCTTCACTTCTGTTCCTGTCCAGTTGGTTTAAAATAGAAGCCGAAGGGGACAAAAGACACAATTCTTTCAATTTCATGTAAAAAGTATTGCTTTGCTAATGTGCTCCCGGGCTTGCCTTGGGGGATCCTTTGTGCTAATAAGGGATACAGAGTAAAGGGGTGTTTAAAAAAACCAAACCAAACCAAACCAAACCAAAGGGAAGGAGCGAGTGATGTCCTCTCAGGCCCTGCAGCCCCTGTCCTTGATGAGGCCAGGCCTAGTGAAGACCAGGAAGCGCCCTAGAAGCAGGAGGATACACCAGGAAAGGGGGTGCATAGCCGACATAGCTCTTCCCCTTGAGAAGTCAGGAAAGGAGACGTCTCATTTCAGCCTGTGCCCCCCGTCATAGCTGGCACGGAGGAGTCCCACAACGATCCTTTTGTTTGGGGGTGCCGGCCTCTCTCGAACTCTTCTACGGCCCAAGGGACCTGCCCTGCTCTGCGTGGGCCCACAAGAGTTCAGCAATTTCCCCGTGGGCGGGGGATGCCAGGGCCAGGGACAAGGCCGTGTGGCCAGCCTAGAGGGGGAAAAAATGACAAGTTCATTTCTTTCTCTGCTAAAAAGCTATGACCTTGTGCCGGGAGCTGGGACTGGGTGGCTGTGGCCATGAGTTCATCCTTCTTCCAGGGCAAGGAGGCCCAGGATGCTGAGCAGCCACACAGCCCCTCGGCACTCTGGGGGAAGACGTTGCATGCTTTCAGAATTAGAAGCCGTGTGGTTCAGCAAGTAGGGTGGGTGTGGGACTTGGGGGGCAGGAATGTGGATCTAAATCTCTCCTCAGACACCTACTGGCCACGTGACCCACATAACCGTCTGTCGCCTCAGTTTCCTCTTCTGTAAAAGGATGAGCCCAGGGAGACAGGGCTGCAGAGGTCCTCCTTTTTCTAACTCTGTGATCCCCGGCTTCAGCCCTGCCTTGCCCTCCCCCAAGGGGAGACATTGCTGCTGCACTGATCGCTCCTCCCCAGGGGCCTATCAATCCCTTGTCTCTAATGGGGACCATGTTCCTGACACAGTCCTTTGATGTCGACCAGTAGAGGGGCTGTTTCTGATTACAGGCTGGTGGGGCTGCATCCAGTTAATACGGCCCCTTTCGTGCAGCTCCAGGGGAGAGCAGCCCCCTCTCTGCCTGCCCCCAATATTCATTTCAGGAGGGTCTGGGCCCTCTAATTACTTCACTAGCAGTGCTGGGGCCAAGCCCAGGTTTGGGGGAACTGCCGACCCCCTGGGGAAGGGCTGAGGATGCCGTCCCGGTCCCAGGGAGGTGTGAGGAGAAATGTGGATCTGCTAATAGCACAGAGGAAATTCAGATGTTACTTATTAGGGTGCTATGCACAGGCCAGGGAGAGCTCTTCCCAATCCTGAGTTCATTTTGCATTTGGGTAAAAAAAGGCACGTCAAAGTGTGCAACAAATGCAGATTCCTGCGGGCCACCTTTTAGGTGGTTTTCAGTTGGACAGGTGGCCTTGGGTTCCATCTCCCTCCCAGGCTTAGACCAAGGGACCGTGGGCTCCAGCAAGTCTTTCCTGGTATATGCAGGGATTCCCAAGGAGCCACAGGTGCCCTTGCAGAAAGTCCCCATCCGCCTCCCAGACTGGCAGCCGTATTCCTGACAGTGTCCAGATCAGAGCCAGGGCCCTCTCACCTTGTCGGTCAAGGCTGTGTCGCAGCCTGGATGAGCCAGGAGGAGTTTCACCATCTCCGTGTTGCCATGGTGAGCAGCCACCATGAGCGCCGTTGTCCCGACGTGGTCCTGAAGGTTGACATCGGCACAGCAGGTCAGCAGGGCCTTCACCATGTCCTCCCTATCGTGGCTCACCCCCAGCATCAGTGCAGTTTGACCTCCCTGGAGAGAGTCAAGGGAGAACAATGAGCCACCTTCCATTCCAGAGTCATCATAGAGAGGGACATGGGGGAGAACAGGAACAGACTCCCAATGGAGTGAGGGGAGGCTCTAATGGTTGGAACTGTTTATCCTTTTAGGATGCGAGATTGGCCTGGGTCTGCAGGAAGGTAAATGTGACCCAACCAGAACCCAACACCAAGGAGGAAGTCTGAAAAGCAGGAATAAAACATGGCACTGGGGAAAGGTACCAGAGAGAAAAGATGGGCTGAGTAAAAAGGGGCCATCCGGGATGAGCATCACAGAAGAGGGTCTACTTTCCAAAAACCATGTGGGTTTGTGTTGATTTCCTCTCATTTCCAACCAACCCCCAACATTTGCCACCATCATCTTCCTCTTCTCCTCCTTCCAGGCTTGAATGCAGATAGGGATTCTAAGAGGCAGAAGTGAGGAGAGAGGGATGAAGTACTGGGCACAGCCTATGCAAAGGCATGGTGATGGGAGATTGCATGCTGCATAAAGAGAATGGCAAGAATGCTGGCTTGGCCAGAACACAGAATCAGAACATCATCGATTTTGAACTGGAAGGGATCTTAGAGGTAACTTAGTGTTTTTTGTTTGTTTGTGGGGCAATGAGGGTTAAGTGACTTGCCCAGGGTCACACAGCTAGTGTCAAGTGTCTGAGGCTGGATTTGAACTCAGGTCCTCCTGAATCCAGGGCCTGTGCTTTATCCACTGCGCCACCTAGCTGCCCTGAGATCACTTAGTATTAGGAAGACCAAAGTTTGAATCTTGACTGAAGCACTTATTTCCATCTGTCAGCCTCAGTTTCCTCCTCCTCTGTAAAATGTGGGTAATAACCACACATGACTTCACAGGGTTGTTGTGAGGACCAAAGTATTTAAAGTATTTTGCAAACCTTAAAGAGCTATGTAAATGCTGGCCACTACTATTCTCTTTGCTGAATTGTTTTGTTTTGCTTTGTGTTTTCCTGTCTTTCCTCTCGTTTGCTCCAAGGGAAGACTCTCTGAATATAGGGAAAGGAAGGAAGGCTATATTCAAAAGTGGAAGTGTGGACACTGAACACTGATACTTTTCTCAGCAGAGACCAAGCTTCTGGAGAGCAGAGAACCTCCCACTCTTGTCACTGTCTTCCCATCATTTAGCATGGGGCTTGGAACATAGCAGGTACTGGGTACGTGCCTGCTGATGAGGTCAGATGGGAGGCTGAAGGTACACAGAGCCCTGGACTCAGAGCAGCTGGGATCCTAACTCTGCCACTCAATCCCCGTGATCTTGGAAAGCTCCCAATATTTGGAGAGTTTGCGTCCCCCTCAAAGTCAGAATGATGAGAGACTCAGCTTCACTGATTTCCAAAAAGCCGTGTACTCTGAAAGGGTCCTAGGACTTAGAGCCTTAGAAATCATTTTACAGATGAAGAAATCGAAGACCAAAGTGAATGGACTCATCCGAGGTCTGGCAGGAAGCAAATAATGGGAAGGATTATTTTTTTATTACTATCTGGGAAGTAATCTCAGGAAGAGCTGGAATGTGAACCCAGGTCCTCTACCTCAATGTGACTTCCATT
This sequence comes from Dromiciops gliroides, assembly GCF_019393635.1. NCBI lineage: Eukaryota > Metazoa > Chordata > Mammalia > Microbiotheria > Microbiotheriidae > Dromiciops > Dromiciops gliroides. The sequence continues at coordinate 16,553,752 of NC_057864.1, read as the reverse complement.
ATCACACACACAGAGGCACGTATGCCCAGATGGACAAGAATCTCAGCCTTGGAAGGGACATATGAGGTCAGAGCTAAAAGAATCCCTCCTACCACATCAGTTGCTTAGACGTCTCGCTGTCACAGCAAGCCCACCCTCCCTATGGCAGCCATTTCCATGTAGGAATAACAGCACCAGAAAGTTTTCCCTACATCTGTCTTGTTACAATATCTACACTTGTTACAATGTTACAATGTCCCCTGGGAAAAAGTCCAATCCCTTTTTTACCCAAGAGCCCCCCCTAATACTTGAGGACAGGTTAGCATGTCTCCCTGAGTCTTCTCTTCTCCAGCCTGATTTTTCCCAGTTCCTTCCCCCAATCCTCCCATGGCATCTGAGATGTGATGCCCAGAACCAAACACAGTTAATCTCCAGATGAGGTGTGACCCAGGCAAATGGCAACAGCCCTATCATTTTTCTAGATTACAGCCTACATCAGCGGATTTCTAATCCAGTATTTGTTCCAAGATCAGACAGGGCATCGTCTACTCATCCTGCCGAAGTTTATGGGCACTGAGGGTGATACTAGCTTTGGTATTTGTTTCTTTACTGCCCTTGCAACATTGATAAATTTTTATTATAAGCTGAATCCTCACCTCGACCAATGTAAATGAATAAATTAATAAAACTACTGAATCTTAACTATTTACATCGTGATAACGGAAAACCTATTTTTAAAATGCTCTCACATTTTTCTGCATTCCCATCTGATAACTTTTCCATGAAAATATGTTTTTTGTTTGTTTTTGTTTTGTTTTTACAGGGCAATGAGGGTTAAGTGACTTGCCCAGGGTCACACAGCTAGTGCCAAGTGTCTGAGGCTGGATTTGAACTCGGGTCCTCCTGAATCCAAGGCCGGTGCTTTATCCACTGCGCCACCTAGCTGCCCCTCCATGAAAGTATTTTTAAAGCCTCTGTTACATTTCTCCAACAGAATCAATTGCTTTTTATTTACTTTATATATTCTATGACTGTTTATTAGTATAAATGTTGTTTCTCCCCAGTAGAGTAGAAGACCCTTGAAGGCAGGGGTTTTTCCACTTTTGTTTTTGTTCCCAACATTTAAAAAAGTAAGCCTGAGATTGCCTGAGGCATAAGGCACATCAGCTACATGTATCTTCTACATGCCTCTTTACTTTCAAACTCCACTCTTCCCACTCAGGAAAGTGCACCCCAGGTTTATGGTCAAGTTGTTTTGAAGTAAATTTTCTTACCATATCTTTGCTTTGAAATAATTGTGCCTTCTTACTAAATAGTGGAACCACATTGATGGGGGCTCATGAACTATGGCTTTAGACCCACAGAATACCTTGAACTGGATATAGTCATCCCCTGTGGGAGCCAATACTACAAGAATGGGTTGGGTGGTCTCCCAAAGGAGCACAACACTATGCATCTCCTCAAGAAGGTTACATTCTATATAATAGACAACAATGGTTAGATTAGAGTCACTGTGCATTTGATGTCTGGGGCAAGATCAGAATTTGGAGACTGCATAAGCAAAGGAGGTGGAATCATCTCTTTAGAGTTGGAAGGGACCTCAGAGCCCATTTCCTGTTGTTAAGCTGAGGACACTGTGGCTCAGAAAGGGCCCTGATCACCCCAGGGGTAAAAGAGCAGAGCCAGGATTTCGAACTCAGGACCTTGGAGACAAATTCTAGTTGGCTGTCTTTTCACTGCACTAAAAAGGACTGTCCTGAACATGAAAATGCAAACACACCAGCATCTTGGTTTTCTCTGGATGGGGGTCCAGAGAGGGGGGAGTGTGGGAGCTGGGTCTCTGGGGTTTCTACCTGGCCCACCACTCGGCCTCTCCTGCATTCCACCTGGTCTGCACCTGGGGCAGCTGCCCATTCCCTCCCAGGCCCCACCCTCCCCCAAGAGCCCATCCTGTTCTCTCCTTTCACCTTTTTAAAAAAACAACAACAACAACAAAGCTGCTGAGGCAGGTGTATAGGGAACAAGTCCGGCTGGCCCCAACTCTTTGTTTTTCTCTAAAAGGGATTCCTGGTGGATTAATTAATTACTACTGTACTCGTCTATCACCTGCCAGGGTTGAAGGCAGAGTGGTGGGAAGTGTGGGGTGTGGGCAATCCTGGCACTGCTGGGTGAAGGCCCCTACCAGCACAGCCCAGTTATTCTCAGTCATGATGGGAACTCCTGGCACTGGCCCTGGCAGTGTTAGAGGAGGGGGAGGGTGGCACGGTAAGAAGCAGGGAACCTCTTTAAAGGACTGGGTCTTTAATGCAGACACTCACTTCCCCTTCTAACTATGGGTTCTCAGCTCCCCAGAGACACTCATAATTGAGAGGGAGAAGAAGAGAGAGGGGGAGAGAGAGAGAGAGAGAGAGAGAGAGAGAGAGAGAGAGAGAGAGAGAGAGAGAGAGAGAGAGAGAGAGAGAGAGAGAGAGAGAGAAAAATAAATGAGTAATGATGGGCAACCTCCAGGTGTTTTGCAAGGTCAGCCAAGTCTGCAAGGGCTTCCTCGTGACTGGTACCAGAGGAATGTTCCCAAACTCAGCGCCCAGATGGAGTCTGTCCAGCGTCAGGCTGGGGCACAGAGCAGGAACTCCCCGACTTCTGCCCCAGCCTGTTTGGGATTCTGAGGGAAGACGACGGCACTTTGGAAGGACACCACATGGGAGGCCAAGAGCAGCATTGTTTCCTTTGGCATCAGGCTCTGACAGGGACGGCAGTCAATCCTTCTTCCAGTGCCCAGGAAGGACTGGGATGAATCCTTGGAATTTATTTCAGGATCCTAATGCTCCCAGACTGGCGATGAAGGCTGATTCCATGTCCCTCCCTTTCACACGCTACATTCTAATCAAACAGTGCTACTAACTGTTCCCCATGTCATCTCCAGCCTCCACTCGTTTGCCCAGACGGTCCTCATGCCAAGGATTCCCTTTATCCTCATCTCTCCCTTCAAGGACTAGCACAGGTGTCAGCTCCTCCAGGATGTCCTAGTCAGACCTCATCTGGAGGGAAGTGTTTTTCATTGCAGGGACCACCATTTTGGACACTGATTAGCTGGAGGAGGGCAACCGCAATGAAGAGTTGAGAGCTGCCCTCCCCTTCCCCCATCACAAACTCCCTTCCAATAAACTGACTTATCTGTGTGCCTTTCTACAGGTGTGGAAGCAGGTACTTTCTTTTTTGGTGGGGGGTTGCAGGGGGTCTCTCCAGTGCTGTAGCCCATGGAAGAGAGATCAGATTTATTCTGCCGCCTCGGGAGATAAAACCAAGACCCCAGAATAGGTGGAAGTTTCTAGGAGGCAAACGTGGGCTCTGTGGCCTCAGTTTTAGGGCTCACCCAAAGTGGGATGGGCTGGCTGCCTCGGGACATGAGAGGTTCCCCTCACTGGGGGTCTTCAGGCAGGGCCAGTATATGGAGTCTTGGTCACAGTTGTCCTTCGCAGTTCTAAAATTCTGCTGCGTAGCCTTCCCTGATCCCCACAACTCCTGCATTCCCTACCAGAAGTGCTCTCTTCATTTTCAAGTTTTCCTACACCATGCTGTCTCACTTTTCTTTACCCCATCATAGCCATTAGACTATAAGCAACTTGCTTATTTTTGGATGCCTGGTGCTTAGCACAGTGCCTAGCACATAGTAGGTGCTTAATAAATGTTTGCTGATTGATTGATACCTTCTCTCCCTGTGTATATGGCGCACCTTCTCCACCTCCTAAGCCCCTTGGAGGCAGGAACTTCATTGTTTTTTTAACCTTTGTGTCCTTAGTGCTGAGTCTAGCACCTTGCACACAGTAGGCACTCTATCTATCCACTCTATCCAAGTAAAAGGCCCAGAGAGGGCAGGACTACCTGAGCCGCCTGTATATTCACATTTCCTTGTTTCAACAGTTTCCCAACCACATCCATGTCTTCGTCTGTCTCTGCTGAGGCCAGGGGGGTGATCATCACGGCCGTGTACCCAGCCTTGTTCTGGTGGTCCACGTCACACACACCTGCAGGAGGAAGGTCAAGACTCAGCAAAGCATTCCAGACAGTGGGGCATCTGTGGGCAGACCCCTGCCGCCCACCCTCGGGGCTAGCAATTACCAGGAGGGCCACCTCAGCCTGCATTTAAGGCCCTTGGCCATCTGGCTCCCACAGACCACTCCAAGCCAATCTTCTACCATTCCCCTTCATGCTCTCCCTATTTATTCCAGGCAAACCAGCCACACAAGATTCCTTCTCCTGCCTCCCCCAAGCCTGGAACGCCCTCCCTGATTACCTCGGCCTCTTATTATCCCTAGATTTCTTCAAAGCTCAGCTCAGGTGCTTAGCGTAGTCCTTGGCACAGAGCGGCATTTACTAAATGCTTGTGGACTGACTGATTGATCCTTGCATTATATTTTTACCCAACCAAAACCACCTTCCCCACCCCAGCAGAGCCACATTCTAAACAAGACCAAACGAATCAAACAATCTCCTCTGAGCCTCAGGTGATAGGGCTCAAAGGCACAATCCCTTCTCCATGAGGGGCCAAGGAACAAGTTGAGATGGGGGTGGCCCATGCCCCACTTTCTTAGGGAAATGCAGACCAGAAGGGAAGTGACCATGATGCTATAACCAACCCTTTTGCATTTATCTCTCATACTTGACATATAGTAAGCACTTTAATAAATATTTTCTTCCTTCCTTCCTTCCTCTTTCTTGTTTCTTTCTTCCTTTCTTGTTCTTTCTTTCCTTCCTCCTTTCTTTCTTTCTTTCTTTCTTTCTTTCTTTCTTTCTTTCTTTCTTTCTTTCTTTCTTTCTTTCTTTCTTTCTTTCTTTCTTTCTTTCTTTCTTTCCTTCCTTCCTTCCTTCCTTCCTTCCTTCCTTCCTTCTTTCTTTCTCCTCACTCTAACTGTAGAGGAATAGGAAGTCATTAATTCCAGGTTGGGGAACTTGGTATGCCCCCCTGAACTTAGTGGATGGTTTAGGTCAGGAGCAGTGGGGCTTAGTCACAGGCCAGCTTCACCCAGAGGTAAGTGACTCTCAAAGACCTGATTGGTTGGTGGGGGTGGGGGTGGGGCTGGGTGACACACAAGTGAGAAGGAAACATCTGGGTATCAATGAAAAAGAAAAATGAAGCTGGGAGGGCAACACTGGACCGACCAAGAGAAAAAAAAATTCCAAGATACGTGGAAGGCAGAGGACTGGCCCCCTGAGAGAGAAGGAGCATGACTGGTGAGAGAGAGAAAGTGCAAATGAATTTTAAGGAGGGGAAAGGCTGCCAATGCCCCAGGCAGAGGAAAATAGAAAATTTCATGAAAAAGGAAGAGTCGTTTAGATGGATGTTGGAACCATGAAAGGAGCATTTCCCCTGGGAGTGCAGACCCTGAGTCAGGGGGAAGCAGGAAAGGCTTTGGAAGCCAAAGAAACAGATCTGCCCAGAGAGAGTGGGCCCCTGAAAGGAGACCAAACACAGGCCAACATGGCGGTGGGAGGGAGTCTGAGGGAGCTGCCGGAGTCGCTTTTATTTTAGCTCAATAACTTGTGGGGCCATTCATGCCTCGAGGGGACACTGAGTGCCTGAGGCAAGGCTGCAAATAGACACAGACCTCCCTCCTCAGGAACACCCGGGATGCCACTAGAAACATCTCTTGGCACAACTCTCCAGTTCTGGGCATCATCTTAGCCTTCCCTGAACGGAGAATTGGATGTAGTTCCCAGTAGTCAAGAATTCTCCCCTCAGAGGCTCCCAACCTCCACCACTGAGCTCACTTTTCTAAACCACCCCCCCTAGACCTGGGGTTCTTAATGCCCTCCCTGTGTGTATGAGAGCCAGGTTCTTAATGGTGTGTGTAAGACTTGGAGCCCTGGGACAATCTTGTGCAGCCTGCGGGCTCCTTTTCAGAATCATGTTTTTAAATGCATCGAATAAAACCCAGAGTATACAAAGGAAACCAATTATCTTGATATAAAGATAGTTTTTCCCTTCCAAGTTTACATACCCCTTGAAATCTATCCATGGACCCTTTGGGGTTCTGCGGACCCCTGGTTAAGAACCCCTGGCAACAAGCAAGGCCTATTTCCCTACCCGCATAGCCCAAAGGTCACAAGCATCTACCTCCGGGGCTTGTCCACACTTCTCCCTATTTCAGGAATGTTTGTTGTTGTTCAGTCGTGTGTGACTCTTCATGGCCCCTTTTGGGGTTTTCCTGGCCATGATGTTGGAGAGGTTTGCCATTTCCTTCTCCAGCTCATTGGACAGATGAAGAGACTGAGGCAAACAGGGTGAAGTGACTTGCTCAAGGTCACACAGCTTGTAAGTGACTGAGGCTGAATTTGAATTCAGGAAGATGAGTCTTTCTGACTCTAGGCCTGGCCCTCTCTTCTGGAACACCTTCCCCTCTGCTCTTGGTCCAAATTCTAGAAAAGGCACCATCTTGGCTCTGCCACCATTCCAGCTGCAAATTATCCTGCCTCTCTGAGCCTCGGTTTCTCCTTCTGGAAAATGAAGGTGTGGGACGAAGCATTTCCTAAGGTCCCATGGATGCTCTGATCTCCTCCATAAAGGCCTTCTCCAATCCTCCCAGCCTCAGAGACTCCCCGCTCTGATCTCCTGATCAATCTGGGCCTCAGCATCTTTCTAACCTCTATGGTCCCTCCCAGCTCTAAATTCTCGCATCTTCTGCTTGACTCCGGGAAGCTCACTGTCTCATCTCTCCTTTGGACACTTAAGCTGGAGCTCTAGCCCAAGTTAGGGATAACCTAGCCCCCAGCCCTCATTTTATACGTGAGGAAGCTGAGACACACAGTGGGCAGGAACATGCCCTACCCCCATCTCACAGGCAGGATTGGAATCCAGCTCCCATGACTCGATCTGGCACAGAGATGCCCAGGGATGACAAGGGCTCGTGACAGAGTCTGGGGAAAGGGAAAGAAAAGAAGACGGAGCTAGAGAAATGCACAAGGACAAACAGGAGAGAGGAGGAAGACTCCAGAGTGTCTGCCTTTGTCTTGTATAAAAAGTGCAGTCAGGGGCAGCTAGGTGGCGCAGTGGATAAAGCACTAGCCCTGGATTCAGGAGGACCTGAGTTCAAATCCGGCCTCAGACACTTAACACTTACTGGCTGTGTGACCCTGGGCAAGTCACTTAAGCCGAATTGCCCTGCAAAAAAAAAAGTGCAGTCAATGATGACTCAAGTAAAACACTTAATCATCCAGCACCAATAAGCACTAGGGGTCAGGCACTGTGCTATGCATTGGGAATACAAGAAAAAGCCCTGACCGTCCCTGGCCTCAAGGGGCTTACAGTCTCGTGGAGCAGACACCATGTAAATAGGCAGGATATACCAAATACATACAGAGAGATGGAAGGTGATCTTATAAAGGAAGGCACTAGCATCTGTGAGGCTCAGGAAGGGCTTCTACAGAAGGTGGGGTTGGAGCCTGGCATTCTAAGACACAGGTAAGGAGGGAGACGGCCAATCCAAAGGCATCACAGAGTTGGGAGAGGAGGAGCTGTATGGGGAATAGCCAGTAAGCCAATGCCTGGATTGCAGAGGCCACGGAGACTGTAGAGACAGGAAGGGGCCAGCTTGTGAAGAGCTTTAAAAGATGGAGAGAGGAGTTACTATGTGATCCTACAGGCAACAAGGAGTAGATGAAGTTTATTGAGGAGATGGGTGAGATGGCCAGAGCTCAGAATGATCACTTGGGGTTTTTTCTTTTTCTTTTCTTTCTTTTGGCAGGACAATGAGGGTTAAGTGACTTTCCCAGGGTCACAGAGCGAGTAAGTGTCAAGTGTCTGAGGCTGGATTTGAACTCAGGTCCTCCTGAATCCAGGGCTGGTGCTTTACCCACTGTGCCACCTAGCTGCCCCAGACGATGGACTCCAGAGAGCTGAGGCAGGGAGGCTAGTTAGAAGACTACTGGGATAGTCTGGGGAGAGGGATAAGGGCCTCTACTACCCTCGTGGTGGCTGGAGGACCAAGGAGAAGGGAGGCACGTGTATGAGAGATGTTTGAGAGATAGAAACAACAAGAGTTGGCAGTGAGGAGCTAAGATTGAGAACTTGGGTGAATGTGACCATGATGGTCACAACCTTCATTTTCATCTTGTCTGTGGACTGGGTGGCCATCCATGTGCTAAAAGTATGATGAGGAACAATGGGAAATTAGGGAAAAGATGAGGACCCCTGTCCCCTGCCCTTATGCCTGCCATCAGTGAAGTAAGTCAGGATGAGTGGGGAGAGGGTGATGCTGGGGATCCCCTACTCAGGGCTGTTAAGTGGCTGTGGGGATCAACAGACCTCTTGGGGCTAACTGCTTTTCATTCAAAGATTTCTCTTGTATAATGTTGTAAATGACATGTAGTACTCTACACTAAGTGATAACTAGGGCAAGGCAACTGGGCTTTTTCCAGGGTGCTAACATTGAGAGGGTACAGCATCATAGAATATTAAAAAGTTGAGTGCTGCTTGCCCTGGCTGCAAAAATGACTATTTATGAATCTGCATAGGCCTAACTCATTCTGGAGTTCTTGGGTAGAACCCAAAAGCCTAGAGAAAGAATAAATGCTGCCAATGTGAGCCTGAGCATCACATCTCTGCTACAAAGGCTACATTGCAGCAAACCAGTTCATTCTTTCAAGAAATGTTCTTGCTTTTACTGGCATGAAAACCAGAGTAACTCAGTAGTATTGCTCCTCTGGGTTTTGGGACACAATTCTGCTTTTTCTCCAAGTAACATTTCTTGAAATTTGTACCATTTCATGTTGGCTGCCTTTCCCTGGGGTCTACGAGTAGCCATTGTCCCAAGACTTCCTAACAGAAAGGCAGAACTCAGGGCTAGCTACCATGCTGGAGAAGCAGGGAGGGGCAGAATAGAACTTGCTTCTCTACCCAATCCCTGAGACACACACATACATGCATGTACACATACACACTACAGAAAAACAAGCCCTCTCAGAGTAGACATTATAACGAGTATGATGTAGCAGTGGTGTTGGTGGTAGTAGTAGTAGTAATAATATCAGCAGCAGCAGAAGCATGGATATGTATTTGAGGCTAAGGAAGTGTGAAATCTCCAGGTTAGAATTTATCATATAACTGACTTCAGTTCCATCCTCAGGTTCATGAGCATTTCTGAAAACAGGTGTTAACATCTGGGCAATCAGAAGTGAGGAACAGACCACTTTCGGACCCTTGCCTTATAGTCTGTACTGTCATATTAATTAATTGTTTCTAACTGGATGGTAAATTTACATCAGCTTTTAAGACATGAGAAAGAGCTTCCCATCTGCGGCCTCTTTTATCTCTAGGAAAATGCCTTGCAGTTGTATGGGGTTTTTCCCCCCCGGGTACGGATTTGGTAGGGGATGAGAGACCTAGGGTGACTTAAATGACCCCTTTGGGGTCAGTTGCCTTAGGCCAGTAACAAGGGAAGAAGAGACAGAGGAGGAAGGAGTAACTTAATTGAGCACAGCTGCTGACAGGTGCTTCTGAGCAACAAACAGCCTCCCTCCTCAGGCTATCATTTCAACTGATTAAAGGGATTGCTCCTGAAGCCCCCATTCACGTAGGTCACAGCTCCTGCGGGCCTACTAGTCAGTGAGAATTGACAGGCACAAAAGAACAAAACAAGAGGACGTAAAATCACTTGGGACACACATTCTTTAGCATCTGAGCCCAGTGGTGGAGCCTGGACTTGGCTGGGTTGGGTTTTTTTTTTCCTTTTTTTTTTCCCCCGGTAAGGCAATTGGGGTTAAGTGACTTGCCCAGGGTCACACAGCTAGTAAGTGTTAAGTGTCTGAGGCCGGATTTGAACTCAGGTACTCCTGAATCCAGGGTGGGTGCTTTATCCACTGCGCCACCTCGCTGCCCCCTTTTTTCCTTTTTAAATGAAAAATCCCCAAGTAATTTTGTTTTGTTTTTTGGTGAGGCAATTGGGGTTAAGTGACTTGCCCAGGGTCACACAGCTAGTAAGTGTTAAGTGTCTGAGGCCGGATTTGAACTCATGACCTTCTGAATCCAGGGCCGGTGCTCTAACTACTGCGCCACCTAGCTGCCCCCCCAACCCCGGTAATTTTAAAATGGCTCAGTTTAATATGGATTCTTTATCTTCATCAGGAGAAATCTGGGTGCAGAAGATAAGAGGCCTGTTCTTTCCTAGCCCAGCCTATGCGGCTTATGGAAAGTGATAACGTGGAGTCAGGGGACCCGGGGGTGAAGGTGGGGACAACAGTACTTTGAAAATACTTTGCATTTATTTTGTGTTTATCCATCTGGCTACAAGTTCGTCCTCTTAATGTAAACTCCTTGAGAGAAGGGACCATTTATGTTTTCCTTGGCATCCCCAGTAGGCACTTTATAGAACTTATTAAATAGAATAAATTGTGATTATTCTTTCAGAGTGCATACATAAGATGTGACACACTCTTAAAAGAACTCTATGCAATTATAACCATTCATGTACTTAGAACCCTGGGATACCATGGGATGCTATGGTTAATGGAATATCCTGGTTAACAGAAAATGAGTATATCGACACAGAAAACCAGTTTTCAAGAGTAGCTCCTATCTCTAAAGCACTTCAAGGTTCACAAAGCACGTTCCTCATGACAGCTCTGTGACACAGATAATAGAAGCGATTTCTTTTTTTTAAACAGATGTGGCAACCACGTCTCAGAGAAATGAATTGACTTGTTCACAGTTCCATAGCTAAACAACTCTCAGAGTTGGGATTTGAACTCATCCCCTGATTCCGACCCCAGGGCAGTCACAGTTTAAAAAAATAGACTGGCACCTCCAATGCTCTGAGTACCAGTTGTTGGCAGGGCCTCTCACAGGCAAGGCTTTGGGAGGGAGGTCACAAAGCCTCCACATGGAAAGGAAAATAGCAGGCAAGGCAGGGAAATGTCCTGACCTGTCTCGAGCAGCAGTTTAACGATGGGGAAGTTGGAGTGGGAGACGCTATAGTGGAGAGCCGTGTTCCCATTGTCATCTGCCAAGTTGACAAGCAGCTTCAGGAAGTCGGGGTCACTGGGCTGGAACTCACTGAGATAGGCTGCGACAATCGAGGGGCTAGAGGACTTCCGACTCGAGACTCGGAACCACTCTTGACTGACGGTGTTCAAGCTTTGCTTCTGAAATGACAAGATACCCAATTACTGTTGCCCAGCTCAGATGACCCCTGGCTCAGGAGGGGGAGGGGGATCCTTTGGGTCTGAAGTGAAGTCTGACCCATTAGCTTCCCTGCCCTCCCACTAACCCTCTATTTTGAGAGAGACTTTCAAGAGTGTGACCTGTGCTTTGTAGCTAGGTAGAAGAGGGGATAGAGCCTGGAGTCAGGAAGATCTGAGTTCAAATCCAGCCTCAAACATTCACTTGATCTTGGGCAAGTCACTTGACCTCTGTCTGCCTTACTTTCCTTAACTGTAAAACAGGGAAAATAATAGCACCTACCCCCCAGGGTTGTTCTGAGGATCCAGTGACATCATGTACACAGTGCCTGGCACATACAAATGCCCAATAAATGCCACTGTTGCTGTTGTTGGGCTCAAAGGATTGAAAGCTAGTAAACGGTTCAGAAATCATCAAAGCCAAACCCTGACTTGACAACGTCAACTTGAAAATGAGAGCATTGGACTCACTATATTTGGAGTTGGATCCCAGCCCTGCTATTCACTCCCTCTGTGTGACCCTGAACTTGCCACCTGAACTCTCTGGGCTTCAGTTTATACTTCTGTGAAATCAGAGAGGCTGGAGCAGCTTCTGAGGTCCCTCCTAGTTTTATATTTATGATTCTCTGCTGCTTCATTAACACTTTCCCCCCTCATCTTTGTCTTCATGTTTAAATTATCACATTGCGTTATTTCCCTAAAGTTACCCAGCTTCAATTCCACAGCAAAATTCTAGAGTGGTCACTAAGGGGGTCAAACCAACTGAGGTGGTCTCATCAAGTCTATGTGATGCAATATTGTGGTGGTGTAGAAAATGATGAAAAGGAGGGTCTCAGAGAAACCTAAGAAGACTTACATGAACTGATACAGAGTGAAATGAACAGAATCAACAGAAAATTAATGCCATAACAATGACTTTGTAAAGATAGCTTAGAAAGACCCAAGAACCTGGAGGACAAATGATAAAGAATGTTACTCACCTCCTGGCAGAGAGGTGAGGAAGTCAGCATGCAGAATGAACCATACATTTTTATGTAGCCAATATGGAGATTTGTTTTACTTGACTATGTTTATTTGTTATAAGGGTGGTTTTTTTTCCTCAATATGGACGGAGATGGGAAGGAGAAAAATAAATATTTGATAGTTTAAAAATAAGATTTTTTAAAAAATTTTTTTGCAGGCAATGGGGGTTAAGTGACTTGCCCAGGGTCACACAGCTAGTAAGTGTCAAGTGTCTGAGGCCGGATTTGAACTCAGGTCCTCCTGAATCCAAGGCTGGTGCTTTAACCACTGCGCCATCTAGCTGCCCCCAAGATTAATTATTTAAAAAAATTTAAAGACAGGTGACAAACATTTAGAAAAGGAAGCCACAGCAATTACTTTAAAGCCAGTGCCTTCATCAAGGATGGGTCAGAGCAAACTAATATTTTTATTTTTTTGACAGTCACTAAACTGCTAAGTCAAGGCAATATTGTTGATAGAGTTTGCCTGGATTTTGACAAAAGCATTTAAGCAACATCTTTCATGCTATTCTTGTGAAAGAAAAGGAAGCTATAGGCCACCTGTGGGTATATTAAGGGGGAGACAGAACTGGTTAAATGACCACAGCCAAGGAATAACGATTAATGAATGGTTCAGAGTCAACTTGAAAGAAGTTTTTAGTGGAGTGCCCCAACAATTCTTAACGTTTTTATCAATGACATGGTGGGCCTATCAAAGCTGTTGATGACACAAGGCTGGGCAGGCTAGCCAACCCTTTGGTGGGAGGATTTTTTAAAAAGCCTTGACAAGGGCAGCTAGGTGGCACAGTGGATAAAACACTGGTCCTGGATTCTGGAGGACCTGAGTTCAAATGCAGCCTCAGACACTTGACACTTACTAGCTGGGTGACCCTGGGCAAGTCACTTAACCCTTATTGCCCCACCAAAAAAAAAAAAAAAAGCCTTGACAAGCTGGAAAACTGGACTGAATTTAATTAAAGATGAAAACTAAAGTCTCCTGTTTGGGCTCCAAAAACAATGGTGGACAACAGTTCAGCTGACAAAGATCTGGGTGTTTTCAGTGGCTCTCAGAGCTGAGAGAAACCTCAGAGGCTATGTAGCCCAACGCTGCCCTTTTACAGATGGGTAAATTGATGAAACCCTAGTTTCCTTCAACTGAAGCAAAAATGTTGCCTTCTCCAGAAGGCCTTTCTAGGTCTCTTTCCAAATTACTTTGAATTTGGGGCAGCTAGGTGGCACAGTGGATAGAACACCGGCCCTGGATTCAGGAGGACCTGAGTTCAAATCTGACCTCAGACCCTTGACACTTACTAGCTGTGTGAGTCTGGGCAAGTCACTTGACCCCAATTGCCTCACCAAAAAAAACCCCCAAAACCAAATTACTTTGAATTTGGTTTTCATATACTTATAGAAATACATGCTGTCCCCCCCCCCCCCAACTAGAATAAAGTTCCCTGACAGGATTCATTTCAATTCTGTCTTTGTATTCAGGGATGTGCTAGACCCAGTTCAAACCCATTGGCCAAAGCCAATTGTTAAATATTCAGCAAATCAGCAAACACTACAAATTAGGGCTTGATTTATTGTTTGGTTGGTTGCCTAGAGTTAAGAAAGTGATGAAGAAAATGTTAATAATGCTGACTAAACCTAAAAGTGTGTGGTGAATAATTTTTTTTCTTAGGGAGCTGGTGGTTAAACATTTATTGCATCCCAGTGCCTAGCACTGTAGTCAGTGCTTAATAAACGAATTGATTCGATTTTGTGCCCTGAAATCTAATGGTAAAAAAAGCCTGAAAAAATATAGCCATCCTGTAAGGTTAACGCTAGCCCCATCAAGTGATCCTAATTAGCAATTTAAAGAGCCCCTGTTATATACTTCAGTGATGATTTTGCAGAGAGGCAGCAATGGGCTGGTCTGTGCTTAAACAATTCTAAATTCTAAATTCTAAATTCCCCTGTTTTTCTTGCCAGCAAGATTCCCCTAAAAGCATCTGAAAGCATTTTATGAGGCCCATGTGGGCAGGTTTAGAAATGACAAGAGAAGAAATTCCTCCATGTTCCAATTTGGGTTTCATTCAAATAAGCAGACCAGATGATGTGAGAGTCTCCTTTAAGTGTTAATCGCTATGAATTTATACCAGAAGCCTGCTTGAAACCACGACGGGGGCGGGCGCTACACCAGCCTTAGAAGAACTACTTGCCGACTCACTGAAAACAGGGAAGATAAAACACTGGCCAAGCTGCCAACAAGGCTAAATTCATCAGGGTGTCCATTCTTCCCACGCAAGCAGCCAATGGAGGACGCAGGCTGGGTCTGAAGAAATGTGCAGAGGCTGGTGTCACTGGGGGCCTACTGAGTACAGCTGCTCTCAAAAGGAATCTGTTCCTGTCTTACTCTCAAAAACTTTAAGAAAAAAGGAAGGAAAAGAGGAAGGGAGGGAGAGAGGGAGGAAGGAAGGAAGGAGGGAGGGAGGGAGAGAGGGAGAGAGGGAGGGAGGGAGGGAGGGAGGGAAGGAAGGAAGGAAGGAAGGAAGGAAGGAAGGAAGGAAGGAAGGAAGGAAGGAAGGAAGGAAGGAAGGAAGGAAGGAAGGAAGGAAGGAAGGAAGGAAGGAAGGAAGGAAGGAAGGAAGGAAGGAAGGAAGGAAGGAAGGAAGGAAGGAGGGAGAGAGGGAAGGAAGGAAGGAAGGAAGGAGGGAGGGAGGGAGAGAGGGAAGGAAGGAAGGTAGGTAGGTATAGTTCAGTGACAAGAACACTGGATGCAGAACCTGAGAGCCTGGGTTCTAATCCCACTTTGCCACTTCCTGTGCAGTAAAATGCATGGAGCACTATGTATTTTTGAGCCCAGCAACAGCAAACAGCTCACATTTATATGGCTCTTCGAGATTTACCAAATGCACTTCTCATTTAAGGCTCCTAACAAGCCAGTGAGGAGGTACCATTATTATCTCCATATGACAGAGGAATAGACTTAAGGAGGTGAAGGACTTTTTCCAAGGTCACAGTTAGTTAGCATCTGATGCTGGATTTGAAGCCAGGTCTTCCTAAACCCAGGTCCAATTCTACCTACTATGCAGAGTGCACACACCAAAGCCAAGAAAATAATAGACCATGACACCATTTCAGAGCCCACCCTCACACAAGGAATTTTCTGATTAGCAGTCACTCATGCTGTACTTAAGGTGTAGGCGGCTAGGGGGCACCACAGTGAATGGATGGCTGGATTTGGGAGTCAGGAAGACCTGAGTTCAAATCCAGCCTCAAACACTCAATATCTGTGTGAGCCTGGCCAAGTCACTTAACCCTGCTTGCCTCAGTTTATCTATCTGTAAAATGGGAATGGTAATATCACCTACCTCCCAGGGTTGTGGTGAGGATCAAGTGAGATAATATTTATAAAGTGCTTGGCAAAGTCTGGTAAAGAGAAGGAGCTTAATAAATGTGTGTTTCCTTCCTTTCTAATCAGAATTCCCCACGATTACAAGCTCCCAGTGGCAGAGTTTGGACAGAGTGATGCAGAAAGTCCCATCAGGCTCCTGGGAGCCCTTCAGCCCACTCTGGGCAAGAGGACTTGGATGCTTCTTGGTCAAGGCCAACTACTTCAACATCCCCACCCTTCTTATATCCACAGAATAAGAAGGATACCAATTGCTGGTCAGTTGTGGTCCAAACTTCAGGTAGATGTTTGCTCAACAGGTGGCATCCAGACAGAAATTCTTCTGAGGGCTTATATCTAAACAGAAAGGGGGAAAAAAATCAATTGGTGTCCATGTGTTCTAACCAGCTGTCCAAGTAAACCTAAAATAAGAGATTCACAGAGTCAGAATCCCTGGAGAACCCCAGCTGGAAGGGACGTCGCCAGCCATCTATGGCAGCCCAGGTCTGGACGAGAATCACTGTGACATTTTTTCTGATAGAAAAAGTCACACGGCGGGGCGGCTAGGTGGCGCAGTGGATAAAGCACCGGCCCTGGATTCAGGAGTTCCTGAGGTCAAATCCAGCCTCAGACACTTGACACTTACTGGCTGTGTGACCCTGGACAAGTCACTTAACCCCCATTGCCCCGCAAAAAAAAAAAAAAAAAAAAAAGTCACACGGGCTTGGCCCACAGCCACTACCTCTGCCATCAGCTCATCCCACTGTTAGAATGAATGACTGCCCAACTGATTGTTGGGAAGATCTTTCAACTGAACCTAAAGCTGGCCCTCTGTGATTTCCACCTTTTGTTCCAAATCTGCCTCCCTCTAACTTCCACTTCTTGGAATACTTAGTTTCCTTGAAAACTTAACTCAGGCGCTACCTGCTCCATGAGACCTTCCCTAATTCTTCCAGCTGCTAATGCCTCCCCTTGCCACACTCAAAAAGACCTGCCTTGTAGCTCTTTTCTATGTACTATACATGTCTATGTTGGCGATAGATTGCAAGCTCTCTGAGGGCAGGGATTGGTTGGCTTCACGTTGTTGTTGTTGTAGCTTAAGCTCCCAGGGAGGTACCAGGTACTCCTGGGAGCTCAAGAAACATTTCTTGATAAGGTTTTGTCAATATATCCCCTTGACACTGTAGTACGAGGTCTTTCTGATGCTAGAACACCAACATGAGAGAACTTCCTAGAACCTAGAAATCTGTTTTTTCCACAAAGAGGCCATGTCTAGCTGAGTTCCCAAGCTCTCCTGAAGATGAAGCCAAGTACACTATTGTCCTCAAGCTCTTACTGTTGGAGCACAGAGGAAGGCAGACGGAGCTGCTATAGCCCATGGGCCAAGTGGCAACATGGGACATGCTGGGGAAACAAGCTTTTCTTGGTTGGTTGTCAACAGAAAGAATTTTCTGCCTCAGTGACTTTAATAATCCCAAGAACCCAAGCCCTGTGCAAGCAATTTTCTCCAAGTTAGTCTTCCTTGAAGGGCACAGAAACTGATAATAGATTTAATAAAATGAAGATCTATTATCAAGCCATTGAGTCTGCCATGTTGTACCAAGCCTGCACTGTTACAAGGCCACTGTTTAGTTTATGATACAACTTACTGTGGAGACACAGTCAGAGGGAGTGCTTGGCTCACTCAACGCTTTATCATAATCATTTTTCTGAAAGAAGACAGCCTACAGTTTTTCAGAAGCCCGCAAACCCAGTTGCCAACTGGCTGTTACTCACTGTTCATGACTCCAAGTTCAGAGACCTATTTGCCAAATTCACCCCTGACCTAGGTGAGTGCCCTAGACAACTGACAGATCCTCTTTAAGGGTCAGTTTCCATATCTGCAAAACAATAGTAATAATATTTGTGCTGAAGAACCTCACAGAGCTGTTCTGTAGAATGTGCTTTGGAAATATTCAATTCTAGCCCAAATGAGTGTCGTTATGATGGAGATAAAAAGAAGAATGGTGGAATTCCGGGTTTAACCTAGGGTCTCTGAAGTTGTCTGGAAAACTGTTTATTTGGATGATTATTCCAGTATAATCAGTTTCCTTTGTAATCCTATGTATTTTATTTTATACATTTAAAAACGAGATTCTGAGAAGGGGCCCGCAGGCTGCCCAAGTGGGGTACAACAAAAAAGGCAAGAACTATCTACCCTTGGGAAACCTGATGAAGCCTATAGACCCTTTCTCAGAATCTTGTTTTTAAATGCATATAATTAAGTATATGAATGAGATTACAAAGGGGAATAATTATATTTGAATTGTTATTAAAATATAATACTACTAGCTAACATTTATCCGGGAGGTACTATTTGCTAGGCACTGTGCTAAACACTTTCCAAATACTATCTCATTGGGTCCTCAGGACTACCCTTAGAGGTGGGTGCTACCATTATCCTCACTTATCCTAATTAGCCCGTTTTTGATGGTCAGGTTTAGGGAACTGGACCCTGGTGGTGACGGAACAGAAAGCACCTCTCAGACTTGTGATGAGGACCAGCTGTGGCAGCTTCTCCCTGGCTGGTGCTGCTCTCCGGGCCCACACTCCAGGTACCCTCCTCCATGCCCTGGGCCATCTGCCGGCTTTGCTCCGCAGCTCTGCCCAGCTTGTGCTCTGGGCCATCCCCCCTCTTGTCCGCCTCCATGTCAGAACAACCCTCTGAGGCACTGTCTTCACCGCTGGTCTCTTCACTGGAGGTTGTCTCATAGCTGAAGAAGGAGACCAGATGTCATTCATGGGGTGGCCTTCCCTCTAAGGCCAAACAGGTCCAGATCTTCAGGAAGACACGTATGCATCACTTAGCCAGGCAGGAGCCCGGCATCTGTTTCAGTTGATTAGCCCACAAACATTGATTAAACATTTTACCACATGCCAGGGGCAGTGGTAAGTGCTGGGCACACACAAAAAGGTAAAAATCTGGCCCCTGCCCTCAGAGAGCTTGTGTACTAATGGGGAGACGACATTCCAACAGCTATTTAAAAACAAGATGTATACAGTGTAAATGGTGGGGGGGTAATCTCAGAGGGATGACAGGCTGTGGGGAGGAGGTGGGTGAGAAAGAAAGGCTGACAGTACTTCTGATAAAGGCCTCATCTCTAAAATATATAGGGAATTAAATCAAATTTATAAGAATCCAAGTCATTCCCCAGTTGAGAAATGGTCAAAGGATATGAACAGGCAGTTTTCTGATGAAGAAACCAAAGCTATCTATTCCCATATGAAAAAATGCTCTAAACCTCTAATGATTAGAGAGATGCGAATTAAAACAACTCCGAGGTACCACCTGACACCTATCAGATTGGCTAAAATGACAAAAAAGGAAGATAATAAATGTTGGAGAAGCTGTGGGAAAATTGGAACACTAATGCATTGTTGGTGGAGCTGTGAACTGATCCAACCATTCAGGAGAGCAATTTGGAATTATGCCCAAAGGGCGATAAAGCTGTGCATACCCTTTGACCCAGCAATTTCACTTTTAGGTCTTTTTCCCAAAGAAATCATGGAAGGGGGAAAGGGACCCACATGTACAAAAATATTTATAGCTGCTCTTTACGTGGTAGCAAGGAATTGGAAGTTGAGGGGGTGCCCATCAATTGGGGAATGGCTGGACAAGTTGTGGTATATGAATACAATGGAATACTATTGTGCTGTAAGAAATGATGAGCAGGAGGAGTTCCAAGAAACCTGGAGGGTCTTGCATGGGCTGATGATGAGTGAGATGAGCAGAAGCAGAAGAACATTGTACACAGTATCATCAACATTGAGTGTTGACCTACTGTGACGGACTATATTCTTCTCACCAATGCAATGGTACAGAAGAGTTCCAGGGAACTCATGATAGAAGAGGATCTCCAAATCCAAGAAAAAAAAAAAAAGAAAGAACTGTGGAGTATAGATGCTGATTGAACCATACTATTTCTTTTGTTTTGGGTGCTGTTGGGTTTTTTTTCCTATTTTGAGGTTTTGCATCACTGCTCTGATTTTTTCTCTTGTAACAGGATTAATGCAGAAATAGGATTAATGTTATTATGTGTATATATATATGTGTGTGTGTATATATATATATATATGTATATGTATACATAGATATATAGATATAACCTATATCAGATTACCTGCTGTCTAGGGAAGGGGAAAGGGAGGGGAGGGAGGGGAGGGAGGGAGAAAAATCTGAAATTGTAAAGCTTGTATAAACAAAAGTTGAGAACTATCTTTACATGTAACGGAAAAAATAAAATACCTTATATGAAAATTTAAAAAAAGAAAAATTTAAAAAAAAAAGAAAGAAAGGCTGAATAAAGGGGTTTGAACTGAGCTATCTAGGAACCCAGGGAACCCAGGAGGCAAGCCAAAGAGGGGGAGCACCCTAGTTTGGGTCAGTCCATGTGAGAAGCCTCTCCTCTCTGAGACCACTAAAGACAATGAGTGACAGGCAAGCTCTCCCAGATGGAACAAAAGAAGAAGCCCATTGCGCAGTAACCCACCCAACCAGGATGCTCAGGATGGGTCATCCAATCCTGGCAGGAGCCACCAATCTGGGGAGCTGGATCCTTGTTCCAGAAACTCATTTCTGCTCTGCTGAAGTTCTCTCAATTATCTGCCCAAACCCTGGGTCCCCTGCACCCAGCCCTTCCCTTTAGCTGACAGCGCAGCAGACATCTCACTTATGATGAGGCTTTGCCTTTGGCCTCAGGGAGGTGGCCCCGGTAGGAAGTGCCCTCTTTTCGATAGTTAGGGCAATGGGAGGAGAGTTTGTCTAGAAGAGAAAGGGAAAGTTTTCAGCCTCTAGAACAGGACTTCTTAACCCAGGCTCCATCGGCCTTTCCCCACAAAAGGTCTGTGGATAGATTTCTGGAGGTCCATTAAGTTGGTTGGGAAAAATTCACCTTTATTCTCACTAACTTCTGCATGAAATTTAACATTTCCTTCCATTCCAAATTTATTTGAAAAACAACATGCTTCTGAGAAGGTATCCACAGGCTTCCCCCCATGGCCAAACAGTTCCATGATCCAACAAAAGTTGAAGAACCCCTGGTGGGTGGGGAGAAGGATTTCGGGTTCATCCTCAGAAGCTATGTCCGACAGCCCCTGATACCGACATATTGAGAAACTAAAGCATGTGCCGAGGCAGGCGACCGGAGACCATGTCATGTAAGCATTCAGTGAAGGAACTGGCAATACTGAGACTGGAGAAAAGAAGCTAAGGGAGGGCTGTATGTAGTCTTCCAATAGTCGTCCCATGGAAGTGGGATTAGACTTCAGTCAATCAACCAGGGATGAAAAATCCCTAAAAATTCCTTAACAGTAAGGGCTGTCCCAGAATGAAGCAGGCTGTCTCAGGAGATGATAAGCTCCCTGTCTTTAAAACTCTTCAAGAAGAGTATTGATAACTACTTTCCAAGGACATTTTCAATGGAATTCTTGGTCAAGTAAAGGCTTTGGACACATTTGGGGAAGGACATTGATAAGCTGGAGGATATATAGAGGAAGGTGACTGGGGTGTTAAGGGGCTCTGAAATCCCACCATGTGAGGGTCAACTGAAGGAACTGGGGGCATTTCGCCCAAAGGAGAAAAGACTGGGAGGGGAGAGTGTTGGGGGGAGGGGGTAACCCAATGACCTCATACCTGTCTTCAGGCTCTCAGGTTCCCATGAAGAAAAGCAATTAGACTTGTTATGGCAACTTGGGGCAGCAGAAAGAGTCCAGAGGACCTTGATTCACAATACTAGGCCCGCCTTATAATCTGTGTGACCGTGGGCAAATCACTTAAACTCTGAACCTCAGATTCTCAATTCTGATTCTTTTACACCATTGACAAATATTTAAGAATCTAACTAGAAAATGTCTAATGTCCCTGCCAAGTCTAAGTCTGTCATCCTGTGCTTGCCTCCACATGGTAGGACTAGAAGCAATGGGTAGCACTTACAGAGAGGCAGATTCGGGCAGGATGGCTTACAAGGAGGGGTATTTCAACGAAGAGAGGCTACTGAACACGTGAAGCTTTTTTTGAGGTGCTACCAGTTGAAGTTACCACAAAAACAAAAGGATTTTTACAACAAAAAGAGGATCTGGGTGATTAAAATGAAGACACTCCATGACGTGACACATTCCACAGAAGGTAATGACAAGGACCCTCTCTGGAAGCAGGGTGAGTCCCCACACAGCAAGATCATGAAGGGAACTGTGGGATCATTCACTGAACACCTGGAGAATTCCCCAGTGGAGAATCCTGAGCACCTCCGGCATGGGGAATGGCATCAGAATTTAATGAGAAAAGAAAGAAGATCACTGATCTGCAGCTGGAAAGAACCTTAAAAACCAACTAGTTCAACCCCTTCATGTTTCCTCGTAGATGAGGAAACTGAGGAGCAGAGAAGTCAGGTGACTTGTCCAAAGTCACGCATCCAAGCTGGGCAAGTGAGGTTATTGTATCATCGGATTATTGATTTAGAGCTTGAAGGGACTTCAGAGGTCGTCCAGTCTGACCCCCATAGTTTATAGTTGAGGACACTGAGGCCAAAGAAGGGTTAAGTGTCTTATCCAGAGTCACACAGGGGGTTCAGAGCCAAAATGGGGACTGAGGTCCTCCTACTCCTAAGCCAGTGCTCTTTCCATTGAACCAAAGCTACTAAGAAATAGCCCTACAGTCTGTCTCTCCACCCTCTTGCTAGAGGGCAAAAATTTTCCATTTCCTGCTCTGTGCAGATGCTTCTCAGAACTCTGCCCTCCGTGGAAGACTGAAAAGGAGGAAGCAGATTAAAGGAGGAAAGCCCACGTGAGCTGGCCTATGGCAAGAGAAATTGGCAACCAACAAATAAAAGAGGGAAGGGAATGAATGGCCAGGGTTTGCTTGGTTGGAATCCCTTTGGCAAGGGAAGGAGGGTGATGGAATTTCCAGCCTGACCAGAGAAGACCCATTTGGGCCTCTCCAGCTTTAACAGGGCATGAAGCAGGAGCCGGCTGGCTCGCAGATGTCATCATGGTTAGAAGACCACTGGCTGTTATGAGAAGGGCCTAAAAACTTAATCTTTGGTCACAAGGGTAGGAAGTCCCAGGCTCATTAAATCTGTCAGACAGAAAGCAGCCTGGCCCAGTGGAGAGAGTCACTTCAATTCTCAATTTAATTCTCTAGCCCTATCAATTGCAGAGAAGGGACCAATCTGCTTTGATAGAGGGGGTTTCCTCATCTGGGAGTTCCCTACATGGATAAAGTCACAATTCCAATCCCCAGTCCTCTCTTCAATACAGGGTGTCCCCAAAGTCTCAGTGCAATTTAGAGCTTGACAAATTAGAAGCTGATACAAAGCTGGAAAGGATAGTTAACCCACTGGATGACAGAGTCAGTTTCCCAAAATCTTCTCAGGGGAGAATCAAATAAAAATCTAATAAGATGATGATAAGAAAGAGGGGAGCAGCAGAGTGGAGGATTAGGGCATGTAGAGACTGGAAGCGGGGGTATTAAGAGTTGATTGTAATTGTGGTGTATGACTGTGATGGAATACTACTGTGTTATAAGAAATAAGTGAGACGGTTTCAGAAAAACCCGAGAAAACTTATACAAACTGATGCAAAGTGAAGTGAGCAGAACCAGGAGAACATTGTACATAATAACAGCAATAGTGTAATGATGATCACCTATGAAAGACTTAGCCACTCTGATCAAGACAATAATCCAAGGCAATTCTTAAGGACTCGTGATGAAAAATGCTCTCTACCTCCAGAGATTGACCTGACGGACTCTGAGTGCAAATGGAAGCCTACCTTTTTTACTCTCTTTAATTTTCCTGTTCTACTTTTTTGCCTTTTTTTTCAACGTGGCTAATATGGAAATATGTCTTGGTTGATTTCACATGTATAATCAATATTATACTGCTGGACTTCTCAATAAGGGGAGGTCTGGAGGGAGAGAGAGAATTTAGAACTCAAATTTTAAAAAATGAATGTTAAAAAATAAATTATACATGTGTGTGTATAAATATATATGAACTCTATTTTACAGATGACCTAAACATGTCTATATGTGTGCACGTGTGTATATATGCATTGTACAAATACATGTATGTATATATGTATATATGCACAGATGTATGAAAAAGAGGCTATTGTAATAGTCCAGGGGAGAGGAGATGGATGTCTCAATGACAGTCGGACTATGTGAACAGAAAGCAATCTCAAGCAACTATGTCACGGGCCCCAGTCATATCAGACCTTCTTTCACTGACCACCCACCACCCACAGCTCTCCGTATGTTGCTGTGCTGTCATTAAATACCCCGACTCATCGAGGGGCTGACTAACAAGCATGCCGAGGGCAGGGTTGCTGTTCACCTTTGTAGCCCCAGTTGGCCTGGGGGTCTTGGGCACATGGGCTTAGTAAACATTTACTTAAACCAATGGAATATCGCCCTTCCTGGCACATCTGTGAAAGAATTGTGCCTTGGAGTCCCTGATCTCATGCTGTCTGTGGGTTACATCCCCCATGATGCTTCGGGGGGCGGGGCAGAGAGCTAGACTCATTGGGAGAGCATCCTGAAAATCAAGTCCAATTCAGTGCTGAGGCTTCTGGGCAGGGTTGAGTTTCAAAAGGGCCTGGAGGAAAAGGCAGAAGATTATGTCATTGCGGACTAGTGAATTGGGGGCAGTAAAAATGTAGTGTTGGAGTCAGGCAACAGAAAGCTTTTCTTTGAATGGGGATATGGTCAAGAGCAGTTGCCCAGCTCACTCATCTCCAGGTTATCATTGTCCTTACAATGTGGTGCTTAGAGATGAGCCTTATACTCCAGATGGGGTCTGCAGCACTACCATCTCTCTGGCCCTAGAAGACGCCTCTCAGTGCAGCCCAAAATGGCATTGGCTATTTTTGAATGCTGTATCACAGCTTTTATTCATCTTGAGCTTGTGGTCCACTAATAACCCAAGATCTTTTTTCTCCAGCCTGCTAGGATGCCAAACTTATAAAAAACACAACAACCGGGAGGCAGTTCTATTGAGTGTTTTATATTATTAAACCATGGGAAAATGAAAGAAATAAAAGCAGGTTCCCAACCCCCCACACCCATCCCCCCACTGGAAAGAGATGGAGCTGACATTAGACACCGGAAGGCAGTGTGACCTTTATGAACGATGCTTACCCACCGTTAACCCCAACAAACTGAAGGTTCTTTCTGGTCCCATTACCTCCTGCACGGAAGCCATAGTCTTGCTTTTTCATTATGGACTTAAGACTTGTCGACGGGGAGATCTCTAGACAGACACAACAGCGGAGGTTAGGAGCAGTCATGGAGAATGGAAAATCAAACTCAGACACGGGAAGGCCTGGGACGTGGGGAACAGGGGTGGCCTATTCACACCTTTGGGCCCAACGTAAAGTGGTTCAGGCAAAGAACTCCCTCTCCCAGTGCAGGTCAGCATATTCACTGCAACTTGGCCTTAGAAAGTTGCCTGTGCTGCTAAGAGGCTACAAAGTCTGTGAGACGCTGGGTGACAGTGAGCCTTGAACCCACAGCTTCTGGATTCTGAGGTCGGCTCTGTCTACGAGGCCACACTGCCTCTCATCTTGAAGTTAGCTCTTCTACTTCAGGGGCACTTCGAAGAGGGCACAGCCTTAAGACTTGAAGAATAAGTTGTCTAATAATCATGTTTAATTTAAACAATATTCATTTAATTTGATAATATTTAATAATAATCGTTACATTTCGCATTCATACGGTGCCTATACTTTAAGAGGTCCTCTCTCACCCATTATCTCATGTCACCTTGCAGGCCACATCATGAAGTAAGCAGAGCAGGGATTTTGGGGTGGTTGGCTGGTTTTAATTAGAGAGACTGCATGGTTGCCAGGGACTCTGGAGTCTGAGGACCAGAATTCAAATCCTACCTGTGCTACTTACCACCTTGGGCAAGTCGCTAAATGTCGCTGGGCCTCAGTTTCCTCACCTGTAGGATGAGGGAGTTGGACTGGGTCTCTGATCTTGTGGCCTTCTCTAAACCTCGAATGGGGCATTTGGGTCTCTGGTGGTGTGAGGGAGGAGAAGCCAGATCTCTTAGGACCCCGTTATGAGGACTCTCTATGAAGCCCATTTTATAGATCAGCTAACTGAGGCTGAGAGAAGGTCACACAGATGTGAAGCCAGATACACTGGTGCTCAAAGTCACACAACCAGTGAGTCCAGATTATAGAATGAGAGCCGGAAAGAACTCTGGAAGTCATGTTGTAGATGAGGAAATCCATGGCTTGGCATGACAGCGCCAAGACCAGCAGGAAGGCCCCCGACTTCAGATCAGCCACGAGGTCTCCTTACTCCTAATTCAAGGTTCTACCCACCTCCCTGTTCTTCCTCCCTCACACCTTTGTCAAGGGCAAAAAGGGAAGAAGTGGCACAGTGGACAGAGCACCAGCCCTGGAATCAAGAGGACCTGAGCTCAAATCTGGCCTCAGACATTGGACACTTACTAGCTGTGTGACCCTGGGCAAGTCACTTAACCCTCGTTGCCCCCCCAAAAAAAGATGGGGGAGCAAGCCCTCCTTTCTCTGCTCAGACAAGATGCCTTAGGCAGTTACAACAAGAGACCAGCAAACTGGGGCCTGTAGCGGGCCCCAGAGCCCCAAGCCCTCCCAGACTGACTCCTCAGTCAACTTATCCAAAAATGCAAAGGGCATGCAATGGGTTACAATAGAGCACACCTTCATGCCAAGAGGCAGCTTTCCAAGTGTGAGCCAGACCTCACGTCTTCACTCTCTGTCTCTGTTCATCTCTTTCACCCTCTTCATTTCCTTCCTTCCCTCCCTCCTTTCTCTCATCCCTTCCTTCTTTCTCTCCCTCTCCTTCCTTTCTCTTTCTTTCCCTCTGTTATGGGGAAATAGTGTGGGTTCGAGATAGGGGTCCTTAGGAATTCCTCTTTAAAGAATGACACCCTCTTGCACACAAATCCAATTAGAATAAAATAATAGTTGATTTAGGGACTAGGGAAAGGAAACCAAGAGAGAAATCCTTGGACTCTCTTTCCTTCCCTTCTCTCTCTTTCCCTCTCTCTCCCCTTCCCTCTCTCTTTCTTCTTTCCCTCCTTCCTTTTCTCTCTCATCTCCCCTACCTCTCTCCCTCCTTCCCTCCCTTACAAATATAATTTATTTAGTTAAACAAGTTATCAGAATAATAACACCCTAAAACTAGCCACAGGGAAATCTCCAATCCAAGGCCCATGACCTCATAGGAACAGGAGGGTTTAGAATCAGAAAAACTGGGTTCAAATCCCGGTGCTGCTCCCATTTGTATGACCTTGAGCAAATCTCTTTAGGACCTACCATCCCTTCCTGCTCCCTCTCTAACCCACTGACCCAGTGATGCTCGGCTGGACACCTGAGCCCAGCCCTCTAACCCAATCCTGCCCAGGGATGCTGATGTCTAGAGATGGACACAACTTCAGATCCTGTGCACTCTAAACCCCACACTTATGGAGGACACCGAAATGACTTGTGTACGGTCACATCAATAGTAAGTCACCATCAGGATTCAAACCCAGGGCCTCGGACGCCAAACCCAGCTCTCTTCCTCCTATGCCTCTCTTCCTCCTATGCTGCTCTTCCCTGGCCAGGGGGGTCAGGACAAGGACAGGAAGGAGAGCACCTGACCACAAGAACTGGGTGGGCTGTATTCTGTTACATTCAGCATTTCTGGGTGTGTTTTACTATTTTTCATCCATTCACTTGTAATGAATAAATTCCTCCACAGCTTTGGTGTTAAAAAGGAAAATGGTGCCCCCCTCCTTCCTGCCACCCCCCCCCCCCGGGGTGCCAGTATTTACCCGGGGGCGGGGGTCTGCCAGCAGCACCCTCCTGTTCCGGTGGTGACTGTGCCGAGTAGGCGGACAGCAGCAGGTTGAGGGAGTTGACAAGCTGGCTCTGAATGGAGCTGAGTTTGGACGCGGGCTGCTTGATGGCGTTGGCCAGCTCGGGGTAGCCGTGCTCCAGACAGGTCCACTGCTCATGAAGCAGCTCCTGAATCTTCTTCACATACTGGCCGATGGTGATGTCCGGAGGGGAGCTTCGCTGCTCTGTGCCCGGGGAGGAGCCGTTGGTGCCCAGGCTCGAGGGGGTGTCCCCCGCCCCGCCCCTGGGGGGAGCCTTGGCACCCTGATCAGGGTCCTGCTCTTCGATCCTGAGCTCAGTACAGAGATAGCTGTGGGTGGCTTGTGGGGGGCAGGCGTCAGGCTCCTGTGGAAGGAGCTGCAGTGGTGACCCTTGCCCGGGGGTGACCAACGGGCCGGCTTCCATCACGAGAGGCAGATTGACCAGGGTGCCCTTGTCACATGTCAGGCTGATGGGGTCGGTGTTCACGGCAACATCGCTACAGCTGCCTTTAGCATCTCGGTGGCTGAGCCGATCTTTCAGCTGGGCTATGGTGCCCATCAGCTCCTGAATGCTCAGTTCTTTGCTGCTGATCTCACGCCCTTGCTGCTGAAGGGCCACCCTGACCTTCTGCAGCTCCTCGGCTCTCTGGGACACCTCTGCTTCTAGGACAGCGATCTGCTGTCTGAGGGCGGACACGCTCTCAGCTCCCGCGGCCTCTGAGTGCCAGGGCTCCAGCCCCAGGCTCTCCTCAGTCACCCTAATCCCGATGCTTCTCATGTCCATCTCCACTGGGGGCGGAGGCGGGAGTTCACTGATGTTCAGTTCTATTTCAGGGGGGAGTTCATTTTCGGGGATGGGGGACGGAAGAGGTGGTGGGCTCGGGGTGGGGGTCCCAGGTGTGACTACGGCCTCCTCCGGTACCTTCGGCTCGTCCTCCGTGCTCTCCAAAACCACGGGCAGGTCCTGGGGAAAGGAAGCCTGCCGAGGGAGGCAGCCGTGGCTCTGCACCTCTTCCTCCTGGTCCCGATACTCGGGCCAGTCCTGGACAAGGTCAGGAATCATCAGCACCAGACCTGCCGACTCCATCTGGGGCCGAGTGGATGCTTGCGGGACAGAGCTAGGAGGATCTGAAGATCCTTCCGCGGGGCCAAAGGCCCCATCTGAGAAACCTCCTTCATCCGGGGGCTGCGGGAGGGGTGAAGGCTCGGGGAGGGCGGAGCAGAGGCCCTGCTCCTCCGGGATCTTGTGCTGGAGCAAGGTCACCGGCATGCTGGAAGCCCTCAGTAGCTGGGGCCGCCCCCTCCCGCCATCCAGCTCGGCCTCTGAGGGAGGCGCGGCCTCCGCTTGGCGGATGGTCTCAGCCAGTAGTGCTCTCCTCCTGTAGCTGATCTCACTCCCACCGGCCAAGGGCTGAGTCGGGTCACTTGGGGGTTCCTCAGACGCCTTGGTGGGCAGGCCCGAGAACAGGGAGGTCCGGGTCTGGTGGGGTGGAGCTGCATGGGGCCTGGCGCCACTGTCGGGGAGGCTGAAGTTCCGAGGCAGGGTGCTGAACTTGGGCTGCTTGGCCTTCCGACGGACGTGGATCCTCTTCATCGTATTCCCCTTCTCAATGTCGTCCACGTACTTCAGGAAGTCCAGATCCAAGTGGAAACCGTAGGGCGTCTCCACCGAGTACGGGTGACTGCGGGGGGGCTCTTTCTCTCCATCCCCTTGGGATGGCAGTTGGTCTCTGGCTGGAAAACGAGAAGACACGTATTTATGCTTTGAATGCAAACAATGACAGACCGATAGGAATAAGCTTCCCTCCCAACACGCTATCTATCCCGCCTCCTTCAAAACTCACCAGCATCTAAAATATGCTGGAACACTGATGGCCTTTTTGGCTTCTAGAGACACTGCCTTCTTAAATCGATTTGTACTTAGGTAGAATCCATAGGGATGGGGGAAGAGGGAATAGCTTCCCATTTGCAGAATGTCATTGGAAAGGCTAGAAAGGAATCTGCCCGGAGATAACAATCCCAGAGACACAAGAAAACCATCTCATGTAACTGCCAGGCTGAGATAGCTCAGAATTCACCAAATTGGGCCACTAATTGGCAATGACGTAAATGGAAGGCTTCAAAGGTTGAACCACAAATTTGTCTGAGCATCCCCCAAAATAAAGCCCTGCATTAGTCAAATAAATACCAGTAAATCTTGCTGAGTCCAGAGATTTAAGTGATCTATAATGTCAGCGTCTGGGCTTTCGTCAAAGGCTAAGTCTCCAAAAATATGAGCCCCCAAGAGAACTAACCAGATCTCTGATCCCTGGACCCCTTCTGCCTGAAGGTCTTAGAATATGCTTAGCCCTCCTGCAACCAGAAAAAAGGAGGCAAGCCCATTTCCTCTGACTGGGGAGAGGGCAGAAGACAAATTCTGGTTCCAGGTAAGACTCACTCAATCCATCTGGAAATGCTGATTGCTCTCTCTCCACTCAAGATAGAAAGTTCCCCAACTCAAGTAATTAAGGGGTTCCCTTTTGTATCCCTGATCCCTAGCACAGAGCAGGTGCTTGATAAATGCTGGTTTGTTGACTGACTAATTGACAGAGAAGTAACACTCATGATTGTCTTTTCAGGCCCTCCATGATATGGCCCCACCCCACTCATTTGATCTTATTTCAAGATGAGGAAACAAGCGCAGAAACCTGCCCAAAGACAAGCACTAAGTGGCAGGAGCCTGATTTGAATCCAGGACTTCCAAGGGCAAATGCAGGGCTCCTCCCCATACACTCTCGGCTCCACACAATACCATCCAATTCTCTAAGGTATCCTTCCCAAAGGGAATGCCCTCTTCTCATCCTCTCCTTCCACCTTGGCCAAATTCATCCGTCCAGTTCCCAGACTTCCTCCAAATTCCAGCTTGTGTCACCCCTCCCCCTCAGGGCCCTCTCTGAATACTCATTGCCCCCTCTCCTTTGACCTTCTGTTCTACTCTAGTCATTCATATTCACTCATCCAGTAAGCATTTATTTAGCACCCACTATATACCAGGTGAGAGAGAGAGAGAGAGAGAGAGAGAGAGAGAGAGAAGCTAAACAGTTCCTGCCCTCCAGGATCTTCCATTCTATGCTAGGTTGGGGGGAAGGGGTCACAATATGAACACGATAATAGGATGTCATATATCAAATACATCAATAAAATGCAAACGAGTCATAAATCAAATAAATACCATGGAGTAATTCTGGTTGCAGAGGAGGGAGGACTAACAATGGAGGCAGGGTCCGATAATCAGTCCTTTTACGGAAAGTGGCTTTTGGGCCAAGCCCCGAAGGAATCCAAGTTTGCCTCTACCTCTCTGTATTTAACATATGAGTCTTCTCTCTACCACCTCCCTGCTCCCAGAAGCAGCAGAAATAACAGGAGTAATAATAACAGCATTTACATAGTGCTTTAAGGTTTGTGAAGACCTTGACAAAGATGTCTCATTTTACCCTCACAACCATGTCAGGGGGTAGGTGCTATTATTATCCCCATTTTTCCAATGAGGAAACTGAGGCAGAGTTAGACTTCATGGACTCTGAGGTCCCCTCCAGCTCCTAGGAACTAAACGTTCTTCATCTTGGCCACCCTAGCACAGAACACAGGACCCTACGCCCGTTAGATATTCATTACCTACTAACTTTGCTGAATGGTCACTAACAAGGTCGGGGGGAGGAAGTAGCCCTTGGCAAAAAACCTCCGCTAACAATGAGCTTCTCCATCCAGTCTTCCCACAAGACCAGGTAAGAGAAAGCCAGGCAGATGCCTGAGAAACACAAGAGTGTCAGGGGCAGCTAAGTGGCGCAGTGGATAGAGCACCAGCCCTGGATTCAGGAGGACATGAGTTCAAATCCAGCCTCAGACCCTTGACACTTACTAGCTGTGTGACCCTGGGCAAGTCACTTAACCCCAATTGCCAAAAAGAAAAGAGGGAATTGGTCACAAGGACTTAGAACAGCCTTTCTGGACCGATGGCCTTCCCCCAGGGGGAGGGGGGTGTCAAAGTAAACTCAACCGGATTTTTCCATGGATCTAGTCATAAGCCACACTTAGGGACCATCTCCTCTAACTCCCTCATTTTGTAATTTGGGAAACTGAAGATTGTATTGAGCTCAAATTCTTGGCCCAAGGTCACCCAGCTAATAAGTAACTCGGATCTCTTGAGTCCGAATCTAGCACTTGCCAGTGGGTCATGCCTACCTCTTGCCAACATCCTAATTCTTCATTGTGCCAACTCTTGGAGAGCTCACTCTACCCAGAAGTCTCAGGATTGACAAACAGAGCCCAGATGAGGGAGGCAGAAGTTGAGGAGAGGACCAGTTTCTGACCCAGAGATAGTCAACTAAAGGGGGAACTGTGTTACGTAGCTTCTTATGGCCTCATTTAATGAAACGTCCCTAACCACCAAAGTCCTTGGAGGAGGTCAGAAATATGAATATATCTATGATGCTTTAAAAAAAAAAAAGTGGAGCCAATTCAAAGGCAAATTTACCCATGAGAAAATCAGGAAAGCAAGAGGCCTTCAGTGGAACGAGACGTCAGAAATATGGGTTTAATACATGCTCTGCCACTAGGGCATCATTATTTTATTTTTATTTTTAAAAGCAGCCATCCCGCTGTGGTATCAGCTTGTACTTCCCTGAATCCTCGCTGGAATCCTGAATTCCCACACCCCAAATGAATTATGGGCCCGCCGTGAGACCTTATAGATATTTAGCCCGGATTAAGTATGAATTCTACTGCATTAATTCTAATTGCTCTGCATGCTTCCCTCCCCGATCTATTCCCCACATGGCGGCCAAAGCGATTTCATCAAAGCATAGGCCTGATCCTATTTCCCTCTGACCTCTGGGTAAAGCCTTTCAGAGCCTTGCCCCTTCCCTCTTGCACATTAGCCCCTCCAGCCACCTACTGGCCTCCCCAGCAGAGGCCCTTCTCACATGGCCTCAGGGTGAGGCGAAAGGCACTAGACATGGGGCTTTAAGGCCCAGTTCAAGGCCTGACTCGGCCACTTATTGGACAAGTTACTTAACCCTTTCTGGGCTTCATTTTCCTCATTTGCAAAATAAAGGCTTGGCCTCTGTGGCCTCTCAGGCCTCGGTCTAGGATGATGGCTGAACCAGGCAGGAGAGTGGACCTGGAAGGGAAGGAAGCAAGAGTCTGCAGCCGAGGGAGAACAGCCCTGAGGGCAGAAGGCACCAGACCCAAGAGGCCTCAGAGGAGAGGGAGAAGAGGTGAAAGGATTTGGGTGGATTTTTTTCAAAGCAGATCTGAAAAACAGACACTGAGAGGAAGCAACAACAACAAAAAGTCAAACTGAAGATGAATTGTCTCTTTTTGAAAGGAGCCAAGAGAGAGGCTGGAACTTTTCATGCCGCATCGTCCTCTGTCCAAAACGGAAGAGGAGAAATTCAAGGAGGAAGGAGAGGTGGGGCCTGAGCCCAGGCAGGCCCAGGGAACCCTCAGGAAGAGAGAGGTGATGGCAAATGCAGGGGATGACCTGGGGAGCTCTCAGGGCTGACCCATGGGCCTGGTGGGCACCCTTGGGGTGTAGTGACTGAATGCCTTTGGAAAATGGAAGATGAGCAGGCTCGGAGGGGACGGCTCCCTGACGAGAGAGCCACCGAAATGCCACCTGGGTAATGAAAACTACAGGGACTCTTACTTTCTAATCTGGAGGGGGTCAAAGGTTGTCCTCAGCAGATACCATCAGGGCAGAAGGTGCACTGACTGAGCAAGGAGCCAGGATACCCACTGACCTACGAAATAACTACATTAAGGAGTGTCTTTCCCTCTCTAGGCTGAAGGTTCCTCACCTAAGAAAATGAAGATTTTTTTTGTGGCTGAGTCATTTTTCAGTTGTGTCCAACTCTTCACAACCATCTTTGGGGTTTTCTTGGTAGAGATACCGGAGTAATTTGCCATTTGCTTCTCTAGCTCATTTTATAGAAAAGGAAACCGAGGCAAGCAGGGTGAAGTGATCTGCCTAGGGTCACACAGCTAGTAAATGTCTGAGGCTGGATTTGAAGTTAGGTCTTCCGGGGGCATCTAGGTGGCGCAGTGGATAGAGCACCAGCCCTGGAGTCAAGAGTACCTGAGTTCAAATCCAGCCTCAGACACTTAACACTTACTAGCTGTGTGACCCTGGGCAAGTCACTTAACCCCAATTGCCTCACTAAAAAAAAAAAAAAAGAAAGAAATGAAAAAAAAAAAAAAAGAATTTAGGTCTTCCTGACTCCAGACCCAGCACTCTATCCACTGTACCACCTAGATGCCCCCAAATGAAGAAGATAGTCTAAAGTATTTCTAAGGGCCTTTTTAGCTCTAATAATTACAAGTTCATGAGTCAATACATAGGATTATATTTCCAGAGCTGGAATGGACCTCAAAGGCTACTACAAACCCCTTGTTTTACTAATGAGGAAACTGAGGCACAGGATGTGACTTGCCCAAGATCACATACAAGATCCTAGATCTAAAGCTGTCATTTTGCAGATGAAGAAACTGTGGCCAAGGGAGATTATGTGACTACAAGGAAGAGGTGGGATGTGGACTCAGGTCTTCCTGACTCCAGATTCATCACTCCTTCTACTACACTAAGCCGCCTAAGAAAACACTTTGAAAACACATACCCCGATATTCTCCACAATGTTCTTAGTCATGCTTGCAATGCCTATTGTGAATACAACCAGTAGCCCATGATGGAGACCGGTCTGGAGGCCACTGGTTACCCTTAGATGATTCCACACATTCATGCTAAGCCAGCCACCTTCCCACAGCACTGTGAACACTCTCCTGGGGTCAGTAAAAAACAAAGTCCTACCATCTGTCTTCTCCATCTTGGGGGGCTTCGCAGGGCAGCCTCTCAGAGTCACTTCATCAGATGAGCCAATAGGGCGTGGCCACCAAAGTCTGAAAGCAACAAGAGACAAGTCTGACATTAGGTTATTTGGGTTCCACTCAGCATTGGGGAAACACAGAAGCACAGAGAAGCAAGAGACAGCCAGTCTCCTTGGACAGACTAAGGGTGTTAACCTGGAAGGCCCCACCTTGAGAGGCTCCATTCAATTCATCCAACTTTCAAGTACCTTCTACCAACAATGCACCATGTTGAGTGATATGGGGATGCAAAGTAAAAGAGATGTTCAATTTGACAAGCATTTATTAAGTGCCTACTGTGTGCCTGGCACTGGGGATATGAAGATGAAAATAAAACCATCCCTGCCTTCAAAGAGCTTACAATCTAGTGGGGAGACCCAACCTGTATGCAGCTAAGTATGCAAGAAAGCAAGACAGTCCCTGCTCAAGGAACTTCCATTCTAATTCTGAAGGAAGACACACCAAGGGAGCTGGAACAAGGAGTAAGGGACAAGCGCGCCATGATATGGCTTGGAAGAAGCCTTGAAGTGACATATACACCTAATTCTGGGCAAGGGAAGGTGAGAGATCATCTATAGGCACCTCGGGTAGGTTCAGGGGGGCAGAGTCCACGGCTCAGCGGGAGAGGGATAAAGAGGTTTAGCATCGGCAAGAAAGATCTCTCCCATCCTATCTCAGCCCATATTCCCCCAATAACAAAGTGGGGGTGACCCTACTTCAGGCCCCCACTTCTAGCCGGGACTAATGCCAAAGCTTTCCGGATGGTCGGTCTCCTTCCCACTCCAGGCCTCCCACCATTCCAAATCACCTCCCACACAGCTGCCATCCTGATTTTCCTAGTGCACACTTGAGCTCCTTTCCAGTGTTCTTACTAAAGCTTCCACACCCTGCTCCCCATGCCCATACACTCCGATCCAGTGACCCCAGCCTCCTTGCCATTCCTCAAACAAGACACTCCACCTGCTGTACCCCCTCACCCCGAAGAATTCCCTACTTTCTTTAAGTCCCAGCTAAAGACCCACCATCTTCAGGAAAGTTTCCTGATCCCCCTTAATTCTTGGGCTACCTCTCTTAGGTTATCTCCAATCTTGGACTGGGTGGCTCCTCCTACAACCTCCATTTACATAGGATGCTCAAGTCAAGCGTGTCTCATTCCTCTTGGGAATGTCCCTACCATGCCACCCCGCCCCCATTTCTTACCCCATTAGAATATGAGCTTCTTGAGGGTAGGGATTGTCTTTGTATTTGTATCTGTATTCTGGGCACTTAGTGTGGTGTCTGGCACAAAGTAGGTGCTTAATAAATATATTGGCCGAGTGATAAAAATGCTTGTTGACTGACTGTTGAATTGAATGATTCGAGGGCTTTAAAAAAAAAAATCAGAAAAACAGAGATGACTGACCTTAAATGCCTTAAATGCAACCCAATCATTGCTTTGGAAATGCTACTGGAGGCTGAGAATAAGGGGCCTGCAAAGTTTATATTGGCATCCGCCTGACTCTATGCCAGACTGTTCACAGCCTGAGTGTTTGCATCTGACTCCTGAGAGCCCTCATTTCCTCTGGAGGATGCGTCCCAGCCCATGAAATCGTTGGGGAATAATCAGATATGGGCAAAAGCACCAAACAATGGCTTGGTTCCCTCCCACATAGTCGGGGCTAGTGCAGAGTGGGCAAAGGTGGGATAATGTACTGTGTGTGTATTTATTACATTTAGAGGGGATTGGGAAGGCCCATTGAGAACCAGAATAAGTCTCATGCAAGCTTGGACTACATAAAGTCAGGCAGAGCTTCTGGGAATAGGGAGGTGATTGTCCCATGGGACTCTGCCCTTCTCAGACTTCATCTAGCAATCTGGCTTAGTTCTGGGCACCACAAAGAACATTAATGAGGTGGAAAGCAGCCACCGAAGGGCAACCAGAATGGAGAAGGACCTTGAGTCCCTGTTGAGTGTCCCTCTCCCAGCTGCTAGTGCCCTCCCTACTTTATACTTAATCGCTTTGTATTTTATTCTGAATATACTTGTATCTACTCATGGTCTTCTCTGATAGAATGTAAGTTCATGAAAAGCAGATTGTTTCTTCTTCTTCTTTTCTTTTGTTGTCTTTGTATCACTCTCACTCAGCTCTGTGCCCAGCACATATTAAGTATTTAATGCTTGATTTGACCAAAATATTACTGGCCCGGAAGACAGAAGAACTGGATTCAAATCCTACTTTTGATACTACCTGTGTGACATCAGGCAAGTCACGATCTCTCTGGATACCACACTCCTTATCTATAAAAGGAAGGAGGTTGGGGCAGCTAGGTGGTGCAGTGGATAAAGCACTGGCCCTGGATGCAGGAGGGCCTGAGTTCAAATCCGGCCTCAGACACTTGACACTTTCTAGCTGTGTGACCCTGGGTAAGTCACTTAACCCTCACTGCCTTGCAAAAAAAAAAAAAAAAAGGAAGGGGGTTGGACTAGAGAATCTCTGAGTTTGCTTCTAACTTGAGATCTAAGATTGTATCCTCGCCAACCCATCATCCTCAGCCAGTCTTCTCTTTTCCAGGCTGAACGTTCCCATTGTCCTCTATGATCCCAGTGCTCTGATTTACATTTGTATCCACGTGCCTGATACTGTTCTCTAAGAGCTCCGTGTATCCCCCTTCTCCTTTCATTCCTGATTGAGTTTGAGGACACGGGAGGCTTCCTCAACCTCTCTTGTCTCTCCTGTGGTTCCAGGGACAGTTCTATGCTGATAATAGTAACTCTGAACTATATGATGCCAATGAGAAGGAAGAAGATGAGGATGAGATGAAATGGAGAAGATGTCAGTTTACACAAGAATTTTATCACAACAATCCTATTAGGTAGGAATTGGGATAGAGCCTGTGATTTTACTGGTAGAGGCAGTAAATGCCCTTTACCAGTGTACCTTCTCTGCAGCGTATGGACTTCAAGAATGGCTTATAAAACTGAGAAATTAAGTGCCCCAGCCAGGGTGACCCAGCAGTTCTGAGAGGTAGGACCTGAACTTATCATCTCATCAGAAGTCAGTCTCTCTCTCTCTCCCTCTCTCTCTCTGTCTCTCTTTCTCTCTCTGTGTCTCCCTCTCTCTCTCTCTGTGTCTCTCGCTCTGTCTCTCTCTCCCTCTCTCTCTCTCTCTCTCTCTCTCTCTCTCTCCTTACCTTCTACAGGATCTTGACTACCCTATGCCTTTCTGGATTTTATTTCCCTCCTCTGTAAAATGGGGGAGTTGGACTAGATGCTAGGGCCCCTTCCAGGTATAACACTCTGCACTTCTATGATTTATGATAACCAAAATGGTGTCACCCAAAGTCAGCATTTCTATTAACTGGAAAACTGTACCAGTATCAGTAATGATGACTACTCTGTGAGGAAAATGTCTACCCAGGTAGGAAAATCACAAGTCAAATGGACATTTTTTTTTTGAGGCAACTGGGGTTAAGTGACTTGCCTAGGGTCACACAGCTAGTGTTAAGTGTCTGAGGCCGGATCCGAACTCAGGTCCTCCTGAATTCAAGGCCAGTGCTCTTTCCACTGGGCGAGAAGGTAAGCATCTGCAAAATGGTGCAGTGATATTTCAATCAATTCCATGATGGAGACCAAATCGTTGCCAGTCCTGCAGAGCATGCAGCCACTTCTGCTCGGGATGACTTTTACCTGCTGGGCTTGGAGCAGAGAAGCCCAGCCTTGGAGGCCAGAAGATATCAGTTATGATTCATACCGTCCTTGAGGCTGAATTCATGTATCTCAAGCCTTGACCATAAATTTCCCCCAAAGTTCCAATCGATTCCCCATCCTCTTCCCAATCATAAACAACTCAGCACAGGTCCCTCTCACTGTAGGTCATCCTATAAATTGGCTGTTTATTATTGCAACCGCACACACAGCAGACACATTTACTATCCATGGCTCCCCAGCAGTAGGAGGAGGGCTGTTTTCGGAATTCTACTAAACCCAGGTCCCTTCCAACTCTAAAATTCTAGGAGCTGTGATTTCTGGACTCAAGTGGGCCAACCAGGAGGTGTAAGGGGTGGGGAAGGAAGAGGGAAAGTGGTGGACAGGCACGACAACAGCATGGAAAACAGGAGGAGAGTAAGCCAAAGGCCAGATAAGACAACTGGAAAGATGCTGCTTCTGGCAAGAAGGAAAACCAGACAGAAGCCCTCAGCAAGGACACTTTGATCATAGAATGGAGGAATGGGTGGGAAGAAACAATGCTCATGGAACAGTTCTATTGGGAAGGCAGGCAGGGTCAAAACCTCTCTAGAATTTGGTGCATGAGAAGAGGGTTTTCTCTGCAGTCAAGGAATCATAGATTTAGACCTAAGAGGTAGCTTAGAATTCAAATCCAACACTCTCATTTACAAGAAGAAACTAAGGCCTGAAGAGGACTCATGACTTGCTCAAGATCACACAGACAAGCTGAATTAGAATTTGAACCCAGGTTCTGTGACTCCAGGGTCAGTGCCCCTTTGACTACATCCTGCCACTTCATAGTCAGAGCCAAGATGGTGTGATCAAAAGAATGAAAACAGTTCTTCCCCCCCCCTCCAAAAATGCCCAATTGGATAGCATCTAGAAAGTCAAAGGAAGAATTATAGAGGGTCACCTTCCCAGCCCAAGATGATGAATTCAGCTTGTAGCCAAGCGCCCAGTGTAGGAACTATGGAAAAGGCATGGACTGGGTCACAGACTCAGATCAAGCAGTAAGACACTGGGAGGAGGCATCTCTCAGAGGGGCTGAGAACATGGATGCAGCAGCCAGAGGTCCAGCAAGATCATTAGTGTGGGAACACTCAGAGCTGATCCTGGATGTGGTCCTTGCAATGTCAAGGGAGGAGAAAAAGGAGGAAAAAGAAGTAGTCACATCCTAGAGGAGCCTGGATCACAAAGCCAGCCCCCAGAGCCTTCAGCTAGGCCAGTAACACTAGAAGAATGAATCCACAAAAATGGATAGAACAGGGGCAGCTAGGTGGCACAGTGGATAAAGCACTGGCTCTGGAGTCAGGAGTACCTGAGTTCAAATCTGGCCTCAGACACTTGACACTTACTAGCTGTGTGACCTTGAGCAAGTCACTTAACCCTCATTGCCCTGCAAAAAAAAAAACCCCAAAAACCAAAAACAAAACAAAAAATGGATAGAGCACTATTATGTCACGATGCCAAGGATGCCCAAGACACAAACACCGAAGAGAACAATCCAAAATACTTATGAACAAAGAACCTAAGAAGAACACAGCTTGCAAAACACAAAAATGAAAAAAACCTAGAATTCCTAAAATAAAAGACAAAAGTGTTTAAAGACTTAAAGTTATCATTGTAAATGAAGTGAGAGTTAAAGGAAAGAATTGGAAAAGAAATGAGAGTGGTAGAGGCAACACCAGGAAGGAGAATGAACGGCTTAGCACAAGAGGCATAATACTAGACCCAAAAAACTCCCTACAATGGACCAAAACCAAAGTTAATGACAAGAAGAAATAACAAAACAAAGCCAAAAGATTGGAAAATAGAAGAAAATGTAAGGCATCTTATATGAGAGCAGTTTTGAAAGACTTAAACATTCTGATCAACACAATGCTCAATCACCATTCCTGTGATAAAATAATGGGATTAGCAGATACTCAAAGACCCACCTGGAGATTAATCTAAACTGATTGAATCAAGGGAGAGTGATTGACTGTGATTAGTCTACTTCAAAGTTAACTAGGTTGTAAGCACACCTGGCTGGACCTTAAGAAGCTAGACTGTGAATTCAACTTGAGAACACCTTCAAGTTCAGCGAGCCAATGGAGTTAGAGGACGCCAACCAATCAGTTTGAAGCAGTGTATAAGGACCGCCTCTGCTCCAGACCTATAAACAGCTTCCACACTGAGTTTGCTAGAGAGTTCCTGATTGAAGCAGGCTCACGGAGGAGGACTTGAGGAAGAACCCAACCAGGCTGGAACTCTAGGCTAGAAAGGCCTTTTCTTAACTTTCTGAATTCCATGTGAATACCTGTAAATGTTTAATGCCTAAAGACTGGTGCTGAAGCTTCTAATTTAAGGCGATCACACAATATAGATTTTTTTTGTTTGATTTTTTTGGTTTTGGCGGGGCAATGGGGGTTAAGTGACTTGCCCAGGGTCACACAGCTAGTAAGTGTCAAGTGTCTGAGGCTGGCTTTGAACTCAGGTCCTTCAGAATCCAGGGCCCGTGCTCTATCCACTGAGCCACCTAGCTGCCCCCAATCACACAATATAGATTTTAAACATCACATTCCCAAGGACCAATGAGGAAAAATACCAGCCCCCTCCTGACAGAGAGGAGGAAAACAAATATGCAGGAAACCCACATTTTTTAACATGAAGAAGGCAATTTATTTGTGACTCTATATATTTGTTACAAGTGTTTTCTTTTGCTTTTTCTCTTTTTTTTTTTCTTAGTAAGAAAGGGAGTATAGGAGAAAGAGAAAAGATGCTTAATAATTTTTTTTACATATAAGGTATTTTATTTTTCCCGTTACATGTAAAGATGATGCTTAATAATTTTTAAAATTAATTTTTAAAAGGTCCCACCACCTTAGTGACCTTGGACAGGCCATTTAACCTCTCTGGTCCTCAGTTTCTTCATCTATAATGAGGAGGTTTGGCTAGATGGCCTCCTCAAAATTCTGTTACGTGAACACCATGCTAAGCATTACTGAAGCAACGCAATCAATCTTTACTGAGCTGAGACGGATGGGTGATGGGTAAACAGAGTGTCAGTCATCACTGTCTCTGTATCTCAGTATCTAGCAGGGGGGTACATGGGATAAGCCCTTCATAAATGTCGGCTGAATAAATTAATGACTACATGATTTATGCACCCTCTCAGGAATTACTGATGGAGCGTTTTCTGGGCATAAAGCCCTGTGATCGGCACCACGGCTACAACAACAACAACAACAACAATAATTCCTATTTCTGTCACCCTTTGAGGTTTATACTATGGTTGATCACCCACCTTTCCTGAGGAGTCAAAATGGGAAATGAGAAAAGGGTCATCGGATCACAGAAGAAATCTAAGAAATCATTTTGTCCAACCCCCTCATTTTACAATTAATAATCATGGTTCAGGGCAGCTAGGTGGCTCAGTGGATAGAGCACGGGCCCTGGAGTCAGGAGAACTTGAGTTCAAATCCAACCTCAGACACGTAACACTAGCTGTGTGACCTTGGTCAAGTCACTTAATCCTCATTGCCCAACCAAAAAACCCCCAAAAAAAACAATAATCATGGTTCACATTTATGGCATTTTCAAGTCTGTGAAGCACTTCATATCAACCCTATGTGACTGTCACCCCCATTTTACAGAAATGATACTGAGGCTGGTCCAGGTTAAGTGACTTGCCCAGGGTGACAATGCTAGTAAGTGTCTAGTGTGTGAGACACAATTTGAACTCAGGTCTTTGTTCCAAGACCAGCACTCTATTTACTATGCCACCTAACTATCAAATAAAGTACTTGCGGTGCCAAGATTTGAACCCAGGTCCTCTAGCATTCATTTCACCACAAAACCAGTTTTCAGTTGACAAAGATCCTTAGAGCTTAAAGCTGTTCCTCGTATCTGGTCCATGCTCCTTTGCTCTCTCTTTCCTAAATTCCACAGCTGTGAGAGCTGGTCAGGGGGACCCTGCCAAACTGGGAGAGGTGTTGACTAAATCCCCTTAATATGCCATCTGTGAGGGGCAGCTAGGTGGCGCAGTGGATAGAGCACCAGCTCTGGAGTCAGGAGGACCTGAGTTCGAATCCAACCTCAGACACTTGACACTTACTAGCAGTGCGACCCTGGGAAAGTCACTTAACCTTCATTGCCCTGCAAAAACAAACAAAACAAAAAATGCCATCTGTGAGTGTGGGCCCAGCAGGAACATCCTTCTGGGAGTGCCCAGCTCTACCCATCCCCAAATAGCCAAGTTTGTACCCCAAATGT
This sequence comes from Dromiciops gliroides, assembly GCF_019393635.1. Taxonomy (NCBI): domain Eukaryota; kingdom Metazoa; phylum Chordata; class Mammalia; order Microbiotheria; family Microbiotheriidae; genus Dromiciops; species Dromiciops gliroides. The sequence continues at coordinate 16,511,477 of NC_057864.1, read as the reverse complement.
CCTGCGATAAATGCCTTTCCCATGCTGAGCCCCAAAGCTAGCTCCCCTGGACTTCGGCGGGGGGCACTCTGGGGAAAGAATAAGCAGTTTTGATTTAGACATGCTGATCTTGAAATGTCTACCTGATGCCCAGTTTTAGATGTTCAAAAAGCAGCTGGTGATATGGCACGGAATCGATAGTCCAGCTGTGGCTGGAAACAGACCTGAGAGTCATTTGCAAAATGGTTGTCACTAAACCCCTATGTGATGATGAGGTGACCCAGAGAGTTTAGAAGATTGAATAATACCAAAGTGAGGGGTCATGATAGGAAGGATACTTCCCCTGAAGCTTTGACGTCAGCCATTCCCCACATGGCATAATCTTGGGGCTCTTCCTCATCACAGTGGACAAGAATCTCAAATTCCAATCCAAGAACTCCTGCCTTCCTGCTACAACATCATCTCATCAAAAGTCTGTCTCTATCTCTCCCTCTCTCCCTTCCCTCTTTCCATTGCTCCTCTCTCTGTCTCTGTTTCTCCTTCCCTCCTCTCCTTCCTCCCCCCACACACACTCATTGATAAGAAGAAAGCCCCAATGTAGATGAGAATATTTGGAGCAGCACTTTTTATGATAGCAAAGAACTGAAAACAAAGTAGATGCCCATCAGCTGGGGGATGGCTACATGAATGTAATGGAATACTACTGTGCCACAAGAAATGACAAATGCAATGAAGACAGAGAGGCATGGAAAGATTTACACCATCTGATGCAAAGCGAAGCAGGCAAAGTCAGAAAACATTATATCTGGTGCCTGTTAACCAAATAAATGGAAAGAAACGCCATAAAACACTAAAAATGGAACGGTACAAAATGACAAGGGCAAGCACAGCCCCACAGAAGAGCTATGAGAAGACACCTCCCCTTGTTCCTTTGCAGAGAGGGAGGAGGATCACACGCGGGCAACATCACATATATTTTTAGACTTTGTGGATGTCCTGATCAATTTTGCTGATTTTTCTCCCACTTTTCCCTCTTTTTATTTTATTTGTTATATGGATCAGCTCTCTGGAAGGAAGAAAGGGGGAGGAGAAATACTCGGAGAAATCCTGGTGACTACAGGAGATATTCATTCACATTTTTATTAAGTACTTATGAATAAAGAAAGGCGGATGACCTCACTCCTCTCAAGAAGCTCACATTCTTTTTTTTTTTTTTTTTGCGGGGCAATTGGGGTTAAGTGACTTGCCCAGGGTCACGCAGCTAGTAAGTGTTAAGTGTCTGAGGCCGGATTTGAACTCAGGTACTCCTGACTCCAGGGCTGGTGCTCTATCCACTGCGCCACCTAGCTGCCCCAAGAAGCTCACATTCTAATGAGGAGATGACATTCGAACCACCACAAGCATGGGGCATGCATGCAGGGTACACTGAGTGAAGGCACTGGCAGAGGGGCATCAGGGAAGGACTGGGAAAGCCCTCTGGCGAAGGGAGGACTTTAGAGGAAACTTGAGGAACGCCAGGGATACCAGGGAGCAGAAGTGGAGGCGGGGGAGCATTCCAGGCAGGGGACAGAGCTGATAGAAAGGCATGGAAGTGGGAGATGGGACTGTCACGTTTGAGGGACAGCAAGAAAGATGTTATGGGGGCAGCTAGGTGGCGCAGTGGATGGAGCACCGGCCCTGGAGTCAGGAGTACCTGAGTTCAAATCCGGCTTCAGACACTTGACACTTACTAGCTGTGTGACCCTGGGCAAGTCACTTAACCCTCATTGCCCTACCCAAAAAGATAGACAAGAAAGAAAGAAAGAAAGAAAGAAAGAAAGAAAGAAAGAAAGAAAGAAAGAAAGAAAGAAAGAAAGAAAGAAAAGAAAGAAAGAAAGAAAGAAAGAAAGAAAGAAAGAAAGAAAGAAAGAAAGAAAGAAAGAAAGAAAGAAAGAAAGAAAGAAAGAAAGATGCTATCACTTGATTACGGAGCACATGGTGGAGAGAGAAATGTTAGAAGACCAGGAAGGGAGGAAGGTCCAAACTGTGAAAAAAGGCAAAGAGGGGATATTATATTTGACCCCAGAGGTAAGAGAGAGGCACTGGAGGTTACTGAATAGGGGATGAGATTAGATTGTGAGCTCCTTGAGGGAGATGACTGTGTTTTGCCTCTTTTTTATCTCCAGTGTTTAGGCATATAGTAGGTGCTTAATAAATGTTCACTGATTAATTGACACAGTCATTAGTGCCCTTGAGGAAGACCCTGGCTATTTGGAATGGCCTTTCCCCACCCTCACCTTTCCTGACTGAGTCGTGAGGTCTGAAATAGGGAGAGATTTGTGACAGGGAGACCAACCAGAAGGCTATACAATAGTCCAGGTGTGGGATGATGAGAGCCCACCCCAGGGTGATGGCTGTGGAGAAAAGAGGATGTATAGGGGAGAAGTGACGGTCACTGTAAGAAGATGCAACAAGGAAGATGGAGGAGGAGAAGGGACAGGAGGAGGACAGACAGAGAGAGAGGAGGAAGGGGAGGGGGAGGATGGGAGGGAAAAGGGAAGGAGACAGGAGGAGGGGGTAGAGGTAGGGAGGGAGGAATGAGAGAGAGAGGAAGAGGAGAGCAGCCATAAAGCCCCAAAAAGGAGAGAGTGCCCAGAAAAATGGGATGATCCACAGGATCAAAGACTGCAGGAAGTCAGGAAAGGTGAGGGTGGGGAAAGGCCATTCCAAATAGCCAGTAAGGGATCGCTGCATTGGAGAACATAGTTGCAGTTGAATGATGAGGTTGGAAACCAGACTTCAGTTCTGCGAAGTCTTCCATTGATGGATGGTTCTGGAACAAGGGCTCCTCAACTTCTGGCCAGAGAGTTTAGAAGATTGTGACAGGATTACAGAGCCAAGAAAGGGAGGACAGATAGGGGACAATACTTAGAGGGGATGGAAGGATCAAGTGAGGGTTTGGGGTTTTTTTAAGGATAAATGGGTGTGGGTATAGGCAGCAGGGAGGGAGCCAGTAGACAGGAAGAAATGAAAGATTAGTGAGAGAGAGAGAGATGATAGAGGGGGCAAACCATTGGAGAATATGGAACAGTATGGGATTCCTTGAACCCATAGAGAGGAATGTCTTGGCAAGGAGAAGGGCCACCTCTTATGGAAGGCAGGGGAGACATCCGGAGAAGCCCACAGGCCCTTTTTTTTTGTGTGTGAGGCAATTGGGGTTAAGTGACTTGCCCAGGGTCACACAGCTAGTAAGTGTTAAGTATCTGAGGCTGGATTTGAACTCAGGTCCTTCTGACTCCAGGACTCTATCCACCTAGCTGCCCCTCCCACAGGCCCTTTTAAGAATGTTTTTAAATCCATAAAATAATGCACTGGACTACAAGGGAAACTAATTAGATTTAAATGTAATTATCACAGTAATTTAAAAGACAAGCTCACATATACCAGGTTAAGAACCCTGGATTTAGTCTAAACCCTTCATTTTTCAAGGAAGGAAACCCAGAGAGTAAATCAACTTCAATCAAGAAACTTAACAAATTTATGACATACCTACTATGTGCCGGGAACCAGAGATATAAAGGTAAAACTGAGACCCTCCCTACCCTCAGGGAACTTTTAGTCTACTAGGAGTTCCTCAGATAGTAAGCAGGGGATACAGCTGCTCAAGCTCATTCCTCTGCCTTCAGATTCAATGCTCTTCTCGGTGTACCACCCTGCCTCTGGTGAGGACAGACCCCAGGCCCCAGTGAAGTTTGTCCTTTGCAGTACTGTTCAACCAAAATCTGTGATCCAATAGCCACGCCTGATTGAAAAACAGCTCACAGCTCCCCCAGCAACTGCAAGTCAAATCAATGTTTCTGTGCCTTGGCAGAGGCTGAGAGGAGAATATTAAGGTTTCTTATAACTTCCCACTGTCATGGTTATTTTCTTCCCTCTATAAGGACCATGCCCTTGTTCTAGAACCATACATGAATGGGAGCCTTTGCAGGACTGAATAATTCTCTTTAGTAATTAATAATTAACATCGTTTAGGACCTGACTAGAAAGTACAAATCCAGGTGCAAATTCTCTATTTTTTCTTGTACAAGGAGGTTTCGAAGGAGACTAACCAGAGATTCCCAGGCTACCTTTTTTTTTTTAAGTGAGGCAATTGGGGTTAAGTGACTTGCCCAGGGCCACACAGCTAGTAAGTGTCAAGTGTCTGAGGCCAGATTTGAACTCAGGTCTTCCTGAATCCAGGGCCGGTGCTTTATCCATTGTGCCACCTAACTGCCCCCCCTTTTATGTCTAGAATCCCCTCCCTGCTCACCTCTGCCTCTTCCAATCTGAGCTCCTGTCAAAGATCAGCTCCGTGCCACTCATTGAACTCAACTCCCCTCAAGATGCAAACATTTGTTAAGACCTTACTAAGCACACAACAAGGTATAAAGGAGCCTTAGCCAATATACATACATTGATGAAGTGCCTACTATGTGCCAGACTCTGTGCTAAGAGCTGGGGATGCAAAGAAAGGAAAAAGACAGTCCCTGCCCTCCAGGAGTTCCCAATCTAGTAGGCAGACGACGGCTAAACTGGCACAAACAAGCTATCCTTCTACTGGACCAGTAGAAAGAGAACTGGGCTCTCATCTCATCTCTCCTACTTTGTCTTATGGCCTTGGCTTTAATGTCTGTCTCAGTTTCCTCACCTACAGAATGGGTAGAGTATACAAAGGACTTACCGCTAAGTCCTGGCTAGGGGATCAAATGGGACAATGTATGTCATATGTTATAGCACCAAGTAAAGATAGGGCATTTCCCCTCGAGGGGAGGGGAACACGGCCCTTTCTGCAGGGCTGGGCAGGGCCAAGAGCTGCGGGAGAAGCCAGATGCTGACCCTCACCTTCTGCTTGGTCTCAGGACACTTTCCCTCCATGCCAGCCTGGTACCACCAGTCACCCCTGGTGGGGAAGGGGCAGGAGGAGATTAGGAGTAAAGCCCAATTTCAGTAGTATAAGGAACTCCCAGGTGAGGAAAGTACCTCTACCGGTACAGTTCAGTACCTTCTCTGTATCTTGGGGTCATAGCAGCTGGGGCTCCAAGAGTTTAAGTGACTCCCCCAGGGTCACACAGCCAATACATATCTGAGGCAGAATTTTTTTTTGAGGCAATTGGGGTTAAGTGACTTGCCCAGGGTCACACAGCTAGTGTTACGTGTCTGAGGCTGCATTTGAACTCAGGTCCTCCTGAATCCAGGGCCAGTGCTTTATCAACTGTGCCACCTAGCTGCCCCTGAGGCAGAATCTTAACCTGGGTCTTCTTTCTTCTGTGGCCCACTCTCTATTGCAAGATGTCTCTTACCATGGGATTTAGTGCCAGAGGACCCAGGTTCAAATTCTGACTTTGTAACTTGGTATGGGTATGGGTATGATCTTGGACAAGTCTCTCTGGACCTGTTTCCTCATGAGGGGGTTGGTGGGACTAGGTGGCACATTGTTGTTCAGTCATTTTCAGTCGTGTCCAACTCTTCACGATCCCATTTGGGTTTTTCTTGGCAGAAATGCTGGATCGGTTTGTCATTTCCTTCTCCAGCTTATTTTACAGTTGAGGAAACTGAGGCAGGCAGAGGTTGAGTAATTTGCCCAGGGTCCCACAGCTCCTAAGCATCTGAGGTTGGTCTTCCTGATTTCCTGGCCCCTCAGTGGCCTTTTACAGCAAGTGCGGGCATTATCCTCACCACACTTCCCTGTAAACCAGCTGGCTCAGACCCTGTGCTTTCCTTATCTCTGCCAACAGCACAATCAACTCCCGGTTCTATTGCATTCACAATACACTTCATGGAACTGAACATTAGCCCTTAGCCCTGGGGCTATAATTTGTGCCCTAGCAGGAATGAGACACCCCCACACACACCAAAAAAAGAGATAATCAGGAATGAGACCCCCTACTCAGTCAACTACCATCACTGCAGGGCAGCAAGGGACAAGCTCAACCTTCCACAACCACCCCAGAGATGGACTCTATTAGGATCCTCAAGCGAGCCGAGACCCTGAAATTATCCCCATTTTCCAAAACAATCCCATGTGGGGGGGAGGAGGGTGTATGTGTGTATATGTATGCATGTATGCATGTGTATATATTGGTGTACGGATGTGCATATATTCGTATGTGTGTATATATGTAGGTGTATGTGTGCAAATGCATGTGTCTATGTAGGTGTATATTGTGTATGTATATGTGCATGTGTATCTGTATGTATGCATGAATTTATGCATGCGTGTATAAGCCAAGACCGCCTCCCCTCCCCAAAACAAACCTTTGCAGAAAACCAGCCCCTCCCCCACAGGGCAATTCCTTTCCCTCCACGTTTTCTCCTTTATTAGGCAATTATTAAAAACAGCGCATTTCGTGCTTCGTCCTGGGGCAGGCAGCGGGCCAAAACAAACAGCGCCTTTGATTTTCTTTTAAAGAAAGCCTGGCTCCCAAGGCAGCCTCATCTCCCTGAAAAATCCCGGGAGCCGCCGCCGACATCACCAAGTCAAATATTAGAGCAGGTACCGACTGCACCAAAGCCGAAGCACTCTATTCCCTTCGGCTGCTGCCTGCAGAGACCGAGCATCACCCCCCACCCTCTCTTTAAGAGGAGGCTCGTTTCTCGTTTACCCTTGGCAGGTTCCCACCCCACCCCCAACACGCCCCCCTCCCCCAAGAATCCAGGTGCCAGGTTCCCAAGCACGTGCCTCGCACACCGGGAGATATCGAGAAGTGTGAGACGTTCAACTCTGATGATCCGAGACCCCGCCCCCCCAGCCCCCTGGTGCTGGGGAGATCATCTCCCCCAAACCTTTCCCCGCCTGGAGATAAGTCATCTCCAATAATGCCACATGAACGCAAATCTCATGAAGTCCATCCCCGCGCTTCCTCCAAGCCTATCCTTGCTTCTGCATTGCAGCAGCAACTGGATGTAATACTTGGGCAGGAAAAGGAAGCTTGGGCTCAGGGAAACGGAGTAGAAGTTACCTCCTCACCTTCTTCCCGCCGGCCAAGGAAGGGGGCCCGGACTAGCACCGGGTTCCTTGCACCGAGGCTGCTTTGCCCTGCTGCCCGAGAGCCCTGGGGCTCCAGAAGCTCCGAATGCCAACGGCAGTGTGTGTGTCCCCGCTGTTCAAAGGGACTCGTGCCCTTGCTGGTCCAACAAATCCGGGACTCCTTCGTACCCCACCCCCAAACAGAAGGGAATTCACGTCCAGCAATGAGATAATACTCGTACAAGTGCTTAGCATAGTGACTGGCATGGAGTAGGACCGTAATAAATGCTTACTCCTTTCCCTAGTCCCTTCTCAGTAGGAGAGTACCGGAATCAAAGCTGGGGGGGGGGGGAGGCTGGGGAGGCAAAATTAAAACAACCAGATTTTGATTTAGCAACTGGTACTGAAAGGGATGAATTTCTAGGTCACATGCCAACAATCTATCACAAGATTGTAGCCTTGTCTTCCCCAATTAGAATGAAAGTTATTTGAGGGCACACCCCTAATACTCAGCTCACTGCTCGGCACACAGTAAGCACTTAATGCTCCTGTCTATCCTCTATTTTTTTTATCTGTTTATCTAGTCCAATGGCCTCATTTTCCTGAAGAGGAAACTGAGGCCCAGAAAAGATAAGTGGTAAAAAGGTTTACTAGGATTCGAACCCAGGTCCTGTGAACTCCAGATCCTCAGTACCCCATCCTTGCCTATCTCATCAAAAGCTGTGGCATCCCTAATAAACTAAGCATTGAAGCAGCTCTTCATTCCTCCAATCCTCCCTGGGCGAATGACAAGGCTCGTTAGTTCAATTCTTCCTCTTCTAAGGAAGTGGATTAGTTAAGAAGTTTCACTTATACAACTTGGCCCTTTTCAGAAACTTCTTCCCACCCAAAGACAGTGGTGCCTTCATTAGCAAGCCCTCAGTCTCTGTTAGAAATCACAGGGCATCCCCAGCAGGATTCAGACGGAACCAGATCCCAAGCCCACTGCCCAGTGCAAACATGGCATCGTGAATTCAGGGAGGCAGTACCTGCTGCTTGCCCATCAATCTGCAGTCCCCGGGAGCAGAAAGAGAGCCAGCTAGTCCAGTCCTGATGGGCAGAGAGAAGGAGGAAGGAGCTGCGGTAATTAGGAAACAGGTCAGTCTATGGATCCATCTCCCGGGACAGCTCCTAAATGCTGCTCAGCCTCGCTGGCTTCTGAAGGGCGTGGGGCCGGAGCAGGGCTGTGCGGGGCAAGGCAGAGAGATTTCTGGAGCCTGGGAGGGAGGTATGTGGGGCTACTCATTCATCTCCGGCTGTCTGTCTCAGCTCTCTAAGCAGGAGCGGATGGTGGCAGCCTTGCAAGTGACAGTCACAGGCTGGGAGACAGTCGGAGGCTATCCAGGGGACAGAGCAGGCGCTGCTAGTGAACCTTGGGAGGAAGGGGGGGCGCAACAAGGCATAATCAATAGGGGGAAAGAAGAGCCGCCGAGGGCCCTTTCTGCAGGCTCAGCAAGAAGACTCTCCTGAACTTTCCACTAAATGCCTTGTCTTGGCCACCCCCAGAACTGACGCTAAATGGGGGAAGGGGGGGGAGCTGACGTGGGTCCCCACGAACCAGTGGGCTTTCATCAGGCCTCCTGCAGGGGCCAAGAACCATCCTCCTCCACCTCCGGGCATTTGTCATGAGATATCAAAAGCATGACTGCGATTTGTACAGAGGTGTTCATAGAGAGCAAATGGGGGTGGGAATGGGGTGGCCAGCTGGCCCCAGCAATGGAGACATTTCCTGAGCAACCACCACCACCAACAGGCATTTAATAAAAGCATGTCAAACTGTGACTGAGAGGGGCATATCATAAAACTACAAATACAAGAAATATGCAGAAATATCCAATTCAGTGAGCAGCCAATATTTTCTGACAGGCACCGCTGGGTGTTGGGGACACAAAGACAAAAACAAATCCATGCCTGCCCTCCATCACTCAATAATCAAGAAAGTACTTATTACACACCCTGTCAATCAAGCATTTATTAAGCACCGACTATGTGTCAGGAGCTTCTTAAGAACACAGACAAAAACTAAGACATTCCCTGCTCTCCAGTGGCTGACATTTGATGAAGTCATTATGTTAAACAAGTGAAATCATGGCCACATTTCAGGAACACAGATCTAGAAATGAAAGGGGTCTCAGAGACCATCTCATCTGACCTCATTTCACAGAAGAGACGACAATGGTCAGGGATGATGAAATGACCCCACCAAGGTCACACAGGTAGGAACAATGAGAAGCAGGGCTTGAACGTGGGTCTTCCGATGACATAGCCAGGGCCCTAGCCATTGAACCATCCTGCCTGTTCTCAGATCACAATTTAGGTTTGAGTCTCAGCTTTGCCTCTTGCCAGCTCTGTGGGTGTCCGTTTCCTCTTTTGTTGAGTGGAAGAAGGAAGGATGTTGCCGATTTCTAGGATCCCTCCCAGCCTAGATATTACATGATCAAAAAGCCTTCTTGGATCCCCCCACCCAGAGGTGATTTCACCAGAGATGCCTGGGCGGCCCTGATTTGTCTGTAAATGATCTATCTATGGGAATGACCTGGGACTCCTCTGTCCAGGCTACTGTCTTCACTGCTGCTATTAAACTGTAAACCCCTGCAGGGTAGGGGTCCCTTAATCTTCATCCTTGGATCCCTCAGAGTCTAGCACTGTGCCTTGTAGACATGTTAACGTGCTTTTAGAAGCCCCTTTGAAATGATAAACGGATGTGAACCATAACTTAACCTCCAAGTGAAAAAGGGAATTAGAGAAATAGGTCTTCTCGCCCAGCATCACCCTGGGTATAGATGGGAAAGCTGAGCGCACCCCATTTCCATTCACCCACACTGCCAAGGCTGGAGTCATCCTCAACTCCTCCCTCTCCCCCCAATCAGCCAGGTGCCAGGCTCTGTCAGTTCAGCCGGCACCTCTTCTCCCTCCCGGGTCCCCTTCTCTCCATCCCTAGTGTAGCCACCATCATTCAGACCCTGCTCTCACGGGACCACTGCAGGCTCTTATTTTGTCTCCTGGTCAGCGTCCCCCACACCCTGCCCCTCACCCCTGCTGCCTCCCAATCCGTCCCTGACACAGCTGGCAAGGGGCATTCCTGAAGCCCAGAGATGAGCATGCGCTCTTCCTTCTCAAGAACCTTCAGAGGCTCCCTATGGCCTCCACAGTAACAGCCCATCTCTTCTGTTTGGCTCCTGCCCATCTGGCCCCTGCCTGGCTTTGCATTTGGAGCCCAGGTTACTCTACTTCAGGCTGGGAAGGGGAAGGGAAAGGATTTATATGGCACCTACTGTGTGCCAGGGCCCGTGCTAAGCCTTTTTTGCAAATGTTATCTCATGTGATCCTCACAACAGCTATGTGAGGTAGAGGCGATGATTATTCCTATTTTACAGATGAGGAAACTGAGGCAGACAAATGTTAGGTGACTTGCCCAGGGTCACAACAGCCTCAACAAGTCTGAGCTCAGTTTTGAACTCAGCCCTTCCTGACTCCAATCCTGGCATTCTGCTCACCATAGTGCCCCTTGGCTGACTATTGCCACTGCCTAGCTGGTTACTGAATCAATGAATAAATTATTCCTGATCCAGAATTTTTCCTACCTTATGCAAAAAAAGGACACGTACACACCGAATACAACTATGCTTATTTTTAAGTGCTAATGATACAAGGGCCAAAATCAGTCCCTGTCCACAAGGAGCTCACATTCTAAAGAGATCAAAGAACCACTTGAAATGATCACAACCAAATGTGGCCACAGGGAAGAAGGGAGAAGGTAGAGTGACCTCACCGCCATCCTAGGAGATCATGGGCTGGAATACCGGATACACAGGTAAGTTCGGAAGACATCTTAGTTGGCTTTTCTGAATTGCTCCCCCCTCCCCTTTTTATACTCATCACATGATTCGGCTCACTGGCTGGAAGAGAAGGGAGGCATCTTTTCTAGAAAGGAAGGTGATGTAACCCAAAAGACATCAATAAAAATCAAATCTAAAAATAAAAATGGATCAGCCTTTAGCCATCAGGACGTTCTTCCCAAAGATCAGCTTTCTTGGCAGAGTCTTCTCTAACTCAAATCAAAATCAGGGGCAACGGTGAGTCCGACCGTGCCCCAGAGGGGAGAACCCCAATTTGGGCAAATGCCAACTCGATTGATCACACCTGACACCTGTGCAGAACCTGGCTTCTCCAGGCGTTTCCAAGTCCACCATCTCAAGAAAAAAATCAAACAACCTGATGACCAACATCCTCCCAACCAGGAACTTTGGTCACAGTTAATTGGGAGGAGGGGTACAGAGTGAGAACCCAGGTTTCTGGGCTCCCAGTCACCACCTTTCAGTTTTATGTGAAAAATCTAAAGGCTCACTCTCTCTTTTGCCCCCTCCCTCTTACTCTCCTCCTTCAGCCTTTTCCCCTTTCCTCCCTTTCTCTGCTTCCTCCCAAGGTACAGAATGTCCCCAAAGTCTTAGTGCAGTCCTCAGTTACTAAAGCTCATGCTCTCTGTCTGTGTCTGTGTCTGTGTCTCTGTGTGTGTGTGTGTGTGTCTCTCTCACACACACACACACACACACACCACATATTTTAACTGAATTTCCAAAGGTACAGAATGTCCCCAAAGTCTTAGTGCAGTCCTCAGTTACTAAAGCTCATGCTCTCTCTGTCTGTGTCTGTGTCTGTGTCTGTGTCTCTGTGTGTGTGTGTGTGTGTCTCTCTCTCTCACACACACACACACACACACACACACACCACATATTTTAACTGAATTTCCAAAGGTACAGAATGTCCCCAAAGTCTTAGTGCAGTCCTCAGTTACTAAAGCTCATGCTCTCTCTGTCTGTGTCTCTGTCTCTGTGTGTGTGTGTGTCTCTCTCTCTCTCTCTCTCTCACACACACACACACACACATATTTTAACTGAATTTCTCCACGAAAGAGGCAGCCCCCCAGAAGTATTTGAAATGACCACCTCCATTCCCTCAACCATCAGAAATGCTGTGCAGCTGGAGGGGGAGGAATTCTTCACTCATAAACAGAGCCGTCTCCAACAATAAACAACTTCATCTTTGAAGGAAAACACGCACCTTCCTGGGCCTGGTCTTCTCTCTCTCCACAGCCCATCTAGCCTGACATGTGGGGGTCCAGGCTCCCTATGGTTCTCTCTCAGAACAAAGGCTCAGAATCAGAGCTCCAGAAGGGAACTCATTGAGTCCAATTCCTTTTTTTTTTTTTTTTACAAATGAGGAAACTGAGGCCCTGAAAGAAGTGACTTTCCCGTCGTGACCCCAGAGAAGGTCTCATTCTTCTAGTCTGTTCTGCCTCCTCACTGCAGGCAAAGGGTGGAGAGCTGCCCATGTGCCCTTCTATGCCCAGCATGTGGACAGAGGGGAAACAGCGCCCTTAACTCTCAACACTTCCCTGCTGTAAGATGTCAAGGAGCCCCCTCAATCTGCAGAGACAGAGTCTCCAGATTTTGCACTCATGTCAGGGATAGGGATATCCCACATTGAGGCCAGAGAGAGACAGAGAGAGAGAGACAGAGACAGAGAGAGAGAGACAGAGAGAGACAGAGACACAAAGACAGACACAGAGAGACAGAGACAGAGAAGAGGTGGGGAATGACAGAGAGAGAAAGAAAAAGAGACAGAGAAACAGAGGCAGAGAGAAAGAGACAGGGAGATAGAGAGAGAGAGAAGGGGGGAGAGAGAGAGATAGACAAAGACAGAGAGACAGAGACACACAGAGACACAGAGACAGACACAGAGAGACAAAGACAGAGAGGAGGGGGAGAATGACAGAAACAGAGAAAGAAAGAGAGACAGAGGCAGAGAGAGAAAGAGGGAGAGAGAGTCAGAGAAGAGGAGATGGAGGAGAGAGAGAGAGAGACAGAGAGAGACAGAGAGAGAGACAGAGAGAGAGAGAGAGAGAGCTAAGAACAGAAAAAAAAAAGAAAACCCACTTCAGTTTTGAATAAACACTTGTCTGCAAAGTCTTTCTTCCAGGAGGAACAGAGGCCATAGAATCTTAGAGCTGGGAGGGACAGAATCTTAGATCTTGAAGGGACCTTAGAACACAGAAGGTCACATCTGGGAGACAGCTTAGGACATAGATTGTCTGAGACAGGAGTTTCCTTAGAAACATCCCAGAACATCAGAGCTAGAATAGACCCTAGAACACTGAATGTGAGAACCTGGAACGCTCTCCCTTCTCACCTCTCCCTCTAATTCTTCCTCATGTCCATCAAGGCTTAGCTCAGGTTCTACCTCCCACCTGAGAGCTTTCAGAATCACCCAGGTTCTTCTCCTGCCTCCAATGATCACTTCCTATTCTACATCTGTGCACCTGCTGTTTCCCCTGCACCAAATGCAATTTCCTCGAAGGCATGCTTCCCTCTTGTATCTACTTCTAGGAGGCATACTGCAGGTGCTCAATAAGTGCTTGCTGAGTTGGATGGGAGAGCATGAGATCAGCTAGAAAGGACCTCAGAGGCCCTCTCTCCTGACTCATTTTACAGCTGAAGAAACTGAGGCGAGGAGTAGGACTTGCCCTCAGTCACAGAGGCAGTCAATAGAGAAGCTCAGATGATGAAGGGTGGGCCTGTCTGGCTGGAAGAGAGAACACCCTCTGGGAAGTGAGGCCTTGAATGGTGTGCTGAGAAGTCTGGATTTTATTTGTACTTCTGGGCTCCACCTCCCCCAGACCCATATAGCTAAGAATTCCTTTCCCCTTCTAAGCTTACTGCACAGGACTCCGCTTCTCACACTAAGCAGTCCGGCCAAACTGGTTTACTTGCCGTCCTACCTCAGGGCCTTTGCCTAGGCTGTACCCCCTGCCTGCAGTGCCCTCCCTCCTCCCCTCTCCTCCCCTGTACTGCTGAGAGATACCTGGGCTCAAGCTCCACCTCCTCCACAAGGGCTGTTCTGATCCCCCTCCCCTAACTGTTAGCAGTCCCACTACCACAAAGGGCAGTCACTAGACATCTAGTTTAGTTTATTCTGTGTGCATTTGTCTACACGCTGCTCCTCCCCAACAGAATGTAAACTTTGAGTCTTTGTACCCCAGCACTTAGCACCCCAACAGGGTGGGCCCACATATCCTGCTGGAAAAGGAAAGCCGGCAGCCCAACCAAGAGGGGGGGGGAGAGGCAAGCTCGGAATGCACAGATTGCTCTCTTCTTGGATTCCCATAGGCTTCTACTGGGCTGGGGGGAAAGGTCAGACACCCAGGAGGTCTGCCAGATTACCCAGAAGCCGGGTGGGCCCAGTGAAATTCAAGCCTCCCCGAAACAAATCAACAAACCGAAACTCTCTGGGAATATTCCTTATCATCACGGTCATTTCCGCTTGAATTCTACTGGAGCACAGAGGGAGGAAGGTAAAATATTCTGTAAATCTGTGAGGTGCTGCTTTGGGGGGGCGCGGGGAGGGGCGTCCTCAGGTCGAGCAGCGGGATGAGCAAACTGGAGGGGGGTCAAGGACACAGCTGGGATCAGCAGCAGAAAAAAAAAACAAGAAAAAAACAGGGGAGGGGAGCTCAGGTTACTCGTGAGAAAGCCCCCGCCCCGCCCCTCCCCTCCCCCTTTCCTCCTTCTGCCTCAGGGGTCCTTAGTCTCCTGACTCCCACAGGGGGAGGTGGGGGGGCAGGGGCTGATTTGGATCCAATTCTTCCATTTTACATATGAAAAAACAGCAACATGGGGATGTGAAGCCAGGATTCAAAACCTGATCCTCCACCTCTAAACACAGCACCCTCTACAATTCATTCATTCCCTCATCCTTTCATCCTTTCATCCATCCATCCATCCACTCATCCATCCATCCATCCATCCATCCATCCATCCATCCATCCATCCATCCATCCATCCATCCATCCATCCATCCATCCATCCATCCATCCATCCATCCATCCACTCATCCATCCACTCATCCATCCATCCATCCATCCATCCATCCATCCATCCATCCATCCATCCATTCACTCATTCATCCATCCATCCATCCATCCATCCACTCATCTGTCCATCCATCCATCCATCCATCCATCCATCCATTCATTCATCCATCCATCCATTCATCTATCCATCCATCTCCCAAGGAAGTACTTGAATCATGCCAAGAAAGACTATTAAGAAGTCATCCCAGGGGCAGCTAGATGGCTCAGTGGATAGAGCACCAGCCCTGGAGTCAGGAGGACCTGAGTTCAAATCCGGCCTCAGACACTTAACACTTACTAGCTGTGTGACCCTGGGCAAGTCACTTAACCCCAATTGCCTCACTAAAAAAAAAAAAAAGTCATCCCATTCTCACATTTGGCTACTATAATAAGCCTTGGGCTCCCTCTGGCCCCTCACAGACCATTCACTCAGTGACTTCGACATTTGCACTGTCTGTACCCCAACCCTGAAACCCTCTCCCTCCTCACCCCCACTTTCTCTGGCTACTAGAATGCCGCCCTTGATGGGAAGCTTTCCCAGTCCCCTTAAATCCCTCCCTTGTCGACCCCCTTAGCCTTCCCCTAGCTCGTTGATACAGATTTGTTTGCATGTTGTTCCTAGGGGTGATTCATGGGTTCCTTGGGGAAGATCCATTGCCAGTTGCCTTGACTAGTGTCTTGGTCTTCAGTGACTCTGGAGGAGTGAGTGAGGCTTATGACTGCACAGCCCTGCCTCACCTAAGCCCAGCTCACTAAAAAGTCAAGAGTCAGCCATGAGGACATTGGCCATCTTCGAAAATTGAAGGACAAACAACAGGCTTCTCCGGGAGCCTCTCGATGTAACCCCAGCACTTAGCACATAGCCGGGGCTTGATGTCTATTGACAGACTGATTAAAAGCCCTCTGCAGCTTTCCCACAGACCAGCCCCCCTCCTCTGGAGAGAGACCCTTTATACCAAGTGCCCCCCCTTTTAAGCTATCAGAAATGGACAACCCAACGTTTACACTGAATGCTTTGCAATAATATTTATCTAAAACCTGTCAAGTTGGGAGAAAATTCCATTTCATAACGTTGACCGTTTATGCAGTAGGTGAAGGCCGGCTGGGTGGGAACCCTGAAGGAATCAAGCCTTCAGCCCAAGGAGGCCGAGGAATGCAGAGCAAAGAGCTTTTTATGCTTTTAAAAATTAATGAGAGCCAGAGATTTTGCAGCTGGCAAGTTAATTTATTGGGCACGAAGGGAAACACCTGCACATTGGGGGGGGGTGGGGAGGCATAAGCAACTGATTAACTCAGAAATGAGTCTGTTGGCTCAGAAATAGCCTCTTCTTCCCCAAGGACGCCATGGTTTAACAGAGTCGATCAAACCTGGACCAGGCTGGCAGAGGGGATGAACCGCAGTGTCACAGCTGGGAAGGCCTCTAGAACCGGAAAGGTCAGGCCTGGAAGAGACCGTAGAACGTGGAATGCCACAGCAGGGACAGGCCCTAAGACATGAAACCTCCACCCTGGCAGATTTCAGAGCTTGGGGAGGAGGGGGAGGGAGGCAGGTGGACCTTAGAGCATCAAATATCAGAGGTAGGAAGGACCGACTAATAACTATAATAATAATAATTAGCATGTCAATGGCTCTTTAAGGTTTGAAAAATGCTTTACAAGTGGTCTCATTTTATCCTCACCACACCCCCAGGGAGGTCGTACTATTATTATCCACATTTTACAGGTGAGGAAACTGAGGCACGAATCAGTTCAGTGACTTGCTCAGAGTCACACAGACACCAAGTGGCCAAGGCAGAATTTGAACCCGTGTCTTCTTCCTATTTTCAGATAAAGCACCCTAATGACTTCGCCAACATCCCCTCTACCTCTCCCTGCCTTCCCCCCTGCCCAGACCACATAACTGATTTCATTAGGATGGACAACTCCCAGTGAGACCCCTCCCTCTACCAAAGCAGTTGTTCTATAAGTCTTTTTTTGGGGGGGGGGCAGGACAATGAGGGTTAAGTGACTTGCCTAGGGTCACACAGCTAGTGTTGAGTGTCTGAGGCTAGATTTGAACTCAGGTCCTCCTGAATTCAGGGCCAGTGCTTTATCCACTGCACCACCTAGCTGCCCCCTATTCTATAAGTCTTGGGGGCTGCCTGGGATGCTGAGAGGCCAAGCAATTTGCCCCGGGTCATTTCACCCCAAATGTTGCCCCTTCTACCCACCTTTTACCAAAAGCCTTTCCTGCTTCCCCCTGAACACAATGAATGCTGTCGATGGTTTGCTTGTACACACACACTGTCTCCCTCCCCCATTAGACTGGGAGCTTCCGGAGGGCAGGGAATGCTTGTGTCTTTCTTTGTATCCTCAGTGCTCAGAACAGTCACTGGCACACAGTAGGCACTTCATCCATATTTATTGACTGACGGCCTGACGGCAGTATAGGTCAAAGGAGGGACTTGGTCCCAGGTCTTCCTGACTCCAAATCAGCCTCTCCTCTCCCTTCCACTCCAAATATACCCTTCTGTGAATGATCTGACCTGAGCTCCACACCCCAGGGAGACAGGAAGGGAATGTACGGGGCTCTGCTGAAGCTGAGAGGTTAAGTACCTGGCCAAAGGTAACCCAGCCAGACAGCCTTGGACCTGGGCCCCAGACCTTGTGAGAGCAAGGCTGAGGTTCTTTCCTTTACACCACAAATATTCTAATGTAAGAGTAAATATTAATATTGAAGCTATTATTATCTAAGTGGGATCTAGTCAGGGCCAGATTGAGAAAAAAAGCTGCAAAGGCCATTGGAAAATAAAATGAGCTCGCTGTGCGTCCACAGTGAGCCAGCCAGGCTGAGAGGCCAGCAGTGCAGCTGAGGGTGTGGGGGAGCTTCAGGAAGAAAACGCTCCCACCAAGAGAGCCTTATGGGGCAGCTTGACAACATCAGGGGAGTCAGCCCCGCCCTCTGGGTCCCCATTCCCTCCTCTGTCAAACCAGAGAGCTGGACGAGATTCTCTAAAACACCTCTGGATGTAAAATCCCACGCCCTCTGTATTTATTGAGGAAGTCATTTTCAGTGGTGTTAAGATGCTGAGAGCAGGAGACAATAAAAATAGCTACTGTTTGTGCAGCACAGTGAGGCTTGCAAAGTTCTTTATACCCATCATCTCCCTGGATCTTCACAACCACCCTGTGAGGTAAGTGTGACGATTATCTCCATTTGACAGATGTGGGAACCTGAGGCACAGATGGGTATTGAACCCTGGTCCTTCTCAATTTCTTTTCTTTGGGGGGGGCAGGGCAATGAGGATTAAGTGACTTTCCCAAGGTCACACAGCTAGTAAGTGTCAAGTGTCTGAAGCTGGATTTGAACTCAGGTCCTCCTGAATCCAGGCCTGGTGCTTTATCTACTGCGCCACCTAGCAGCACCATGAACCCGTGTCCTTGTGATACTCTCCAGAACACTCTCCTCTATAACCAAGAGTTTTGAATCTGTGTGTGTGTGTGGGGGGGGGGCCTTTTGGCAGACTGGTAAAGCTAATGGACTCCTCCTCAGAACCATGTTTTAAAATAAATACACAGAATTACAAAGGAAACCAAAAGTTAGTGAAAATAAAGATGTAAGATGTTTTACATGACTTCACAAATAGAAGTGCTATCACATTGCTTGCCTTCTCAATGGGGGTGGGGAGGGAGAGAATTTGAAACAAATTTTTAAAAAATAAATATTAAATTAAAGTATAATTCTACAATGGAAACTGAGGTCCAGAGAGGTTAATGACTTGCCTAAAGTCACTCAGCTAATTACTTATACAGGAAAGAAAGATTCAAGCCTGGGTCTTCTGCCTCTAGGCCGAGTGTCCTTCCCTGCTCACTGCACCGCACTGTCTCCAGGAGCTGGAGAAATGAAAATGACTACAAATCCCAGTGTTGGAGCTATCCAGATTCACACAAAGCTCCCCTTAAAATGGAGGGTCTCAACCTTTGTTGTGTCATGGTCCTCTTCGGAGAATGTTTTGAAAAGCATAAAACAAAATAGGATTAGAAAGGAAATCAATTAGGGCAGCTAGGTGCTACAATGGATAAAGCACCGGCCCTGGATTCAGGAGGAATTGAGTTTAAATCTGGCCTCAGACACTTGACACTTACTAGCTGTGTGACTCTGGGCAAGTCACTTATCCCTCATTGCCCCACAAAAAAAAAAAAAGAAAGGAAATCAATTATATTGAAATAGTTATCAAACTACCTTTTTTTTTTTTTTTAGGTTCACAGACTCCAGGTTTGGAACTCCTGCAAAGTTTCAGATGAACCAGCCCTGTAGGAAGCCAGGACTATGCACGGACTGTGGATGAAGCTGGGAATTGGTAAGGACATTCTGGAAACTAATTTGAAATGCTGAGAAGAAAGTAATGATTGTGCCCCTACCCTTAGACTATGAGAGCTTACTCCAGGTAGATTTGACCCCAAGGAGGTCAAAGATAACAAGGAAGGTCCCAGACACACTAAAATATTTATAGCAGCATTTTTTGTTGTGAAGAACTACAGATAAAATTGATGTCCATCGATTAGGGAAAAGCTAAACAGACTGTGGCATGTGAATGTAATGGTCACTGTGCTATAAGCAACAAGGATGATGAAGAATTCAGACTCATGGGAAAATGTGTATGAACTGAAACAGGGAAGAAATCGGAACCAGGAAAACAAGAGACTCGATGAAAGTGGAAAGAACATAAAAACCTACAACTGAAAGCTCTGTGATTATCCTAAGTTCTTCACAGTGAGAGAAAGGACTCGATTTAGACTCTTCTCAGAGAGAGCCCTAAAGGCAGAGAGTCAGTCTGGTTTCAGGCCAACAGCTCTGTGGCCCAAACCTCCCAGCAGGGGGCCACTCAGCACAGAGGTTCGAGGCTCCTGGGCCTTAGGCCCAAGCAGAGCCTGAAGAAGGGCCTGGATTTTGTGGGAGTCCAGCTGGGCTGGGAGTTCACCTTGAGGCGCCTGAGGTGATCCCCACATAACTCGGAACTCAAGTCCTGACCTGAGTTTTGTTTTGTTTTTTGGGGTTTTTTGCGGGACAATGGGGGTTAAGTGACTTGCCCAGGGTCACACAGCTAGTAAGTGTCAAGTGTCTGAGGCCGGATTTGAACTCAGGTACTCCTGAATCCAGGGCCGGTGCTTTATCCACTGCGCCACCTAGCCGCCCCTTGAGTTTTGTTTTGAAAAGTTATGTTTACACAAGCAGTTTTTAGTGGGGAATGGGGACATTCTTACTCCAGCACAGGGTTGGGGCCTAAGGCCACAATCTGATTGGTCGAACCCCAAGACAGGTTTTCTTTCTTGAAGAGTTATGTATGTTAACACAATACTGTTCTGAAGGGGGGCTGACACCCTTGCCCAGAATAGGCTACAGCCTGGTATCGTAGTTTGTAAAATCTGATTGGTTAACTGGTACCACCTGATGGGTTCTTACTGTTATTCTGTATAAATAGCAACTGTAATAACTGAAATGTAAATGAGGGGTATCAAAAGGCCTTAATGTGATTGGTCAGAGGGGACCCCTTGAGAGGTATAAATAGAGGTGAGGGACCTCACTTCAGGGCACTCTCCGGCACATTCAGAAGAGTGCCCATCTTCGAAGATGAATAAAGCCTTCACTCACCAACTGCCGACTGCTTGGGATTTTTGAACAGCGACCTGCTAGCAACACTAGGGCTGCCGACACTCGGGCTGCACAACACGAAGAGCGGTTAGCTGCCTTTCTAACAACAGCCTGACCTCTTTCTGTCTCTCCAGGCTTTTCATACGTCTCTCCCCTCCATGGACTCAATGTTTCAGCCACACCAGCCTACTTGGTGTTCTTCAAGCACGATGCTCCATCTCCCACTTCCCTGCCTTTGTCCTGGCTATCCCCCATGCCTGGAATGCCGTTCCTCTTCCCCACTGTGGCTTGGAGTCCCGGGCTTCCCGCAAGACTCGGGTCAGACACTCCCTTCTTCTGAAAGTGTTTCCCAGTCTCCCAACTGCTAGGGCCCTCCCCTGTAAGGCGACCTCTCTTGTACCTACTCTGTGTGCTCAGTGTCTCTCCCTTTAGAATGGAAGCTCAAGGGGCAGCTAGATGGCGCAGTGGATAAAGCATTGGCCTTGGATTCAGGAGTACCTGAGTTCAAATCCAGCCTCAGACACTTGACACTAGCTGTGTGACCCTGGGCAAGTCACTTAACTCTCATTGCCCTGTTTAAAAAAAAAAATTAAATTAAAATAGAATAGAAGCTCCTTGGGGCAGACTGGTCTGGTTTTGCCTTTTATTTGTATCCCCCAACTTGGCACAGTGTTTGACCGTTGCTCAATCAGTGGCCCCGTCTTGTTCATTCCACTTCAACACCCCTTGTGTCCTTCCTTCTTCCCACCTCTAACCCAAACCCAGGCAATCCCCTCTTCAGCCAGACCACTGTAAAAGCCCACTTTAAATCTCTCCATCCCCCAACCTATCCCCCATACAACTTTCAAATGGATATTCTTAGAACAAAGAGCTTACCATATCCCCCACCACACTCAAATATGTTCAACGACTCCCTATTGTCCCTCAGATAAAATACAAAATCTTTGGCCTGGCATTTAGGACCTTCCAAAATCTGGCCTCCCACCGTTATCAGGTAAATCTTAATATTAATAGATAAATATAAATTTAAATAATTTAATTAATATTTAGTAGATATTTAATACTTTAAAATATTCATTTAATATTTGCATAATGGTATTACCTAATTGTAAATTAGGTAATTTAAGAAACTTTACTAACAGTCATTTTCTTAATGGGCAGATCTGACCATGCCCCTTCTCCAACTCAGTAAACTCCAGTGGAATCAAATATGAACGCCTCTATTTGGCATTTCAGTCTCCCCACGACACGGCCCCCTTCCACCTTTCTGTCCTCTTGCACACGCCTCCCCTTCATAGATTCTCTGATGCATCCACCAGGCCTTCTTGGTAGTCTGCACACACAGATGCCCCATCTCCCTTTTGCAGTCAGTCCGCTACAGCTGGACACTCCCTTCTCGAGTCTTCGTCCCCATTCACACGCCGCCTCCTATAAGCAGCCTTTCCTGACTCCCCCATCCGCTTCCCAGAACAATCTTGTCTTCATTTTGAATGTATTGGGCAGCATCTGGCCCATAGCAGGCCCTTAATAACTGCTTATTGCTTGATTAATTGGGGAAAACTGGTTTCTAAAGGACCTGCTGTAAAGAACAGCATCCCATGAAGGTGCTGAGCTTCACATTAGTGAGGGCTCTTTTCCACTTCAAGTGGGAAGATAGTTTGGCCCAAGATTCACCACTGAAGGAGTCTAAGGTTCCTCCTCCAATCGATCATTAATCACTGGCGCACAGCTACAGAAAATGAAACTCCATCATCAGGCATTTCATTAAACATCAGGTGATTATTAAAACAACATTTGGGGACAACTAAATAGGTGGACAAACAGGATCGATTTGTTGGGGTTTTTTCGCCAAAGAATTAACTTTTTAAAAATTGAGCTGCTTTCTAATTAACTGAAAATGATTCCATCAATAAAACACAATTACTTTCCAAATAATCGTTGAAACTTCCAAGGAGCCTTTAGGTATCTAATTGCCATTCATCCGGTAGCAGGGGTAATGCGACTCGGATATCAATTCTCCTAAAAATGTTTATTGCAGAGTTCACATTCTGTCAGCATTTTCCATTAGAAGGACAAATGGAAAAGTGGCATACAGGGGGATTGTGCATTTAGCTAACTTCTTTGCTCTATCACTCACTAAAGGCAGGGCAAGAGTGAACAGAATTAGCTTAGGCCAAGCACTTGCTCCTCCTGCCTTGCAGTAACACAATGGACAGAAGTCCCTTCTCGTCAAAATGCAGGCCACCTGTCAAGGTCCAACAGCCACTGACTGCCAGGCTCCCTTGACATCTGGCCCAGGCACATCTGAGAAAACAGCTGTCCCTGCTCAGAATATGGGTGTGGCCTGTGCTTCCAGCCCAGCCAAAGGATGCGCCTTTTCCCAGGCCCAACCCCACAAGGCCACACAGGTAAAGTCACCCACCCAACCAGATGATCTGACACAGTAACGTCTTTCCTTTATCCCACACAATCCCTCTTAGAGCCGCAGCATAAGCTCCAATTAAAAAAAGACTAGCCCAATTCTGGGAACCCCCTCTGCTTTTATAAGCTGCCTGCCTACCGGCAGCCACAGAATGGGAAAGAAGCCAGTGTTCCCTCAGGACTGTCGGCAGCAGCAGGCTCCCACCTTGACCTCCTCCCTTGCCTACGGAGGCACCTCTTGGGAAAACCAGAGGAACGATGTTGGAAGCATTGGAAACCTCTGTCCAACCCTCCTTACAAGGAGTTCAGGCTGTTGTGCGGGGGTTATGTCTGAATTTCCCCTGATGGCTCCCCAGGACAAAATAACGGTGGAAACAGAAGAAAAGGACCTGGGGCAGACCATAACATTTGGACAGACTGCGGAGGGAAGGCAAGGCTATTCGGTTCCTATTTCAATTCATCTTTTCTATCAAGGAAAATGATCTCCAAATTGAAGAGATCTGGGTAAACACCTCCAAGGCAGCCATGAAGTCTGAGATTGGAGAGAAGATAGAACAAAACTAGCTTCTCCCAAGGAGCTTAAATCCCTAAATCCAGACGTGTTACATCTGCCAAAATGATCATGGAACAGGCCTTCTGTCATCTCTGAAGAAGGCTGAAGCACAAGGCGGGGGATGGGCAAATAGTACCCCTGTTTTCAAAAGCAGGGGTCACTTCTGGAAACTACAGAGAGGCAGCTAGGTGGCGCAGTGGATAGAGTACCGGCCCTGGAGTCAGGAGTACCTGAGTTCAAATCTGGCCTCAGACACTTAACACTTACTAGCTGTGTGACCCTGGGCAAGTCACTTAACCCCAACTGCCTCACTAAAAAAATAAAAAAATAAATAGAAACTACAGAGAGGAAGGCTTGCCATCAATCCCCAGAAACATCCGAGAGCAAATGGTACAAGAAATGATTCGTAAGGATCTAGAACATCATCAGATATCTGGCTTGGTATGGTTTCCAGCTCAGAAGGGTCCGGATTTCAGCCAGACATCTGATGATGTTCTCCCGGACAGTATGAGGAAATGCGGGGGCGGGGGGGAGGGGGGGGAGGAGATAGTAAAGGCGTCTGCAAAACGCTTGAGCAATCCTATCTTTAAAAATGTTGGTGAATGTACTGAGTCAAGTGTGGAATGCCTTCTCCTCTCTCCTCCTTCTCCAAGAATACACACACACACACTCACACTCACAAATGTGACAAGCCCCACCCGAACTTTCTATCTCCTGGGACTGTTGATAATTAAATCAAAACCAACGACCCTATCTACTGAGTGCCTGAGTAACTGTCCTGCCCCTTGAAGAGGGCATACCTGCAAGACCACCAGGTTTTACTACCCGCCCAAAGGCGTCCAACCCTTAGACCCTGATCAGCAGGTCATTCCCCCCCCCTTGCTGGCTGTTCCCCACATGCTTCTGTCCCCCGAAGCTGAATGGCTTTCAGCCTTGTGCTTCTGCTTCATCTTCCTCTGTGGTATTCTGCCCTTGGGCTCAGAAAACTGACTTGACAAGGACAGGGTGGGGGACTTGTGTCTAAAGAGGAGGTCAGCCTGCTGAAGCTCTGGAGATCCGAAAGAGGGTGACGTGGCGGCCAAAAAGAGAGCAAGTCTAGGCGGCACTGCTAAACTGTCAGTCAGTCAACAAGCATTCCTCAAACGCTTCCTTTGTGCCAGTCGCTGTGTTAGGTGAGTACCGGGCAAAACAAGGCCACAAGTGTCCGTCAGGAGAGGTTCGGGAACTGGAACACGACCACATCTGGCCTGCTGTGCTCAGCTCTGGGCACCACATCTTGGGAAGAAGGTCCAGGGGACCATAACAAGGCCGAATCGAACTTCAAACAATGACGACCAAAGGAATGGGGGGGTGTTTAGACTGAAGAAGAGAAGCCTTGGGGGGTACGTGGGAGCTGCCTTTAAAGATCTGAAGGGTTCTCCGGTGGAAGAGATAGTAGATTCTTCTTGGCCCCTGGGGCATGGAAGAGGTGAATGTGAGGGAGACAGAGTCCAAATGAGCAATGGCTGGGAGGCTTCCCCTCCCTAGAGGTCTTCAGGCATAAATTGGATACCCATTGAGGGGATTATTATTGGTTTCTAGAGGTTCTGATTCTACCTAATAATGCCGGTGAAATCCCCATCACCAGATGTCTTTGAGCAAAGACTAGACAGTGACTTGTCAGGGATTTGGGGGGGGGGGAACAGGAAAGAGCATTTATATAGTGCCTACTTGTGCCAATCACTGTGCTCAGTGCTTCACAATTCTTACCTCATTTGATCCTCACAACAACCCCATGAAGTAGGTGCTATTATTATTATTTCCATTTTACAGTTGAGGTAACTGAGGCAAACTGAGGTTAAGTGACTTGTCCAGGATCTCATGGTGAGTAAGCATCTGAGGCTGGATCTGAACTCAGGTCTTCCAACCTCCTGGCTCAGTGTTTGTGTTCTCACAGAGATAGACCAGATGGGCTCTGAAGTTTCTTTAAGCTCTGAGACTCTGAGATTCCATGCGTCCCACCAAACATCCCAACAGTATCCGACAATGGGAAGTGAAGTTGACCAAGCCAACTGGACCCAGGAGGCCTGGGAGCTTGGCCCAGTAGTCTTCCATCTTCTTGGATGTGGCTGTGTGGCTTCCAACGAAGCCTCTCCCAGCCTCCCTGGAGGTTCTGAGCCCTGGGCCTCTCGATTCTGCCTCCAGTGCATCCTCAAGTCCGTGGCCCATCACTCGGCCCTGAGGAGAGCTACCTCTGACTTCCACTGGCTCTGACGAGCTGGCAGGCCCTCCAGGCCCCCATAGCTCTGATGGCTTGAAATCAATGGGCTTAGCCCTATACTAGCAGTCTGCCTTTGCTGTCACCTGATGCATCCGTTTGACCTCCTTGGCTCTGGGCACTCCATGCGTCTCAGGATCCCAGCATCCTACTTAATAACTCTTGTCTGCCTGGGAGGTAGAGGATATAAATATTATGAAGCCCCTATTGTATGCCAGGGGCATCAAGGTGGCTCATCAGATAGAA
Source organism: Dromiciops gliroides (assembly GCF_019393635.1). NCBI lineage: Eukaryota > Metazoa > Chordata > Mammalia > Microbiotheria > Microbiotheriidae > Dromiciops > Dromiciops gliroides. Next base: position 16,485,456 of record NC_057864.1, on the reverse strand, counting down.
TGCGTGTCTGGAGTCAGGAAGACTCATCTTCCTGAGTTCAAATCCGGCCTCAGACACTTACCAGCTGTGTGATCCTGGACAAGTCACGGCACCCTGTCTGCCTCAGTTTCCTCCCCTGAAAAATGGATAATAATAGCACCCACCTTCCTGGGTTGCTGTGAGCACCAAAAAAGATAATATGTGTAGTTTTTTGCAAACCTCAGAGTGCTGTAATTTTTCATTTAAAAACAAGCCATGCTTAATAGAGAATAACTGTTTTATATACAATCTTTTTTCTATTCTTTGTATATGGAAACATTCATGTCCATGTGCTTGTCAGGTTCATAAGAGGAGAAAAAAAATTTAGTGGGAAAGAGAAGACATCAGCTTGGGAATACTGAGTGAATGATTCCAAAGGGCTAAGTTCCGCCATCTTGATTCCAGGAGGAGAGCAGGGGGTTCAGCCAAGAGCGGAGATCAGTGCGAATGCTCCAGAAAGGCTTCGTGGCACTTGGCTGGGATGTAAGGTTGGGAGGCAGCCTGTCAATCATCTCGTCCCACCCCCCTCACGTTACAGATGAAGAAACTAAGGCCCAGAGAATGCAAGGAACTCACCCAACATGGTGCTAAGCCACAGCATGTTCCCGGCTCCCTTGGCTTCCCCTCCACCGGCCAGGCCTTGTGGCTGGTGAGATCTGGACGGGAGAAGAGGAGGGGAGAAGAGGAGGGAGAGAGTTGTCCTGGTCAAAGAAGAGCACTGGCCACCACAGCTGGGGCTGCTCTGCAGAGAATGCTGGGAGTCAGCATCTCCTCCCGGCAGAGTGGAAGTTTTGTGAGGGCGCAACGGTGTTGTTGGTGGTGTTTTGTCTGTGCAGTCCCAGCATGTGAAGCTCACTGAGCGCTCGGGCTGAATTTGGACACCACTGAGGGCTTAGGAGCAGGGGAGGAATGTGTAAAGTTATGCTTTGATTAGATTCATCCCAGGGAACTGGAGCTCAATGGTGCCCACGGGATCAAGGACTTTCTTTTCTTCAAAGATGGAGTGGAATGAGGAAAGGGGGAAAAAACTGAGCAGGAAAACCAACCGACTCAGGTATTTCCTTGGGAGGGCTCGGGCACACACAATGCCTCCCTTTCTTCCAGGGTGAGAGGATTCTTGGGGAGCCGCCATTCGGCATGTATGTGCAGCCTGGTGGCAGCTACTGAACACACTTGCTTGATTGATTGTAGCCCCGGAGCACAAAGCCCGCCCGTGTGCCAAGCTTCACACAAATGCCTCCTTCACGCCCACTCGGCCTGGCATGTGTCGCTCCAACCGACACGCTTGGAGAAGCTCCCCCAGGCCCCTCCCCACCTGAGCATTGAATGCTGGGCTTCTCAGTTTGCCATCTCCCCAAGTCCCGGGCCCAAGGCAGGAGTGGGGCTCCTCTTCCCCCAAAGCACCACCCTGGCTCGGTGGGGAAGGGAATCAGGTTCTCTTTGGGAGAGGGATGGGCAGAGGAAAATGAATCCCAGTGGGACTAAAGGCTGATCTGGGATCTTGCTGATTCATGAGGACTTTAAAGGCTGCCATATTCTCTCCTCATTTATTGGACCATCAAACATCCCTGTATATCCAGTCCCCATATTCAGGAATAAGTAAGTCAATCAATGAACATTTTTAAGGGCCTACTGTGCGCCAGGGACAGTTCTAAGCACTGGGAATACCAAAAGACGCAACAGCCTGCCCTGGGGAGCTTGCCTTCTAATTATTTAGACTCATCGTGAATCGTTATTATCATTGCTACATCATTAGATCATGGCCCATCTTGCCTTGGATGTCCTATGGACGTCTTAAACTCAATGTATCCAAAGCTGAGCCATCTCTCCCCCATGCTCTCCCAACTCCAGCACCCCCCTAGTGTAGGCCCTCAGCATCTCACACCTGGACTATTGGTTGGTCTCAACCAAAAAAGGCTTGGGGGGGGGGGGGATGTTCCTAAGTCATTGGAAAGTGAAAAAGTTGGAAAGAAGGTAATAGAAAGAGGAAGGGGGGGGGAGAAAGAGGGAGAAGAAAAGTGAGAGAAAGAAAGAGGAAGGAAGGAAAGAAGGAAGGAGGGAGGGAGAAAAAAGTCAGGATGGAGGGAAGAAAGAAAAAGAAGGGAGGGAGGGAGGGAGAAAGAGAGGGAAAGGAAGGGAGGAGGGACGGAAGAAAGGAGAGAGGAAGGGAGAAAGAGAGGGAGGAAGGTAAGAAAAGAAAGTAAAAGAAGGAAGGAAGGAAGGAAAGGAAGGAAGGGAAGGAGGGATGGAAGGAAGAAAGAAAAGAGAAAAGGAAAAAAAGAAGGGAAGGAGGAAAGCAGCATGATACAGTGAAGAGAGATCACTGGCTCTGGAGTCCACAGACTTCCTGGCCGTGAATCCTTCCTGATTCTTACTACTTATGTGACCTTGGACAAATCACCTAATATCCTTGTGACTCAGTTACCTTATCTGTAAAATGAAGGGCTTAAACTAAATGGTCTCTCTAATATCCCTTCCAACAATAAATCTATGATCCTTTTTTTTAAAAGGCATTAAAAAGGTGGGTTGGAGAGGAGAGAGACAGAGACAGACAGACAGAGACAGACAGACAGAGAAATGGCTGTTGAGCTGACTTCAAGTCGTGCCTGGCACCTGGATACTGGACATGATTTAAGGACCCAGTAGACCCAAAATATCTCCCCCATCTCCTGGCCATGGGTGAATAAAATTCTCTGCCGTGAAATTTAATATAGGCTCAAGAGTGAAGGCATCACTGTCCAAGGGAGCTAAGGGTAAGGCTCCCTTGGCCCTAAATCCCATCAGGCCATGAAATGTAATGCCAGGACACCAAATGCATTGAAGAGCTTTTTTAACCCTTGCACACCACCCACCCTCTGAAGTCGTCCTCATTTGGGAGGGGGCGGGAAGGGTGTGTCCCTGAGCAGGAGGTGGCTTGTTTAGGGCCCAAGAACCCCAGGTTTATAAAAAGGAATCCCCTCGGGGTTCCCTGAAATAGAAACTCACTTGGATCTCACAGAAGCATTTGTTTACAGATCATCAATTATTTGATAGGGAAACAGGCCTGGAGGGAGACAGGTAGGAACAAAGGATGCTTAAGCTAGAAGGAAAAAAAGTTTTGGGAGGACAAGAGCTCAGTCTTCAAGTATTTGTTCTAATTCATCAGCCTCAGGGGGCGCAGTGGATAAAGCATAGACCCTGGATTCAGGAGAACCTGAGTTCAAATCTAACCTCAGACACTTGACACTTACTAGCTGTGTGACCCTGGGCAAGTCACTTAACCCTCATTGCCCCCCCCCATTAGTTAATTCTTCAACCTCAGAGAGCAGACACAATTCAGTCCCACATTAGGACTTACAGAGCCCATCTAAAAGTGGAATGGCAACCAAACAGGTAGTGAGTCCCTTGTCAGTGTCCAAGCACTGGATCTCCACACGTTGGGGATTTTGTCATCTTTAAAGCCTAACCAGCTCTAAATTTTCCTGGTCAAGTAAGATCCGATTCATATGACCCCTAGGGTCCCTTCCAACTCAGACTCTACATAACTTTATCTAGGGGCTCATCAAGTTCCCATTCACTGTCAAGAACAGAGCCCTAAATGCCCCTGGTCACTTGGGGCAAATGGAGGAGTGTGTATGTATCAGTGACAGGCTCTGCCTCCAGTTCAACTTTGACAAGGGTTGTATATATGAATACATGTCTCTGCAGGCTAAAGAGTAAGCCCTTTGAGGGCAGGGACCATTCTCTGTAGCACCTAGCACAGTGCCTGGCAGCAAGTTAATTAAATGCTTGTTGACCGACTGACTGTCTGAGTGACTGTAGGTGTGTTCTCTAAATATGTAATTCATCCTCTCCAAAAATAGAAGGTAGAAAGGTGGAGCTCTATACCTCCCCTCAGGAAAACCTTCTCAGGCATTCCTTCTTGGAAGGGTTACATGGTACTCAATCACTGTCTCATGATCGTACCAAGTAAAGGACAATTCGCAAATTCCCAACGAGGAGTTCTGTTTCATTCTGCATTTCTACTTCAGCCCAACTATTTGTCCGAGACAACGTTCTGGATCACTGGATCTTAGAGTTACAGCTGGGGGGAGGGGGACCTCAGAGGCCAGCTAGTCCACCCCTCATTTTACAGGGAAGGAAACCGAGGCCCCCAGAGAGGAAGCAACTTACCCAAAGCCACACAAGTGGTCGTCAAATCCTTCTCAGAGCACTACTTTAGAAGTCCTATTGAATGACAAAGGATCGTTGAGTAACCCATGTTTGAATTTCCACCAATGTTTTTCAGTTTCCTCTCTTACATGTCACAGAAGAGACCCAGGCTCAGCCAAAGCTGGGAGGAAGGGAGGGAGAGAGGGAGGAAGGGAGGGAGAGAGGGGGTCTTAAATCAATGATTTGCCTTAACAACAAAAGTGTAACCTGATCCTTAATTGATAAATTTGCCAGCTGTTTTCCCTATTTGGGTGAAGGGCTCCAACTATATTGTCTAAAACTCATCCTCATCTCCTCTCAATTCCTCTTCCTTCTCTATTTTGGACCCAAACACCACCGGCTCTCACAGCCCTGGAATCATCTTCAACTCCCGCCCTCCCAACCAATCACTTGTCAGGGCAGGTGATGTCATTCCTCCTTTACATTCCCTCTGTCATCAGTCTGCCCCCTTTTCTCCACGGACCCACACCTAGCTCAGGCCCCTATAACCTCTTCCTGGTCTAGACTATTGCCCCAGCTTCCTAATTGGCACCCCTACTTCCCGTATCTCCCCTCTATTCCCCCCTCCATACAGTCTGCCAAATAATCCTCCTAAAGCACATGTCTGACCACGTCATTCCCTCTGATTTGGGACTGAGCTTCCCTTTTAAAACTTAGGGGAGGGGGAAGAAAGCGACAGAAACTGAGGCAAACAAAGGTTAAGTGAATTGCCCAGGATCACAAGCTAATAAGTGGCTGAGGCAGGATTCAAATCCAAGCCTTCCTCATTCTAGGCTCAGCACATTCCACGGGGCTACATAACTTATCCCTCCTCCCCCCATTCTCAGTGCCTTCACACACACTCTCTCTCTCTGTCTCTGTCTGTGTGTGTGTGTGTGTGTCTCTCTCTCTGTCTCTCTGAGTCTCTGTCTCTCTCTGAGTCTCTCTGTCTCTGTGTCTGTCTGTCTCTCTTGTTTCTGTCTGTGTCTGTGTCTGTGTCTGTCTCTCTCTCTCTCGGAGTCTCTCTCTCTGTCTGTCTCTGTATCTGTCTGTCTCTCTCTCTCTCCGTCTGTCTGAGTCTCTCTCTGTGTCTCCCTCTCTCATTCTCCCCATCAGACGCTCCTGTTTCATCCAGCCCCGATATTCCCACGAGGCAGGCTCCGAAGTGGTTTCCAAGCCCTGCTCCAACCCCAGGCTGGCCAAAGAGAGAGCCGCCTTCGGGGATCAGTCATTCTCCCTCCCCGCCGCCGCCCGCCTCACCTGCAGCCTTGAATGCAAACGGCTGATAAGCACTCAACCCCTTTTTTCAAAGCAGCTTTGAATCTGGACTTTGTTGTCCCCGAAAAAATCAATTTTCAGCTAATTCTCTGCGGCTCTTTCCGTGCCTGGCAGCTGAGATTTCAACTGGGCACAGGAATGAATATCAAGGGAACAAAAGAGGCCCAGACAAGGCTGAGTCAATAATGCCGAGGCTCTGTGGCTCTCCACAGCCCTTAACAAAGCGAATGCGAGGTCCACGTCACTGCACCCCTCTAATTGTAGCCCGCTGGAGGTCCTCAAAGAGGGACAATCAATGCGCCGCAGAGATCTGAGGCAAGGGAACCAGGCTTCGAGTCTTGCCTCTTACACAGGCTGTGTACACCCCAAGTCTCTTAACATCTCAGTCCCCCAGGCAAGGCTTTAGTATAAATTATTCCCGAACGGTCGATCTGCATTTGGTGGCGGCTGCATCCTTAGCCAGACTCTCCTATCTCAATGAAATCATAGTTCTGAGACAGGGGGAAATGCAGTCGTCAGAGTTTTTGTAACAAAGTTAGAAACATTTTTTGCTTGTGTTTCCAATATAAGGTATTTATATAAACTCCCAAAGGGAAGTGATTGTTTCGATTTTGTCTCCATGTTCCCTGGACTTAGCGCACATAGTGAGCACTTAATAAATACCTGTTGGTTGACTGACCATTGAATGAAACTCGGGGGTCATTACTGACTCAATGTCCCAATGCCAAATTGGAAGAGAATCCAGAGAAATTTGGGAAGACGTGTAAGACCCAAATTAACAGAAGCCGGAGGATGGGTTACACAGACCTGTAAGCCATCAGAACCCAAGCAGTACAATGATCAGTCTTGTATGTAGTTGTTATTTTGCTTTTTCTTATATATGAACTTGTGGTCCACCCTTCAGGATGTAAGCAGGGATTGCTTCCGGTCCCCAGAGCCTCCCACAGTGCCTGACACATAGAAGGCGCTTTAAACAATCCTTGTCCATTGACAACTCCAGAGGACAGATGGTGAAACATTTCCTCCAATCAGGAAAGGTGGTGAAATCATTGGGAACAAGAGGATTGGGTTTTATATATATCAGTAGAATATTTATGGTTTTAAAAATAATTTCTCAGGGGCAGCTAGGTGGCGGAATGGATAAACCACTGGCCCTGGATTCAAGAGGACCTGAGTTCAAATCCACCTCAGACACTTGATACTTATTAGCTGTGTGACCCTGGGCAAGTCACTTAACCCTCATCTTGTGGCAGGGGGGAGGAAATAATTTCTCAAAAAATAGGTGGTCAGATAATAGGAACCAAGAGTTCATAAATTAAGACTTACAAATTATTTACAACCATATGAAAGAATGTGCCAAGTCATTAACAATATGAGACACATAAAGCAAACTCACCCTGTGTGAACATAGGCAGGTTGCATCATTACAATGAGGGGCCTCAGTCTCCTCATCCATAGAATGGGGGGACTGTATTAGATCAGTGGCTCTTAAATGTCAAGGATGCCTATGAAGCCCTCAGAATAATGTTGTTAAATGCATAAAATGAAACCTATAGGATTATAAAGGAAATCAATTCTATTGAAATACTGTTGTCAAAAAAAGAAAGGAAGAAAAAAAAGCCAAGTTCAGGGAAGGGCCCTTCTAGTTCTGAATTGTTGACCCTACTTTGATGGTTGTATGGGCTTCTCAATGTTAGCACTCCCTCCCACAGCATCCCCTGCAGCTGTTCCCATCCTATATATCCTGGCCGTGTATGTCCTCCTGTCCACCCTCCAGAAATGGCTTCAACCCACCAAAGGTCTTCCTTGACATTTTTTCTTTTTTTAAAAAAAAAACCTAGGCCTCAAGACAAACCCAGGGCTGCCCATCTGGACCCCTCACTCTTGCCCACCTCCCATGGTGATCATAAAGTTGGGGTTGGCATCTTTTCAGGCCCTTCTTACACAAAGTTTGATGAAAGAAGCCAGGCAGGAGCCGCTGTGGCTCCAGATGTCATTTTCTTTTCATCTTTCTCATTTCCTCTAATTTGTTGTTCTAATCGTTTCTTAAATTTGTTGCTGATTATGACCTTTGTTCTAAGTAGTACAGAATCTGATTGCACACAGACCACTGACTCTGAAATGATTCCTACATCGATAACCAGTTGTTTCCTATTTCTTGGGAGACAATTTCTTTCCTTCCTTCCTTTCTTCCTTCTGAGTATGGTATGACTATTCAGGGTCTTACTGAATTGCTAGCTTCTCAACTGTGATTCACATGGTTGGTGGCATCCATTGTATAATAATAATGATAATGATAGCTAACATTTATATGGTACCTTAAGGTTTGAGGAGTGCTTTACAAATATTATCTCATTTGACCCTAACAACAGCTGTGGGAGGGAGGTGCTATTATTATAATATACCTTTTACAGATGAAGAAACTGAGGCAGATAGCAGTGAAGTGATTTGTCCAGCTAATACATGTTTGAGCCTAGATTTTTTTTTTGTTTTTTTAGTGAGGCAATTGGGGTTAAGTGACTTGCCCAGGGTCACACAGCTAATAAGTGTCAAGGGTCTGAAGCTGGATTTGAACTCAGGTCCTCCTGAATCCAGGGCTGGTTCTCTATCCACTGCGCCACCTACCTGCCCCTTGAGCCTAGATTTGAACTCAGGACTTCTGACTCCAGGTCCAGTGCTCTGTGAGCTGTACTACTTAGCTGGCTATGTCTAGGATTCTCCATTCTTATGAAAATGGCCTCCTTACTGCTTCTCATATGTGATGTTCCATTTCCTATTTTCCAGTCTGACTGTTCCCAGTGCCTGGAATATAGTCCCTTCTTACCTTCACCTCTTGAATCTCTAACTTCCTTCAAAATATAACTCATGTAGCACCACTTACATGAGGCCTTTCTTGAAGCATACTCTCAAGCTTCTAGTGCCTCTCCCAAATTACACTGTGTAAACTTTGTATGTTTTTATATTAATCTATCAGTATACTTACTTATTATTTCCCCCAATAGTCAATCAGAGCCTAGCTTCAAAACCAGGTCTCTTCAAGGCCAGATGCCTTCACAGACTAGACCCTAAACAAATCAAGGAATCCATAAGCATTTATTAAGCTCCTTCTTTGTGCTTAGGATATAAGAGAAAGAATAAAACAGTCCCCATTCTCAAGGGGAACCAAACGGAACTCTTTAAAGGCTTAGGCTGAAGACTTGTACTGGGGTCTTCGTTCACCTCTGAGCCAGACAGAAGTATTCTTCAGAGAGAAGGAAATTCCAGGGGACCACATGCTTAGATGGGTCCACCCAGGTGGGAAAGACTGCAGGTAAAAGGGGGAGTCTTTGGCTGCCCTAGTCTGCCACGGGGGGCCAGGACACAAAAGGTGAGAGGAATGCTGAGGTTCCTCCCCCTTCCACATTCTGGGATTAGATCCGTCTGACAAACCTCCTTCTTCTGGCAAGTTCATGCTGGGCAGAGGACCCAGGGGAGGGACAGTCTGAATGGACGTGTCAGCGGCATGAGTTCCAAAGGATCTCAAGAAAAAGGCACAAACAGGGAAAGAATCTGAGTGTCTGGGAGCAGGTCAAGGTTCAAGATTCAAGCCAGATGTGAAGGAAGCAGGTGAGAAAGGCAGGTCAGCCAGAGAGATCAGGGAAGCCTGGTGGAAAGAGGCACCGACTAGAACTGGCAGGAACTGTGAGCCCTCCATCCTGGGTGTGTGGGCAGCTAAGGGCTGACACGGATGGGCAGCTCTCCAGCGTAGGCAGGGCTGGGGAGGTCCTAGGGATTGCAGCAGGAGCTTAAGCCATCCAAGTGACTGTAAACCAGAGGTCAGGCTGGGTCAGGAGCCAGGCCTGTGTAGGAATGTCAAAAATGGAATGGGTGAGGTAGGGAGGAAGAGGCCAGGAGATGGAGGTTCTCAAGCCAGAGAGGTCTGCACTGCATCTGGAAGCCAATGGCTGCCTGCTACAATTTGCCTTTGAAATTATAATCATAGGCAGCTGGGTGGCACAATGGATAGGGCGCCAGCCCTGGATTCGGGAGGACCTGAATTCAAATCCAGCCTCAGACACTTGACACTCGCTAGTGGTGTGACCCTGGGCAAGTCACTTAACCCTCATTGCCCCGCCCAAACAAACAAACAAAGAAATTATAATCATTATAAACTCACACTTATATAGCACTTGCTTTGTGTCGGGCACTGTGCTAGGTGCTTTACAAACATTATCTCATCTGGTCCTCACAACAACCCTGAGAGGGATGGACTATTATTATCCCCATTTTACAGATGAGGAAACTGAGGAAGACCAAGGTAAAGTGACCTTCCCAGGGTCACACAGCTATTGAGCATCTGAGGCTGGATTTGAATTCAGGATTTCCTGACCCCAGGCCCAGGGCTCTGTCCACTGTACCAGCTGGTAGCCCCAACCACTTTGGGATCTTATGTTGGTACCACGCATTCACTGACCTTGGCCTTCTAATGTGGTGCCAGGCCAGAGTTTTTGACTCAACTCTGCTGGAATCACCTTAGACTCAGACGGTGTTTGTAACAAAGGGCTGTAGGTGGGCAGGTTTGGAGGTCAGTGGGTTGGGAGATTTAAGAATTTTCCCCATTGCAGACGTCCCATAGAATCTACCAGGACCCAACATAAGTACTCTGGGGCCACGCCTCATCTCCCAGCCTCACAACCCTTCAAGTACTTGAAGACTGTGACATTTAAAAAGTTCAAGAAACATGGTTTCTAGGTAATTGATCATTTTCTTAACAATGCTATCATATTTTTGTTTTGGTTTGTTTTTTGGTTTTGGCAGGGCAATGAGGGTTAAGTGACTTGCCCAGGGTCACACAGCTAGTTAAGTGCCAAGTGTCTGAGGCTGGATTTGAACTCAGGTCCTCCTGAATCCAAGGCCAGTGCTTTAACCACTGCACCATCTAGCTGCCCACAATGCTATCATATTACCAGTAAAATGGGTGAGTACTCACACAAATCCCAAAGACCAATCATGGGGGTGGACTCGGAAGAGCAGGTATTCCAGAGAGTGGCAATCAACTCTGACTGGTTACCAATTAGTGAGAGAATGAATATTATGTGAGGTGGGCTTATTCCAATGAGGGTCTTAAGGATCTTGACACTGAGCACCCAAATCTTCGTCAGAGAAACATACCACCATATGACAAAAGAGAGAATCCCTATTTTCTCAGACCTGCCTGAGTAAACAAAATCAGCAGGAATCCACCCATTAGCCTAAACTTAGAATTTCTTTACTGTCTTTTATTTGATCTTAGTTTTCCTTGGCAGGCTAAGTTTTGCCCAAGATTTCCCACACTGGTTGACTTCTGGATGAGGAAGTAGAAAAGGGCAAAAACCTTGTTCCTAATTCAATAATGAAATACGAGAGAGAAATAATCGTCTCTCTCAAAGGCAGCCACCTTGTGCCCCAATTAATTCTTACTCTACTAGATGAATTTATTGAGCTAGCTTTTTAACAAGATTCTAAAAGAATGGGTCACAAAACTGGTAAGTTTTGATGGGACTAAGAAGGAAAGGAATAATCCCAAAGGCACTAAACAACCAACTCTACCAGAACCCCACAGTGAGGCATCCTGGGATACCACTCACATTTACAAAACACTTGAAAGTTTTACAGAGCTTTTCCCTCCCATTCCTAGGAGGGAAGGAGTATGACTTTTATTATTTCCTTTCAATAAAAAAAGAAACTGAGGTATAGCTGGCCTCAGGGTTATAGGGTGTAAAGCTGTCAGGGAATTTTGAAAGCATCACCTCTAAGCTTCTTGTGGGACAAAGGGGGAAACCCAAGCCCACAAAGGGGCAGTGACTGCCCAAGGTCACACAGAGGTCAGTACCTGAGCCAGGATCCAAACCTGGGTCCTCTGAGACTAGCGGTCTTTTCACCACATTGCATCAATTCTAAATAGATGCAGCTCAACACCCGGCCAAAATACCGACACGTGAGACTTTCTACGTGAGACAAGACATGTACCTGGCTTTGTCAACCTTCCCCCGCAGCTGTATAAATAACAGGGGGTCAAGGGAAGTTATCAAACAAGGCTTGGATGGATGCCTCCGCTAATGAACTGCTTGCAATTGTAATGCTGGTCTGCACGTTCAAAAAGCAGGGAAAGGCATGTAAAGGCTTTTACAGACGGCTATAATTCAACCCAGATTTTTCTTTTTTTTCTTTCAGAAAGGCCTCATGAATGGTGGGGGAGGGAGAAGAGTCAGGAGCGCAGTGATGGAGCTGCAGAGAAACCTGACAAGCCTGGGGTCCTAGTGACAGCTGACTTCCACCTCTCCTAATGAGGTTGGGGAGGAGGTGGGCGGAGCAGGGCAACCGGAAGCACTGGAGAGAGAAGAGGAAAGGAACAGGGAGACCGACCAGTCAGAGCCAGAGAGCACAAACCGAGGCCAGAGAGGGGCGTCCTCCTTGTCTCCCCTCAGAGAATATAAGCTCCCTGAGGGTGGGGAGGGTGTCATTTGGGTCTCTGTATCCCTAGCAAATATTTAATATAAGCCAGTGAGGGGGGCGGCTAGGTGGTGCAGTGGATAAAGCATGGGCCCTGGATTCAGGAGTACCTGAGTTCAAATCCGGACTCAGACACTTGACACTTACTAGCTGTGTGACCCTGGGCAAGTCACTTAACCCCCATTACCCTGCAAAACAAAACAAACAAACAAACAAAAAAAGCCAGTGAGATACATACACAGAGACAGAGATACTCACCCAAAGAGAGAGTAAAACTGAGAGAGGCCCAGGCACACAGAAACTGCAGGATTTTGATCTGGGAAAACCAACCATCCTCATTTCAGAGATGAGGAAACTGTGACTTCAAGATTCAAAATCTTGAAGAATTTGACCAAGATAACATGGCTAGAAAGTAAAGGAGCTGGAATTTGAACCCAGGTCCTCTGCCTTCAAGCTCAATGCTCTTTCTACCCTGCACTACAAAGTGCTAACCAAATACCAGACTATGGCAGTATACAGTAGGTGCTTAACAAATAAATGTTTGAGTTGAATTGAACTGAACTGAATGACAGCCCTTTCCTTCCATTAAGCAGGGGCAGAGAGCAAGTCTCAGAAAGTCAAAAGAATGCTGACCAGTTGTTCTATAGCTAAATTTCCAATAAAACGCTTAATTTTTAAAAATACTATTCTATATATAGTCTGAATTTCAAGGCTTTTAAGTCTAAGTTCTGAGCCTAGGTGATTGTGTAGCAAGAACAAAGTCACTCAGTTGCGCTGGGCCTCAGTTTCCCTATCTGTCAAGTAAGCAATTTGGCCTAGATGACCTCAAATATTCCTTCCAATGCTAATGGCCACTCATTCAAGAATCATTTGCTGAAGGCCTACTATGTGCAGGGCAAGTGCCGTAGAGGATACAGCTATAGTTGAGATGGTGAGCTAACATAAGAATAAGTATAACCCAAAGACACTGCAAGGAGTTCACAGGAGGGGTGGAAACAAAAGGGAGGCCGGCCCAAGGAGGAAAGATCCCTTCCAAGTGAGAGATCAAGGACAACTCCAGAGAAGAGGAGCCACTTGAGCTGGGCCTTGGAAAGAAAGCAAGGTAGAAATTGATCCCATCAAGATGGTGGGAGAGGTCTCACTCAGGCCATGGGGAATGATGAAACGAAGGCCCAGACCTGGGAGGGCTCGGGACACGTCCGGGGAAGAACAAGCAGTCCAGTTTGGCTGGGCAGGAGAGAGAGACGAGCCTCAGAAACTATCTGCTCATCTGGCAGAAATCTGTGGGGTGGATTAGTGGAATCAGATTCAATTTAACCACAAGCTCTTATTAAGAGCTGATTAGAAGCCTGCCTTTCTAGACTTTTAATAAGGATTTGTGGGGAAATTGAATCTAATTCCTCCAATCCTTCCAATCAAAAAAACAAAAAACCAACCTACTCTATGTAAGGCAAGAAGTTGCAGGGGATAATGCAGAAGAGTCTGAGAGACCTGAGTTCAAGTACTGCTCTGACACCAGCTGTGTGACCCTGGGCAAGTCAATGTCAGTGTCCCAAAGCAACTCTCTGAGATTCTCAGTTGCAGAACAGGTACAGGGAGGCATTGGTGGAGGAAGTTTCCTGACCTTGGAGTCCCCTACACCAATGAAATCACAGATCTAAGCAAAAACCAAATGCAAACCACTAGACTATGAACGCACAAGCATTTAGTAAGTGCCTACTGTATGCAACGGTGCTTGAGGTATAAGGACAAAAATGAAAACATCCCTACTCTAAAGGAACTTTCAGTCTAATAGGGAAGAAAAAGACATAAATTCCTATGTGACAAAGCAGATGATGTAAAAGCCAAGGGGAAATTCAAAGTGTTGTAGAGAAAAGGGAGAGCTCACTTCCCACTGGAAGGAAGGAGAGCAGGTTTTAAGGAGAATGTGATGCCTAAATGAGGACTTAAGGGATGAGAGACTGGAAAGAGGGAGAGACAGAAAGAGACAGAGAGAGATATAGAGAGTTCAGGAATCCATCCCTAACAAATAAATGGTCAAAAGCTATGAACTGGCAGTTTTCAAAGGAAGAAATCTAAGCTATCAATAACTATATGAAAAACTGTCCTAAATCACCAATAATTAGAGAAATGCACATCAAAACAGCTGAGGTTCTACCTTACCCCCATCAGATTAGCAAAGTTGAGAAAAAAAGAAAAAGGACAATTGTTGGATCGGCTACAGGAAGAACAGACACACCAGGGAATGGCTGGTGAAGCTGTGACTTGGCATGGCCATTCTAGAAAGAAATTTGGAAGTATGCCCCCAAAGTGACCGTACTCTTTGACACAGTAATAACCTCCACCTACGCTTATATCCACAAAGAGATAAAAGAAAGAGAAAAGGGTCCTCTACCTTCAAAAATATTTCTAGCAGCTCTTTTCGTAGGAACAAAGAACTGAATACTAAAGGGGTACCCATCAAATAGGAAATAGCTAAACCAATTATGGCATGTGAATATAATTTAATACTGTTGTCCCATTAAAAACAATGAAGAGGATAGTTTCAGAGAAGCCTGGGAAGACTTCGATAAACCAATACAGAGTGAAGTGAGCAGAACCAGAGAATAATTTACACAATAACAATATTATAAACAACCCTGAGAAACTTCAGATTTCTGATCCATGCAATGACCCATTACAATTCCAGAGAACCAATGAAGTGTGCTACCCACCTTCTGAAAGAGAGGTGATGGACTCAAGATGCCGAATATGACAGACATTTTGGACATGACCAATGTTTCCAAATTTATTTTGGTTGATTATGCATGTTTGTCACAAAGATTTTATTTTTCTTGAAGGAAGAAAGGCATGGGCATAGAGTTGATGAAAAAAGAAGGAAAGAAAGAAGAGTCATTTGGAAAGGAAAATGACAAATGCTGGAAGCAATGTGGAAAAATTGGGACACTAATGCATTGTTGGTGGAGTTGTGAACTGGTCCAACCATTCTGGAGAACGATTTGGAACAATGCTCAAAGGGCTGCAAAACTATACATGCCCTTTGAGCCAGCAATACTGTCTTTTCAGTTGTTTTCAGTCATATTCAACTCTTCACGACCACATTTTGGGTTTTCTTGGCAGAGAAACGGAAGTGGTTTGCCATTTCCTTCTCCAGTTCATTTTACAGGTAAGGAACTGAGACAAACAGGGTAAAGTGACTTGCCCAGAGTCACACAGCTCATAATTGTCTGAGGCCAGATTTGTACTCATGTCTTCCTGACTCCAGGCTTGGAACTCTATGTATTGGGTCACCTAACTACCCTGCAATACTACTACTAGGTCTGTTATCTCAAAGAGATCAAAGAAAAGGGAAAAGGAACTAGGTGAACAAAATATAGCAACTATTTCTGTAGTGGCAAAGAATTGGAAATTGAGAGGATGCCCATCAATTGGGGAATGGCTGAACAAGTTGTGGTATATGATTGTGATGGAATATTATCATGCTTTGAGAAATGATGAGGGGGATGGTTTCAGAAAAACCTGGAAAGATTTGTATGAATTGATGCAAAGTGAAGTGGGCAGAACCAGGAGAACATTGTGCACAGTAACAACAACACTGTGTGATGATCGACTGTGAAACTGTAGCTATTCTGATCAAGACAATGACCCAAGATAATTCCAAAGGACCCATGATGAAAGATGCTCTCTACCTCCACAGAGAAATGATGAATTCTGAGTGCAGATTAAAGCAGACCGTTTTTTACATTCTTTATTCTTCTTGTTTGTGTGTGTGTTTTCCCTTTCAACAAAGCTAATATGGGAATATGTTTTACATGACTTCATCTGTATAATCAATAGTATATAACCTTGCCTTCTTAAAGCATGGGAGAAGGGTTGGAGGGAAGGGAGAGAATTTGTATTAAAAAAATAAATGTTTTAATTTTTTTCCATGTAATTGGGGAATATTTAACACAATAAATAAAAATATAGTTGTTTTTTTTAAAAGAAAAGCTATTGAAGCATTTTTTTAAATACACAGAAGAGAAGAGAGGAAGGTCATAAGGAATCACAGACAAGGACAGCTTTGAAAACTACAGGTTTAATTTATTCCATATTTAAAAAGAAAAGCAAACTGTACAATGGAGACTTATAGTTTCATATACAATCCTCTTTTTTCCTGTTCTGCTACATATTTGCAGATATTACAGACTTTTTAAAAAAAGTGTAATGATAGTACCTAATTTACAAATTTGCTGCTACACCAATCATGCAACCTTAAGAGGATACTTTATAGAGCTAGACAAAGTAACAGCGGAATGCATTTGGGGAAGCCAAAAGCCTAGAATTTCAAGGCAGATAATGACAGTTAACTTGGTCATCCCATTGGGCTCAAATCTATTTCCACTTCGCATGGGAATCCTTCCTGACCCTGCACAGTGTAGCGCTTTCTCCCTCCTCAAATCACATTCCTTATCTGGGTAAAATGCTCTATCCCCTAGTGGAATGGAAGCTCCTTGAGGGTAGGGCAGGGCCTGTTATATCTTGGAAGCCCCAGTGCCTAGTCCTCTACCTCATACAAAGCAAGTACTAGAAATGCTTGTGGAAAAACATACACAACAGACTTCACAGTTTCCTATGCAATACACTTTTGTTTTCTTTGTGGGTTGAAATGTTTGTTAATGATTAAGTAGAAGATAAAAAAGAAATTTTAAAAATACCAATGAACAGAGGCCTGCTCTATTCCAAAGACAAACAAAAAGCCAGGCCCCTTCCCTCACCAAGCTCACCTTGTACTGTTAGCATCATAGGGAGAATCCGGAAGGGCTTCCTGTAGGAGGTGGGGCTGGAGACAAGCCCTGGGGACTCACCTCTCCCTTCTGTGTTTGACCGGCTGCTAGGATGGGAGGTCAGAGGACCGCCACAAACACAACAGGCCTGGATGCTGGGAAGGTGCTTCCCAAAGCCTTGTGAGCGTCCACACAAGCTGGGGGAGAGCACTCTTGAGTGGCCTCCCCCGGGGCCAGTGCAAAGGAAAGATGGGGTGGGAGGGACATCCACAGCACCTGGGACACTGGGGGAGGCCTCTGGGAGGAGGTGGGGTCTGAGCGGAGAATTAAAAGGAGCCAGGGACCCTAAGAAGTCGCGACTTAAAAGAGCAGTCAGCACAGCTGGGGTTAGGTGGGGTGGGGCAGGGGTGGGGGGTACTAAGGTATGGCTTATTGCTATTGGTTTTATGTATCCCAGGGTCATCTAGCTAGATCTGGAAGGCTCTCAGAGGTCATCCAGTCCAAACCCCTCACCTCACACAAGGAAGCCTGCACCTGCCAAGGCTGTGCCCGGGGTCACACAGGTGGTCAGCACTTCAGGTGAGATTTCACCCCCAGAGCCAGCTCCCCCTTCCTCCTCTCTCCCCAGCTCTGATTCTCAGGAGGCTTTCCCTTGGCCTCCATTATCAGCCGGCTCGCCTCGGCAGCCCCTTCCTCTGCTGGTGGCTTCTCCTGTGCCCAGGCAGGCCACGTTCACTCCTTCACATTCTCCGACTGTCCGGACTTGGGTGCCTTCTCCCTCTCTCTTTTCCTCCCTGCTTTTCAATTTCCTTCTCTGCTTTGTCTTTCCGCATTAGAATGTAAGCCTCTTGAGGACAAGAGCCCCTTGTTCTTTTCTGTTTAGCACAGTCGCCGGCCCCACAGAAGGCACTTGAAAGATGTTTCTGGATGCAATAAATATTTGACACTCAGATCGAACCAAAAGAGGCCTTTCAAGCACTTGAACACAATCATCCCGTTCTCCCCAGGCCATCAATCTCTCAGCCCATCAATGTCCCTCCTAAACTATGGCTCCCAGGGCCGAACATAGCCCTCCAAATAAGGTCTGTCCATTCTAAGCCAGAGGTCCTCTGATGGTCGAACCCCATTGTGCTCATTGGCTCATCTGACCCCACGACAACCTTCAGGGAAGATCCACTAGGAACAGTTGTCCCCATTAGAGATGAGGATGCTGAGGCTCGGGGAGGTTGGGGAGGGATGCTCCTGATGCCCATAGTCACAGAGCTAATAAGTATTGGAGGCAGGATTTGAACACAGGTCTCCCAGCACATCTGCCACTCACTACACAAGCAAGGGCATCTAGGCATTTAAACTTGACTAAGTAGACAACAGGGAGCTTGAAAGGCGGATGAGTGGTGCAAAGGTAGAGTTCTGACCCTGGAGTAGGGAAGACCTGCATTCAAACCCAACCTTGAGTATTTACCGGTTTGAGCTCTTGGGCCCAGAGCAATTCATTTAACTTTCAGTTTCCTTATCTGAATTATGGGATAATAATATCACCTACCTCCCAGAATAAGGAGAGAATATTTGTAAAGTGCTTTGCCAACTTTATAGCACTATGTAAATGCACTTAAATGTATATAAGGTATAAATTATGTCTAGTTATATATAAGACAAATTATATAATCATACTTAGATATAATATAAATTATATAAATGTGTGTAAATATAAATATACTTTAATATATGAAATAATACAAATATGTTATATGTACTTAAACATGAATATAGAAATTATGGGGAAATAATGTTTTATATATGTGAAATATAATTTTATATCTTAATATATACATTATACAAATTGTATAAATATACTTAAATATATAGAATATAAATTATACAAATATACTAAAATATATAAGTGCACAAATTATATTGATGTATTTAAATAGATTATATAAATATATGTAAATGTGAAAAATATAAATGTATGGATTATGCAAATATACTTATATAAATTTATAATTATATATAGTTAAATATATAAAATATAACTATATAAATTATATAATTATACATAAGGATTTTTAACGCAAAAGGGGAAATGATTATATCTAAGCACAAAGGAAATTAGTCTGCCAGCAGGACACAAGCTCATAAATTTAGCATGGAAAGGAACCCTGAGAAGTCATTTAGTCTAACCCCTGTATTTTACACATAGGGAAACTGAGGCCAAGAAAGATTAAGGGACTGGTGGAAGGTTATTCAGTCAGGAAGTCCCCGAGGCAGAGTCTGAATCCACATCATTGCCTCACCTCAAAGCCATTGTTCACTTCATAACCCAAAGGTAAGCACAGGATGGGCTCCCTCTGGTCCTTAGAGCCCCCATGTCTGGCAAAAATCACTGCTGACTCTTGACCTGGGAGAGAATGGGGGCTAGAAAGCCTGGCCAGAGGAAAGCTCGGTGGTCTAGAGGTGGTCCAGACTCGCAGTCCCTGCAGGAGAAAGAGGCCCCACAGGAAAGGAAGGCCCCTGGCTCCTGCCCAAGCTAGGGCAGCGGGGAGCCCAGCAGCCTGGCCCCTGTCCAAAGCAGCCTTTACTGCCCTGTTAATGGGTTACCCAGAGGATCCAGGGCATTTACCAATGGGGGGGGGTTGGGGAGGGGGGACTGGGGAAGAGGGTCTGTCCACACCAGGTTTTTCTTACTTCTTTTCTTTTCTTTTCTAAACGAGTGAGCACTAGACCCCTGATGGGGGCCCTGCCTCCCATCCGTCCTGAGCTGCCTTCAGCCCCCTCCTCCCAGTTCCCAGCCAGAAGGGGTTGGGGGGGGGGCCTCCGGCTGGCCACACCAGGATGAAAGGCCCTCCAACCCCGTGGCCAAGGCCTCCCTGTAGCCCCCCCCCATGGGCTTTCCAGCTCCAAGAAAGGGAAAGGGCTCCTGGGTAAACACCAGTCAGGAAATGGGGGAGGGGCTGGCTCCTATTTCAGAGGAGCCTCAAAGTTGGCAGCTCCAGGCCTGTTCCCTGGCAGTCCACTGGGTTCTCCTGACCCAGCCCTGGGGTTGAACTGATGAAAGGGCATTGATGAAGCACTCCCCACGTGCCAGGCACTGTGCTCACTACTGGGGGTGCAAAGACAAAGACCCTGGCCCAGATGGGCACACAGCCACTCAGGGTTCAAGTTCTCTCACACTGGCTGTGTTGTGTCACTTAACCTCTATGGGCCTCAGTTTCTTCATCTTTAAAATGGGAATAATAATAGGCACTAGATGTGAGGATCAATGGGATCACCTCTGTGAAATGCTTCCCAAACTCAGGACCACAGGTGTTACTGTTACTGCCATTTTACAAAAAGGAAACCGGATAGGCAAAGGGTCACATAGCTGCACGCAGTAAGTATCTGAGGGCAGGATTTGAACTCAGGTCTTCCAGACTCCATAATGCTATTTACTAAATGTTAGCTACTACTATTATTATTACCACTACCCTGCATTGACCCTTCAGAGGGGTTGTCATCAAACGGCATTTTGACCTCTCAGAGTCCAGCCAACCAGACTGGTTTCTTCTTCTAGAGGTGATTTACCCTGACTGAGGACCCCCCTCCCACTCCCCCACTCCAACCAGGGGGACAAAGAGGCTACTCCACACTTGATTAAAAATAACCTCAGGTTGGGGAGATGAGGAAAGGGGCATGGGTCATTCAGTCCATCCCCCTGCTTACAGACTAGACAGGATTAAAAACCATCCCAGACATAGGGAATCTCTCCTGTGTTCAAGGACCTCCGGGGAATGTGGTTAGCGAACTATCCTCCACAATCTATGTGCGCCTTCTCTCCCAGTCAGGAATGTTGGATCTCTGCCTCTCGCCCTCCCACTCTCTTTCCCGCCCCCAAGTTTTTTGAGACCCGGGGGAAGCTCTCCCACTTCCCCTCTCATCTGACTCCACATTTCATGCTTTGGGAGCAGGCAGGGCAGGGCTGGCTCCGAGCACTGCTGTCAGTGAGTCAACCTCAGTTCTGCATTCCTTGTCTGGGGTCCTTTCCCCCATTTTACCGCCCTTCCCTAAGGAGTCTGGCATGTCCCTTCCATCAATCAACAAACATTTCCTAGGGCCTGACAGTGTCAAGAGAGCTGAGCTCAAACCCTGCCTCTGACACTTATAAGCAGTGGGATTTGTGGCCTTCAACCTCTCTGAGACTCAGTTTCCTTACTGGTAAAATGAGGACTTTGAACGAATTGGCCTCTAGAGACCTCTTCTATCTCCGGTTCTACAATCCTAAAAGACTTAGAGTCAAATCCTGTGCTTGAAAAAGCCCAGTACAGACCTTTCTGGGCCTCATCCTAAAAGTGGGGGTGGGGGAGACAGGACTCAATGAGGTCCCTTTCAGCTATGACCCATGTAGTAAGGAAAACAAGGTGACCACTTTCCCCCAACACCTCTCCTCTTCCAAAGTTCCCTATTTATGTCAAAGGCCCCACAATCTTTACAGTCAGCCAGATTCAAACCTTTGGCATTATTGTCAGCTCCTCAGTCTCCAACACCCCAAAGAACCAGGGAGTTGCTAAATCTTGTCATTTCTGCTTAAACAACTTGTGTCACATGAGTCCATTCTCTCCAATCACACAACCACCATCTTAGTGGGGCCATCACCACCTCTCACCTATTCAGTGTCCCAGACCCAAGGGGACTGAAAGTGTCCCCACCTCCCAGCCATAACTCACTCTGCGGCCAAAATGACTTTTTTCAGGTGCACTTTCTCCCATAGAGTTCCAAGCAAAAGTTCTCATGGGAGGGATCTCCACAGAATTCACGGAGGTCCTGGGTGAGGAGGAACTGAAAAGCAGGATCAGAGCCAGGCAAGAATGAGCCGTGGCTGACCTGGGCATTTCCTCTAAGTGTGGGAGGAAGACCCAGGACTATTAGCTGACCACAAGCTCCAGAGGAGTCAACAGCATGATATGGAAGCCAAAAAAGCTCATGCCCTTTGAGGCTACTCTGAGAGAGGCATGTATGATGTCTAGGATGCTCTGGTCAGACCATGCCTGCATATTGCGTTCAGTTCTGGACACCATCTTTTAGGAAGAACATTGACAATCTGGAGCTTGGCCAAGATGAGGAAAGGACTGAAGATCAAGGGGAGACCTGGCAAGCTATGATCACTGCCCCCAAGGACCCAAAGGGCTGGCATGTAAAAGAGGGAGGGAGGAGGGAAAGGACTGCCTCAGGAAGTAGTGGGTTCCCCCAACCCCAAGATTGGAGGTCTTTGAGAAAAGGTGGGATGCTCCCTTGGGTTGAATGACCAGGTGTGTTCTTATAATGATTCTTACTCAGGTATAGGTTAAATCTGATGGCTTCCTGAGGTCCCCTCCTCCTCCAAGATTCTATGACTATTAACAGATGGGTAAAGGTTACATGGAAAGAAACTTCAGGTCATACAAGAAAGAACCTTCTAGGAAATTCAAGTTTAAAGATGTTTTCTTCCTCTGCATTATCTGCTTTGAAGGGTTTTTCCACTCTCTCACTACCACCCTGCTCCTAGCTGTATTCTTACCCTACCATTCTCCACAACCCATCCTTGCCCCAACACATGTCTCTTCCCTTTCAATTTTCCCCACTTACAAACATCACTTCTCTGCCCCTCATCTTTCCCTGTCCCTTCCTGTATGCCTTTGACCAAGCAACTCTGGCTCATATTAACTTGGTGAGGTGTGTTAGAAAACCATTTGGCTACAAGAAATGAAACATGAATTGCATTAGTCAGAAATGTTGATGAAGGAATTCAGAGAAACAGGGAAGAGTTGCATTAACTGATGTAAAGTGAGCAGAACCACAAGAACAATGACTGCAGTAATGTAAAGAAAAACCACCAAAGAAAGCCAAAATTGAGGTTACTGTAATAGCCAATCCAACAGATGATGAAATTGACTTCCCTCCTGGTGGTAGAAAGGTAGAGAAAACTTGGGGGGCAGAATGGAACATGGACACTCAGCCACAGTCTCTAGTGGTTGTTTTTTCTTAACTATTTTTCTTTGTTATAAGGGAAGGTATGGAAAGTAGGGGTTATATCCAAAAATGACTGTAATAAAAAAAGGTATCAATAAAGCTTTTTTTAAAAATTATTTCAATTATCTATAATTGGAGAGGCAGTAGAAGTTGGGACTGATAGTACCATGTGCAGCTTACACAGATTACCTGACAAGTTGGTCAGAAATACCCACAATTTGTAAATCTGGATCCAATGAAGGTCCAATCCTTTGGCCCCAGCCATAAACTTAATTTTGCTAACTATTCCAATTCTGCTTGCTCCCAAAAAGACATATACTCACAGGAAAGACCCTGGGTGTTAATCATAGTATCTCAAAGATCTAGAATTAGAAGGGATGTCTCAAGGCCATCCATTCCAACCCCTCATTTTACAAAAAAGGAAATTAAGATCCAGAGAAGTTGGGTCTTAAATTGCATTTACAGTCAGAGGACCTAATTTCCTATCCTTAATTCACCTTCTTCTACCTGTATGATCTCCGGGCAAATTATGTCACATTTCTGAGCCTCAACTCATTCAAATGAATCTTGAAATATAAAATCAATCTATCGGATGAGGCGTCTGGCAGTCATTTAGGAAATTGGACAAAAAATGGAAAGTCGATTTTGGAGGGACTTTGGAAAGGTTGGCACACTAACACACTATTGGTAGAGCTGTGAATTGGTAGCAATAGTCTGGAAAGCAATTTGGAGTTATGTTAAGAAAGTGATTATAATGCTCATGCTCTTTGACCTAGAAATACCATTTTGAGAAATGTACTCCAAGATGATCAAAGCCAAAAAGGCACTACTATACCTGAATATTAATTGCAGAACTTTTTGTAGCAGCAAATAAATGGAAACAAAGTATATGCCCATCAATTAAAGAATGCCCAAACCAATTGTGGCCCATGAATATAATGGAATACTACTGTTCTGTGAGAAGACAGAGAATATAATGAAGACCAAGAAAGTTGGGAAGATTTATAGGAACTGATGTAGAAAGAAATAAACAAGAACCAGGAAAATGAAATACACAATGAGGACAAAAGGCAAATGGAACCACCACCAACAACAACAATGAAGGAAATGGAACACGATATATTTATTTATAATGGGTGCCATGGTGCACAGAGCACTGGGCCCTCAGTCAGGAAGATTCATCTGTTTAAGTTAAAAAATGGCCTCAAGATACTTACCAGCTGTGCGACCCTAGGCAAGTCACTTAACCCTATTTGCCTCAGTTTCCTCACCTGTAAAATGAACTGGAGAAGGAAATGGCAAACCACTCCAGTATCTTTGCCAAGAAAACTCCTAGTGTGGTCATGGAGAGTTGGACATGATAAAAAACCAAGTGAACAACAAATTTGGCTCTGAAAAAGAGACAAGCACTCCTCCTTTCTTGGCAGAGGTAGAGAACTATGGGACTAGAATGCAGCATACCCTGTCAGATATACTGATATGTTGGTTTGGGGGTTTTAACTGGGGTTTTTTCTCTCTCTCTTTTTTTATTCTTTGGTACAAGAGACAGATCACCGAGTAGGGAAGGGAAGAGGAATGTATTTGGAAATTAAACAAAAGATATCAAATTAAACAACAAGATATTACAATTTTTTTCAAATTAGGAGTTAAGACTAGATGACTACTATGTTCCCATTTAGCTCAAAATCTACGATCTTAATGAAAAACCAAGGAGGGAAAAACTTTTTATCTAGAATTTTGAGGGAGGGTTAAATGAATGATCAAATTGGTTTAATCATTGTTCTGGGAGGGAACTTCCCCTCCCAATGCAAAGAAACAGCTGCTTGGCAATATATAGTTGTGGAAAGTTTGCTGGGTCACTGAGAAGTCAAAAAATTTACCCATGATCACACCGCCATTAGGAGAAAAAGGAGGGATTTGAACCCAAACCTTCCTGATTTCCAGGCCCATCTAGAAAACAAGATGTTCTAACTTCTGAATATTTTATGTTTTGTGGTTAGCTGGAAGAACCTTTGAATCTAGTCCAAGAGGGACAAAATTTCAGAGTCAAGGAGGGACCTCAGAGGTCATCCAGCCAACATCCCTGACAAATGGTCACTACTAAGTGATGGGGAGCTCCCTGCTTACTGGGATGAGATGACCACTAAGTTCCCTTCCAGCTCAAAATCTGTGACCTTATGAATATTGGGGGAGAAGGAAGAATTTATCTACAATTTGGTGGGGGGGGGGGGTCAGATGAATGATTAAATTGGTTGATTTAATCAGTCCATTCTTCCCTGAGGTAGTTCTAAGTATTTCTTTTTTGTTTGTTTGTTTGTTTGTTTTTTGTTTTGTGAGGTAATTGGGGTTAAGTGACTTGCCCAAGGTCACACTGCTAGCTAAGTGTCAAGTGTCTGAGGCCAGATTTGAATTCAGGTCCTCCCGAATCCAGGGCCAGTGCTCTATCCACTGCACCACCTAGCTGCCCCTAGTTCTAAGTATTTCTAAGCTTTCCTTATATCCTGCTAACAATGGTCTCTGTCCACTTTCAACCCATTGCTTCTGGTCCTGTCCTGGAAAGTAGAGCAAAACATAGGTAATAATTCTTCCATATGACAGCCCGTCAGAAAGTCAAAAGTCAAACAAAAGCCCATTTCCTTCATCCACCATCCTTCTCCCTACCCCAGGCTTAACTCAGAT
The DNA here is from genome assembly GCF_019393635.1 of Dromiciops gliroides. Classification (NCBI taxonomy): domain Eukaryota; kingdom Metazoa; phylum Chordata; class Mammalia; order Microbiotheria; family Microbiotheriidae; genus Dromiciops; species Dromiciops gliroides. The sequence continues at coordinate 16,460,092 of NC_057864.1, read as the reverse complement.
GCTGGAGAAAGCTTCTTCTTCAGATACAACTGGGGCTAGGTGACCTCTGAGGGCCCTTTCAGTTCAGGAACTCTGGGAGTCTGATGTTTCTCTCTTCTAGGCTAGCCAGGCTCAGTTAGTTCTGTTAGCTGATCCTCATACAACAAAGTCTCAGGGACCACCTTGGTGACCGTCCTTGGAGCATGCTCCAGTTCATTCTTTTCAAAAAGAAGCAGGGGGGACTGAAAGTAGTCCAGAAGATGGGCAAACTGAGGCCCAGAGAGGGGCAGCTCCTTGCCCTAGGTGGCCCAGCCTGGCAGTGTCAGGAGCTGGGGCCAGAGCTCAGTTCCCTCTGGGGAACGGCTGTTCCGCGATCTTTGCCCTCCATCCCAAATCTCCCGGAGCCCTTGGGGCATGCTTTTGAAACACCCACACAATAATGTGAGAGGCCACATGGCCTGGCAGAAATATGCCTGGGTTCAGAGTCAGAATGGTTCCTTCCCTACCTTCAGGACAAGAGACAAGTCATTGGAGGGAAAGCCTCAGTTTCTTCATCTGTAAAAGGGAAGTCACAGGATTTGCCTCTGCTCAGAGTCATATGGCAGGAACACCCCTCAGTAAACCATAAAATAATGTGTAAACTAATATTATTGTTGTTGCTGTTGTCGTTTCTTCTTATTGTTGTTGTTATTGTTTCTTGTTGTTGTGATTATTATTCACAAAAAACAAAAGTCACTTTGCACACAGAAATCATGATTTAGCCAGAAAACTGAAGCTGCAAAAACTTTTTTCTTAATCCACCCATAGCCACAAACAAGAAGCTCGGATTGTTTGAGTGACAATGGGATTCATGGAGTCCCCAGCATGCTGATCCCAGTGTCAGAAAGATCTTCATGCACATTCTTTCTCCAGCACTCCAAAGCTGCGTGACCTCAATTCTGTGCACCTCAGTTTCCTAATCTTAAAAATGGGTATGTTAAATAATAATAAGTAAATATAATAGATACAAATATACCTATAATCCCTACCTACCTCTTGGGATTGTTGTGAGGCTCAAATGAGATCTGTATACAGTCCCTGGCACATAGTAGGTGATTAATAACTGCTGGTTGGTTGATTGATTGATGAATGCATATGTCATGATTTAGGTTTTTCCTGGCAGGGGATATGTTTAATTTCAAATTTGATAAAGGAGGACTTGGGAAACTGAGCTTACAGCATTTCTGGGAACACAGACTAGAGGGTTTCTTTTAAAATAGACTCTTCCCTGGCCTCACCACCCCCTCCTTTTAGAGAAGGAACTTTTAAGTAATCCTTCAGATACAAGCAATCTATATCTGCCTGTATATGACAATAAGTCTACTTAAAATCTCAAGACCGCATTTATTTTATTCTGAATGCTGTGGGGTGTCTATTTTTAGCCTGAAAGCCCCTTTGCCTCTTTGTTAATTCTCCTCCATAAGGAGAGAGAATGCTCTGAATCCTCTGAAGTATTTTATATACAAGATAAGATTGTATACACAAGCACTGAATGTGTATATGTATGTGTGTGATACAAACACATGTATATGCACACAGTCACTGAGGGGCAGAGCTGCCAGGCACCAGAAGGGACAATCCACCCCCCACATTCCATAAGAACAAACTGAGAAGAAAAAGAGAGAAAGAGACAGAGGCAGAGATATAGACAGAAAAAAAGGAATGAGAGAAAGAGACAGAGGCAGAAAGCAGGGCTGAGACAGGGATGCAGAAACTTGTCTAAGATCTCAAAGCAAGAGAGTTAGTTGACTTGGGTCTCAAACTCAGGTCCCCTGTGTCCCTGGCTGGTGCTCTCTCCATTGTAATATTTTACTCTGTTTTCATAAAATAATTCATATGGTGTTTAAAGGTTAACAATCTGCCTTCCTCACAATAGCCCTGCAAATTACAAGGATTATCACTCCCATTTCACAGATCAGAAAACAGTGTCCTTGAAGGGCAATGACTTTCCCAGAACTGATAAGTTACAGAGCCTAGATTTAACCTAGATTTTCTGAAGCTGTGTCTGGGACCCTTTCAGTTGAACGTCACTGCCCCTTCAAATCTGATATCCAAGGGGCAGCTAGGTGGCGCAGTGGATAGAGCACCGGTCCTGGAGTCAAGACGACCTGAGGTCAAATGCAGTCATAGACACTCAACACTTACTAGCTGTGTGACCCTGGGCAAGTCACTTAATCCCAGTTGCCTCACCAAAAAAACAAACAAAAAACAAACAAACCTGATATCCAGTGTGTCACCGCTTCTATTTTACAAAAAAGGGAAACTGAGTCCTGTTGACATGACAACTTCTCCTAGGGCAGAGTTCATGGAAGAGCTGAGACCAAGATGAAGTTTCACAACTCCCCTACTGGTCTCTTCCACCCTAGAGTGGCTCTGTGTGTTTGTGTATGTGTGTGTGTGTGTGTGTGTGTGTGTGTGTGTGAGAGAGAGAGAGAGAGAGAGAGAGACAGAGAGAGAGAGAGACAGAGAGAGAGAGAGAGAGAGGAAGAAGGAGAGGGAGAAAGGAAGGGAGGGAGGGAGAGAGAGACAGAGAGCTGGAGAGGGAAAGGGGGAGAAAGGAATGGAAGAGGAAAGGAGAGAGGAGGAAGAGAGGGAGAGGGGAGAAAGGAAGAGGGGAAAAGGTAGAAGGGAAGGAGAATGGAAGAAGGGAAGGAAAGAGGGAGAAGGAGAAAGGAAGGGAAGGGAGAGGGATATAAGAAAGGGAAGGGGTGAAAGGGAAAAGAAAAGGAACAGAGGAGAGACAAAATAAGGAAAAGAGAGAGACACATATGAGACAAGGAGAGAGAAGAGAGAGAAAAAGAGGAGGGGCAGCAAGGTAGTGCAGTAGATAAAGCACCGGCCCTGGATTCAGGAGGACCTGAGTTCAAATCTGGCCTCAGACACTTGACACTTACTAGCTGTGTGACCCTGGGCAAGTCACTTAACCCTCATTGAGCGCCCCCCCCCCCAAAGGAGTTAGAGAAAGAGCAGGCGGGGGAAGCCAGTGAAGGGGGACAGAGAGAAAGAACCTCAGCTATGTGACAGCAAACTCCCTGAGGCAGAGACTGGGTCTTATCTGAAAGCTGCTTTTCTTCTTCTGCCTAACTTAATAAGCTTCTGTCTCGGCCCTGTGGATGAGGGACCAGGTACACACAGCCAGGCTTCCTCTCAGAAACCCAGTCACTGAGGTCGCAAGTCCTTCTCTACATCATTTCCCCAACTCCAGGTTGAATGGAAGGCATTAAAAAAAGAAAGACAGAAGCTCCCCACCCCCATCCCTAATGTCAACTCCAACCCAGCGGCCTGTCTTCTTCCGGTTCAGACAAGAAGAATGCTTCTGGTTGGCTGTGGATGTGTTGCTGGCTTTTCCCCAGGCCTCTTCCCCCCTTTTATTTTCATGTTGTCTTCCCCCATTAGAAGCTAAGCTTCTTATGGGCAGGAGCTATTTTTGCTTTATTTGTAGGGTGGGGGAAGTACCTCCAGCACTTAGCACCTAGTAGGTGTTTAATAAATGCTAGTTGATTAATTTTTTTTTTTTAGTGATGCAACTGGGGTTAAGTGACTTGCCCAGGATCACACAGCTAGTGAGTGTTAAGTGTCTGAGGCTAGATTTGAACTCAAGTATTTCTGACTCCAGGGCCAGTGCTCTATCCACTGCACCACCTAGCTGCCCCCACTATTTAATTATTAATGGATTGTGGAAACAGTAAGGCAGAGAGTTCTTCCAGTTACCTATGGGTAGCCCTTAATTGCCCTTACTCTCAATTTGATCATGTGTAAAAGGAAAGTAATACTTGTAGTATCTTCCTCACAGGGTTGCAGTGAGAAAGGTCTTTCATAAATCTTAACATGCAAATATGCCAAAGGGAACTCTCTAGATGTCACTCCTTAATAGATAAGTGGTGCAATGGATAGAGGACGTGGTCTGAAGTCAAGAAGATCTGAGTTCAAATCCAGCCTTGGAGACCTACTAGCTGTGTGACCCTGGGCAGGTCACTTGGCCCTGTTTGCCTCAATTTGCTCATCTGTAAAATGAGCTGAAGAAGATAATCCAGTATCCTTGACAGGAAAACCCCAAATAGGGTCACGAAGAGTCCAACATAACAGAAATGACTCAGCAAAACAATGATAAGTGAAGCTTCTAATGCTGAGCTGAGCACAGTCTTCACTTTGTCCTACTGCCTTTATGGGACCCCATGGAAATGTGAATTATTGTTATTTCTCATTAGGAAACAATTGGCACTAACCTCCTTCCACTCTCCCCACACTGGCTTGGGATTTGCAGTTGGCCAAGAAGCCCAGAAGACCTGGATGGCCCAGGGCCACAAGTCCCCGCCTAGCCTGAGCCTCCTGGTCCAGCTGCCCCTCTGATCAAAGGCACCTAAATCTTCAACAAAAACGGCCTCGGTGACATTTTAAGCAAAGAGCAGGTCGAAGGCATCCCATTTGCCTCCCTGATGGTCAACTCTGCTGTTAATGGTATTGTTCTCCCCCTCTCCACTCCCCCAGATCTAGACAGATACTGAACTGAACCAAAAGCAAGGGAAGCTTCTGGTGGCTTGCAGGGGTGACCTGGCCCATCCCACCCAAAGGAAAGAGGCAGCACCAGGGGCTGGGGACCACAAAACTTGGATCTGACTTCTGACCGTCACAAACTAGCTGTGTGGCCACAGGAATGTCACATTCCCTCTCAGGCCTTAGCTTCTTGATCTGTAAGAGGAAAGAATGTGACCAGATGATCTCAGGGAGGCAGTGTGGTACAATGGGAAGTGTGCTGCCTTTCCCCACCCCACCCCCCATCCCTTCCTGCTCTCCACCTAAAATTCTATTATCCCCAAGTCCCTTTGGGCTGGAGCATGCAAGTATTCCCTGCCCTCCCCCTCACCTCCAGGTGTTAAAAAAAGACAGTCACAGATGGATTGATCTGGGAGGCACTTGTGACTTAGCGCTCAAAGCCCAAGTGACCATCCAGTTATGAAGCGCCTACTCTTTGCAAAGCCTGAGATACCAAGTTTAGATCCAACAAGATCCCTGCCCTCAAGAATTAGAAAGCCAAGTTCAAGGTGGTCTGAGGGACCACCTAGAAAAGTGCCTCCCCTCCCCATCAATGAGGTCACCGATTTAAAGGGGAAGAGGGATGTTGGGTGGCCTCTTGGCTTCCTCCCGACATTAGGTTGGACCTGGAAAGTTGAATTTAGGGGGCCTTGAGTGCCAGGTAAGATGATTTGGAACTTTCATGAAGTGAGCAAGCGTGTGTAGAACCCTTTGCAAACTTTAAAGTTCTATGTAGGAAAATAAAAGTCTAAAATACAAAAATTAAATTAAAAAAAATTTAAGCTCTATAGAAATACTCTAATATAGAAATTATTTATTATTACATATTAATAAAGCACTATTATTATTATTGTCAACTATTTTGGAGCTGAGAGGAAACTCAGAAAGGCTTGATACAAACTCAGGTCTTCTCTACTCCAATTGAGCAGAAGAGGCTGGTGGACCACCAGGGGTGATCATTACAAAGTCTTCCCCTGCCATGGGACATAAAACGTTAGAATCAGTGGTTCCTGTGAATACCGATCAACAGCATGACCTGGGCTGAAACATCAACAGATTCCAGGTTATAGAGACCCGGCAGCTCATCACTCAGAGAAACTGGGGTCCGGAGAAGGGGGAGAAAAGAGACCAGAGGCTAGAAAAGACTTCAGAGATCACTCGGCACAAGGTTCTTAACTTTTTGGGGGGGTCATAAGGCAGGGGGGTAAGAATGCTGGACACAGATCGCCCAGATCTCAATTAAAGTCCAGCCTCAGTCACTCTTAACCACTCAGACTCAGTTTCCTCATCTGTAAAATGGGCGTACTAATAGTGCCTACTTCCCAGGCTTGTAGGGCTGCTAGGGGGCGCCATAGTGCATAGAGTGTCAGACCTGGCGTCAGGAAGATTCATCTTCCTGAGTTCAAATCTGATTTCAGACACTTCCTAGCCAAGTGACTGACCCTGGGCAAGTCACTTAACCCTGTTTGCCTCAGTTTCCTTGTCTGTAAAATGAGTTAGATAAGGAAATGGCAAAGCACTCCAGTGTCCCTGCCAAGAAAACCCCCAGTGGGGTCCAAAGGATTCAGACACAACTGAAGTGACGGAACAACCCAGAGTGGTGGCGGTGACCACATGAGGTATCTTCAGACCTGAAAGGGATATCTACGTCATTGTCATGGACTGGCCCAGTGGCTGATAGACCTCTTCTCAACCTACTATTTTTAAATGCATAAAAAAAAGCCCACAAGCTTATAAGGGAAATTGTATTGTATTTTTAAGAGTCCAACACTGATCATTTTTCCAGATGAGAAGAAACAGACCAGGGGAGCCATGATTTCCATTGAGTAGATCAACGACCTAGAAGCCATTTACTGCAATGCTCTCCCCCTCCATTTTACAGATGTAGAAACTGAGGCCAAAGATCATCAAGAGCCTTGTTGTCTTGGGTAACAAGGTCAGAGCCAGGCAGAGCAGGGGTCTGCATCTGGGTCCCCTAACTCCCAGTTCAGCTGACCCCAGCACAGGACAAGCCAGGGATGGGACTCCAGACCCTTTCTCCAATTCTTACCGAGCGCTGTCTGGCCCCAAATACTGATTATCTTTGTCCCAACCCAGCTCCTCCCCTGGCCATCAGATTTAGAACTGGAGGGCACCTGGAGTCCATCTATTCCAACCCCACCCCCACTCCATTGAACAGATAAGGGACTGAGACCAGGAAAGGTGACCGGCCCAAGGTCACTCCACCAAGCATCAAACAAGGGGGCCCTGAATGCATACCCAGTTTTCTTTGCACGGTACCTTGTAGACGCCTCCCTCTTCCTGAGATAGCACACTACCCAGAATACAGAGAGAAGTCTCATCCTCAGATTTACAATTAGAGGTTGCAAGTATTTTGCTGGAGATAAGTTTAAAAAAAAAAAAGGCTGAACAAAACTCCCCAGCAGGGCCCTTCTAGGCTGACATTTTAACGGGGAATGGCTGTATTGGAGACTGGCCATATTCTCACCTTCCAAAGCTTTTGCTCTTACACCTTTGGGTGGTCCCTTACCACCCCCCCCCATCAGGGGCAATGTGGTATAGTACAAAAAGTCCACTACTGACTAACTGGCACCAAACAACTCGAGTTCAATCGTACCTCTGGCACGCTTGCTCCCCGTGTGTCCTTGGAAAAGTCATTTCTCTTGCCTGGGCCTCAGTTTCCCCATCTGTACAAAAGCGCGGTTGGCTACATGGTTTCCCAAGTTCCTTCTAGCTCAGGATCGCATCTCATTGAATGAAAATATTCTGTCTCTTTCTTTTTTAAACCAGAATCAGCCCCCACAGAATGTATTCCACCTTCTCACCCCAAGGGAGCACCCTGAGGGTGCTCGGGTGGTCCATTTGGGGCTGTGCGTGTGTGCCCGAACAGGAAGACCTGGCTTCTGCTTCGGACTTGGGTTACCTCTCAGTGCCTCAGACAACTAAGACAGTTAAGTTTCGGAAGTGGAGTCGACCTGCACTGGTAGAATGAGTTTCCCCTTCTGGGAATACCAATGAAATACCAATGAAATTGCCAAGTCCAGTCTCTTTTTCTCGCCCTCCGGAGACTGCAACCATTTCACAGCAGGAAAAATGGAAAGGATCAAAGCTATGACCTTGGAGGAGGTGGCCGGCCGGTGCTCAGGGGGACCGAGAGAGGAGCTCACCGAGTGGCTCCGTGGGTTCGCCAAGCGCGATTACTGTTCTCCCCTCCCCCAGCCCGCCTCTCCCATTTGGAGAGGACGGGACCGAAGAGCTTCCAGCCACTGCGGAGGGAACGAGTAAGGGGGAGTCCTGAAGTGGGGCGGTGGCGGCGAGGGCAGGACTCAACGAATGCAGTCCCCCCCACCCCAAACTTAAAGATCGTGCGGCACGTTTGGGTTTGAGAAGTAAAAGGGTTTCAGGCGAGCAAGGTTAGCGAGAGATTTTCCTGGGAGCTAAACTGCCCCCCTCCCCCAGTCTGTTCCTACTCCCCGCCTTCCCCCGCACCCCGCACCCCGCTGCCCGGGTCCGGCTGGATGCTGCGCTCCCGATCCTGCATCCCTGGAGAGGACTGACAAGGGCAGGGGGTACAGAGAGAGGGAGAAAGGGTGGGCTGCCCTCTTGCCTGCGACATCCAGCCCCCACCTCCCCAGCCCGGCCGCGAGAAGAGCAGCGGAGAACGAGTCTGGGGGCTCGCTGAGTGCGGCGCAGTTCCGGCCACTGGGCTGGGCTGCAGCGCCGGCCCGATGCCCGCCTTGCCCCCCATACCCCCAAACTTGGCGCGCGCTCCCCTCCCCCTCCGTCGCAGCACGGGCACCGGACAAGGCTGGCCTCCGCGACCCCACTACCAGTCCAGAACCCCGCGTGCGCTCTGCAATGGCTGGCGGCTGTGGCTGCAAGCATGAGGGGGGGGGTCGCGGTCTGAGGGCTCCGGAGGCAAACCCCTTCTCTCCAGGCACTCCCGGGAGCCGCCTTACCTTAGTCGAGCTAGCTGCAAGCTCCCGGTCGGGCGCAGATGGCCGGGGGCTCAGACGGGCAGCTGCTTGCTCCCCTTGTGCCCTGGGGCTGGCCAGGGGTGCCGGAGCTGGAGCCCGAGCCCGAGTGGGGCTGTGCGCGTCCCTCGGCTCAGCTCAGCTTGCCCGACGTCCCCTGAGGCAGGCGGGCGGGCGGGCGGCGTCCCCTGCTCCGAAAGCTGCCCCGCAGCCCCCGCCTCCCTTTGCAGCAGCAGAGACAGAAAGAGAGGGGGGAGAGGGGAAACACCACCCCGGAGAGCTGGCGCTCACGCGGCTCCCGCTTTGGGGGGCGGGAGGATTGGCGAGGCCACCTCGCCCAGCCCCGGGTCGCGGTCCGGACCCCTCCTCCTCGCCCGCCCCCGACTCTGCCTCTGGCACCTCCCGACGAGTCGGCTCCGGGACTGCAACTGGCCCAGAGCTCCCTTTGCAGCGAGGTTTACGAGGCAAACTTCAGAGGAGCAGGCTGGGGGGGAGGAGAAAGGGCTACGTTTGGAGGTGGTCGCTAGAAGGAGTCGGGAGGTCCTGGATTGCGAGAGGGCCCGGGACCCTACGGAGCATCCAAGGCCAACCCCCTTTTAACTGACGAGGAAACTGAGGCCCAAGAAGGCACGTTATTGTCCCAAGGTCACACATAGAAAGTGGCAACACCAGGATTGAAATCTGCCTCGTGTTTTATCTTGAAAATAAATACAAACTCAAAGAAGCAATAATAGCAAGAGTTCTTCGCCTTTTTTGGGTCGTGGCTTCCTTGGGTAGTCTGGGGGAGCCTCGGGACCTGTCCTCACAATCATATTTTTAAGTATATAAAATAAAATGCTTAGGATTACAAATGATACCAATTACAGGGAGATAGTTATCAATATATGTTTTTAAGTTCACTGGATTCCGGATCAAGAATCCCTGTTTGAAAACGTAAAAAAGACATATGGCCTGGCTCGGCTGGTTACTTGATTGATAGCAGTTTGTTCCTTGTCCAATGTCTCTCAAGGCCCCCTTTCTAGCCCCCATCCTGCCCTTCCTCGGAGCCCACCCCGGACTGAGACGCCTTGCCAGCTTCTCGCGTGTTATTCCCTCCCACGGCCACTTGGGGGACCTGATTTGAGAAAGTTCCCACTCACTGTTCTGGGGCTCAATGTGTTAGCCTTCCCAGGGGTTCTTGTATCCAGGAGCTTTGGAGGAAGGTAGAGGATAGATCATGCCTCTTAGGGGTCGTGGAGTCGCACCCCCAATTTTATCAATGAGGAAACCCAAGTCCAGATTGGCCAATGACTTGCTCAGGGACCCACAGCCCCTAAATATCTTAGTTGGGATTCAAACCTAGGTGAGCCTGGGTCCTCACCACACTTTGCCGCTTCTCGTATCTATTTCAAGCACTGTGGCCCCTGGGTAGAAGGTGATGCTCGGGGACATTTCCCCAAGCAGAAGTCTTTATATGGAAGGAGGGTAGGAAGAGAGGAAGAAAGGAGGGAGAGACAGAGGGAGGGAGAGAGACAGAGACAGAGCTAAAGATAGAGAAGAGGAGAGGAGAGGAGAGGAGAGGAGAGGAGAGGAGAGGAGAGGAGAGGAGAGGAGAGGAGAGGAGAGGAGAGGAGAGGAGAGGAGAGGAGAGGAGAGGAGAGGAGAGGAGAGGAGAGGAGAGGAGAGGAGAGGAGAGGAGAGGAGAAGAGATCTTAAAACTAGAAATGTCAGAAATGTGAGTAATACCTTGTCTTCAATCACATACAATCAGTTAATAAGGTGTAGCAGTGAGTGAGTGACTAGAGTTCTGGCCTTGGAATCAAGATCTGCCTTAAAATCTGACCTCAGACACTAGCTGTGTGGCCTCAGGCAAGACACTTAACTTTTCTCAGCCTCAGTTTCCTCATCTGAAAAATGGGAAGAGGGGTGGACTCAATGGCCTCTAAGATCCCTTCCTGATTTTGTTGTTGTTGTTGTTGTTTTTGTTTGGTTTTGGTGGGGCAATGAGGGTTAAGTGACTTGCCCAAGGTCACACAGCTAGTAAGTGTCAAGTGTCTGAGGCCAGATTTGAACTCAGGTCCTCCTGAATCCAAGGCTGGCGCTTTATCCACTGCGCCACCTAGCTGCCCCCCCTTCCTGATTTAAAGCAATGACTCTGAAAAAAGCATTTATTAAGAGCTTGCAAGGTCCTATGTGACCTTGGGCAAGTCACTTCACCCTGTTTACCTCATTTTCCTCATCTGTAAAGTGAGCTGGAGAAGGAAATGGCAAACCAGTCTAGTATCTTTGCCAAGAAACCCCCCAGTGGGATTGCAGAGAATCGGACATGACTGAAATGACTGAACCTTCAAGGCTCTAGGCTAAATACTGAGGATACAAAAAAGGAGAAAAAAAAACCCCAAACCCCAAACCTGCCCTACAGCAGCTCAGCTTCTAAAGGGGGTGGGGGATGTCCAGTAAATGGATCGAAACGGCTGAAGAAGGAAGGAAACCTTCATGGAGAGGGTGCTTGAGAGCTGCCCTTGACCTTAGTGATCACTTAATCCAATCCCTTCATTTCAAAGAGGAGGATTTTTACAAGACTTTCACATCGTCGTCCTGAATCCTGCCCCCTTTCAGAATTTTTTTTTTAAACACCATGTACCTTGGGGCAGCTAGGTGGTGCAGTAGATAAAGCACCGGCCCTGGATTCAGGAGGACCTGAGTTCAAATCCAACCTCAGACACTTGACACATACTAGCCGTGTGACCCTGGGCAAGTCACTTAACCCCCAATGCCCTGAAAAAAAAAAAATTAAACACCATGTACCTTTAGGTTACTGGGCATTGTCAGGGGACCTGGGTTTGAATCCTGTCCCGTCTGTGGGACCTTGGGCAAATCCCTTCACTTTCCTCAAATGCAAAATGAGGGAATTGCTCAGCTGACCTTCCAAGTCTGAGCTCACTGATGATGTCCAAGGTCTTGTCCAGCTCTAAGTCCTATGACTTGGTGACCAACACTGGCTGCCGCTGGGAGCAGATATGTCAGAGAAGAGTCTGGAGCTGGAAGGGACCTTCCAGGTCATGACTCTTTCCCAAGGAGGCAGCAGATCCAGACAGGGAAATGAGCAAGGTCATAAAGGTGGTACCGGAGACTGCAGGACTGGGCAGCCAGGTCCTTTGACCACAGACTCCGCTCTCTTTGCCCTGGGCTGAGCCTTTTTAAACCTCATTCAAACTTCAAGCTCACTCCTTTTAATCACGGGGCAGCTGGGCCATGAAAGTTGTCCTCAGGATTACTCTGGAAGGGGAATTAATCTGTAGTGGAAAAGCCAGGGGACTCATCAAGTGAGCTGCTTCTCGAGGGTCCCCAGCCCAAATGATCAGCAGGGAGACCTGATCCAGAGACAGGCTGCTGGCCATAAGGAAGCAGCCCCTGGGTGAATGCCTCGATCAGCAAAGGCACAGCTTGTTTCTTTCATCTCCCCCAGCAAAGCTATTGGAGTAGAGTGTAGAAGGGGAACAAGGCTGAGGTCACCAAGGAGATGCTGTCTCTCTCCAGGTTGGCTGAAACCCACGGAAAAAGGCAAGCCGACTCTTGTCAGCATGTAGCTGGTCTCAGAGCACAGCATCTCCCTAGGATGCCATTTGAGTGTGTGCCCTGCATTCGGCTGTGGGATCCCTGCACAAATGTCACCACCACACCCCACCCCCAGCCAATGCAAGTGAGCGAATGTATGATCAGATAACCTTTCTGCTTTCCCTGGGACACGGAGGGGGCCTAAGAGAAGATGAGTGTGTACTTTAAGAGATTATGGAACAAACAACACAAAGAACATTTATTGAGTCAAAGTATCAAACTAAAGTACCTAAGCCCCACTTAGGACTTTCCCCACGCCCACATGGGCCTGGCCAAAATGTAATGGGGACAGCTCAGAGAGTATGTTAAACTAATTGGAGACTCAGCCTGGCTATAGAACCATCCGAGAAGGAGAAGAAGAAGAAGAAGAAGAAGAAGAAGAAGAAGAAGAAGAAGAAGAAGAAGAAGAAGAAGAAGAAGAAGAAGAAGAAGAAGAAGAAGAAGAAGAAGAAGAAGAAAGAGAGAGAGAAGAGAGGGAGAGAGAGGGGGAGGAGGAGAGAGAGAGAGAGAGAGAGAGAGAGAGAGAGAGAGAGAGAGAGAGAGAGAGAGAGAGAGAAGCTGGTGGTGTTTGATCTTCAGACCTAACCAGGAGACACTGCAAAGCTGATTCTCCTTAGAACTGCAAACTCCAGATGGTGATGAGTTTGTGTTCCTTCCATTGAGGCTGGCTTGTTAAGCCAGTTGAGCTGGAAACAAGATTGGAGTTTGAGTCAGTTTTTGTTTGAGATAAGCTGTTCTGAGTAGCTGAGGAAGTAGAGCTTACTCGAAGTACTCAGAGCCTTTTTTTCCCCTAGAGATTTAGATTCTAACTTTCTCTATCCCTGGCTTTATTAACTCCACTTGTGTTGAAAATTTTGTTACCATTAATAAAACCTGATTTGTTTGGAAAAAGAGGCTGTTAATCTCCTTTCTTATTCAGCTGAGAGACATAACTGGAAAAGAGGCAGTTTGGAGAAGGGGAAACTCTGGACCTAGAGGTCCCCCATTATTTTCTGAACCCCAATATGATGGCGAGCTGCCCAATTAACTCCCCATGCTAAATTTGGCCCGGACAGCAGGAATAGAACAGCAGAAAGAAACCTGAGAAATTTACAGATGGGAAAACAAAGAGAAGCAGTGTGGTCCAATAGAGTCAGAGGGCCTGGGTTCAAATCCTGAATCTGCCACTTGTGTCACCTTGAGGATGGGGATAAGAACAGGGCTGTGATTTCATTGCTCTAAAAAATTACTGGATGAAGAAACTCCCTCATCCCATCAAGGTTAGCTTACCCTTTGCAGCTCACAGAAGACTGTACAAAGATAGGAAAATGAAAGCTATATGCAGAGTAAATACAAAATAATAAAGGGGCAGAGGACCATCCTTGACATAGGACTTAGAATGACCAGAGAACAGGACAGACGGATCAAGGAGTCAAGGGGCTATTAAAGTCTAGCTTGGCCAACTAGCTCTCAGGACAGACACAGCTAAGAAGTAAGGGGAGATGAAATTCTATAGCAGAAAAGTCACTTAGGCATGGCTACTACCTGAGGTCAGGACTATCTTTCAAAAAAAAATCTCCCTGACTCTCAGGCATCTTTCCCCCCACACACACCCCCAAAAGGAACTTTCCATTGTCAGGTGGTCACCCCATCTATCCTCTATAAAAGCTTTGGCTTTCCTTCTATTCAGGGAGGAGAAGGTTTGACCCCTCCTCCCCAAGGGTAAAGTCTTTTACTTACCCCTTGGCACTTTCTCTGGTGCCAAATAAAAGACCATTTTAAATCTTTTTTTTTTTTGGCAGGGCAATAAGGGTTAAGTGACTTGCCCAGGGTCACACAGCTAGTAAGTGTCAAGTGTCTGATGCTGGATTTGAACTCAGGTCCTCCTGAATCCAGAGCCAGTGCTTTATCCACTGTGACACCTAGCTACCTGACTGTTTTAATTCTAACTGGACTTTGTGTGAGAGTAATTCTTTACAGAGGAATACCTAAGGACCCTCACCACCGTTTCCCATGACATTTTTCTGGCACCCAACATGGGGCATGGGATCTTCCTCTTTCCTCTCACCATGAAACGCTGAAGAACTCCTTTCACTTATTTTCTCTCTCTCCTGCCTGACTCTATCCCTTGCCAGTGCTCTCAGAGGGATAAAGGTGGGGTCAGCTTTTCCACACAACGAGAAAAGCTTGGCCTAACATCCGAACCATATTTGGACCCTCTTTTGGGGCAGAGAGAGAATATTCCGAGGGATTTACCTTTGGGTGAACTCTGAACAATTGGGCTAAATTTGACCTTACAAACTTGGGAAAGCAATTGGACTTGGTTATGAACTAGAGAAAGCCCTCACGGCCTTAAACCAGATCAGTCCCGACCACACCAGAGTGGGCTCTAGTAAGGAAGCTCTCACAGCTGTTAGTTTGTTTGTGTGTCTTATAATACATTTATGTGTCTGTCAAATGACATACTTGTGTGTCTGGACAGAAAGTTCTTTTGCTTGTACTTGATAAACTTAATTCTAAGATCTCTCTGCCTTCCCCAGCTTGCCCAGGCTGGGAAGGTAGGTGAAGGGCAGACTGACTGCAGGATGTCTTTACATTGTGAACTACTAAGAATTTGAATCTGGCACTGGAATGTAAATTCTCTGCTGGGTATTCATGATCTTAGATGAACTTTGTAGAAGCTGGTTTTTTTAAGTAATTAATGTTGATGACGGTTTTCTTAATCTGTAAAGTAACCACTTCAATCCTCTAAAGTTAATCTCTTCAAGACCACAGGAAGGGTGAGTATGCTGGATTTTTTTTTTAATTTCCAAAATGGTTATAAGAACTAGAATCAAAATGGAGGACACCATGTGTCCTAAGCCCCCTCTTTTCATGGCAGTTTCTGCTCTGAAGGAAGGGAGCAATCTGATACCATCTAATACCTAAGGACTTAGTATGTTTGAAATCTGTTATATACGGCCACTTTTTAAATCTTTTGTAGTGGAACAGTTCGAAATCAGGAATTATTTGTAATGTGTAAATGTTGCAAAGAAAAAGATATATATTTTTTAAGTTTCTAACCATTGAACCATACTGTCTTAAGAGCAGCTTTTGCTTTTGATTTAAGTATTTAACTCTGGTAAATGGGCCATGCCCTGTCAGTGTTAAGACCCGAAGGACACAAAAGCCTGGGGAGGGGGGGGGGACTGCTGCAACTGAAGAAAAAAAATCGGCCACATTTTAGACTAAGTTATCTGCTAAGTTTCTAAGGTAAGGGGGTAGGTCCTAGCTCCTTAGAGAAAAAGAGGAAATAAAATTTTAAACATAGCTGGGAAACTCATCACGTTATCAAGTGTACTATAGGAATTTGTCGATAATAGTCTTTTTCTTTTGAAGTGCTAAAAGTATTAGGCCTTAAAAAGTTAAAATGTTCCATTTACTGTCTCATGAAGCATAATGATAGAACCTGTTCCCCACAGTTTCAAGGACCACATGACTGAAGGTCCTTGTATAGGGCAAATGTTATAGGAATGATTTTCCATGTAAAGTATAGAGTAAACGCACATGCTTTTAATTAAGAACACCTGATTGGTAATTAATTGATTTTGTTTCAAGGTTTTTTTTAATTCCTAATATTGTTTTAAGGTATTTTGTTTCTAAATTTTCTTATGATGTATAAATTGGTGAACAATTGTATCAGCTTTGGGAGAAGAGCAATTTCTCTTATGATCTGAATATCAAATTTTAAAAAGAAATTTTTTCTGGTAAAATGGGAAATCTGAGTTTACCTGTGTTTGTTATTTAATCTGGAATTAGAACATGTGTGGGGCTGCATGCAAACTAGTTGAGTCACCATAAGGATGTTCCCATTGTTTTAAGGCATTTTGAAGGCAGTATCCCACATTTATGCATACATGGTTAATAACTGAAACTATAGGGGGAAGCTAGATGGCGCAGTGGTTAAAGCGCTGGCCCTGGATTCAGGAGTACCCGAGTTCAAATCCAGCCTCAGACACTTAACACTTACTAGCTGTGTGACCCTGGGCAAGTCACTTAACCCCCATTGCCCCGCAAAAACCCAAACAAACAAACAAAACAAAAAAAATAACTGAAACTATATACTGTTATGTGAAACATTTTCTAGTCCGTTCTCTGTTTGCAATTTGGAATTATTTACACTTATCCCAACTCTTTTGTTGGTTGTTATTAAGCATTTGCTTAACATAAGTGCAAATATTATTAATGCTTGCTATCAAAGATAACTTGCAGTACTGATTATTGGAACTGGCTATTTAAAGATTATGGGTCTGTTAACTGTTATTATTCTGAGTCTGATTTAAAGTATGATCATTCAGGAATACTACTGAGCCAATGTGCCATGGTGCCAGCAACTCTAAGGGGTTTTTCAGGTGGTGGATTGTCATGGGAAAGACTGGGAAAATGACTTTTGGCAAAAGGCTGAGGTAGGATTCTCCTGACTCAATTTCCCCAATATGAAACATGGAATGAAAATTATCCCACCTGGCTGATCTTAAGCCTTGCCCACTGCAATTGGCTATCTATACAACTTCTGCCTGGAGTAGACATGAAGCTTAGGGAAGCTTTATTCCCTGAGAGCTTTGTCCCTCTTCTTTTATGGCAAATTCCTTTAATCATGTCATGTGCTCAGCATGAACACAGTATTGGATCTTCATCCCTTAGGTTTGTACTGTAAACGGGTTACCATAGTGAGATGCAGGCATAATGTTTAAACTATTTAACCTAAAAATTCTAGTCCTTTTTATATTCTAAACAAGTAAAGTGTATAAGAATCTGGTTTTGTCATCTGTCTACTATTAGTTATGCATTTTAAAACTAAATCATAAACACCTTAAATACAACTTATTTGACATGCACTCTTTGGAAATTAATTACTTAAGTGTCACCTTAAGTCCTTTACTACAATTGAAGTTAAGTTGGTAACTTTTATGTAAATTCATTTGTGGTCATCTTTTTATGCAATTACTTTAGATCAAAGGGTATTTAGATTTGTACTTCCAAAATGAAGCAATCAGGAACCAGTGAAGTAAATCCACTGAAGAGGTGCCCTGAAGCCCCTGCAAATGCCATGGGCAATGAACAGTGGGATTTTTTATGATGGACACTCATGAACAGCTCCTTATTCCTAACATGGGATCCTAGGGTTCCTGGCATTTCTCTTGGTGGACCCCCTTTCTCCCTATAGTCCTTTTGATTTTTACCCTTGCCTCTTTAACCTCTTGGCAAAGTGTCTCATCCAGGCTCAAGGCTTCAACCTTTTGGCAGCTACACCCATGCCTATACATCTCCTGACCCTCCAGACCAGGCCACTTCTTCCCCTGTGATTTCTTCAATCCCATTCAGCTTGAAGCAGTTACAGAAGAAGAATCTTTGCCCCCTTTGCTCTTACATACAGAGAAGTGGGGAATGACATGGGGTTTAGGATGACCAGATAAGAGGACAGACATATCAAGGAATCAAGGGATTATTAAAGTTTAGATTGGCCAACTAGATATCAGGACAGAGACACCTAAGAAGTAAGGGGAGATAAAATTCTATAGCAGGACAGTCAGTTAGGTGTGGCTGCTACCTGACCACAGCTAGGAGACAGAGATAACTCCAGAGGTCAGGCTATCATTCCCCCCAAAAAAATTCCCCTGACTCTCAGGAATCTTTCCCACCCCACCCCCAAAAGGAACTTTCCATTGTCAGGTACTCACCCCATCTATCCTCTATAAAAGCTTTTGCCTTCTTTCTGTTCAGGGAGGAGAAGGTTTGACCCCTCCTCCCCAGGGGATAAAGTCTTGGACTTACTCCTTGGTCACTTTCTCTAGTGCCAAATAAAAGACCATTTTCATTCTAACTGGACTCTGTGTGAGAGGAATTCTTTACAGAGGAATTCTTAATGAGCCCCACCACCTCTTTCCCCATGACAATCCTAATATGTGAGGAAATAGAGGAGAGCCAAGTCCTAGAGCTCAGCCTTAAAGGAAGCTAGTGATTCCAAGAAGCAAAGGTAAAGGGGTGCCTTCCAGGCTTGGGGGAACCATCTCTGCAAAGGCATGGAGACTGGAGATGAGACATGGAGTCTTGTGAAAGTATCAGTAGGTTTGTGTGTCAGGACAAATCCAGGGAATATGGAGAAAAGCTGGGATTTGAACCTAGGGTCTCTGTCTTCAGCCACAGTGGTCTCTCCATTACACTGTGCAACTTCTCTGAGGCATCATAAGATTTAGAGCTGGAAAGGGCTCTAAGAGACCATTTCGTCCTGTGGGTCCCCACCAGGGGTGTGCTGGTAAAATGTTTAACAACCAGTTCTTTGAAACCCATGACACACTTTTAAATTTAATCTGCAGTATGTTAACAGTTTTCCCCATCACTTGCTTAAGTTTATGCAATCAACAAAATAACAAATGAAGCCTTGATGTCTATGTGGCATTTGACAGTTTCCAAGGTGTAAATTCCAACACTCACAATTTAATCATCAGAGCCAGTAAGAGGTGGCTCCAGCACACCCCTAGATTCCTGATTGTTACTCAAAGACTCCTCAAGCTCTGTCATGTTACTTCACGGGGTCTCTATCCAGTCATGTATTTCTCAGTCATGGGGTACCAAGAGTGTAAATATCAGGGTGGTTTTAGAGGGAGAAGAAAGGCATGCTTCCCATGAAAAGTTTGGGAATCACTA
Organism: Dromiciops gliroides; assembly: GCF_019393635.1. Classification (NCBI taxonomy): domain Eukaryota; kingdom Metazoa; phylum Chordata; class Mammalia; order Microbiotheria; family Microbiotheriidae; genus Dromiciops; species Dromiciops gliroides. The sequence goes on along the minus strand of NC_057864.1, from coordinate 16,441,304 downwards.
ATCTCCAATCTTTTTATTTCCCAAATGAGGAAACTGAAAGGGGGACCTGGGAGTTGTCTAGACTTTCCCAAGGTCAAATGAGTAATAAGTAACAGTTAGAATGTGAACCAAGGTCCTTCCACATCAAAAATCCAAAAGGGCAGGGCTAAGGAAAAGGGAGTTGGGGAAAGAATGGGGTTTCAGTCCTGAAGCCCAGCCTCAGATACTTCCTGTTTGACCACAAGCAAATAACTTCTCAATGAGCCTCAGTTTCCTCACCTGTAAAATAGGGTTACTACCACCAAGGAGCACCTGAAATAATGTCTAGAAAGAACTATGTAAGTCCCAGCCCTTCTTCTTCCTGCCGCACTTTCCAAACACAGCACTAGGATGGCTTTAAATCTTACAAATAGAACCCTTTGCCTGAGGCCAGTAAAGAAAGTTGACTTTGTTCTTTTTGTGGTCTTAGACAAGGAGAGAAGGAGGGGTCAGCTGGGTGAAATGAATGTGGAGGCAGAGGATTTTCTTTCCCTTGTTTGCAAGGGGCTGAACTATTGTCTGCACAGAACTTGGTCCCATGACCTTGGGAGACTTCCTCCTACAAATTCCCCAGTATTCTTATTGTGGTCATGGTGGTTGTTCTCAAAAGGAAGACTATTTTGAATGATGATAAATTCAAAGGGAGTCCACCCAGGATTCTCTAGGGAGCTCCACCCACTGGTGACTGGAAAGTCTAGTTATGATTTTCCCTACTCATAACAGTTAAAAAATGTGCTTCTCCAGCAGACAATGGAGGCATTTAAGGCTCTTTCCTTAGAAATAGGGGTGGTTTGGTCAACTTCTCTCATAACATACTTAGCTCTGGGTGGGGAGCACCCGTTACCTTGAACTTGGAAGTAGCCAAGTTCAATCAAAGCAGGAGTAATTACATGTTTCAAGACATTTATTCCCTTCATTTATTCATTCAACTGGCATGAGAGGAAGAGGACTTGGGTTCAAATCCTACTTCTGACAGATACTATATGACTGTGAGAACTGAGGTTCTTCTGTAAAATGAGGGGACTAGGCTAGATGGCCCTGAGGTACCTTTCCAGATCTAGAACTATAAGCATTTATTAATCCCCTACTGTGTGCCAGGCATGGTGCTAGGTGCAAGGAATATCGAGAGAAGGAAAGGGAACAGTGCCTGCCCTTGGGGAGTTTAGACTCTACCTGGGAGCAACAATAAATACTCAGATAAGTAAATATGAAGCCTATGGAAAGTAGCATCTGGATGGGACAATGATAAGGGGGGGGGGGTTCAGGAAGGTCTTATTTATGGAGGTGGCTCCTGGGCTGAATCTTAAAACCAAAGAGTCCAAGGGGTAGAAGTGAGGAGGTAGAGTCCAGGCAAAGGCAGGAGATAGAATGTTGTAAACAGGAAAAGGCCAGTTGGTTGGGCCATAAAGTGAATGAAGGGGAATACTATTGTCATCAACCTGGAAAGAAAAACTGGAGCCAAACTCTGAAAGGCTTCAAATGCCAAACAGGGGAGTTCTTTTTTATCCTGGAAGCAAAAGGGAAACATTGAAGCTTCTTGAGCAGGGGAGTGATGTAGTCACATTTTAGGAAAATCAACATGGCAGCTATGGGGAGGATGGGCTAGGGAGGGGAACCCAATGAGAAGATGGTATAAACAGTCTAGGTAAGTGGTAATGAAGCTTAAATTGGGGCAGCCATTGGATGAGTGTAGAGGATGGGATGTGTACAGGGAACATGCAGATAGAATTTCTTTTTGATGAGTTTGTTATTGATGTCTATTGCTTTATACATCATCATAGTTATCCCCAGTATACATTCCCTGCCTCTCTCTCCCTCCCAGAGAACCATCCCATACAAGAAATAGTTTCGGATGTTTTTTTCTAGGCAATTGGGGTTGTGACTTGCCCCAAATCACACAGCTAGGGAGTATCTGAGGCTGGATTTGAACTCAGGTCCTCCTGACTCCAGGCTAGAGTTTTATCCACTACAACCACCTATATGTTACCTATAGTCTTTAATATATATAGAGAGAGAGATGATATGGTGGGAAAATGGGGTACAGGTTGGGGTTGGGGTTCTTGGGAATTCCTCTTTAAAGAATTACACCCTCTTGCACACAAAACATAGTTAGAATAAGGTGATAGTTTATTTAGGAGCAAGGGAAGGGAAGGGTGGGGGGAGGGAAACCATGAAAGAACTCCTTGGACTTTTCATGGGGAGATTTGGCATAAAGCACATGGTTCAGAGGTACCAAATCTCCTCGAACAGGAGACCGGAAGGTACTTTTATAGAGGACTGATGGGGGTGGCCCATCTGCCCGTGAAAAGTTCCTTTAGTGAGGGAGGACCATCCCCCACTGGTGGTAGCTGGGGGAATTGGGTGAGCAGTGGAGGACCATCCCCCACTGGTAGTGACTAAAGGAATTGGGTGAGGGGTGGCTACAGATCCCTCTTCAGAGCACAAAGGCTGAAGCCACACCCAAACTTATCTCCCCCGGATAAGGGAGACCAGAATGAAGGGTAGGAATCCCAAGCTAGCTCAGTCCGATTTGGTTCCTCTAGGCGTTATCTGTCCTCTGGTTTAGTTTCTCAAGGAGAAGATTCCTCGGTGTGCCCCAGAGAAATTCTGGGGTGCTCTGCGCCCCATGACATATATAAGAGGGGAAAAAATCAGCACAATTGATTAATACATTGAGAAAGTCCAAAATCATGTGCAATGTGTAACACCTGTAAACCTCCCACCTCCTTGAAGGTGTGGGTTGGGGTCCTCTTATTTTTCTTCATTTGAATCCCGCTTGATCATTATAGTTTTGTTACATTCATTTAAAAATGTTTTGTGTGTGGTTGTTCTTTCCATTTACATCGTTTTATATATATATACATATATATGTATATATATATATATATTTCTTTTAGCTCTGCTTCACTCTGCACCAATTCATATAGATCTTTCCAAAATTCTCTGAATTCATCACATTCATTGTTTTTTACAGGACAGAATTATTCCCTTACATTTATGCACCATAATTTGTTTAGCCATTCCCCAATCAATTACCAGCTTACTTTGTTCCTAATTCTTTGTCACAAAGAGTACTGCTATAAATATTTTGGTGTATAAGAGTTCTTTCTTCTTATCAATGGCTTCCTTGGGGTACAAGTCCAGTAATGGAGTCTCTGGTTCAGAGAATATGGGCAGTTTAGTCACTTTATTTGTGTAATTCCAAATTGCTTTCCAAAATGATTTTACTGTTTCACAGGTCCACCAATAATGTATTAGTGTGTTTATTATTCTGCAACAATAGCAGGTAGAACTGACAAGACTTGGCAAAAGATTAGAGATATGGGGTGTGGGAGAGTAAGGAGTTCAAACAGACTCTGAGATTTCCAACCTGGGTGATTGGATCATGGTGCCCTCAACAAGAGAGGAGTTTGGAGGAGGGTTGGAAAGGTATTGCATTCTATTTTGGACATGGTGACATAATAATATTTATGATGCCTTAGGGCATGCAAAGCATTGTAAAAATATTATTCCACTTGATCCTCACAATGTTGCTGAGAGGCTGGTGATATTCTTATCCCTATTTTGCAGATGAGAAAACCGAACTAAATACAGATTAAGTGACTTGCCCAGGGTTGAACCGATAGTAAGTGTCTGGGGTGAGGTTTGAATTTGGGTCTTCCTGACTCCAAGACTGGCACTATTCACTGCAACACCTCATTTTCTCATTGAGATGAGGTTCCTATGAGATATCCAGGTAAGATAGCCGGACTGTAGCTGGAGATGAAGGCTGCATCTGTAGATTTGTGAATCATCATGTGGGGAGTTAAATATTTATTAATCATCTACTGAGTGCAGAAGTCTATACTAGAATCTGAGGTAAGTGCTTAGTCTAGATCAGACTTGACGACATGGTTCTCAGTCTAGTTGCCTCATCAAAACTACAGGTGACAGGGGGCAGCTAGGTGGTGCAGTGGATAAAGCACCGGCCCTGGATTCAGGAGGACCTGAGTTCAAATCCGGCCTCAGACACTTAACACTTACTAGCTGTGTGATCCTGGGCAAGTCACTTAACCCCCATAGCCCCACAAAAAACTCCAAAAAAAAAAAAAAAAAAAACTACAGGTGACACAGGATCACAGATTACTAGGTAACAGAATTTCAGAGGCCATCTCATTGAAGGCAAGCTTCAAACCTAGGTACCCCCCCTTCCACATCCAAAACACTGAAGCCACTGAAGCTCTGATGCGTCCAATTACTCATCCTATGAACTAATTGTCCCCATGGGCAGAACTAACCAAAATGGGCTGACTTTCAAAGAGACACAAATTAGGAAAACCCTCCCATCAATTAGAGTTAGCTAACAGTAATGGGGCTCCCCTTCCGGGGACATCTTCAAATCATCAAAGGCTGGACAGGTGCTTCTCAGATACGTGTGTTATAGAGCTATGGGAAGGACCAGAGGTGGTTTTCAGCTTCGAGATGCAGGGAAGATGATGTTGAGAAATCTGAGTGATAGACCTTAGTATCCAAAGCTGCAGCATGAGAAGGAACCATTCTGCACCCTGAGGCCCATGAGGAAAGGCACATACTTGCCAGTTTGAGGCCATCACTGGAAGGCTCCAGCCCAGGAGAGCCCTTCCCCCATTTGAATTCTAGGGCCCCTCCAGGCTCTGCTGCTCACCTGGCATTTAATTATCCTCTGCCTGCTTAAAACAAGCTAGAATTGCTTTTAGATGCAGCCCTTCCCAATAGGCACAATTTCGCCACTCAATCTGATTCAGCAAGCATTTATTAAGCACCTACTTTTTGCAAGGCAGATTATGCGGAAACCAAGGAAAGTCCTACCTTCAGAGGGGTTACATTCTAAATAGGTTCTACCACAAACAGACAAGTAAATAGTAATAACAATAATTGCTAGTATTTATATAAGGTTTTACAGTTTGCAAAGCAGCATTTCACACATACAGGACACCCCAAAAGCCTTAGGACCATTCTGAGCTATTACTGCACTAAGACTTTGGGGACGCGTAAGATCTCATTTGATGTACATTACATACATGAATAGGGTCAAGACCATTTGAAAAGGGAGAATTAAATCAGCCAAGGCTTTTGTAGAGCCAAGCCATGAGGGATTCCAAAAGGCAGAGATGAGGAAGGAGCGCATCCAAGCTTGTGGGGTAATCTCCGCAAAGGTAAGGAGATGAGAGGGGGAGTGCTCAGTTTGGGGGTGTCTGGCACAATGCATTGGTCAGTCTGGCAGGGTGGGGAGTGATGTGAGACCCATCCGCAGAGACAAATGGGACCTACGTCCTAGAGGGCTGAGAAATAAAAAATAAATGCTCGACTTTCTGTAAGTCACTTAACCTCTCTAGGCCTCATTGATTGACTCATCTGTAAAGAGCATTAAATGGCCTTAGATGTCCCCATCAGCTCTGAGTCCTGTGATTTTGAATTTAATTGTTGAATTTGTATCTCCTACAATATCAGCATGGAGTGTGTGCCCAAGTGGTGATGAAGCTGGTGCTGGTGATGGCGCTGCTGCTGCTGCTGCTGATGATGATGATAGGGATCGGCAGCTACGTGGTACAATGGATAGACCCCTGGTTCTGGCGTTGGAAAGACCTGAGTTCAAATCCAGCCTCAGATACTTACTAGCTGTGTGACCCTAGGCAAATCACTTAACCCATCCCTGCTCCAGGAGACTCTGTGGAACTATAGGCTGCAGAAAAGGTGACCTGCATTACTGGAGTTCCCAGTACCAGTGAAATCATGAGCCTATTCCCCTGTCCCTAAAATTGGTCTTAAGGGGCTAACAGAGTCAGGTGACCTGGCTTCAAAGCCCAGTCAAGCCATTCCCCCTACCTGTTCGAAGTCTCCAGGCCTCAATTTCCTCTTGGACTAGCCAGCCTCTGAGGGACCTTCTTTTCCTCTCTGGGACTATGATGCTATTAGGCTCTTATTTCATGAGTTTGCTATGAGGATCTGATGAAATGAGAGACACAAAGAGATTCCTTAGTGAAGTTAAATAAATGTCAGCTCAGTTCTTAGCATCATCAGGGCTTATTTCCAGAGAATGAGCCTCATGAAGAAAATCTCTCTAGTTTTTAGTGCTTCCCCTTCCCCCTCCCCTCCATCTTCCCCCACTCTTCCATTCTTCCCCCTCCTCTTCATCTTCTCCACCCCCCCTCCTCTGGTGCCCTGAGGACTGCAGGAGAACCTACAGATCTGAATCTCCATCCCTTCTTGGCCACTCCCATAAGGCTTCAGTTCAAAGAAACCGGCAGCATTTCATCACCTCGGGCAAATCTCATTTCCTTTCTGACTACCTATAGAGAGATTGTTCTTAGAGCTGTGGGAACCAGTGCCCAGCTCTGGAGATGGCTCTGTTTGTAATTATTCACAGAATCAGAGATCTACAGCCAGAACGCTGGGACCTCTGAGATATCTAATCCAGCCTCCTCATCTTACAGAGGGGGAAACTGAGACACACCAGTTCTATCCTTTGTTGGGCTTGTTGGCAGATGTTCACAGGATTCTAATCACCACCTTTTGTCTTGGTAGCTGCCTGCTTCCCCCAGGAATTCTGATCCATCTAGCCCTTGATTTAAGAAATTAAGACATAGCACCTCTGAAAGTGACCCCAAAGGGTCGGTTTTAATGTAAAAGTGAGGAAATGGAGAGCTGTGGTCAGGAATGCTTGCTGCAACTAGAAGAAGCAGATGTACCATACCAGGAAAGAGGTGATTGCCTTAGGCTGATGAGGGAATGATGGCAATCACAAGATAGGCTCTGATTCCATAATGGTGGTGCATTCCATGGTCCTGGCCTTGAATTGGGATGTCATGCTCCTGGTGCTCTGTCTGCCCCTTCTCTGCCTCAGTGGGTACCAGGCTTTGGGCTGTTAGTAGGAATCAGGAGGGGAAGTGAGAAATCGACAGTGGGGGGACTTGGTAGCAAGGGAGGGAAGAGATGCTGGCAATGAGGCCAAGGACTTATGAGATGGGAAGGTGCTAGGACATAGATTTCAGTCCCTGAAGCCAGGGCTCAAGAAATGGCTGAATCTGAGTCAAGTTCAGAGGCAGAGGGATTGAATGAATGAATGAATGAAGTAAAGTAATTATTGAGGCCTTACTTGGGTGCCAGACACAAAATGGAAGTCATGGTAGATTTTCTCTCCATATCTGGCTTATCTTTGTCTCAACCCCTTTGCCAAAAGGTACCTTAGCTGTGGTGAGGAGCAGGGGGTCCCTGGGGCTATAGAACTCTAAAAGAACCAGGCCATTAGGTCATGAAGAATGGTAGTTCTCATCACAGTCCAAGTTCATGATCTTTGTGTTGTAGGTACTAAAAACATATCTCTTTATCCTTTCAAACACCCCAGAAAGTAGATACTACTATTTCCCCATTTTAAAGATTAAAAAATTAAGGGAGACAGAACTGAAATGACTTGTCCAAAATCATACAGCTATGAATGTCTGAGGCAGGATATGAACTCAGATCTATTGTGAATCCAAGTGTAAGGCTCCATCCACTAAGCCACTTAGCCTCTTAGGAATCTTGAGACCAATCCTACTGGGTGCTTGAGTCAAATATCAGCTGGAAACTATGTTGTATTGTTTTTATTCCTTTGTGTAGGTATAGGAATGGAGGGCTGAGCAAATTGAATTACAATTTCCCTACAATTCCTTCATTTGGAGCATCTGCTTAGTCCTTGAGTTGCCTAAATCCAGAAGAAGCTGAGGTCACCTGGTTGTTTAATGGGTGTCTCCTCCTTTTATCTATCTGCCTATCTATCTATCTTTATCTATTCATTTATGCATTTAGCTATCTGTTTATACATTCATCCATTTATTTATTTACTCATTTATTCATTTGCCTATTTCCTATTCATTCATCCATTTATTTATTCATTTATCTATTTGCTTTTTCATCCAGTTATTTACTCATTTATTTACTCATTCATTCATCTGTTTGTTCATTCAGTCATTCATTTTTATGAGATCGATGATTTCATCACTATATGAAGCTTCCACTGACGAGCTCCCTCTCCCACTCTGCCATCTTAGGGAGCAACCTGGGACCTTGAAGATTAGGTGACTTGCCCACAGTCCCATAGCCAGTGTGTGTCAAAACTGGGCCTTGGGGGGGCAGCTAGGTGGCATAGTGGATAAAGCACTGGCTTTGGATTCAGGAAGACCTGAGTTCAAATCCAGCCTCAGACACTTGACACTAGCTGTGTGACCCTGGGCAAGTCACTTAACTCTCATTGGCCTGCCAAAAAAAAAAAAAGGACAAAAAAAAAATACTGGGCTTTGAAACCTTCCCAACTCCAAGTCTGGCTCTCAGTCCCCTGTGCCACATTCCCTCTCTGATGTTTTGTTATGTATTATTTATGGCTATCCTATGTCAGAAATAAAACTCAATATATAGTGGAGTATGTTCCATCAGTTTGTGTGAGGAGCAACTCCATTAGACCCAGGGTAAATAACCAGTGATCATTAAAATATAGTCAATAGAAGGAAAAGTTGAGGTTGGATGGTAGCTGAGAGCAGATTTTTATTGGGCAAATGTACACTAACCATACATCTTAGATGGATAAGGTGGTATAGTTACTTACAATCAATCAGTCAACAAGCATTTATTGAGTGACTACTACTGTGTTAAGTACTGGATATACAAAGAAAGGCAAAACCCAGTCCCTGCCCTCAAAGAGCTCACAGTCTAATGGAGGAGAGAAAGTGCAAACAACTATGTACAAACAAGATGCAGACAGAATAAATAGGAAATAAACAACAGAAGAAAGATACAAGCACTGTGGGGGAGGATCAGGAAGGCAGATTTTGGCTGGATCTGGAAAGAAGCCAGAAAGGTCAGGGGAGGAGATGAGGAGTAAGAGCCTCCCCAGCGTGCGGCACCGCCAGAGAAAACCCCGAGTCTGGAGAGGGGATGGCTTGAGGAGCAGCAGAGTAGGTGGGGGCAGATTGGGGTGTAAGAGGTGAGAAGGACTCAAAAAACCAAACAGAGGATTTTGTCTTTGATCCCGGAGGTGATGGGGAACCCCAAGAGCTCATTGGATAGGGGCAGCCTGGAGAGAGGCAAACCTGGACGACAGTCATGTTGGCGGGGACTGGTCCAGTGCTCAAGCCTTCTTTTTGAATAGCATTCGGTTAGTTGCTAATACTGCCCCCTGGTGGTCAAATAGGCCATATGCACCTAATAGGGCAAGGAATGGATGCATGATTTCATTGGTATAAGGAAGTACCAAGTGAAGGAACACCCTCCATCAGAGCAGGTAGATAACTTCTCGGGAACTGATAGTCTTAGAGAGATATCTAGGGGTTAAGAGGTTAAATGACTTTCTCAGGGTCACACAGTTTGTGTCAGAGACAAAAACTGAACCCTTCTCTTCCTGGCTTCAAGGCTGTCTCTAGAGGGTCTGCTTGGCCACACTGTTTCTGAGATGACCACGGGGCCCTTTCCGCCATTGTGAAGGATGGTTCACCAAGCTCGTCTGATACTGAAACGAAATGGAATAGTTATGATGCAATGGAAAGGACAACAGATTTCAGGTCAGAGGTCAGTGAGTTATAACATTAGTGTCAAGTCAAGAAGCATTAATTAGTCACCTCCTATGTACCAGCAGGTAAATGCTGGAAGAGATCCTACAGAGTTGGAAGAGACCTCACGGATCATTTTATGGATGAGGAAACTGAGACCTACGGAGAATAAGTAGTTTGCCCAAGGTCCCCTCAGCACTAACTAGAAAAGCTAGGATTCAAACCCAGGACTCATCCCCCTGGGTCACCCTACCAGGAGCTGGATTTGAATCTTGCTTCCTGCCTCATTAAGGACAAGACATCTTTCTTGTTTTCAGTTTCTTCATTTGTAAAACAAGAAAGTCATTTTACTGGATGTTCTCCAACATCCTTTCTGCCTCAAACTCCAAGGATCCTATGAGAAAATGATGTTGAAAGAGGGGAGGGAGGAGATGAAACGGAAAAGTATGATTAATTCTGCTAATTCAATAAGAACCTAATTTCAGAATGGTGTTAGGAAATCAGATGGGCTACAGGAAGAGGAGGCAATGGCCCAGTTTTGGCAAATCCACTAAACTTACAGGAAAGCTTCATAGACCCATAGGTCTAGATCCCGGATCTAGAACGGGAAGGGACCTCAGAGGCCATCTGGTTCAACCCCCCATTTTACAGATAAGGAAACTGAGGCAAAGAGGAGTTATGTGACTTGTCTAAGGTTACCCAGATAGTGAGCATTAGAAGTGAAATTTGAACCCAGGTCTTCTTAATTCAGAGCCAGTACTCTTTTGGGGCTTTGGAGATTACCTCATTTAACCCCTTCTTTTTTCAAAAAAGGAAACTGAGGTTTAGAGAGGTTAAGTGGTAAGTGACTTATCCAAGATCACAGTCAGTCAGCAGCAGAACTAGTACCCAAACCCTCTGATTCTCAGTCCAATGCTCCTTCGATATTATTTCCTACCTGCTGAAGTACTTACTTCCTACAGTCTCCCCAACATGGCCTTGCCTTTGGAACAGAAATGAGAACCCCACTTCTGGCTCCCCATCTCCCTATACCCTAATACAGCTCTGTTAGGTGAGCCTTTGACCTCACCCAGCCAGGAACCAGACCTCCATGGTACTTCCTGAAGTCTCTTTTTTTTTTTTTTTAGTGAGGCAATTGGGGTCAAGTGACTTGCCCAAGGTCACACAGCTAGTAAGTGTTAAGTGTCTGAGGCTGGATTTGAACTCAGGTACTCCTGACTCCAGGGCCGGTGCTCTATCCACTGTGCCACCTAGCTGCCCCCTTCCTGAAGTCTCTTCACTGGGACCTTCCCTCCCCACTCCATGGTTAGGCACCCCTTTTAGCTGCTGTCTTTCTCTATTAGAATATAAGCTCCCTGAATGCAGGCACAGCTTGTTTGGGTTAGCATAGAGCCTGATATATAGCAAGCACTTAGTAAATGTTCATTCTCTCTTTCTTTCCCCCCATCTCTCTATTCCCCCATTCTGCTCCTATCTCTCTTGTCTCTCTCTTACCCTGCCTTCCTCCTTCTCTCTCTTCTGTTTCCCTCTTTCCCTGTCTCTCCTTCTCTCTCTCTTTCCCTCCTCCCTCTCTTTCTCTTCCTCTCCTGCCCTGTTCATTGGTCATTCAAACCGTGGAGGGCTAATTCATCCCTGGGCTCTGGCGTGTCTGTATGGGAAAGGTGCAAAGTTGTCATTGGGTGTTTTCCCAGTGATTCTTCCTATTTTCTGCCTCCTTGACAAGCTGGAGTCCACACCTGTCCATTCTCTCCTTTTCCATGGGCACAAATGCATCCAAGTAGCCCTTGTATGGCAGGAAGAAGGGGAAGCATGAAAGCAATCTGTTTAAATAGAGCTGAATGGCCAAGGGCCCGGTTCTACATCTTAGTATAAGGACAGGCGGGAGGCTCCCATTTTGTCACTAGACAGGAAGCCACAGTCTGTGGTGATGCTCTGAGCTTATCTCTCTGCTCCAGCCTCTGATAAAGATTTCGGCTCTTTCCACATCACAAACCTCACCAGGAAATTGCCTGGGATGGAACAGTTGAGTCCCGTCACACAGCTCTGGCAGTCTCCTCTTGACTGTGACACTGAGCAGCTTCGTGATGACTGAAGAAAGTTTGTAGACAACTGCCCCAAGGAGTAATCTGGAAGGTTTTGCTTCCTCACCTCCATCCAAGTGACCTTGAGTGTTGAGTCCTCTGTACTCATAGATGACCACGCTAGCTTAAGCCCCCATCACCTCTTTCCTGGACAGTTGTTAAGAGTTTCTTCGTTGGTTTTCCTGCCTGCAGTCTCTTCCCTTTCCAATTCATTCTCCAAACAGCCGCCCAAGTGATCTCTCTCAAGTTCAGACCATGTCACATCCCTACCCAAAAGGTGGCAGTGGGTCCCTATTGTCTCTAAGATCAAATATAGACCCCTCACTTTATTTATCTGTGCCCATGTTATTCTTCCACCCCACCCCAATTGGACATAAACTCTCTGAGGGAAGAGATTGATTCTTTTTTATTACAACCATTTTTCAATGATATCTTTGGTTTTTTATGTGACTCGTATTTCCCAATGTATCCCTCCACTCAGGGCCTCCCAGAGAGCCATGCCTTAGAACATCAAGGGGCCCTGCAAAAAATGTTACCATAAAGAAGTAACTCAGCTTCTCTTGGAGTCAGTCAAGGCCAGATCCATTGAATGCTGCTCATAGGAGCCCCCACACTCATTTTGCTTTTCTGTCTGACTCTCCCCCAAGCCAGGAAGCTTCTCCCATTACAGAACAGAGGACACATCAAAGCCTACATTCTGAGGGTTTTTTTAATTTTACGATTTAATAGCAGTTGGCTTTCATTTCTGGAGACATGGAAGTCTGGAGGAAAGACGGTTCCTATAAAACTGAGCTTGCCTTCCTGGGCTGCTGAGTGACACTTAATGGGCTTCAATTCCACCCACTCAGACCGCCTGACAGGCCCCCCCAAAATGCTTTCTTCCATCCCTCTGGATGAGGTCCGGCCCAAGGGTTTGTCCTTGGCCTTGGTTCACATTCCTCAGGGTTTCCTCAGATCTGGGGAGGGGAACGTGGACAATTACTGGACTACCTCCCCCTCGCCCCCCCCCAGGAATTCTCCTCTTTGAACTTAACTCACAGGATGTTGATGCTATAGGGAGCCTCAGGAATCATCTGATCACCTCCCCAAAATCACACAGCCGTCCAAGCCACAGATTCACAGGATCCTAGATCTAAGGCCAGAGGGGTCCTCAGGAACCATCTAGTCCAACCCCTACATTTTATAAAGGTGGTAAAGTGGGGGCATGATTGGCCCTAAGCCACACAGCCATGGCACAGTCAGAGAACTAGGACCCAGGTCTCCAGCATTCCCCTCCCCCATCCTCAGAGACCATTCCAGTGCTGAAAATGTCCCCCAAAGTGGCCCCCTGGGAAAGCAGGAGTTAGGTTTCAGCTTTCCTTTCTTGCCTCTGTAGCTGACACACTCCACTCAGCCTACCAGAGCCAGGCCAGCTATGTCCCTCCCCACTCAGGATTCTAGGGGGACCCTTGAGGGATTAGAAAACTCCATGTATTTTCATTGCCTTTCCCAAACCCAGAATCCTTTCCCTCCTCATCTGTCTCCTTTCTCTGGCTTCCTTCAAGTCCCAGCTAAAACACCACCTTCTACAAGGAGCCTGCTTAATGCTAGTGCCTGTCCTCTGTTAATTATCTCCAATTTCTCCTGTATATATCTTATTTGGACATTGTTTGTATGTTATCTTCTCCCATTAGACTGTAAACTCCTGCCTTTATTTGTATCCTTGGCCTGGTACATAGTAGGTATTTAATAAATGCTTATTGACTCTACTGGACTTGATGACCTGACCAGACTCTCTACTGAATCAGCTAAGACTCATTCCAAGCATGGTTTTCCCCTACTATTAGCCATCAATGACTGATACCCTAGTCCCATTTAACCAATTAACATCAATTAACCTTTTTTTTTTTTTTTTTTTGGTGAGGCAATTGGGGTTAAGTGACTTGCCCAGGGTCACACAGTTAGTAAGTGTTAAGTGTCTGAGGCCGGATTTGAACTCAGGTACTCCTGAATCCAGGGCTGGTGCTTTATCCACTGCGCCATCTAGCTGCCCCCTCTAGCTGCCCCCTCAATTAACCTTTTTAAAGAGATATAACAAGGACAGAAGTACAAACATTTCCCCCACACATCTCAGGGGTGTTTCCTCATACTACATAACACTGGTCTCACCAAGTTCATATGACATTTCTGCTGATGAGCCCCCAGTTTATCTTTGACCCCAAGATCACTCAAGAGCTCTTCTTGCTCCTCGAGCCATTGGCATTGGGATGGCTGTAAGATCTATCATGGACTCAACTCCCAGACTCCTGGCCACTCACACTTTCTGATGCCTGGAAGTTTACTTTCCTGACCTTTCGAAACTCACAAGGTCATCAGGTTGGAGCTTTCAGATCAATCTCAACTAAAACAAAAGAACAAATACCAAACTGAGGTCAGTATTCTTGGGGCCACATGACACTCTCTGAGGGAGAAGGTCTAAGATCTCTCTCTCTCGTAGCATTGTCTCTCACCTGATTCTGTAAGCAAGAGGAGTCCAACCTAGGTCCAAACAAATGAGAGAAAGGCCTAGACTAACTGTGGCCATTGGAAAGCAATCCCAACTTCTACCATCCCAAATTCTACAATTGCAGCAAGTTGGAAAGGCTGCTGTCCGCTGTATTGTTAGCAGAACAGAACTGGTTACAATGTCTACACATGCTTCAAAGTCTCTCCGAGGCTTCTGTGCCTGATAACATATCATCCAATTACCCTGAAAACAGGCTCCCAACCTCTTCCATGTGGGGAATTGCATCATAGACATTCTGTCCATGGGACAGTGCCTGATATACCTCCATTCAATGCCCTGATGAGTGTGTGATCTCAACAATGTTGCCTGCCTTCTAGCTGTGTAGATCTCACCATCCCTCTATGTCTTACTCATCTTGTGTCCATTCCCTGCCTCCACAGAGAGTCACAGAGCCTTCCTATAGTCTGCACAGTCGAGGGGTACCAGTGAAGCCCATGGGCTATCCATCTGTTGTCTCTCACTCTTTTTGCCTGACTGACCCACTTCCCTTGTCAGTTGTACATCTCAATTAAATACCAGCTTCACTTAGAGAGAAGGATCAGAAGGTATGAATAAAGTAGATATTTTTTATGTTCATATGACTCCTCAAATCATTCTGGACACCTTTTATATATATATATTCAATTATTAAACATTTATTTTTTCCTACCATCTCTTCCCCACTGGAGAAAGGAAAAGAAAACCCTTAAAACAAATAAGTATGATCAAACAAAACAAAATTCCATATTGGTCATGTCTAGAAATGAGTGTCACATTCTACCTATTTAGGTAAGGATGTGGGGAGCATTCTTCATCATTGTTCCCCAGGAATCCTGTTTGATCTTTGCATTGATCAGTTCTCAAGTCTTTTGAAACTGCCCATTTTTATAACATTGATTCAATAGTATAAATCCACAGTTTCGAAACTGTTTGCCAAAGTACCCCAGGGCACTGCCAAAGTGACATCTGTCAGGATACTGCAGTGAAGACTAGCAGCTCAAAGAGTTAACAGCTTCAGCACACATTCTTTTCCCTTCTGTGACATCCTTGAAAGCTTGAGATAAGTTGTCATTCACTCGTACTTTTGACTATACCATGAATCCTTGAACTTTCTTGTTTTCGACTCATATCTCTAGGAAGCTGGGTTTTCAGCGGTGGCTATGATAAAAAGCAAATTCTGTGTGAAACAGAAAATGAGGTTGGCGGTGTCCAGTCTGATTCTAAGATTTCAGAAGCTGTCTTAACAGTCACACACATCCCATTAGTATGCAATTGTGGTTATTTAAGAATGAAGTAAAAACATTTTTCTTTCAATTTATGTGTATTATAAACGGTTACTAACAATATACAAATTGTTACTAATAACACTAATTGTATAAAGTTGCTGTTGGTTCCAATACTTATTAATAACCACTACTACTACTACTACTAAAGTTATTCAGACCTAAACATTAATCAGAACTGGTAGGGCATTCCCTTGGGCCTAGGGGTGCTATGAAAAAATTACTGAGCCACTAAAGGCACTGTTAATCAGGGAAGTTTGGGAACCTCTGATATAAATTGTTCTGGTTCTGCTCACTCACCTCTTCATCAGTTCATAGCTTTCCCTGCAAACATCTCTTTTTTTCATGTCTTACAGTACAACAGGATAACATTACCTTCATAATCAGCTTTGTTCTGCTATTCCTTGACTAACAGGTCATCTCCTTAGGTTCCAGTGCTTTTCCACTAAGAAAGAAAGAAAGAAAGAAAGAAAGAAAGAAAGAAAGAAAGAAAGAAAGAGCTGTTCTAAATATATTTTTATAGAAATAAGATCTTTTCCTCTTTCTTTGTTCTCTCTTTTAAAGCAATCTTAGTTATGATTGTAATCCCAGAATTTAAAGTTATATTAAAATCACAATACAGGAAGATAGTAGATGGTCCCCTTTCCCCCCTCCAACCCTATGACCACCAGGACCACCATCCAATGCTGAAGGTGGGGTTCTCCCTAGAGAAATTTCTTGGAATGCTCTAGGAAGATTAAGGTGGTGCCTGTCCAGTTGCTTGGTGCTTCCCCCAGAACATTTCTCTTCTCCTGATAATCAATTCATTTTTTCCCAATTTATTTCAAATCAACAGTCAACTAGCATTTACTAAGCACCTCTATGTGTTAGGTTGTGCAGTAGAGTGAGTGCAGAGCCTGGAGCCTGGAAGACATCATGTTCCTGAGCTCAAAAATGGTCTCAGATACTTCTTAGCTGGATGACCCTGGGCTAGTAGAAATGTCAAACTACTCCAGTATCTTTGCCAAGAAAACTCCAAATGGGCTCATGGAAAGTTGGATACAATAAAAAACAACAAAAACAACAGCATGGCAGGTTCTGTGCTAACAAACATCTTACCTATACATGAATTGGGCCTCAACCTTGGGCCACTATGGACTCTGCTATCCATGGGAAGTCTCTCATAAACTCTTTGGCTGGGGCCGCTAGGTGGCTCAGTGGATAGAGCACCAGCCCTGCAGTCAGGAGGACCTGAGTTCAAATCCGGCTTCAGACATTTGACACTTACTAGCTGTGTGACCCTGGGCAAGTCACTTAACCCCAATTGCCTCACTAAAAAATAAATAAATAAGCAAATAAATAAATGAATGTATAAATAAACTCTTTGGCTCATGTCCACATCCAATTTCCCCTGAAAACAACAGAATTTGACCCATTTAGCTCATTCACATGCACTCAAGCTAAGCAGACGCTTAGCACAGGACTGGTTGCATTTATATTTTCAGAAAACTTGACTTCTCTCTCTCCCTCACCCCATACATCCAGGTGGTTGCCGAGCTCATAGATTCTATTTCCACAAGGTCCCTGACTTATTTCTCTTTCTCTCCCTGTGCAGGGTTGGGTGTCCTGGCTCCTTTCTCCTGGACTATGGCTACAGCCTCTTCTAGGTCTTCTTGCTTTTCCAGTCTCTCCTCTTTCCTTTTGATGATACCCTTGAAGGTTTGAGATGTGTTGTCATTCACTCGTACTTTTGGCTATAGCAGTGACTTCTTAAACTTTCTCGTTTTCGACTCATATCTGTGGGAAGCCGGGTTTTCTGCGGTGGCTGTGATAAAAAGCAAATTCTCTGTGAAACAGAAAATAAGGGTGGTGGTGTCCAATCTAATTCTAAGATGTGAGAAGCTGTCTTGACAGTCACACATATCTCATTAGAACGTAGTTGTGGTTGTTTAAGAATGAAATAAAAACATCGGGACCAAGAGTTAAGGATTTCAGCCTTATTGATAGTAACCTGGTGAGTGACACTGTTTTATTATAATCTGATCATCCCAAAGCACAGATGTGAGCATGTCACTCCCCTATTCAGAAACCCAGTGGCTCCCTATGACCTAAGACACAAGCTGCAGACCCCTCGGTTTGGCAGTGAAAGCCCTTTACCCCACAGTTACAATATATCTTCCCAGGATTATTGCACCTGTCTCCTCCTCCTCCTGTGCTCTGGTCCTGCCAAATTGGGCTTCCTTCTCTTCCTCCCACTTGGTATTCCCTAGTCACTATGCCTTTGCCCTGGTTGTCTTTCAAGCCTAGAATGTGTGTCCTCCTCACCCACTTGAGAAATTCTAAGGCATCTAAGTGCCTTAGTGTATAGAGTGCTAGACTCAGAGTCAGGAAGTTCTGAGTTTGAATTCTGCCCCAGATGCCTCTCTGTGCCTCAGTTTACTCACCTGTAAATGCAGATAATAACAGCAGCATTCTCCCGAGGTCATGAGGATCAAATGAGGTAGCCCCTATAAAGCACTTTACAAACATTAAGGCACCATATAAAGTTAGCTATTATTATCAACATCATTAACTATTAATATAATTCTATGACATAAAACAGACTATTGCAATAATTAAATAATAAATTAGTTGAATTCTTTTCACTAATAGCTAACATTTCTATAGCACTTGAAGGTTTGCAAAGCATTGTACATAATTCATTGGAGCCTCAAGACCAGCCCGGGAGGCAGGTACTCTTAGCCTTGAAGAGAGATGGCCAACCTGCAGCTTGGGCTCAGCTCCATCCTCTCCCTCTGTGGTCCTTCCTGCTGAAGGGCCCAGGGTCAGGCCCCGGGTCTAGGAGTAATGCCAGTTGTGGCTTACCTATTGTCCTGCAGCTTCTGCAGCCGGAGGCAAAACCTCTATTTAAACTGCAAACATTTGCATTTTTTATGTTGCCTGGAAGAGGAAAGACATTAAGAAGCTTTGCAGGCTGATACTGGTCGCAGATAATTAATATGGGTTGAGCCTCCAGGGCTTATTTCGAGCTATGATCACCCACGATAACATAAAAGGAAAGTGGTATCAACATTTATCAATAGAGATGCTTCTGCAGGCAGGTGAACCCCTTTCACTTTTCGATAATCATAGCAATAGATAACATTTATGTAGTGCCAGGCACTTTACAAGGCTCAACTCATTTGACTCTCACAAAAATCCTGGGAGGAAGGTATTATTATTATCCCTATTTCACAGATGGGGAAACTGAGGCAAACAGCTAAGTCAATTGGCCAGGGTCATATAGCCATTAAATATGTGAGACCAGATTTGAACGGCACTCTGTCAGCTAGGCCACCTAATTCCCCAAATTCAAGTCAGCAAACATTTATTCAGGAAAGAAAGAAAGAAAAAGAAGGAAGGAAGGAAGGAAGGAAGGAAGGAAGGAAGGAAGGAAGGAAGGAAGGAAGGAAGGAAGGAAGGAAGGAAGGAAGGAAGGAAGGAAGGAAGGAAGGAAGGAAGGAAGGAAGGGAGGGAGGGAGGGAGGAAGAAAGGAAGGAAGGAAGGGAGGGAGGGAGGGAGGGAGGAAGAAAGGAAGGAAGGAAGGGAGGGAGGGAGGGAGGAAGAAAGGAAGGGAGGGAGGGAGGGAGGGAGGGAGGGAAGGGAGCCCTTGTCTTGGGGGAGCTTACAGATAAATTAATATAAAGTCATTTGAGGGAACAGACAACTAACCACCTGGGGAATGAGGAAAGATGTGGCAGAGGAGGTAGACCTGATCTAAGCTTTGAAGGATGAAGAATATTCTAAGAGGCATTCCAGGCATGGAAGAAAACTTGAACAAAAGCTTGGAGGTGGGAGATGAGTCCTGAGTTCAGGAAACAGCAAGTAGCCAGGTATGATGCAAACATAAAATACATGGTAGAGTGACATGAAATAAGACCAGAACAGTTGGTGGTAACCAACCTTAAATGCATGTTGAAGAGTTAGCATGTTGTCCTAGGACAATAAGAAGTTGACAAAAGGTCACTCAATCAGTCAATAAGCACATAGTAGGCACTTAATAAATGTTTTTAAACTTGGATTTATTAAGCACCTACTATGGGTCAGGCACTGTGCTAAACACTGGAGATACAAAGAAAGGCAAAAGACAGTCTCTGCCCTTGAGGGGCTCCCAGTCCAATGGGGGAGATAACAGGCAAACAAATATCTGTGAATAAGCTTTATGCAGAATAAATTGGGCATAATCAATAGAGGAAAGACAGCAGCATCAAGGGGGATGGGAAAAGGCTTCCTATGGAAGGCTGCAAAGGGCCTTACCTCTGCCTCTTAGAATCTGTGGTTTCCTTCCAGACAGCTCAAGCACTAGTCAGTTAGCTAGCATTTATTAAGCACCTACTGTATGCTAGGCACTCTGGTAAGAGAGAAGGATACAAGGAAAGGCCAAAGCAGTCCCTGCCCTCAAGGAGCTAACATTCTGATGTAGCACCTTCAGCATGACACCGTTCCCCATGGTCCTCCCACCCCAACCACTGCTGCCCTCCCTCTGGAAGCTATCTAGTCTTTATTTTACATATGTAACCACCAGGTGGTGCTGTCATGCCAGATTGACTTTATAGGTGAGGGAGTGGTCCCCACCTTTGGAATTTGGGGGGTTGGCCACTCCTCCCAAACCACACCTTTTTCTTCTCACTGAGTCAAGGAAAAAACAGTGAAGGACAATGGGGGAGGGAAGGTAAGGAAAGAGGGAGGGAGAGAAGGTACCCATCCCTCTCATTAACCAACCACCCTGGCTAACTGGTGGCTAACTGGGTAGCTAGAATTTTCCCCATACTTTCCTTCATAGCCTCCCGAATGCTGTGCTGGCTCTGGCAATGCATGTGTCAGCCTCATTATCAATGTGTACATCCCTGGAAAGTATACCACCAAGGTAAGTGAACTTCTCCACTGTATTCAATATTTCTCCATTTGTTATAACTGATGGTTCCATGGATGGATGGTGTGGTGCAGGCTGCTGGAGAACTTCTGCTTCCTTGGTATTAATTGTTGAGCCAAAATTAGCACAGGCAGCAGAGAATGATGCATATTCTATTGCATCTCAGTTGAAGCTGCACTGAGTGCATAATGATGAAGAGAGACCCTACCCCCACCCTTGCCCTGTGATTGTCACAGGACAATCTATTTCCTTTACCTTTATAGAGATGGACAAAGGAGGCATCCTTGAACTCCTGCAGGACAATCTCTTTCCATATAACCCGAAAAATTTCAGTCAGCTTTTGTTTGAGCAGTGGACTCCCTCACAAAGTAAAACTAAGCTGGAATAGAATTAGCACGAGGCACTTTGCCACACAAGAGGAGCCTAATGGCCTTCGAAACCTCTTCTTCAGTTGGAATTTTAACTAGAGAGGAATTGACTTCATCCTGAGGTATATGGTCAGTGGCTTCAGAATTGATTAATGATGATCTGTTGGGAACACTATGGAAGTGGTCAGCCCATCTCTCCAGGATCATGTCCTTATCACTAATCAATGTGGCTCTGTCAGGACTGAGATGCACAATAAGTCTTTGGCCTATAAATCGCTTTCAGGGAATCATAAAATTTCTTTGGAATGAATCAAGAATCCTGCATCTCTCTAGGCTTTGCTGACATTTTACTTGGGGGAGCGGGGCAAGGCAATGAGAGTTAAGTGACTTGCCCATGGTCACACAGCTAGTAATTGTCAAGTGTTTGAGACTGGATTTGAACTCAGGTCCTCCTGAATCCAGGGCTGGTGCTTTATCCAATGTGTCACCTAGCTTCCCCCTTACACTTTACTTTTGATGGAGTTAAATGCTACCTTCTTAGAGATAGATGAACCATCCTGCTCATAAACGCTGTGGAGTTCTTGTTTTTCACTTGGCAGCTTCTGAATTTCCCCATCATTTTTGTCAAACCAATCTTGATGTTTGTGAGTGTTCTAACCCAGATGAGCAAATGCAGTGCTGTACACAAAATCTGTAGAAACTTCCTACTCCTCTGCTCCACTGTGACCAATCGTTGCCATGTTGGATGTATTGAGTTTGAAATATCAATGGAGTAGAAAGGAGGAAATGTCTGGGAACTGGTAACCCAGAATAGGACTGAATACACAGATTGGAAAATCCTGTGCAATTTTTAATGAGTTTTTACTTGTGCCATTTCATTTTATCATCCTGCAATCACAGGATTTAAAACTGGGAGGGTCATTAGAGATTATCTAGTCCATAGATGTGAAGCCTTGACACCTAAGGGGCTGTAAAGTTGCCAAGTATGGCTGAACTAACATTAAAATGTAATTGGGGGGCAGCTAGGTGGCGCAGTGGATAGAGCACTGGCCTTGGATTCAGGAGTACCTGAGTTCAAATCCAGCCTCAGACACTTGACACTTAAGTAGCTGTGTGACCCTGGGCAAGTCACTTAACCCTCATTGCCCTGCCAAAAAAAAATGTAATTGGGAAATATTTAATAGAATAAATAAACATACAACACAGATAATGTTATTTTGTGGTTTTCTAAGTTAGTATGTGGACAGCTAGGTGGCACAGTGGATAGAGCTGGCCTGGAGTCAGGAATTCTCATCTTCCTGAGTTCAAATCTGGCCTCAGACATTTACCAGCTGTGTGACCCTGGGCAAGTCACTTTACCCTATTTGCCTCAGTTTCTTCATTTGTAAAATGAGCTGGAGAAGGAAATGGCATTGCATTCCAGTATCTTTGCCAAGAAAATCCCAAATGGGGTCACAACAACAAGACAACAACAACAGCAAAGTTAGTATGTACTTTCAGGGATCCATTTACATTTGAGTTTTATATCACTAGAGTCTACCCCAACCCCAGTTATAAATAAGAAAACTGAGGCCCCAAATGGCAAAGCAATTTGCCCAAGATCATACAGGTAAGGAGGGAAGAGAGACAGAGACAGAGACAGGATTTGAACCCAGGTCCTCTTGCTCCAACTCTGGTCCTCTTTCCACTTCCCCATATTGCTTCTCACAGAAACCTTGTAAGACAGGGATGGCAGGGATCATTATCAGTTCCCACATAAAGAAACTGGGCACAGATAGGTTTACATATTTGCACACAGTGAGTTAGTGGCACCCTCTGGGACTAGAACTCAGTTCCTTTCTCCTTTGTATGTTGTCGTCCCCATTAGATGGTAAGCTCCTTGAGAGCAGGGGCTATTTTTTGCCTCTTTTTTATATTCTCAGACTTTAGGATAGTGCAGGACACATAGTAGGTGCTTAATAAATGTTGATTGATCCCAAACCAAACTTCTTGATGTAATAGACCAAAGTATAATGACGCCATGTTTTGTAGGTTAGGGTGGCCATCCAACAGGAACAATGGAGGTGACCCATCTATATATGGCAAGAAGTTTTAAGAACTTCATCCAAAGGTGAAATTCATAGGGGCTAGAATTATTTCAGTGACCAATGTAGGGCCAGACCCAATGGCAGCCAATTCTTTGTAACTTTGGGGCTTGATGAGAATCATGTCACTTTTGATTGCATGTACTGGGTCATAAGAATGATGAATCAAGTGGGATTGGCAGAGACAAATGCTTAGGACTATCCAGTGATGAGGACTATCAGGGTTTACCCATCGGGATAAAACTGGTCTAGGCAAATGAACCTAAGGGGTTGAAAGTAAAGTTTTCACTTTCTCAGAGGACAGTTTGTCCTGATGCTTTCTGCATGTGAGAACAAAATGACTTCTCAACTCTGCTGTATTTACTCTTGAGTCATGGCTGGGCTTAGCCAAGTGGCTTTGGTTCTATCTTGCCAATTAAGCGCATTGTCGCAGAGACTCTAGAAAAGAAAATGCATTTTTTTTGTAAGTGAGGCAATTGGGGTGAAGTGACTTGCCCAGGGTCACACAGCTAGTAAGTGTTAAGTGTCTGAGGCCGGATTTGAACTCAGGTACTCCTGACTCCAGGGCCGGTGCTCTATCACTGCACCACCTAGCCGCCCCAAGAAAATGCATTTTAACAAGGCATATCTTTCCCTTTCAGCATATAAATAACCAAAATGGTTGTGCAGACCCATGTTACTGGAACAGCCCAGAATTGTTCCTCTCCTTCATTTGTCCCTTCTGATTAAACTGGGAGGAAATTAAATAGAATCTGGGAAAAAGAGATTTTGACTGAGGTGGGGAATGATCCTCTGCAGAGGCAGTCCATTCATTATTCCTTTGGACAGTTCTCATTGTTAGGAACCTAGGAAGCATTTCCCTTTTTTCAAACCCAAATTTCCTTTTTAACATTTGCCTTCCCTGGACCAAGCACAATAAGTCAATATCTTCATTTTTTCTCATTTCCCATTTTAAGGTTAGCTACTAAATGATGAATAGCTCAGATTTGGGGGGAAAAAAGAGGGTCTAGACATGTGATTTTATCTATTGGTGAGCTAATGATGAGGATTTACCCTCTACCAATATAAATTGGCAACTACTAGGTTCAGTCTTCATCTTCATGATTTGCCTGGGGCAGCGACAGGTTAAGTGACATGTCCAGGATTCCACAGCCAATATCTGTCGAAAGTAACACTTGAGGGGCAGCTAGGTGGTGCAGTGGATAGAGCAAGGGCCCTGGAGTCAGGAGGACCTGAGTTCAAATCCGGCCTCAGACACTTAACACTTACTAGCTGTGTGAACCTGGGCAAGTCACTTAACCCCAATTGCCCCCCCCCCAAAAAAAAAAAGAAAAAGAAAGTAACACTTGAACCCAGGTCTTCCTGACTGGCAGCTCTGCCTTCTCTCTTCTACTCTCTTCTCTCTTTTAGCCTAAATTATTCCCTAGAAATACTTGACAGCAATGAATGATGAAAGATTCAAGCCAGCATATTTTTCATAGCTCAAGTAAATTAGAATGTTAGGTAGGAGACAGAAAACATTCCTAAGAAGAATGAGACCCAGAAACACATCACCAAGTTCACAGCATTTATTTCTAAATACTTCAGGAGGCTTTTATCTCCAGCACAAGGAAAGGTATCCAACCCAGAGCATCTGAGCACCTAGTCTGGCCAGGCCACTGCTAAGCCTAAAAGGGGGATACTGTGATGATTTTAAAATATGAGACATAGTTTCTGGGTAATTTAATCATTTTATTAATAGGCTGGAAAATTATTAATAAAAGGATGTTATTTGTCCATCTCTCTCTGACCAAAGACCCTTAATGGCAATGGACTCCCAGGCCATATACCCTTCCAACTGTAGGAAGTCCATCACATAGCAATCAAATATAATAGGTTGTGTAAGGAATTAATTGTGATTTAGGTTTTTCATAGCCCTATCTTTGCTTCATTATGGTCAGACTAAAAAAAATGTAAGCTTGGGTGTGTACTTTGGGAGGTAACTGAACAAACAAGAGGAACTCTGACCACAGGGAACATTTACTGAGACTAAGTAACTAATAGCTCCTCTAATAGCATCCCCACACCCACGTGGGTCTGGCTAGATTATAATGGGGACAACCCATGTGGGTGTGCGAAGCCAATTAAAGACTCAGCATGGCTAAGAACTGCCCCTCCCCTTCCTGGTCAGTTAGATACAGTTGAGTTTCAGCTAGAGGGGGTTAGGAATAAAGGCAGTTGGAGAGGGTTCTGAGGAAAATAGGGAAGGAAGGCAGACAGTTAGAGGAGCTGCTGGTGTCTGACCTTTGGACAAAACAGAAGAGACTGCACAGCTGATTCTCCTTAGAGCTACAAATTTTAGGTATTGGTGAGTTTGTGTTTTCTTTCTTTCTTTCTTTCTTTTTGGTGAGGCAATTGGGGTTAAGTGACTTGCCCAAGGTCACACAGCTAGTAAGTGTCAAGTGTCTGAGGCCAGATTTGAACTCAGGTCCTCCTAACTTCAGGGCCCATGTTCTATCCACTGCACCACCTAGCTACCCCCTTGTGATTTCTTTTAGGCAAAGCTAGCTCTTTGGAGCTGGCTGGGCTGGAGGCAGGTTTGGGTGCCTGGGGCCTTTTTACCCCAGAGATTTATACTTTGTTTCTAGTTCTATTAATCTCACTTGTGCAATTCAGATATTGTTTGACTATCCTGTTTTGTTTTTGAAAGAGGCTGTTTCTTTTCTTACCCCAATATTAAGGCTAGCCACCCAATTAACTCTTTCCATACTAAATTTGGCCCTTATAGTTGACATGATTTAGAGGTGGGTTATATTAAAATGAAGTCTGAGGATACATGACTCAGATCACTCAACTCTTTTTTTTTAAATAAACCTTTTTATTTAAAGTTTTGAGTTCCAAATTCTATCACTTCCTCCCTTCTTTCTTCCCCTCCTTTCCCCACGCCCCTCCCTGAGGCAGTAAGCAATCAGATATAGATTATACATGTGAAATTATGTAAAACATTACGACATTAGTCATTTTGAAAAAGAAGACTCAAAGACAAAAAATTAAAGAAAGTGAAAAATAGCAAGCTTCTGTCTTTGGTCAATCAATATCAGTTCTTTTTTTGAAGGTGGATAGTATATTTCATCATTAGTCTTTTGGGGATTGTCTTGGATCATCAAACAATATTGCTGTCACTGTGCATAATGTTTTCCTGGTTCTCAATTCACTATACATCAGTTCATACAAGTCTTTCCAGGACTTTCTGAAATCATGCTGTTTGTCATTTCTTATAGCACAATAATATCTCATTACAATTACATACCACAGCTTGTTTAGTCATTCCCCAATTGACGGGCATTCCTTTGATTTCCAATTCTTGGCTACCACCAAAAAAAACTGTTATAAATATTTTTGTACAATTAAATCTTTTTCTCTTTTTTGAGATATAAACCTAACAGTAGTATTGCTGGATCAAAGGATATGCACAGTTTTATATCCCTTTGGACATAGTTACAATTGCTCTCCAGAATGGTTGGATCAGTTCACAATTCCACCAACAGTGGATTAGCATCCTAGTTTTCCCACATCCCCTCCAACATCCAACATTTTCCTTTTTTGTTATATAAGCCACTCTGATAGATATGAAATGGTACCTCAGAGTTGTTTTAATTTGCATTTCTCTGATCAATAATGATTTAGAACATTTTTTATATGACTATAGATAGCTTTAATTTCTTTGTCTGAAAACTGCCTGTTCATATCCTTAGGTCACTCAACTCTTTTTTGGGGGGGGGCGGGGCAATGAGGGTTAAGTGACTTGCCCAGGGTCACACAGCTAGTTAGCGTCAAGTGTCTGAGGCCGGATTTGAACTCAGGTCCTCCTGAATCCAGGGCCCGTGCTTTATCCACTGCGCCACCTAGCTGCCCCGGTCACTCAACTCTTAAGAAGAATGACATCAGAGGGCAGGTAGGGGGCACAGTGGATAGGGCACTGGCCCTGGATTCAGGAGGACCTGAGTTCAAATGCTGTTTCAGACACTTGACACTTACTAGCTGTGTGACCTTGGGCAAGTCACTTAACCCTCATTGCCCTGAAAAAAAAAAAAAGTTAATTGAAGAAGAATAACATCAGAGAAAGCATCTAGACTCCATTCAAGCTGATGGGGACATAATGGTTTCCACATAAAACTGGCTCTTGTAGGCCAAGTCTCCATAGTAAAGTCCTTCAGCTATCTAGACAAAAGGATCTGTCTCTACCCAAGACTCCTTTGACCCAGATGAGTCTTACTTAGACCTGGGGTGGGGGTGGGCATGATTCAGAGAGAAAGGACTAAGAAGGAAGGATCACTGGGTCCCCCAAGATATTGGTTATTAATAATTATATCTTACAATACAAAGTATAATGCCTGGTACCTGCCCTCCAGAAGCTGACATACAGTCCAGTCGGGGACACAAAATAAGAACCCAGAACAAGTTAAGAATACAAGGCAGAGGGGCGGCTAGGTGGTGCAGTGGATAGAGCACCGGCCCTGGATTCAGGAATACCTGAGTTCAAATCTGGCCTCAGACATTTGACACTTACTAGCTGTGTGACCCTGGGCAAGTCACTTAACCCCCATTGCCCCGCAAAAAAAAAAAAAAAGAATATAAGGCAGAGGGGCGGCTAGGTGGTGCAGTGGATAAAGCACCGGCCCTGGATTCAGGAATACCTGAGTTCAAATCTGGCCTCAGACATTTGACACTTACTAGCTGTGTGACCCTGGGCAAGTCACTTAACCCCCATTGCCCAGCAAAAAAAAAAAAAAAAGAATATAAGGCAGAGGGGCGGCTAGGTGGTGCAGTGGATAAAGCACCGGCCCTGGATTCAGGAATACCTGAGTTCAAATCTGGCCTCAGACATTTGACACTTACTAGCTGTGTGACCCTGGGCAAGTCACTTAACCCCCATTGCCCAGCAAAAAAAAAAAAAAAAGAATATAAGGCAGAGGGGCGGCTAGGTGGTGCAGTGGATAAAGCACCGGCCCTAGATTCAGGAGTACCTGAGTTCAAATCCAGACTCAGACACTTGACACTTACTAGCTGTGTGACCCTGGGCAAGTCACTTAACCCCCATTGCCCTGCAAAACAAAACAAAAAAAAAAGGAATTTACAGAGGGCTTCAGAAACATTTATGCATCACCGATTCTTTGGGCAGTCTGGTGAAGCCTGGTGAAAGAGCTTTCCTTGGAAAATGTTCACAGAGCCCTCTGTCTGGATCTCCCCTTTGCCACTATTTCTCCCTAAATTTATTTCATGTTCTATGTCTACACTCTATTCCTCCTGATTGAATGAAAGCTCCTTGTGGGTAGAGACTGGTTGCTTGCCCTTGGATCCTAGCCCACAGCCCAGTAGGAACTTACTATAGGGGAGATCTTCATCAATATATAGCGGATATGACCAAGGGCACATGGTTTAACCTTCCTGGGCCTAAAAGGTTTGGTGGGTAAGGACTGCCCTAAGCAACATTCTCTAAGGACACCTGTGCTAAACCCTCGAGACTGACCTCTGCCTTTGACCATTATCTTTCTCCTCCCTTCACACGCAAATTCTGATTTCTGTGAGTGATGCCACATCTCACAATCTGACCGTATCTATCATCTACCAAATGAATGAGGACCAGCTGCTCAGAGAGACCAGAGTCAATAGGCAAGGCTGGCCATTCAGCAGGGTGGGGGGTTATTGACCATGGCAGGATGCGGGGCCCTAGAGGAGTGAGCTCAGAGGAGCCAGCCTGACTCCCTGGGGCTCTTTCCAAGATGTGAGCTGCAGGTCAAAGCCTGCAGGGAAGAGAAGGATTCCTGACCTGCTGCTCAACACAAAATGCTTCTAATAGAAGCCTATCAGCAAAGCAGACCAGGGCATTAAAAAAATGGGGGGAGGGGGCAGCTAGGCAGCGCAGTGGATAAAGCACCGGCCCTGGATTCAGGAGGACCTGAGTTCAAATCCAGGCTCAGACACTTGACACTTACTAGCTGTGTGACCCTGGGCAAGTCACTTAACCCTCATTGCCCCATAACACGCCCGCCCCCCCCCCAAAAAAAAGAATGTGGGATTTGGAGTCAGAGGAACTTGGCTGGACTTCTAACCCTGCCAGAGACCAATTGATCCTCCCTCTTCTTGGGCCAGCCCCATCCCTGCTCTGGCCTTGGCTCCTCCAGGTGTCAAAGGAAGGGGCTGGAATAGAGCAGGGGCCAGACTGGACACAAAATGCCCCAGTGCAGCAGGACCCAATTAAGATAGAATTGGGAGCCTGGTATCCAGCCTGGGGACTTGAACCATGCAGTTTTTCATATTTGCCCTGAAAAAATAACATCCAGCTACTGATTTCTATTTTGGTCTCTGTCGATTAGATTCTGTTATGAGCTGGGTGACTGACCCTGTGTAAGCTACTTAACCTTTGTTTGCCTCAGTTTCCTTATCTGTAAAATGGGCATAATAATAGCACTTCTTTCCCAGGGTAGCTGAATGAGGATAAAATGAGGTAATGTTTGTAAGGCACTTTGAAAACCTTAAAGAGCTATTTATATCATTGCTACTTGTTGCTGCTGCTGCTGCTGCTGCTGCCGCCGCCGCCGCCGCCACTACTGTGGCCACAGTGAATCGATGTGGCAAAGTTGGGTCCCTTGATTCTTCATCCTGTTCTTTCCAGGATTCTCCAGGCTCCAAGCTCTGAGAGTCACAATAAACAAAAGCAAAATAAAACAATGAGAAATAAAAAGCCCGCCCCACAAGCAGCTGCTCATTAACTCCCTGTGCTTAACAGCGGGAGGGATCATTTTCAATGGGAGGGCACAGGAGTGAAAAGGATCAGAGCATCCAATTTGAAACCTCAACTTAGCTACTTACTAGGCATATGGCCTTGAGGGAATTGATTTCCTCTCTGGGCCTCAGTTTCCCTCTCAGTTAAATGATGGGCAGGGTCAGATGATTGCTAAGGCTCCTAGCCTACTGTAAACCAATAAACAAAGGAACCCCCAAGGGGCTAGATAAGACCCAGCTCCCGGGGTGGGGGCCCCTGATGGCCCCCCCCATCACCCTGGGAATGGAGACATTGGTCATCTCTGAGAGAACATCTGACAGCTGGTTTGTTTCCAGTTCCCTGGGCTCTACCCAGTGTCAGAGTCACAATCAGTATCTTGAGCGAGGGCTCAGAGCCCAGCTGGGGTGTCCAATGCTGCTCAGCTGTGGGCCAAGAGCCCCAGGAAGGATTCTGCCTTCGGGACCCAAATCGTTCCTGGAAGCCATCATCTGTCTGCTCGGTGGGTCTCCCTTTCCCGTGCCCTCCTCCCTTTGTCCTAGGCTTGCAGTAAACACTTTGGCAGGCCCTTCAGGGCATCGGTCATTGTGCCAGAGCCCAAGTAGGAGCAGTGTGAACAGTGAGGCTGTAGACCTACACAGAACCCAAGCCCACATACACACATGTGCACGGTCTACACGCATGAATGCAGAGTGAAAACAGAACTAGAGAAACAGCTCCCCTGTGTTTATTCAGGAAATGCCTCGGAAGTCGCCTCTCCACCGAGCTCGCTCTTGGCCAGGGCTTAATGAACAGCTGTTTGTGGCTCAGTCTTTTCCCTCCGCGTTCCTCATGCCTGGTGAATCCTAGAGAGAACAAGAGGAAGATCGAGGGGCCTGTTTTCCGATCCTGGCTTTGCCAAGTTGATCCACTGTAGTGACAGTAATATTATCTAGCATTGATACTGCTATTTAAGGGTTGCAAAGTACCTCATATATATCATCTCACAACAACCCTGGCAGGTAGGTGCTATTATTATCCCCATTTTGCACATGAGGAAACTGAGGAAGACCGAGGTGAAGTGACTTGCTCAGGGTGACACAGCTAGTGTGTGAATTCAAATTTGAACTCAGATCTTGTCAAAGTTCCCTATTCAAGGAGCCCCACAGTGACTAGAAATCTCTTTAGGGACACACTGCAAAGAGCAGGAGATTTGTGGAGGGGGGGGAGTGTTGTGTGGTGGTCAGGCTCATCTCTTTCACTTAGCAGCTGGGTGACCTTGTGCAAGTCACGTCACCTGCTTTGGCCTCAGTTTCCTGATCTGTAAAATGACAGGGTTGGACTAAAACTCTGAGTCAACCCTCAGCTCCTCATCAGGGATTCTAGGAGACCCTCAGGGCCAGAAAGTCCTCCAGGTGAGCACCCCCGGGCAGTCCTGGCCGCAGGTGGAGAAGAGTCCGAATGTTGGGAAGGACGCCTGGGGTGGGGCTCCTTAGGCTGGGGCAGGAGGGAAGTCCAACAAAAAGGAGCGCATCCCCGTGGGTGGTCCCTCTTGCATCCTCACGGGTTTTGATAAACTGCTGAGGTGGCTAAAGATCTGGGTTAGAAGGAAAATGATCCCTTCTGCTTCAGCACCTCTTGGCAGCCGTTCCCCAAGAGAACCCCAGGAATGAGGGAGCCCAGTGGGTCAGGATCCCTGTCCTGCTGATAGGAAGCAAAGGCGCAGGCAGAGCTCTGCCGCAGACCGCTGCTTCTCCTGACCTCCTGGGCTCTGGCTTTGCTTTTTAAATTTTCAGGTTTTGGGGTGGCTAGGTGGTGCAGTGGATAAAGCACTGGCCCTGGATTCAGGAGGACCTGAGTTCAAATCCAGCCTCAGACACTTGACACTTACTAGCTGTGTGACCCTGGGCAAGTCACTTAACCCCAATTGCCCCGTGCAAATAAATAAATAAATAAATAAAATTTCAAGTTTCCTTTTTTTATTATGAATTTAATGGCTAGAGCTCTGGACTAGGAGTCAGGGAACCTGGGTTCAAATCCTACCTCAGACACGTACTGGGTTACCTTGGGGGTCATTAACACTTCTGGACCTCAGTTTCCCCATTTGTAAAATAAGGTTGAACTCAGTGACTCTGAGGTATCTCTCAGCCCTAATCCCATGCTTTTATGAGCCCCAAACACCCACGGATTTGAATAACTCAATATACAAAGAAAAGCAAAAAATGGGGCTATATATGAAATTGAGTTTCTGTCAAGGACTGTCTCCATAAATAACTCTTGGGGGGGGTCTGTATAATTAAAATTTGACATGGCATAATTGCACTTTGCTGACTGCCTCAGGGAGGGGGCAGGGGAGGGAGGGAAGGAGGGATAGAATTTGAAATTCAGAACCTTAAATCCAAATGTTTATTATTTTAGAAAAATATCACATGGTAGCCTTAGCCCTACCTTGCTCACCAGTGTCCCCTCTGACTCTTTCTTCAGCTTCCCTCTGTGCTGAGTCTTTGAAAGCTTCTGGCCATTTCAGGCATTGAGGACTCATCAATAGAGAAGTCACGATCCTATCTCCACCCACCCCCCAACCCCATGCTGAGATTCTTGTCCTTGAGCATCCAGATACGTCCCCCCCCTTAGGAGACCCCCTGGGTGCCCCAGTGGCTTTCCCATGTATTCTAATATTCAGTGACAGACAAGGGTAGCCATAAAACTGTTTCTCCCTTTTGTGTCCTGATTGGCCCACCTCCCGTTCCAGCCCCTGACGGTGCCTTACATGTCATTTCTTTCATTCAAATCATCACTGTCTGGTAATGCAGGAGAGAGAGCACTGGACCTGGAGTCAAGAAGACCTGAGTTCAAATCCAGCCTCAGACACTCACTAGCTATGAGTGCCTGGGCAAATCACTTTCTCTCTATCTTCCTCACTTTTCTCATCAGTAAAATGCGGATAATCCCAGGATTATTGTGAGGATCAAAATGAGATAATATTTGTAAAGCACCTGGCAAACTTTAAAATGCTAAATAAGTGCTAATTATTATTTTTATTAATTATTTTGGTCTGAAGACTCCTTTATATTCTTTTTTGTTTTGGTTTGGTTTTTGGTTTTTTGCAGGACAATTTCCTCATCTATAAAATGAGGATAAACACAGTACCTACTCCCCCCCACCCCAGGTTTGCTGTAAGGATCAAATAAAACAATATTTGTAAAGTACTTAGCAAAGTACTGGACACATAGCAGATGCTCTATAAATGCTAGTGATCATCACTGTTCTTGTTTGCAAGTCACTTAAGGTGGTTGCTAGAGTGAATGATAGATCTACATAGAACTGGAAGGGGCTTCAGAGACTCCAGCCCCCTCATTTTGCAGGGGAGGAAGCTGAGACCTGGAGAATTTAAGGGAACTTGCCCAAGGTCACTGAAGCAGTATGCGGCAGACCTGGTAGGTGAGGCCAGCACACTTCCCACCACATTCCGTCTTCTTCCTTCTCCCAGATTTTTCCCCACCCTAAATGAGAAAATTGTTCATTCTTTGACCTAAATTATACACTGGAAAAGTTAACTTGAAAAACACATTTAAATTCTTTTTACCGCCTGTAGACGAAATCATCTTTTCTGTGTGGTCTTGTTTCACACTTTGTTTTTAGAAAATACAATTTGAGAAAACTCCAGCAGCCCAGGAAGGCCCCTCCCAGCCTGTCTGAGTTGACCTTAGCACTGTTGGGGGGTGGGGGGCAGCAAAAGGGAGGGATGGCAGGACTGGGGCTATCGTTCTTCCCAGAGAGCGGAGTCCAATCTCCCTGCTCACCCTTTGTCTTGGTCTGTGCTCCCACCAGGTGCCAGGGCAGGGATTAATGCCCTGTGCCACATTTCTATCACAACTTAGAGTGCTTAAACGTTTAGTTAATGAGGAGTGCTGAGGAAGAGATGGAATAGCAGGTGGACAGATCCCCTAGTGAGGAGCAGAGGCTCCGCCAGGATCCTCAAAATGTCAGGAGGAATCGAGGAAGTCCTGTAGGGCACTGGGTGGAGCCCCATCTCAAAATTTGGGGACTAGAGACCCATAGGACAGATTGGGATCCCAGATCCTTTGGAGGGCCTGATGCTTGTGTGACCTTCCCTACAAGGCTCCCCAAGTCTCCAAGGACCCAGGGAGTTGTGTTTCTTCCCAAGTTACTCCAGGAGGAGAATTCGAGGGGGGAGTTTTCTCCTGCAGTGGCAACTTCCCCATTTTTTTGGAGAAGGTCTAGGGGAGAGCGTGAGAGGGGATAAGTGGCAGGGAGAAACAATGCCAGGAACGTCAGTGCATGTTGACCTCCTTTGCTTCCACTTCACTGTTATCACAAAGAGAGCTGCTAATTGTTTTTGTGCATGAGTGCCCTTTCCCTCTGTCTTTGATATCTCTGGGGGCATGTGCCTGTAGTGATACTGCTGGGTCCCAAATTGCTGTACAGAATAATAATAGTGAACCTTTATGGAGTGCTTCAAGAGTTACAAAGCGCCCTACGAATATCTCATTTTAGCCTTATAACTAACCTGGAAGGTGGGTGCTATTATCATCCCCATTTTACAGATGAGGGAACCAAGTCACAAAGGGGTTAAGTGATTACCCAGGGTCACACAACTAGTTAAGTGTCTGACATAGGATTTGAACTTAGTACTTATAGGCCCTAACCTAACACATTATGTACTTTGCCACCTAGTTGCCTAAATTGGATTAATCCATAGTTCCACCAAGAGTCGATGAATTAAGTGCCTAGTACATGCCAGCCACTGAGCTAAGAGCTGAGGATACAAATATGAAAAAAAAAAGGCAGTTCTTGCCCTCGAGAAGCTTACAATCTAATGAGGGATGATAATGTGTGGAGGTGGGGGAAGGGAGGACTATGGAAAAGTCCAGAGGAGCAAGAATAGCCAGTGGGAAATGAAGAGATGGCTGTTTGGAAGCTCTACTTAATGGAGCTCCCGGCTCCTCTCTCCAATCGATGGGAGGGGCACCAGGGGCACAGGCTGCTGGGGAGGTGTCAGTTCAAGAGCTGAAATGACCTTGCAGGAGGTTCCTCAGACATCCAAGTCCAAAGAGGAGGTTGTGAACAAGCAGGGGAACCTCAGTTGTCTCAATGTGCATTTGTGAGCGGGAGTATTTTTTCCAAGGTTATTTATAGCTTGTGTTTCTTCTGAGAATTACCTGTTCAGAGCCTTTGACAAGTTATCTCTTAGGCTAGATGGGTTCTGGAACATCCTCTGAGTGATGTGATCAAAGGGGGTTGGTTTTGTGGGGAGATGAACTTGATAGTCTGAGGGCTGGCATGGAGGGGAAAGGATGAAAGTTGGCAGGATCACCCTCTAGAGCAAGGTCTTGAATCTGGGATCCACAAACTGTGGAAAGATTTCAGAGGATCTGTGAACTTGGTTGAGGGGAGGGGAAATTACACCTTTATTTTCCTTTCATTATGAATGTGGGCATCAGAGAAGAGGTCCCTAGCCTTCTCCAGATCCCCAGGAGAGGTTTGCACAAGGCAAAACAGGTTAACCCTGCCCCCCCTAAGTATGTCAGATAGCAGGACCTCAGTTGTACACGCTTATTGTTGTTGTTGAGTCATTTCAGTTGTGTCCCACTCTTTGTGACCCCATTTGGGGTTTTCTTGGCAAAGATACTAGAGTGTTTTACCATTTCCTTCTCTAGTTACAGTTTAGGTAACTGAGGCAAACAGGGTTAAGTGACTTGCCCAGGGTCACACAACTAATAAGGGTCTGAGGCTGGATTTGCACTCAGATCTTCCTGATTCCAGGTCTGACGCTCTATCCACTGTGTCACTTTGCTGTCAACTGTACACCCTAGGAGGATACTAGAACTGAGATTTCCAGTAGAAAAGACCCCAGACCAAGTGTCTCTAGGTGGGCTACTGGGGTGGGTAGTAAGTAGCTCATAGCAGGAAGTATGATCATTGACCAATAACACCACTGAGGGACCCTGAATCCTAACCTGCCCAGGAAGTGTTTATTCTGGCCAAGGATGGCACAGCTGGGAGTGAGTTAAAGTAGTTTTTTGGGAAAAACAAACACAAACTTTCCTAGAATCAAACACTAAAAAAGGTCAAGGTTTAATTTGTTACCTCTATACCCCCCAAAGGAGACCCCTCCCCTAAAATAACCATTGCCCAGTGGGTAGGGGGTCTGTCAGATG
Organism: Dromiciops gliroides; assembly: GCF_019393635.1. Lineage (NCBI taxonomy): Eukaryota > Metazoa > Chordata > Mammalia > Microbiotheria > Microbiotheriidae > Dromiciops > Dromiciops gliroides. The sequence goes on along the minus strand of NC_057864.1, from coordinate 16,405,592 downwards.
CCAGTGTCAGCTGCTTTATGTTTCCTCGAGTCTTGGCTGGAGGAAGAGTCAAACTGACCTCCCCATCACTGATCCTGGGAACATCTGTGAACTTTTCAACCAACATTCTTTCCACCTCCTCACTTTGACCTCACAATAGCCTGGCTCTCCCCAGAGGACACCACATACCTAGCAGCCCACTCCACTGGGGCCACTCCTTTTTCCTTGACTCAGACAAAGGGGGTGGGGGGCACACTATTTTCCACACACACCCCTCCCCTCCAGACTACTCTCCTACCACTGTCCTCAAATGACCTTTTTCCTCCATTCTTTTTCAGTGATTTCAGTATCTGGGTCATAGTCTTCCCTCCACCCCATTCCTTGACATCAAGGGACCATCACTATTCCTGTTAAGAGCTGACAACCTGACCTCATAATCCCCCAAGATCCCCAAAACCACCCAACTCTTTCTCCAGCCTACATTAATCCATAGATCAGCGTCATCACACCTTGGGCTTCCCCACCTCTCAGTGATACTCCCTCCAAGATCCAGCACTTTGAAATGTCAGCCCCATGGAATTCCAGAGTATCAGAATGTGAAGAGAACTCAAAAACCCACATAGGCCAAGATTCTGAAGCATTTTTGTGGCATGGCCCCTTGGTCAGTCAGTCTGCTGAAGCTTATGGACCCCTTCTCAAAATTATGTTTGTAAATGCAAATAATAAAATATGTAGCGAGACAAAGGAAGCCAATAATATTGAAATTCAGTTATCAAAATATTTTTTAGAATATTTCAGGCTAAGAATCTCTGATCTAGTCCAACCTCAACCCAAATCCCCTCTTTGACATACCCAGCTAGTGGGCATCCAGCCTTCAGTGTGGGTAGACCCATTACTTCCTGAGTTATTCCTTCCCACTTTAGAAGCATCACCTTACATCATGCTCAAATTGGCCATTTTGTCACATCCACTCTCTGACCACAACCTCTTTGGCCCTTTGCTCCTTCCTTCTCTGGAGAACATAAATCTACTCTATGCCCTTATTGTGACCTTGAGTGCCATTCTCTGTCCTCATCCTCCCAATCATCTTGTCTCTTCGAATTCCTATTCTAATTCCACCAGTCTCTGTAGGCAACTATGACCCATGGTTTACCACTCCAATGTCTGATAAAGTCAGGAGAAACTGCCCTTTGGTCCCTTAGTAGCCTGACCTTTCATTGTCCTTCACCCACAACTCTTCAGACCTGAGTAACCCTTCACCCTGATTTCTCTGCCACTGTTCCTGGGCTCCTGAGTGATACTAGAGGAAGTCATGGGATATAGTTGATCTCTTTCCCTGCAGATTCATGGTACCCAACCCTACGTTGTTCTTCTTGGCTCCTGGGAATCTTGGTACACCATCCATTCTCATGACTGGGCCAGATCTTTTCATCTTTCCTCTATAACCTGTATCCTCTAACCTGGTCACCCCCTGACCTCCATACGATAGCCAAGAAGTTCAACATTATCCAAAGTTAACTCTACCAGCTCCTCTCCTCCTTCCCTGTGGTTACAGAAGACATATCCCCACTACTCAGGGAGGTCATCTTCCCCATTATACACTGCCATGTACCCCAGACCAATTTGCTGGACTGGTGACCTCTTGTACCTGGGATATTCTTCACAGCAGCCTCTTGGAATCCTCATTCCTGCAAAGCTCAGCTGAAGCTCTCATTTCCCCAGGAAAACTTTCTTGATTCCCCCAGCTGTTGGTGCCCTCCCTTCCCCAAAAGACCTTGTTTTCACTGTGTACATAATCTATATGTTTATATATGTGTGCATGTAAAGGTCATGCAGTGGACTCTGAACCTGGAAGACCAGAGTTAGACTCTTCCCTCATATTCTCACTAGCTGTACTATCCTGGGATTGTTGTGAGAATCAACTGAAATTACATCTGTAAAGTGTTTCACAAACTTTTCTTTTTTCTTTTTTTTTTTTTAGTGAGGCAATTGGGGTTAAGTGACTTGCCCTGAGTCACAGAGCTAGTAAGTGTTAAGTGTCTGAGGCCAGATTTGAACTCAGGTACTCCTGACTCCAGGGTCGTTGCTCTATCCACTGTGCCACCTAGCTGCCCCATTTTCATGGGGGTTTTTTTTGTTGTTTTTTGGGGGTTTTTGTGGGGCAATGAGGGTTAAATGACTTGCCAAGGGTCACACAGCTAGTAGGTGTCAAGTGTCTGAGGCCAGATTTGACCTCAGATACTCCTGAATCCAGGGCCAGTGCTTTATTCACTGTGCCACCTAGCTGCCCCTCACAAACTTTTAAGTGCTTTGTAAATGTTATTATTATTATAACAAGTTGTCTTCCCCATTAGATATTTCTATATTAACATAATATATAAAAACATATCATGGTATAGATTAAATTATGTCTATATAGCACTTTAACATTTTCAAAGTGCTTTGTATCTATTATTTCATCTGAGCCTTATATCAACCCTGTGAGATATTGTTATTGTTATCTCCACTTTACAGATGGGGAAACTGGGGCTGAGAGCACTTAAGTGACTATCTCGGGATCACAAAACTATGAAGTGTCTGAAGCAGGATTAGAATTCACATCCTCTTGCCTACCAATCCGATGTCACCCATAGTAGTTACCTCTAGGTATAATGTTGGCTCCTGGAGGGCAGCAATTATTTCACTCTTGTCCTTTTCTCCCCAGTACCTAGCACTTAGTAGGTGCTTAATTAATGCTTGTTGACTCACTGATCAGTTTCATTCCCTGACTTTCACTCACTCTTGGTTCCATCCTTTTCTTCTTCCAAGACCAGCTCCTGTGATCATTGACTTTCTTTTATGCATCTTCAATCTTTCTTTCTCTTTGTCTCACCTTCCTACAAAAATGCTGAGCTTGCCCTATAATTCAGAAAGCCTGCTTTCTACCTCTCTGGCCCATTGAGCTAACATATTTTCTCTTCCATTCGCTAGTAAATTTATTGCTGCTCTATACTCCCCAGCTCTTTCCCACCCCCTTCTCTCCTTTCTCTGCTCTCCTTTGTAGGGCAGATTCTTTCTCGAGAACTTTTTAGAAACTTCTCTTTTTAAGGTCATCAGTGGCCTGCTAACCACCAAGTCTGTTGTCCCTCAGTTATCTTCCTTCACCTTTCTGTGACTTCTGACACCTTTAACCAGCTCCTCCTACTGGGGCTGCTCCCTTCCAAGGACTTCAGCCCCTCCTACCTGTCTATCAATTCCTTCCCCTCCTCTCTCTCTGATTCCTCATTCTCTTTCGTTTTTTCCTAAGCCAGGGACAGCTAGGTGGTACAGTGGATAAAGCCCCGGCCCTGGATTCAGGGGGACCTGGCCTCAGGCACTTGACACTAGCTGTGTGACCCTGGGCAAGTCACTTAAGCCTCATTGCCCCCCCCCACCCCCCCGCAAAAAAAAAAAAATTCCTAAGCCAAGCTGTTAGGGCCTTTTAAAGAATTTCTCCACACTGCTCCCAAATTGATAAGCAAACAATTAAGAAGCTTCTTAATAGGGGCAGCTAGGTGGTGCAGTAGATGGAGCACCAGCCCTGGAGTCAGGAGTACCTGAGTTCGAATCCGGCCTCAGACACTTAACACTTACTAGCTGTGTGACCCTGGGCAAGTCACTTAACCCCAATTGCCTCACAAAAAATAAAAAAAACCTTAATTAAATAATCAAAGCAGGGTTTATTTATAAAAATCAATGTAAAAGATAAGGGTAAAGAAATGCAAATTATACTACCTGTCTGCTTTTAATATAATAAGGGTCCTTGCCTCTTGCCTGAGGGTGTGCTGTTTGGACCTGTTCACCTCCAGTCCTCTCCAACTTTCACTCTTTTTCTCCTTCACTTCCCACCCCCCATTGGTTTTCACTGCTCAGCTCCTTTCTTCTAACTCCAAGCCTCTTACTTCACTTTTTCGACCCCACTGTTTTCTCTACTTGCTCTGTCAGTCCGCCCCCCTCAGCATCTCTAGTGCCCCTTTCTCACTGACCTCTCTAGCCTTCTCTCACCGACCTCCTTGCATTTTCCTAGTTCTCGGCATCTCTAGTGTCTCTTCCCCCCAGTGACTACCCAGCATCTCTATTTATTAACCTTCTCTCCCCTCAAACCTAGGGCTCCCTGCGCCCCAGCACACGCCAAGCTAATCCCTGGCCATACTAGGGCTATGGCCAGGTGGGTGGGCTCAAGTGTCCTGTGTGTACCACACCCAGGGCTTGAGGGGGCTGTGCCCCCTGCTGCGTGCCCAGGGCCCAGCAGGACAAACCTGGGATCTCCTGGGCAGCTCCCCTCAGGGTGGAGGGAGCTGAGGCTTTCCCCAGCTGTCCGCCTGACTGGCATTCTCTAAGGCCTGAGGGGCTTCTCTGCTTGGCTGAAGTGGAGGGGGAGGGGCACCATCCCCTCTTACACAGGAAAAAACCCTGAGGGCCTAAGGCTTTTTAATCTCAGCCCAAAGACAGGGTCCCCAAATCACAATAAATTCCCACAGAAGAAATACCCACTCAGTGAAGGTCCCAGGCCACACTAATCCACTATAAATTCCTGTCTCCTTTCTATAAAACTCTTCTTTAGAGGTCCAAGTTGGGTCTTGGCAAGTCAGGACTCTGGAATTTCTAGAACATCTAAAAAGTCAGAAATTTGAGCTGATTCTCAATACCCAGTTTTAGAGGGTTTGCAGTGGAAATCAGCCCTCTGTTTCCTCCTCAGCTGTGGCAAGCAGCCATTACCATTTTGCTCTGTGACCTTAAAAATGACTAACTCCTTACCTCAAACACATTTCTGCCCAGCCAGGGTTCAGGGAGCAGTTGTGTTAAACAGAAGTTCCTCTTCCATGTAGGGGTAGAAGGAGGGTTTTGTAGGAACATAGCACCAGAAATAACACACAAATATAAGTGCTTAGTAAGGGAGATGTTACAAGATGTGTTCTCTTGTTTTTGTTTTTAAATTTTTTTTAGTGAGGCAATTGGGGTTAAGTGACTTGCCCAGGGTCACACAGTTAGTAAGTGTTAAGTGTCTGAGGTCGGATTTGAACTCAGGTCCTCCTGACTCCAGGGCCGGTGCTCTAGCCACTGCGCCACCTAGCTGCCCCTGTGTTCTCTTAACAAAGAAGCATGATGAGGACACAGTGGGAAGAGGGCTAGCTCTGGAATCGGAGGACCTGGGCACAAGTCCTAGCTGGGCCACTGACTTTGGGCAAGTCTCCCCATCCATTGAATCATGAGTTGGGCCCATTCATAGTGGATCTGGGATCAGGAAGGCCTGAATTTGAATCCAGCCTTAGACAGTTACTACCTGGGTGGGCAAGTCACTTACCTTCTCTTTGTCTCAGTTTCTTCATTCGTAGAGTGGGAATAGTAATAGCACCTATCTCCCAGGGTTGTTAAGAAGAGAGAATGAGATAATAGGTGTAACATGTTTTGCAAACTTTAAAACACTTCATAAATGTTAGTTGTTGTTATTGTTACCAATATAGTTCTAAGTCTGTGATTCCTTTGTGATTCTAAGCAGAACCATCTCCATAGGCAATGAGTGAAACAATGTGGCCCATGTCCCACAGCCAGTGAATGGTAGAACTGTGCCTGGAACCCATGTCCTCTGAATTCCAGGCCAGGTCTCTCTCCACCATCCTGTGTTCACTAAGTCCCAAGACATATTTGTAACCACACATTCCACAGAGGCAGAGGCATAACTAAGAATTTTTTCTCCTGGGGAAAAATAGTTGAAGGTAGTGGGAGGGGTATCACAGAGAAGAACCAGATGGGCAAAGGGGGTGGTCCATCCCCTCCCCTTCATTGAACATCCTCCAGCTCAGTTCCTTGCCCTCTCCTGTGACTTATCCCTAACCCCCAACCTCTATTGGGATTGGGGAATGAGCAGACATAGGGCCACATTTTTCTGTGGGGAAGAAGCATGCCCCTACCTCGAGGAAGACATTTGTACCTGGGGCAAATCCCTTTACTGCTGCCTCAGGTGTGAGTCCATTCCATTCAGTTGCGTTCTATTCAATTCATTTCAATTCAACAAACATTATTGGGGCAAATAGATTTTGATGAGAGAAGACAGTTATTCAACAAACATTATTAAATTCTTCCTGTGCCAAGAAATTATGTAAATAACTATGTACAAATAAGACATAGAGAGGAGATGGAAGGTAATCTTAGAGGGGGATTCACTAGTAGCTGATTGGATTGTGGAAATGGTAGAGGTGCTTGGCCCAGAAAAAGACGAGTACAGCTCAGTAGCAGATGAAAACAGCTTATCAGAAGACTTGCCAGTCCAATAGAAACACCGTGTCCTGTGGAGCATGGCATCAAAAATTCATGCACTGCAGGAAACTTCATAAAGCTTCTATAAAGGGAGAAAAGGATTTCTAGGGCCAGGAGTTGGGAGATACCCACTGGACCTACGCTCTGTCTACAAGTTTGTCTCCCTACAATAATGCTTTAGGTTTTGGTCCACACAACCCACACTGGGGGAAAGGAAATGTTTTGTACAAATGTTCTTACTATTCCTTTTAAAGAAATCCATTTTCTAAAAGCTAAAGAAGTTCAATTGGTTGACTGATAACGGGGAGTACACTGGTGAGGGCTCAAGAGTGTTTGAAACCACAAATCCCTTGTAATTACTTCTATAAGCCTGAGGGAAATAGTACACAGCAGTACTCTTCAGGGATTCCAAGCAGTGAGTGTGAATGGGGAAAGTGACTCCATGGGGGGTGGGGGGGTGGGGGGGAGGGGTTGCTAGATTATAATGCTGCTGAGGATTGACATCAATCTCACTCTAGATTCTTTCCTCCTTTTAAAAAAAAATTGGGAGATTTGCCCGTTTTACATCCTCTTGCATCTCTCCCATTGTCAGTAGGGATTCTGAAATCATGACTGCAAGTTCTTTCAATAACTTAAATCTAATTCATCTAGGCCTGGAGGCTTTCCTGACATTTGAATTTAGTAGTTCCCGGATGCCATGGGAGATGATGCAGTGTACTTTCATCTTATAGACTCTTAGTATGCCAGATTTGGGAGGGACCTTAGAGGATAAAATGTTAAAGCTGGGAAGGCCAATAGAACATCAGACAGAACTGAGACAGAATTGAACAAGTTTGAACTGAGTGGGATTTAGACCATAGAAAATCAGAGCTGGGATGGACCTCAGAACAGGGAATGTCAAAGCTAAAAATGACCCTAAAAGTCATTTAGTCTAACCCCCTCATTTTGCAGATAGGAAACTAAGGTCCAGGGAAGCTAAGACTTGGCCAAGGACAACACAACAGATTGTTTTCAGTCTATTGTAAGGTGCTCCCCTCATTTTAGAAGTAAAGTCCACTCATGGCATATAAAGTGGTTCATTTCATGCTAATTCTCTTTGGTACCAAAGCTACCTGTCCATTAACTATACAAATATAGGGACCTTCTGGTCCATAGGTCAAATATGCCCTTGTCTTTATCCATTTTGTGGTGCAAGTAACAAGAGGAGAGACTTCTGATGCATTTATTAATGGGGGGAAAAACCAATTCACACCAACAAACAGTAAGTTCTGAACAAGTTTCTCAGTTAATCAAGAGAATTACAAAGTCATCACATGAAGGTGACTGCATAAGAATCAGTGACATCCTTGGGTGGCCTTAAGAAAAGTAAGCTGGGGGGCAGCTAGGTGGCGCAGTGGATAAAGCACCGGCCCTGGATTCAGGAGGACCTGAGTTCAAATCCAGCCCCAGACACTTGACACTTACTAGCTGTGTGACCCTGGGCAAGTCACTTAACCCTCATTGCCCACCAAAAAAAAAAAAAAAAAAAAGCTGGCCAGCTCCAGATTCCTGTGGCCCCAAATTCGTTCTTGGCCTGTTCCCTTGTGCTGTTTGTTGAGTTCAGCAGATGCATGGAGAGAAGGAGGAGATCTCTTTCTCCTCCCATTTCCACTGCAAGGGCATCTTGCAGCAGAACAAAATGGCAGCATCTAGAGAACTCAAGGGCCTGGGTGTGGAGTCGGCTCGAGCAGCTGGTGGGAGGTGAAAGAGCCGGGAGCCCAGGTCTGGGACCTGCTACTCAAGACCAAGAAGCGCTCTGGGGAGCAGAGGAGGGGGAGCTCCCAGCAGTCAATCCTGGGGAATGGGTTCTGGTTCTTCCCAAAATTGCACAGCAGCTCACGAGGTCAGTATCCCAACTGAACCTGAATTTGGTGATGGTGGAGACCATGGCCAGGCATCAGAGCCTTGGGGATGGCCCAGGAGTACCCAGGGGACCCCTACCAAGCAATTCAGCCAATGGGAGAGAGATGCAATGCCCCGCAAGGAACAGTCGGAGGTTCTCTGTGAGGCCCTACTCCTAAATGGACAGCTCACGAGCCCCCTCTAGTGTGCAATCTGCAGTAGTTTGCTACTGATGTCTCCCTGCAACATAGCCTTTCCCTTAAGAAGGGGAGATTATCAAGGTCTTTTAGCTCCTACACCCAGGGAGGTACCTTGAAGCCTAGGATGTTAAACCTGGGAGGAACTAGAAAATCTAGAATATTAGTGGCCTTTAGAATATAACATGACATATCTGGAAGAAATGTTAGACCACAGAAGAGCAGAGCTAGAAGGGACCTTAGCACGCAGGGAGACAGAGCTGGCATGGACCTTTTGAGAGAGAATGCCAGGGGCTGTCTCATCCCTCCAGTGAGTCCCACCCAAAGCTGGAGGCTGGAGCCAGTCCATTCAGCGGGTCCCAAAGACAGTCATCTCAGGGAAGTCCCAGTTCTTGTTACGGATGCACAGAAACAAAAAGAAATGACATTTTAGCTCTCTGGGCCTTGGTTTCCTTTTCTGTAAAATGAGGGGGTTGGACTACAGGATCATTAAGTTTCCTTTTACTTCGAAAATCTGTGATTCCATGTCTAGGACCAAATTAGATAATATATGGAAAGCAGTTAACAAACCTTAAAGTTCTCTGTAGATGCTAATTATTACTATGGCTGATATTGTTAGCATTCCTTTTAAATGGTTTGGACCTGTGTTTTCCATTCAGGGAACTCCCAAGAGAAAACTCTCTCTCCCAGTCTTTGGATGCCTTTTCTGTAACATTCTTAATGAATTACCTGGGGTACCAGGAGGGTCAATGACCTCCCACAGCTAATTTGTGTCAAAGGCAGGATCTGAACCCAGGTCTTCCAGACTCAGAGATCAGCCTTGTCTTCCTGCTGATGGGCTGATTACTGCAAAAACAACACACCAACTAGCACAGCAAAGTGTGAAGTCCTTTAGTCAGCCTGGTGTCAGCCATTTGATGGCTGTGACTGGGGACAACCCCCATGGTCACCTCAGCTTTGTCTAAGAGCTGACTTAGAATGGTCCAGACCGGAAGAATCTAATCGTTTGGTTAAATAGGCCTCACCAATAATGTCCTGGTGTTTTCTGGGAGATTAGCACCATGCAGAGGGCTGGATCAGGCAGAAATCACCCATTTCCTTCCTCATTGACCCCCATAAGTTTTCCCAAACCCTGGGACTGGCAGGAGGGATGTTGACTAGGAGAGACCAGAGTGTAGGAGAAGGGAGAGTGGAGGCCACAGAGGCAAGCAAGGCCAGCCCTGGAGGCTGGGGCATACCAAAGGATTTCTGGGGTAGACACTGTCTCTGACAGCCCCCCTCCCCACCTCCATCTCCCCCCCCCATATAAACTCAACACAGTGATTTCTCCAGTACCCTATCTCTTTTTTGTCCCTCCCTCTCTCCTGGAGAATGACTTTCCCAAAATTTATCTCCATTCCTTAAAAGCTGATTTATCTTCCATTTTTTTGCTTTGACTTTTGGGCTGGTGATCATGACAAACCTGATTAACTCCTGCCTCGCTAATCCCCGTCTGTTATTTCTCATATTCAATGGCGAGGGTCCAGAAGGGAGCAGGATTTACTAGGGTGGTATTTTGCCAGAGAAGTTCTCCGACTGGGGGCTCACATTTATTTTTGCAGTAGTCAAAGGCCGGACGATACTTACTGGGTTCTCCCTTCAGGATTCAGACTGGGGTTGGAGGTCGGTGGGCATGGCTGTAACTAACTGGGCTGCTATTACAGGTGATGTAGGTCTTCTTCCCATTATCCCAAGGCCAGCTTTGAAAGGAAGGCTCCCCACAGAGGGGAGGCACTAAGGGAGTGGCTGGAAAGACTTTTAAGGGGAGGTGCTAAGGGAGGAGCTGTGAGGAGTGACCCAGCCCATACAGAGGGGGGCCTAGTAAGAAAGAGAGCCCCCCCCCCCACAACCACCTCCACATCACTACTTAGAATGATAATAACCTTCATTTATATAGCACTTTATGGTTGGCAAACCCAAGGATCAGTGACGTGCCCATGGTTACCCAGCCACCAAGTGTTGGAGGCAGGCATCCAAGAAGGTCTCTCCCCTCACACCGTATTCATCATGTTCTTGGTACAAGTGAGAGCTTGTAAGTTCCTTATTATGAGCGTTGATGTCCACGGACAAATGTGCTGAGAGGTGAAACAATCACTCGTATTTCTCTCCTGCTCTGAGGTCTGGAAAGGGCTTTCCTCCCAACATCCCTGGGAGGTACATATCGCAGGTGTTATTTTGCTCCAATACCCATAGTAAGATGAAGAAACTTAGGAGGTTCAGAAAGATGAGTAATTTGCCCACGGCCGGTCCATTGAAGAAGTGACAAGCCCCAGTATGAACCCACCTCTGGAGGCGAGTCCAGGGCTTCTCCTCCTTTCCCTTCCCTCCTCCCCCACCCCTTCCCTCCCCTTCCCTTGTCTCTATTTGCTGCTTCTGCAAGGTACAACACTCCTGAAAAACTCTAGCGGTGCAAAAGGGATCCCATTGTAAAGGAAAGCTGACATTTACATAGTGAGGTACAATTCTAAAACGCTTTATGCTCATTACTCCCTTCACACACACCCCCCCCCAAAGCCTGGTACTCAGGAGTTGTCAGTCTGGTGAGCAATAGGATTCAAAGGTGAGAGGGAGGGGCAGCTAGCTAGCACAGTGGATAGAGCACCAGCCCTAGAGTCAGGAGTACCTGAGTTCAAATCCGGCCTCAGACACTTAACACTTACTAGCTGTGTGACCCTGGGCAAGTCACTTAACCCCAATTGCCTCACTAAAAAAACCAAAACCAAAACAAAGGTGAGAGGGACTTTGGAAATAGCCAAAGATAGGGAAACTGAGGCCAGACAGGTGAAGGGTCAAACAGAAACAAATCATAATGGCAGGATTCAGTCTCAGGACCTCTGGCTCCAACTCCAAGGTAATTGCTCCTCTTTCATTCTGTGGCTTTTTTTTTTTTTAAGCAAAACATTCTCTCCCTACTTTCCACCACATGTCTATAGCTGAGTGGAAAGAACACTCAATTTATAGGGTTGTTGGAACATGGGTTCAAGCCCAAGCTAACTGTAAGACCATGAAGCTCAGTTTCCTCATATGTAAAATGGGCACAATATTGTTGACCATACCTCATAGGCTTGTCATGAAGCCCGACTCCCAGTGTGAAAGTTCCCTTCACTTGTGAGGGAAAAATTCATCCTCTTCTTGCAAGTAACAAAAGCTCTTTTATTTCCTTCTCTTGAAGAGGCACCCTAGTGTGCAGCTAAATGGGTGCAAAGAAAAGGGGCTCGCAGGCCCTGATTTATACCCTAGACCCTAGCGCAAATGGGCCCTCCCCTTTTTCATCATTGGTCCGATTACTCAAGGGTTACAATCTACACGCAAAAACTAGCTAATCGGAACGTGGTATTCCCATCCCTCTTCCTTATATAGGCATGACTCAGGAATGGATCTTATTTTCCTTATATGGATACAACTCCTGAGGACCTTGTTGAGAACAGGGCTCTTTGAACCATTCGACTTTAGCCTGAGGGGGAGGAGGGGATCTGAGACCTTTGTCCTACAAGCAGGTCAGGAGGGGTATGATTGACTGTAGTATCCACATTGAGAGGAGGCAACTACCCATTTCTCCCACACGGATGCAGAGACAACTCCTCTATAACATATAAGTTCTAGTAAGTCTCTGAGGCACTTAGGAGATCACACATGTCAGAAGCAGGATTTGAACTCGATTCACTCTGGAGTCGCTCTGTCCATTATGTCAGGGCTCTATGGAATAACGATCATCATCATAATTCATTCCTCTATATGCTGTGTTAAAGTAATGGAGTTTGGTAGACACCCAGAGGTCTAACTTGATTGACTTAGTGGATCGCTCTCAGCCAATCAGCTTGAAGAGCCTCCCATTTCTGGGAGGAGGATGCGAAGTAGGAAGTGGACACTGGTGGAAGGCTTCTTTCTCTTTTTGTGGGAGACGCCCTGTTGGTGGCAGAGAACTTCAGAAGTGGGAGGGCTAGGAAGTCAAGGATTGCCAGATTATAGGAAATCTGCTCTCAATCTTTCTCTTTCTTTTACTATCTTTCAATAAATCCTTTAAAAACCTAAACTTGTTTATCAGTGATTTTAGTCACTTTCCCCCCCAAAACTGGGGGACAGATTAGAATCCACCTTTAGGATTTTAAATAACACATGCAGATATGTCATGATCCTTTTTAAAACCTCTCCTTAGCTCCCTCTCCCAACCCCTCAGATCAGCAGCTCAGGGTCCTCACAGTATGGTGGAGTTCTGCTCCCCAAGAGATATAGGGGCACTGATGAAGACTTAAGGAGGGGATTTCTGGGTCACAAACTTCTACCTAGTGAGGGTCACTCCCACCACCCCCGTGGATGACACATTAACATTTCCCCGTGATCAATTAACCCATTAACATCAATTAACTTTTACAGCCTCTGGCTGGAGAAGGTCATTGCTCTTTGCCAGGGAATTCCTTTTCTCACTCTAAAGAAGGAGGCTATAAAAATCATCTCCATCCTTCTCCGTAAGATTGGAAATTCTCCACCTCCACCTGGAGGCTTTTGCTGATAGGAGACAGCCCAGGACAAAGGTAGCCCCAGCTTTGGAAGAGGTGAAGTGCTAAGAGAGATACAAAACATCTACTCTGACTTGGAAGGAGAGTCCTTGGTTATTACTTTCACTGAGCCTTAAGTGATGGCCTGTTACCCATCCAGTGAAGAGGTTTATGTGGGGGTGGGGGGTGGATTGAGGCACTTCCAGTGGAGCTGGGCATTCACTCAGGCCACTTCCACGGACAGGCATGCTCTGGTCCAGGCCAGTCCCTTGCCCCTCTGTGATGGGTGTGCAGGTGTGAGATGAGTGAAAAAGAGGCAGCTCTCTCTCCTCTTCAGAGGATACAACCAACAGCAACTCTCCCCTGGACTTCTGGGGAAGGCCCTTCCCCTCCCCCACAGCAGCTATGGCAGCTTCTTACACAGGGTGGTCAGGTGTGCTCACTGGGGGAGCCTGATGGTTCATTTCCCTAATCACATGGGACTAAACATCCCTTTGAGGCGTGGACATTTCGTGTCTTCCCAAGTGCCGACTGGAAGTAGGAGGGCCTTTCTGCCAACAAGCCCTTCTCAGTGCTGTGTCATTCCTCCTGGGGGGCAGGGACTATCTTCCCTTTTGCTTGTGTTTAGGACGCTCCTGGCACAAATTAAGTGCTTAATAAATGCTTGTTGACTTGCCTTGGCATCTCTCTTTCAGAGTTGTTCACCAAGATTAAAAATATGACGCATAGTTTCTGGTTAATTTAATCATTTTATTAATAGGCCATCAGGTTTTTAATAAAAGGATGGTCAATTGCTGTCTCTCTCAGACCAAAGGCCCCTAATGGAGGTGGGTGGTCACCGTTTATATATAGCCTTCTAACTTTAGAAGGTCCATCACAGAGCAATCAAATCTAATTGGTTGACATGATTTGGAGGTGGGTTATATTAAAATAAAGTCTGGCTGAAGTCTACTGACTTAGGTCACTCAAATCTCGGTAAGAATGACATTCAGGGGACAACTAGGTGGCACAGTGGATAAAGCACCAGCCCTGGATTCAGGAGGACCTGAGTTCAAACGCAGCCTCAGACACTTGACACTTACTAGCTGTGTGACCTTAGGCAAGTCATATTGTCCTACAAAAAAAAAAACCAAAAACAAAAAACAAAAGAATGACATTCAGGTGGAAAATGCTCTCCCAATCCAGAAAAAAGAACCGTGGAATCTAGATGCTCCTACTTTTTTTGTTTTTGTTTTTTGAGGTTTTTCCCTTTTGTCCTGATTCTTCTTTCACAATATGACTAATGCAGAAATATGTTTAATATGATTGTACATATATAACGTATATCAGATTGCTTGCTGTCTTAGTGTAACGATTGGAATGACGCCACCTGCTGGAGACTTACTGTAGAAGAGTTCTGCCCATGAAGCGAAGGTCTTTGAGGATACCTTGCTGCTTACTTCTACATTTCTGTAAAATATATACCCTTCCATGGCAAGAGAAGAGTTTTGAACTATGTTGATGGTTGTTATTCTTATTCAGCTTAAGTTTTTCTTCCTTAACCCCTCTATATTGTCTGTCAGTCTTTTCACCATACAAATGCTTTATAAGATTACTAATTAAAGACAAAAGCAGGTTAGCAAAATTATGAACAAAACGAGCATATCTGGAATTTAAAGGGTTTTCTAAGGTTGTCTTAGAAGCACAGCCAGGCTGGGGAAGGGCTGAGCCTGAAGCTGCAAATGTAGTTAAAGAAAGTTGCGCATGAGCATTAGATCTCTGGACTTCCCAGGCAGGGGAAGCAATGGGCTTGGCCATGGGAGGAGTAAAGGGTGGGGTCTGGAGAGGAGAGGAGGGACCAGCACAATTTGAATCAGACTTGATTTTGAACTCAGGCCCTACCCCCACTTCTAGGGGATAAAAAGCTTCTAGAGGTTGGGTCATTGCCTCTAGGCATGCAAAATTAGAGAATCTCTCAGCATTAGAATTTGAAAAAAATACCGGAGTGCAAGGGTTCTCTGAAAAAGCATGGCTGGGAGAGGGAGAGATATTTCCTTGTGTGAGTAAGTTGCTGGCTCTTTTAACAAAAAGAAAAAGAAAAATAGAAAATCCAGAAAAACAAAGCATTAACATGATCATATTTCCCATTTGTCTGGTTAAACAAACTAAAATAAAAAATAGGGTAATTAGGGAGTTTTAAAGGTCCATTCGAAAAAATTTAAAGAGAAAACACAGCCAGTACGCCAGTACTTAGCAGTTAAAGGGAGAGCGTAGGGGAAATTTCTTACCCAACCAGAAGATCAGAAGAAGACTGAGGTTTAGCTTTCCTCTTCGTGGTCAGCCATCTGTTAAGGGCTAAAATTCTAGCTAAACTGTCTAAAATATCTAATGAGTGGTCGCCAATAAATTATAAGCTTTAGCAAGAGTTAGACTTTTAAGCATTTATTAAGGAGAATAAGAATTTGGTAAAGAGAGAGAGAAAGGCCTAGATTCCTATCTATTAAAGGGAGAGCACATTTCTAGCTCCCTTCTCCGCCAGAGTCCAGAGGAAAGAGCGCGAGAGCGAGCACCAGTCTCTTCCTTCCTCCTCCCACTAGCCCGCGTCACTTCCTGACGCCAAAGAAAAGACTCCTGGTCTTGCCCTCAAAGACCTTCGCTTCATGGGCAGAACTCTTCTACAGTAAGTCTCCAGCAGGTGGCGTCATTCCAATCGTTACATTAGGGAGGGGGGAGAAAAATTTGGAGCTAGAAATCTTATAAAAACAAATGTTGAAAACTATCTCTACATGTAACTAGAAAATAGTAAAATACTTTTATGATAAAAAAAGACATCCAGGGAAAGAATGCAGGCCCCCCCCCCCACCCAAGCTGATCAGAGTATAATAGTTTCCACCTAGGTGTGGTTTGTGCAGGTTAAATTTCATCGGTAAAGTACTTCAGATACCTAGATAAAGGGACCTGCCTCCACCCATGATTCTTTGTAAGCTTGGCTTAGGTTTGACTGAGATGAATCCTACTTTCAAAAACTAACAATGTGATCCTGGGCAAGTCACTTAACCCCTATGACCCTGGGGAAAAAAAAACTAACTAGACCTTTGAGTGGGAGAGAAAGGGGAGAGAAAGAACTAAGAAAGAAGGGGAGATCACTGGGTCCCCCAAGATTGTTAAGAATTATTTCTCACATGTTGTAGCCTGCTCATACCCACTATATACCTGTCCATTGCTCTCTGAAAGATGTTGATCTCTGAGTTCTTTCGGGACAGTGGGGTTCTAGATCTTTGAATAATAATTATAATTGTTGAAATTTATATATATATCACTAAATGATTTATTAAGGGGATAGATATATGGCCAGTTCCTAAATCCTCCTTGTATCTTCTTAACAAATTAATTCCTTAAAAACAAATGAGGGGGACGGAGGAGCAGCGATGGTGCTGCTGGAGAGCGAGCAGTTCCTGACTGAACAAAAAACAAGAAGAGCAAAGCAACACAGTGAGGGGCACTTGGATTCCTCTCTTATTTCACCATCTAAAAAGAACTCTGAAGATGCTTGGCTGATGGTACTGTCTTCTCTTAGGACTGAATGGCTTCACATGAGGGGGAGGGGGTGTTACTTTAGTGGCAGATCATCATTCAATCCTATTTCAATTAATTGCAGGTTTAATGTTTACAGGGGCAGCTGTGATTAAAAAAAAAGAAAAAAGGCCTACCTATATATCATATGTGGCATCCACCCAGCCTCACCCCCTCTACACTTTGTAGTATACCTGACCTATGGTTTGCTGAAGTCTCACCGCTCATAAATGTTAGCAATAAGATTCAAATCCAGGTCTTTAAAAACACCAAGTCTGTCTTCTCCCAAAAATCCCAACCATTTCCAGCATGAGAACCTCTTTTTTGTTTTGTTTTGTTTTGTTTTTTTGCAGGGCAATGAGGGTTAAGTGACTTGTCCAGGGTCACACAACTAGTAAGTGTCAAGTGTCTGAAGCCGGATTTGAACTCAGGTCCTCCTGATTCCAGGGCTGGTGCTCTATCCACTGAGCTGCCCGAGAACCTCTTTTTTAAAGAAAAATAATAACAAATAGTGCTTACTATGTGCTAAGTACTTTACAACTATTATCTCATTTGATTTTCATAACAACCCTGGAAGTATGAGAAATGATGATTAATAACCAATATCTTGGGGAGGTTCAGAAGCTCTCCCCTTCTTCTAAATCCCTCATTTTAAAAGTTCAGTGTCTAAGTCTGACAAAGGAACGAAAAACAGCGAAGTCTCCAAGCCCTAGAAAATACTGACCACAATAAAGCTGGTCATTCAGTGGTAGGACCTGAAAGACCGGAGCAGTACCAGGAGATGGTTACCCCATAGACTCCTCCCAGACTCCTCCCATTGCACCCTCAGAGAATTGCAAAGAGTATAGAAGAGGATACATTGAAACTCGAACGTTCTCTTTGGTGACAAAGGCCATCCGGCCAACTAATCACAAGAGGGAAACAATTAGTCTGCCAGCATATTTCTAAAGCAACATGGTTATGATGTGGGATGGATTTTTGGGGTCAGATTGATTGTCCCAAAAGAATTACAAGACTCAGTGACTCAGTTTCCCAAGTTTTATTGCAATACTGTGGGTGACCACAGGGAGAGAACCAGAATATTAGAAAGGTATCTCTCGAATAGTGAAAGGAAAGACAGCTATATTTATAGTATAGATAAATTGATTATCAGCCTCATTATAATAATCTCCACCTTGGGGAGGTACAGGGGAGGGCCAGTTCTAATTTGGAGTTCCTGGGGTCCTAAGCCAACCCCTGATGCGGGTACCTTTTTCAGTGGAGGTGTTTTTTGGGGTTTACATATAAGGTGAATCTGGGGACAAATTTGGCTTTTTCTGTACATGTCTCTTTCTGATTCCTGTGGCTAGTTTCAAAATATAATAATTTTTCTTTAGAATGTCTATAGCTAGGGGCAGCTAGATGGCGCAGTGGATAGAGCACCGGCCCTGGATTCAGGAGTACCTGAGTTCAAATCCGGGCTCAGACACTTAACATTTACTAGCTGTGTGACCCTGGGCAAGTCACTTAACCCCAATTGCCCCACAAAAAATAAATAATGTCTATAGCTTTGTCTTTTCCCTTATTGTTCTTTGACCTGACTTATTTTTGTCGGTTATGGATGCTGATCACTGTGGTTACGAGAACCTAGCATTTTGACTTGTAAGTTATCCATTAACTGGGGTCTGACTCCCTTTTAGAGCTAATATCTGAATTAGAGCATGGATCTTAGGTTTTTCTATTAACCCTTTTTTCACCTCCTATATCAGTTAGGTCTTTCATTCTGAAGTACACTTCCAAAACAACAGGCCATATATCTCAATGTTGATTGGCTCCTTCAGTTTAAAGATGCTATTCTTAGTGTTGTGGTTAACCACAATGCACCTTTTGAAAAGGGACATTACTACAAAGCTGATATATGACCCTTGGTTGAACATGGTCAAGAGTCAAGTTTACAAGTACTACATGGAATCAAATCATGAAAAGAATATTCAGAAGACACAAGTTACACAATACCTATGCTCTGTACTAGAATATTACCTTCCAGGGGACTAAAGAATATCTAAGGGGTGGGAGAAATCTCACATCAGTCAGAAGGACTTTACAGATAATGATATTGAATTACCTCTCCTGATCTTAGACCCCACCCAACCTTGGGAGGAATTTAAAATAGGGTGGGGAAACCCATTGTCTTCTACTCAATCCTGGGTGGAGACAGATCCTTTTGTCTAGAGAGCCCAAGGCTGGGAGTAGTCTGGTATGGAAGGTGGTAGTCTGGGTAAAGATAATTATCTCTGCCCAAGGGTAACATGATGATGGGACACATCAGCCTTTTATTGGAAGGGAATATAAACTGAGCCTTGCCACCATGATTGTCGTTGGTCTAAGACAGACATCCAAATGACCATCCTTTTATTAATAACCTCCTGGTCTTATAATAAAATGATTAACAGGGGCAGCTAGGTGGCTCAGTGGATAAAGCACTGGCCCTGGAGTCAAGAGTACCTGAGTTCAAATCCGGCCTCAGACACTTGACGCTTACTAGCTGTGTGACCCTGGGCAAGTCACTTTAACCCCCATTGCCCCACACACAAAAAAAAGATTAAATTACCCCAAAACTATGTCTCTTGAACTTTTAAAAATATCATAGTTAGTAGGTGCTATTGTTATCCCTATTTCATAGATGAGGAAACTGAGGGAAACAGAGGAGAAATTACTTGCTCAGGCAAATCCTACCTGAGGAATTTTGTCCCTTTTAGAAATCACTTGTGATGGCTATCCTCTATTAAGCACTTCAGAGTTTCTTCCTGGGACAAGAACTCAAACTAATAGCGAGAGTTCAAGGTTTGAGTTGGAAACTGGAAAGGAATATTAACCTTGCAAGTCAGTCCATAGCTTATTTAGGAGAAAACCTCATGAAGGGTGCCTTGCTATGAATCTGTGTTCCAGGATCAATTTCATTTCCAATCTTCAATCAATCTGACTTGCTGGCACCATTTTACTGTCAAAAATTAAATATATTTTATTTGCCTGTCTTCTTAAAAAAATAATAAACAGATCAGAGAAATTAATTTTATAATATCTCCTACAAAAATTAATAATAAACAGAGACATGTCTCTCACAGAACAAAATCAGATCAGAGAATATAATGTCTCCTACAGGATAAACCAGATCAGAGACAGACAGAAAAAAACATAATACCAATTTATTTTGTCCCAAGAAGAAAAATATCATGATCATGCTGGAGACCCCCTCCTAAGAAGGAAGCTCAGGGACTCCCTCTTTTTTTTTTTTTTTGGTGGGGCAATGAGGGTTAAGTGACTTGCCCAGGGTCACATAGCTAGTAAGTGTCACCAGTGCTTTATCCACTGCATCACCTAGCTGCCCCAAGGGGATCCCCTCTTTTTAAGGGTATTTAAAGTTTCTTTGCTTACTGGGCATTGTCAGTTACAGATCAACCCAAAAGCAAATACTATAACAAGAATGGATGTAATGCCAAGCAGTTTTAACAATTTTGGTTATAACAAGTATGGAGGACATACAGAAGCATCATATTAAGATGACAGGATTCCAAAAAAGGGTTTGGCAAGGATGAGGATGCCCAGATGTCCCCATAAGATAGGAACTTACTATCCTGGGGAAAGAAGTCACCAGGTAAGGACTTTTATCTGCTAGCTATCTGAGTTCAGTTTGGAGTTCAGTTGAAGGGCATTTTGCTCCTATTAACTCACGGTTTCATAAGAAATACTTTTGATAATAAGGCACCTCCATCAAATCCAGTTGATCCATACATTCATATTAACACACTTAATCAGCCAGAATTTGTTGTTCAGTTGTGTCCAACTCTCTGTGATACCATTTGTGGTTTTCTTGGCAAAGATACTAGAACAGTTTGCTATTTCCTTCTCCAGCTCATTTTACAGATAAGGAAAATGAGTCAAACAGGCTGAAGTGACTTTGCCTAGGGTCATTCAGCTAGTGAGAGTCTTAGGTCAGATTTTAAGTCAGGAAGATGAGTCTTCCTGACTCCAGGCCTGATGTTCTATCCATTGTACCACTTAGCCACCCTTCAACCAGAATAGTATTATTTAAAATCATGGACCCATCAGGATTGAAGAAGAAACTCTGGCTGATATCCAAAGTAAAGGGAGAATAATCCCAGAGATGTGCTTGTGTTTACCTTTGTGTTTTCAAGGCTAATCATCTGTTTAAACAAAAGCCTCATCTGCCCCTTAGTACTACAGGACTTGTTTGTATTTCCCAAATTGTATGTTTAAAAATAGGTGGTCAAGATCTGAAAACATTTTGGGGTGGGAAAGGTCCTAATTAAGGATAATTTCTCAATTAAATAAAGAATTCTCTTTGGGATGAGAAAGCAAAACAAAAGCACCAGGAATTAATTAGATTGTTGTTCTCTGCAGACATTTGCCAGAATTTAGCCTTTCGCCAAGGCAGATATATAGATGTCTGCCTAGTGACTGCTGAACTTGTAAATCTGCTATATATGGACCTTCCCCATTAGACAGGAAGCTCCCTGAGAGCAAACACTGCTTTTGTTTTTTTCTCTTTCGATGTACCTCAGTACTTGGCAGGTGGTAAATCCTTAATGAATGCCTGTCGATTGACTGACTGAGCTTAGATAAATCTGTGCTGATTCACCTCTAAGTAAGTGTTCATGTGTGCTTGTCAGAGGTTAGAGAGCTGGGATAGGGGGCCCTAGTCCCAAGACCACTGTGTCCCCCAGTGATGCTTCTCTAGTTCTTGGCCTGAGATAGATCCCTTCACTTCTCCATATAAATATTTTATTATTTTCCAGTTACATTTAGAGATAGTTTTCAACATTTGTTTTTATAATATTTCTAGTTTCACATTTTTCTCCCTCCCTCCCCTCCCTCACCCCTCCCCAAGACAGCAAGTAATCTGATATAGGTTATATATGTACAATCACAATAAACATATTTCTGCATTAGACATGTTATGAGAGAAGAATCAGAGCAAAAAGGAAAAACCTCAAAAAAGAAAAACAACAGCACCAAAAACAAAAGAAATAGTATGGTTTGATCTGCTTCCAGATTCAACAGTTCCTTTTTTTTTTACTTTTTTCTGGATTTGGAGAGCATTTTCCATCATGAGTCCTTTGGAACTATCTTGGACCATTGTATTGCTGAGAAGAATCAAGTCTATCACAGTTAATCAGCACACAATGTTGTTGATAGTGTGTATAATTTTCTAGTTCTGCTCATCTCACTCATCATTAGTTCATGCAAGTCCTTCCAGGTTTCTCTGAAATTTGCCTGCTCATTGTTTCTTAAAGCACAATAGTATACCATTACGTTCCTATACCACAACTTGTTCAGCCATTCCCCAATTGATGGGCAACCCCTCCATTTCCAATTCCTTGCCACCACAAAAAGAGCAGCTATAAATGTTTTTGTACATGTGGGTCCTTTCCCCTTTTTTATGATGTCTTTGGGAAAAAGACCTAATAGTGGTATTGCTGGGTCAAAGGGTATGCAAAGCTTTTTTTTTTTTGTGAGGCAATTTGGGTTAAGTGACTTGCCCAGGGTCACACAGCTACTAAGTGTCAAGGGTCTGAGGTCCGATTTGAATTCAGGTCCTCCTGAATCCAGGGCCGGTGGTCTGTCCACTGCGCCACCTAGCTGCCCCTATGCAAAACTTTATACCCTTTGGGTATAGTTCCAAACTGCTCTCCAGAATGGTTGGATCAGTTCACAGCTCCACCAACAATGCATTAGTCTTCCAATTTTTCCACATCTTCTCCAAAATTTATTATTTTCCTTTTTTGTCATATTAGCCAATTTGATAGGTGTCAGGTGGTACCCCAGAGTTGTTTTAACTTGCATTTCTCTAATCAATAGTGATTTAGATGGGCAGCTAGGTGGTGCAGTGGATAGAGCACCGACCCTGGAGTCAGGAGTACCTGAGTTTAAATTCTGCCTCAGACACAACACTTACTAGCTGTGTGACCCTGGGCAAGTCACTTAACCCCAATTGCCTCACTAAATAAAGAAAGAAATGAATGAATGAATGAATGAATGAATGAATGATAGTGATTTAGAGCATTTTTTCATATGACAACAGATAGCTTTGATTTCTTCATCAGAAAACTGCCTGTTCATATCCTTTGACCATTTCTCAATTGGGGAATGACTTGGATTCTTATAAATTTGATTTAGTTCCCAATATATTTTAGAAATGAGGCCTTTATTAGAAGTACTAACTATAAAAATTGTTTCCCAGCTTTCTGCCTCCCTTCTAATTTTGGATTCATTGCTTCTGTTTGCACAAAACCTTTTTAATTTAATGTAATCAAAATCATCCATTTTGCATTTCATAATATTCTCTATCTCTTGTTTGGTCATAAACTGTCTTCCTTTCCAAAGATCTGAGAGGTAAAGTATTCCATCCTCTCCTAATTTACCTATGGTATCACATTTTATGTTTAAATCATGTACCCATTTTGACCTTATTTTAGTATAAGGTGTAAGATGTTG
The DNA here is from genome assembly GCF_019393635.1 of Dromiciops gliroides. NCBI lineage: Eukaryota > Metazoa > Chordata > Mammalia > Microbiotheria > Microbiotheriidae > Dromiciops > Dromiciops gliroides. The sequence continues at coordinate 16,382,677 of NC_057864.1, read as the reverse complement.
GTCTATGCCTAATTTCTGCCATACTCTCTTCCAGTTTTCCCAGCAGTTTTTGTCAAATACTGAGTTCCTATCCCAGAAGCTGGAGTCTTTGGGTTTATCAAATGGTACATTACTAGTCATTTACTACTATGTCTCCTGTGCCTAACCTATTCCATTGATCCTCCACTCTATTTCTTAGCCAGTACCAGATAGTTTTGATGACTGATGCTTTACAGTAAAGCTTCAGATTTGGTACAGCTATCCCACCTTTCTGTGCATTTTTTTCATTATTTCCCTTGATATTCTTGACCTTTTATTTTTCCAGATGAATTCTGTTATTATTTTTTCTAGCTCTATAAAATAATTTTTAGGTAGTCTGATTGGTATGGCACTGAATAAGTAAATTAATTTAGGTAGAATTGTCATTTATATTATATTAGCTTGGCCTATCCACGAGCAATTGATATTTTTTACAATTATTTAGATTTGATTTGATTTGTGTAAAAAGTGTTTTGTAGGGGTGGCTAGGTGGTGCAGTGGATAGAACACCAGCCCTGGAGTCAGGAGTACCTGAGTTCAAATCTGGCCTCAGACACTTAACACTTACTAGCTGTGTGACCCTGGGCAAATCGCTTAACCCCAATTGCCTCACTAAAAAAAAAAAAAAGTGTTTTGTAATTGTGTTCATATAGTTCCTGGGTTTGTCTTGGCAAGTAGACTCCCAAGTATTTTATATTGTCTACTGTCACTTTAAATTAAATTTCTTTTTCTGTCTCTTGCTGCTGGACTTTGTTGGTCATGTGTAGAAATGCTGATGATTTATGTGGATTTATCTTATATCCTGAAACTTTGCTAAAGTTGTTAGTTGTTTCAAGTAATTTTTTAATTGATTCTCTAGGATTCTCCAACTACACCATCATATCATCTGCAGAGTGGTAGTTTTGTTTCACCCTTGCCTATTCTAATTCCTTTAATTCCTTTTTTCTTCTCTGATTGCTAAAGCTAACATTTCTAGTGCAATATTAAATAATAGAGGTGAAAATGGACATCCCTGTTTCACTCCTGATCTTATTGGTGTAAAGAATTAATCGTGATTTAGAAGCCTCAGTTCGAAACCAGGCTGGGGCTCAGGCACCTCGCCTCAAGGCTGGCAAAGTGCTCCACCCACCTTGCACAATCTTGCACCTATGTGTGCCTGGCCAAATTATAATGATGGGAAGCCGGGTGAGGGCAGTCAGGTGACCTTCGATCTGCAGAAGCTGGGAGGCTGGCCATTCTACAAGCATCTGTTAATTCTGTCAATCAGGGCTGCCAGCCAAATAGCTTCGAGCTGTGTGTGTCTGTCCACCCTGTTTCCTGGGAGCCCGGGGGTTTATGGTAAGGAGAAGGAAGGAGATTCGCCACTGGGGCTTTGGAGATGGAAAGAGATGGGATGCAGCCATATATTCTGCTGAGCCCTGGGCAGTGGTGTGATTCAGATAGTATTATTTTCCTTCCCCCATTCCTTTTTTTTTTCTTTCCCTTAATTCTACTAATCTTACTTGTGTTTTCAAGTTCGTTCTTGTTAATAAACCCTGTTCTGTTTTTGAAAGAGGCTGTTAATCTCCTTCCTTGCCCCAATATTATGAAGAGCTGCCTAACTAACACTCCCCAATTAAAATTTGGCCCCTACATTGGGAATGTCTCTAACTTATCTCCATTACATATAATGCTTGCTGATTGTTTTAGGTAGATACTGCTTATTATTTTAAGGAAAGCACCACCTATTCCTAAACTCTCTAGTGTTTTTATTAGGAATGGGTGCTGTATTTTGTCAAAAGCTTTCTCTCCATCTATTGAGATAATCATATGATTTTGATTGGTTTTCTTATTGATGTGGTTGATTATGTTAATAGTTTTCCTAATGTTGAACCAGCCCTGCATTCCTTGTATAAATCCCACCTGGTCATAGTGTATTATCCTGGTGATCACTTGATGTAATCTCCTTGCTAATATCAATGCCTTCACTTCTCAAGAGCCACGCTTGCCTCCTCCATAAAAGAAGTGAGGGGCTTGATCACTAAAGTCCCTCCCAGTGGTAAATAATAAGAGCTAACATTGACATAGCCCTTACTGTGTGCCAGGCACTGTGCTAAGGACTTTACAATTATTATCTCATCTGATCCTCACAATAACCCTGAGAGGTGGGTGCTGTTATTACCCCTACTTTACAGATGAGGAAACTGAGACAGGCAGAGGGGATATGACTTTGCCAAAATTACAGTGTCTCAGGCCAGATTGAAACAGAGGCCATTCTGACTCCAGGGCCATCATTTCAACAGGAAGGAGATTCTGGTGGACAGAAGCTGCTATCCCAGGTGCTTCTGGCAGAATTTTTAGAGCAATTAAAAACCACTTCCCTAAAGCAGAGGAGATGCTACTTTAATAGTTCATCAACTTGGGGGCAGTGAGGTGGCAAAGTGAATAAACCATCGTCCCTGGATTCAGGAGGACCTGAGTTCAAATCCAGCCTCAGACACTGCCACTTACTAGCTGTGTGACCCTGGGCAAGTCATTTAACCCTCATTGCCAGAAAAAAAAATTTCATCAACTCCACGTAAGTGTGACCCCTGTCAATGTGAGTGTGGCAGCCCTGTAGGCAGTCACTTAGATCTTACCTTCTTCAGGGTGATTCACTCTTGTCCCTGGATGTCAGCTTCTCACTCCAAATGACTCTTGTCTGAGTCTTCTAGGCTAACAAGAATGAGAGGTGGACTTTACAAAGAGAAGTGGGCTTACTCCATTGAGGGGCTGAGAGTGACATTATCTCTATACCCAGACCACCCCCAGCTTTGGGCAATTAAGACAAAAGGGTCTGTTTCCACCCAAAGCTTGATTGAATGGAATTCACCTTAGACTAGAGAATCCTTGTAAGGTTGAGCGAGGTCTGGGGGGGGGAGAAGGGTAGTTTAACCTTCAGAGACTGAGGTCTTGAGATGAGGATAGAGAAAAAGGGGCACAGAATCTCCCCAAATCATTAGTTAGCATTAGCATCTCTCACGCTAAGTCGGCTGTTCTGCTTTGGCTAAGGCTGGCTGACAAGTGGACAAAACCATGTGTTTTTGTTTTGTTTTGGTTTTTAGTGAGGCAATTGGGGTTAAGTGACTTGCCCAGGGTCACACAGCTAGTAAGAGGCCGGATTTGAACTCAGGTACTCCTGACTCCAGGGCTGGTGCTCTATCCACTGTGCCACCCAGCTGCCCCAAAACCATGTGTTTTTAATACAGTTTTTAGAAGGGTGTAACTATGGGATAAAAAACCCACCATTGTAAAGACAGATCGTTTCGAAATGTCATGGGGAGAATGGGGTAAGGGGTAAGGGTAGGGGATAGGGGTAGGGGTTTGGGGTCCTTAAGAATTAAGAATTACACCCTCTTGCACACAAAGCAGTTAAAATATGATGGTAGTTTATTTAGAGGAAGAGGAAGGGAAACCATGAAAGAAGCCCTTGGACTTCTCATGGGGAGAAAGGCATGGCACAGAGAGAGTGGCTCTGAGATACCTTGAGCAGGAGACAGACAGGTACTTTTATAAAGGACTGATGGGGGTGACCATCTGACTGTGGAAAGTTCCCTTAGTAAGGGAGGACCATCCCCCACTGGTGGTGGCTGGGGGAATTGGGTGAGGGGTGGCTACGGATCTCTCAAGCCATCTCTCTCCTCTGGACACAACGGAAGCTGCCACACCCAAACTTATCTTCCCAGGGTTGAGGGAGACTAGAATGAAGGGTAGAGGTCCAGAAGCTAGCTCAGTCTGATCTGGTTCTACTTATCTCTTTAGGTGTGTCTGTCCTTTGGTTTAGTTTCTTAAGGAGAAGGTTCTTTGTGTCCCAGGGAACTTCTGGGGTCAACGTGGGTCAGGGGGGACAGGGACCTCCCCACCCAGGACAGAGGCAGGCTAGTTGAGCAACCAGTGCCCCACCAACACACGTGAACCCAGGGGTAGGGACTACCCGAGGGCCAGCAGGGAGGAGTGAGGTGGGTAGAACCCCTCCAGCAGACCTCCCAGGACCAGGGAGGAGGAGGGGGAATAGATAGGATAGCCTGTTTTCCGTGAGGAGTCAGATCGGGAAGTGGGGGTCAATATATGCCCAAGGTAAGTTATGGACTGGGACACAAGTTGGACCTTTCTTGTTGAGACCTTAATAACCCTGCTCCCCTAAGAAATTTAGGGGAGGTATAGTATCCCTAAGACATGCTGATGGGGGGGGGGCAGCTCCATGGCGCAGTGGATAGAGCACCGGCCCCAGAGTCAGGAGTACCTGAGTTCAAATCTGGCCTCAGACACTTAACACTTACTAGCTGTGTGACCCTGGGCAAGTCACTTAACCCCAATTGCCTCACTTAAAAAAAAAAAGACATGCTGATCGGGATGGACTGCAAATGAGGATATCATCTATGTACTGCACAATGGAGCTCTCTCCTAGAGATAACCCACCCAGGTCTTTCCTGAGGGCGTTTCTCCCCATATCAGAAAGATGCCCAGTGAGGGAGCCTACAGTCAGTCCTACGAGATGCAGGTGAGATACCCGCTTTTGGATGTGGCCAAGGTGGGGATTTGTTTTGCCTGAGTCTGTTTTTTGTTATAACAGGTGGTTCTTTCCTCTTTCTCTTTTTTTCCGGGGCTACGGGGTGGGGAGAGGGTGTGAGGGAAAATAAATGCTAACTGAAAAAATAAAATGTAGGAAAAAATGAAAATGAGATTGCAGCCCTTCTAACAGCTTGTTCAGGGCGCAGTCTGTCCTCTCTTTTCACTTCCGTCTCTGAGGGGAAGGTAGGCCTCGACCCTTCCTCATCTTTCCTGTAAAACTCGATAAACCATGTACTTCTGAGATAAATAGGAACGAAACCTTTCGTTTCGAGCGTTCACGGTCACCTGAGCCCGCCTCTCACATTTGAAGACTCGTCTTTTGTTTTGGTTTTTTGTTTTCCATTAGAAACTGAATTTAGCAAGTTCCTGACAAAAACCGGGCGGCTGCTGTGTCCCTCTGACTCCCTGGGCTTCCTAAAGAGATTGCCAAGAGATTAAAACCACTTCGGGCGGCATTGTCTAGAATACCGAGCGCCGCATAACCGTTTGTTATACATTGTAGCCCATTGTAACACACGTAACTCCTCGGAATTCCAATGTCAATATTCTTGGTCTTGGAACACTATTTCCTCCTAATCACAGCTCGGCATTCCACAGACTGAACAAACACATTCATTCTAAATGCTTTTCTGGTGGGAAATAAAGTGTTTTCCTGAACAGAAGAAGGAACAAGTGAAATGAACAGCCTGCTCCTAGCCCGGACCCTCACCACGGTTTTCTTTTTGGAGAGACAAATGAGCCTTCCTTTCTAAGGGGATGGGGGGTGTCCCTCCGTCGCTTGGTGGGTTTGTTCTGAAAGTCCGATTCTCACTTCCTTCCACTTGGCCTTCAGAGCTCTCCTCTCCGCCCGGGATGGGGCTAAGGGGAAGGGAAGGAATCCCTCTCTGCCTCCCACCTGGTGAGTTCAAAGTACAAACACACAAGGCATTTCTGGCAGAGTTGAGCTATTTTCTTTGGGAAGGGGCTGGCAGGAGACTGAGAAGGACATTTGCACGAGATAAGGTTCTGAGCTTTACGAGTGTAAAGGACCCTCAGAGACCATCTCTGCTAAACCCCTCATTTTAGACAGGAGGAACCCGCCTGCAGAGTGGTGAAGAGATCTGCCCCCGACATAGATCTAGAAGGACCGCTAGGTGGCGCCATAGCGCACAAAGCGCTGGGCCCGGAGTCAGGAAGACTCATCTTCTTGAGTTCAAGTCCAGCCTCAGACACTTATTTAACTGTGTGACCCAGGGAAAGTCACTCAACCTGTTTGTCTCAGCTTCCTCAACTGTATATTAGCACCTACCTGGTAGGGTTGTGAGGATCAAATAAGATATTTGTAAAAATCCAGCACATAGTAGGTCCTATATGTTAATTATTAATATAGACTTCCTGCTTTTCCTTTAAAGTTTGATGCAAAGGGTCTCTCTGCTTCACATTGTCTTCTCCTCCCATTATACAGATCATTCATGGAAAGCAACAAAGCTTGGAGACTGCTGATTAGAGAAGAAATCCCTAGAGACTGGTCCTTCTGTTCTCTATATAGTAAATTGTGTAAGATCCCAGCTAGTCACCATGACTCTTCATGTATACCTTCTATAACAGACATTCAGAAGGCAGTAAAATTAGCTTATCTTCATCTGGAGACAACACCTGTCATCAAAGGACAAAGGGCAAGAAAATACTAAAGGAAAAGGTCAGGCAATCCCAAAAAGTAAGTGGTGCCAGTTTGTCAGGAAAGGAGAAATGGAAACAGGATAAATTCACAAGGTTCTAGTGATACTGGTTGGCAGGTACAATTAGGCAAATGTCAAGTTATTCACTGTTCAGTTAGGAAGGCAAGGCTCCTCTAGTGTCATATATTTATGATCAGTCTGAGATGAGTCCCCCATTACAATCCACTCCCATTGTAACAGCACTAGAGACACCAAAAATACTCAGCCAGGTACTCAAGGTGGAGAGACAGAGAGTTTATTACAGGAGCAGGCCCATAGGGGTCAGACCTCCAACAATGGGCCCCGATTTTTTTAGCCTACTTGGTTATATACAAAAAGAGTGGGTGTGGTATAGCTGTCATTACGGGAAAACAAGATACATACAAGTTTAGCAAACAAGGACAAGGGCAGAGATGACCTTACAAAGGACATAGGAGAAGCAGGACTGCAGCTGGAACACAGCAAGGCCAGAGCCTCTTTGCTACAGACAAGGTAAAAGCCTCCCTTCTACATTTAATTTTCCACTTCACCACTTTATTTATTTAAATAAAAGTATTTTATTATTTTCCAGTTACATGTAGAGATAGTTTTCAACATTTGTTTTTATAAGATTTCCAGTTTCAAATTTTTCTCCCTCCCTCCCCTCCTCCCCTAGACAGCAGGTAATCTGATATAGGTTATATATATATATATGTGTGTGTGTGTGTATAAAATAACATTAAACATATTTCTGCATTAGTCATGTTAGAAGAATCAGAGCAAAAAGGAAAAAACCTCAAAAAAGAAAAACAACACCAAAAACAAAAGAAATAGTATTGTTCAATCAGCATCCAGATTCCACAGTTGTTTTTTTTTTTTTCTGGATTTGGAGAGCTTTTTCCATCATGAGCCCTTTGGGACTTTCTTGTACTGTTGTATTGGTGAGAAGAATCTATCACAGTTGATGAAGACATAATGTTGATGATATTGTGTATAATGTTCTTCTGGTTCTGCTCATCTTACTCATCATCAGTTCGTGTAAGTCCTTCCAGGTTTCTCTGAACTTCTGCTCATTGTTTCTTACAGCACAATAGAATTCCATTATGTTCGTATACCACAACTTGTTTGGCCATTCCCCAGCTGAAGAAAAGAATATCTTTTTTTGGGTCAGTTAAATTAGCATTTGTTAAGTTCCTTATTAATAAGTGCCTTATTAGATAGAATATAAATTGGATAAGTTCTAAGGAATTATTCAAAGTCCTCTGAGTTTTCTTTTGTAATTGTAAAGTGATTGAGTGTAGGAAGGTCCTGAAGGGGACATTCAGTACATTTATATAATAACAGCAAATATTAAACAAAATGGAGTTGGTTTTGTTCTCCCAAAAATTCACTTTTGATAACTCTAGATGTCTATCATTATTATTCAAAAGTAGTCTTTTGTATTGCCCATTAAGAGGAAATTCCAAACCTAAGAAGATTTTTAGAATTTATTATTAAGTCATTTAGCAGAGGAGAGACCCAGAAAAAAGGTGTGGTGACCCCCCAATCTCTGTTAAGTCTCACCTTTCATAGAATTCATACAAGGATATAAGCATACATATTGCTGCATGTAGACAATTTGCTTGAGATGTACATTAGCAGGTGTGAGATTTAAAATTGGATATTAGATCATAAATCTCCCCTACTTAACCTTTCCCTTAATTTATCTCCCAAACTAGTAAATGGAAGAAGCTTTTGGTTTTCTAGATAGACCTTTTTATTTATTGTTATGATAGTCACAAGGTGATGTTGATTAGAAGGATAGGAAAAGGGGGCAGCTAGGTGGCGCAGTGGATAAAAGCATTGGCCTTGGATTCCGGAGTACCCGAGTTCAAACCTAGCCTCAGACACTTGACACTTACTAGCTGTGTGACCCCGGGCAAGTCACTTAACCCCCATTGCCCAGCAAAAAAAAAAAAACACAAAAAAAACCCCAAAAACAAACAAAAAAAAGGATAGGAAAGTAGAAACACAATACAAATTGTCTTAAGTCTAAGCTTAGTCTATATTCCTTATAAAAACTCACCAAACCGAAAAGGCCACCTTTGGAGAGAGAGAGTCCGTGCCGCGCCGTCAGGAGTCCCGCCAAGCAGGCAAAAGCCCCTACTTCCCTTCTCTCCACCCCGGAAGTCGAGTCCCGCAGGCAGTCTGACGTGCGCAGCAGGCGGACTGTTCGTCTCCTCCCCAAAAGGGTGGTCCTTGAAAAACTGGCGTCTTTCAGTTATCCTAACCGACTGTTAAAAACTTTCATATTTTACCACACAGGTAAGTATAAACAGTCAATAAAACTTGTGTGAAGACAAAACATTGGTTTTGGCTGGACATGGGAAAAGACCTACATGGGCTTCAAACATTTCTTTGAGTAATCTCCATCTCCCTTGGAGGGTCCCTGAGATCAATATGACCTATAGTAAGCTTTGGGTTAGACAATTTCTAACCGAAGGAGGCTAGGTTCTTACAATCTCCTTCTCCTCCTCTTCCTCCTCCTCCTCCTCCTAATAATAAACAAATAAATAGACAAACAAACAAACAAATAAATAATGAAAGTTTTTCCCACAGCATGGACTCCTGGTTGGCCAGTTTGGCACTGGTTAAAACTGGAATCAGCCTCAGAAACTTCTCAATTGCCCCAATGCCCCAAAGCCCATTCACTGTTAGGAATAGTGTGGGAAATAAAAGAAATCCATTTTGTCTGAATCCTATACTTGGTAAGTTCCTGTTTTGATTGTAGAAATAAGCTTGATCCACAAGAATCAGTGGCAGGAGAATATATGATAGCATGTGATCAAAATAAGCACTCAATTGGGTGAGGCAGAAGACTCAGTTGAGAACCCCATCCAATCAATTTATTAAGCCCCTGCTATGCCTGTGCTAAGTGCTAGGTGTAACGATTGGAATGACGGCACCTGCTGGATACTTACTGTAGAAGAGTTCTGCCCATGAAGCGAAGGTCTTTGAGGGCAAGACCAGGAGTCTTTTCTTTGGGAGGAAGTGACGCGGACTAGTGGGAGGAGGAAGGAAGAGACTGGCGCTGACTCTGGGGCTCTTTCCTCTGGACTCTGGCGGAGAAGGGAGCTAAAAATGTGCTCTCCCTTTAATAGATAGAAATTTAGGCCTTTCTCTCTCTCTTTACCAAATTCTTATTCTCCTTAATAAATGCTTAAAAGCCTAACTCTTGCTAAAGCTTATAATTTATTGGCGACCACTCATTAGATATTTTAGACAGACTAGCTAGAATTTTAGCCCTTAACAGATGGCTGACCACGAAGAGGAAAGCTAAACCTCAGTCTTCTTCTGATCTTCTGGTTGGGTAAGAAATTTCCCCTACCCTTTAAATTGCTAAGTACTGGTGTACTGGCTGTGTTTTCCCTTTAAATTTTTTCAAATGGACCTTTTAAACTCCCTAATTACCCTATTTTTGATTTTAGTCTGTTTAACCAGACAAATGGGAGATAAGATCATGTTAATGCTTTGTTTTTGTGGATTTTCTATTTTTCTTTTTATTTTTGTTAAAAGAGCCAGCAACTTACTCACACAAGGAAATATCTCTCCCTCTCCCAACCATGCTTTTTCAGAGAAACCTGAAGAGATTCCCGCAGCTTTTCCCAGTTCTAACACTAATTGTTGCTCTAATTTTGCATGCCTGGAGCAATGACCCACCCTCTAGAAGCTTTTAATCCCCTAGCACCTGGAGGCAAAGTGGGGGAAGAGGAATCCAGGCCTGAGTTCAAAATCAAGTCTGATTCAAATTGCTCTGGTCCCTCCCCTCCTCTCCAGACCCCACCCTCTACTCCTCCTATGGCCAAGCCCATTGCTTCCCCTGCCTGGGAAGTCCAGAGATCTGATGCGCATGCTCAACTTTGTCTAACTACATTTGCAGCTTCAGGCTCAGCCCTTCCCCAGCCTGGCTGTGCTTCTGAGACAACCTTAGAAAACCCTTTAAATTCCAGATATGCTCGTTTTGTTCATAATTTTGCTAACCTGCTTTTGTCTTTAATTAGTAATCTTATAAAGCATTTGTATGGTGAAAAGGCTGACAGACAATATAGAGGGGTTAAAGAAGAAAAACTTAAGCCGAATAAGAATGACAATCATCAACATAGTTCAAGACTCTGCCTCTTTTGCCATGGAAGGGTATATATTTTACAGAAATGTAGAAGTAAGCAGCACGTTATTGATATGAGTATTGGGGATTTTAGATATTGGAATCAAAGGTGTTCTGAATTCACTCAGAGTATTAATATCAGTTCAGAGGTTACATAGGATTTCTATGCTATTACATATACATTTTGAAATTAATGGTATGGGTTTATTTTCATAGAGATTTTCATGCTTTTGAGATTGTGTTTTATATTTAGTTTTTTAAAACAAGGAGAATATTTGTAAAAGCTTTTTATAGTCATGTGATCAAGTTTATATTTTATAATACTCTTATTAATATTAAGTTCACATTCATTTAGACTTCCTTAGTTTGAATTTCATTGTCTTTTATTGTTCCATGTGTATTTTCTTCTATTCATTTGTCTATCTAATTTTGAAACATTGCAAGATGGTTTTGATTTTATTATACAATGTTAATTCTAGGAGTATTGTGCTCCCATATTCTGAGTTGTTTGTTTTTGTTATTTTTTCTCAACTGATTATTTGATCAAACTCTTTAAAGCATTTCCCTAGCAAATTGTTTGCCATGGCAAGTGTAAATTGATTCTAGAAGTATTATTTTTGATAAGCATATTCCAAAAAAAAAAAAAAAAGAGGGGAACATTTGTAAAAGTTTTCTTTTTTCAAAAAAAAAAAAGTTCTTTGAGATTCTGTTATGCTTTAACTTGTATTTAAATATATTCAGATTTTTCACAAAAGTAATTGTATACTAAGTTTTTAAAAAAGGGGTATTATTTGAAATTGTTGCATAATTATATATTGTGTTCTGAGTCAAGATGTATTCACATTTTTTGCAATCATTTATTATCCTCAATTTTTAAATACATATGAGACTTGGATTATGGGAACTTATCATTTAAGACATTAATTGCCTTTATTCTGAGTTATCAGATGCCAGTTGGCCAAGATGCCATCCAATCACAAGAGGAATACATGCAAGAGCAGACACTGAACTGTCACATGAGGGGAGACATGCATGAAGTCAAGGTATGGCCAAGGGAACGGCTTTTGACAAATGTTGAGGTTGGATTCTCTTGGTTTAATATTTTATTTTATTTTTTCCCCACAATATTGTACAGATGGCTGGAAGTATTGATCTCACTTCTACACCTGGCTTCTATGCTCCCTCCTATATGCCTGATGCCATGGACATCTCAATCCCATGCATCTGAATAAGTCTGACTCAGTTTCTTCCAATATGTTCGGTGGCATGGACATATATTCCATCCACCTCTTTTAAGCCTGGCATACTGTATGGGCAGTACATACTGCTCAAGTGTGGGAATGCTCATATCCCATCATTTCTCTGTTCTTTTATGGTAACCCCCATAATTATCTCAGGTGTCATGATAAATACAGTGTTGAATTTGGCCTTGACATCTGTTACCAATTATATTAGATTTTTTAATTTCTCATAATGGCATGAGGATAATTAGGCAGATGATGCAAAAAGTGATGAAACAAAGATAAAAATTATTTTTAATAATTAATATCGCAGCAATTGTCTTCTCAATTACCCTCCATAAGGGGGGGGACTATAGTAATATTATAATTTTAAAGAATGGTTCAATTTTTGTTTTATTATATGTTTCATGTGTAACAACTAAGATTCTGAATTCCCTTAGACATGTTTTTGAAAACTTTCATTGTTTGATTTGATTATTGACAAAGCTATTTTAAAGTTGTGTTAAGCTCAATTTTGTAGGAAATTTCCTGGCTAATTACCAGCATCCACACATCAACCCCTGAAAAGACTTCCATTCCACGACTACACCTAGAGGACATCTGAGAAAAGACTTTCAGAGACTTTAAATGAACAGTTTTGATTTGTTGTTTTGTTGTTTTTTTCTCTTTCTGTTATAATATACACCATCTGTAACATGTATTCTCTGCAGAGGCCCTCCCTTTGCAAGACTAATGTCAAAGCGTCGGTTCATGAGGACAAAAAAAAAATCGCCCCTCTGGACAAAACTTTCCTCTCTTCCTTTTCTATATTGTTGTTCACATATTATTAGTTAGCAATAGTTATTATATTGTTTTTACTGTTCCATCAAGGAAACATTTTGTTTCTTGAGGAACAACAGGGGGACTGTAACGATTGGAATGACGGCACCTGCTGGATACTTACTGTAGAAGAGTTCTGCCCATGAAGCGAAGGTCTTTGAGGGCAAGACCAGGAGTCTTTTCTTTGGGAGGAAGTGACGCGGACTAGTGGGAGGAGGAAGGAAGAGACTGGCGCTGACTCTGGGGTTCTTTCCTCTGGACTCTGGCGGAGAAGGGAGCTAAAAATGTGCTCTCCCTTTAATAGATAGAAATTTAGGCCTTTCTCTCTCTCTTTACCAAATTCTTATTCTCCTTAATAAATGCTTAAAAGCCTAACTCTTGCTAAAGCTTATAATTTATTGGCGACCACTCATTAGATATTTTAGACAGACTAGCTAGAATTTTAGCCCTTAACATAGGGATACAACTAATTAAAAAAAAATACTAAAGGGGCATCTAGGTGGCACAGTGGATAGAGCACCAGCCCTGGAGTCAGAAGTACCGGAGTTCAAATCAGACACTTAACACTTACTAGCTGTGTGACCCTGGGCAAGTCACTTAACCCCAATTGCCTCACTAAAAATAAATAAATGAGTAAGTAAATAAATAAATAATGAATGAATGAATGAATGAATAAATAAATAATAAATAAATAAATAAGCTCCCTCCTCCCTGAAGGAGTTTACAATCTAATTGGAGGAGACACACAAAAGGAAATAAGAAAGGGTGGTGGGAGGGGAGGTGTTCTGCCCTCTATAAAGGATTATAAAGGGAGGAGTTTGGCATTCTATCTTTCAACCCTCCAATCAGAGGGGAGGAGAGGCTGAGAGAGGTGGTGTCAATCACAAGCCATTTGAATGTGAGATTTCTGCTGTTTTCTGATCCAAGGCTGGGTCATAAAGTTGAAAAGGAGACAGATGTTCCTGACGTGGGAATGTTCAGTGGGACAGACATCAGGACTTTGGGGGCAAACGCCCTTAAAATGCCCTGTTAAAGGGCCAATCCACAGGCCTCAGTGACCCGCTTGCCGGCTCACTTCCTACATGACCTTGGGCAGTCTCTTCCCTGCCCCCACCCTCCGCCTCAGTTTCCTTCTCTGTAAAATGAGAGAGTTGGACAGAATGGCCCCTGGGGCCTTCCAGCTGTAGGCCTACAATAAACACGGTGGGTGGGTGGGCTTGACCCTGGAAGATTTGGAAGGTAGCAGCTGAAGGCTGAAGTTCTAAGGGAGGATGGGTACAGTTCTAAGCTCCAAGGTCTAAGGAGCATATTGATGGGCTGAATTGTCCAGAGGAAGGCAGCCAGGGTCGAGGGGCCTGGGGTTCATGATAGATGAAGCTCACTTAAAGAAAATGGGCACATTAGCCTGGAGGAGAGAAGACTCAGTAGGGGACTTGGTATTAAATACAATATTTCATTATAAATTAATTCTATTAATTTAATTCTAAAATAATTACTATTTGCTGAGTACTATGCTAAGTACTTTACAAACATTATCCCATCTAACCCTCACAATAATCCCGGGGAGGTAGGTGCTATTATTATTTCCATTTTGCACATAAGGAAACTGAGGCAAACAGAGGTGAAGTGATTTGCTCAGCAAATAAGTGTCTGAGGTTGAATTTGAACTCAGGTCATCCTCATTCCAGAATTTATAGTTGGTCATGGAAATAATAGGGAACCAATGGAGTTTATAGAGTTGGAGGGAGTGACATCTCAGATCTTCACTTTAGGAGAATGACTTTGGCTGCTGAGGGGGAGGTGGAATTCATGTGGGAAGAAATCTGAGGCAGAGAAACTAAGTAGGAAGTTATTGCAGAATTTAGGCAGAGGTGCTGACCACAGCCAACATCTAAATCACAGAACAGATACGGTCACCGTCAGGACAAGCTTGGCCTTCATTGTATTCTCCTGACTACAGACACAGTGCTAAGTATTGACCACATATATGATCCTGGGAGAAAGGTGGTAAACGTGGCTGAAATATCTGAATTAGGAAGGGAGCTGGTCTGGGTGACAAAGGAAGGTGACTTGGAGTGTGCTGTTCGGTGCCAAGCACAAAGAGTAGACTGCATGGAGTGCTCCTCTGGCTCTCTGGTCTGACACTGGTCCAGTCAGGTTTGGGGAGGAGCAGAGCAGCAGCAGGTCCTCTAGCCAGGGGTGTGCACCTTGCGAGGCCATGAAGAATCTCATCAAACAATGGCCTCATCACTGCATCCTCCTCCTGGCCTGGAGATTGCCCGGCTCTTTCCCGCTGGGCCAGGGGAGGGCAAGCCGGAGCAGGTCTGTCCAAGCCGGCGACGCTTCTGGGTTCAGTGCAGACACTGGGTGTGTTGTAGGGGGCTCAGTCTGGCCGTGGGCAGAGCGGCTTTCTCAGAAGGTTAGCAAGGAGCTGCCCTTTTTTGGCCGCACAATCCGCCAAGCCCGGCTAGAGCTGGAGTTGCAGTGTGAATCAGCAGAGGCTTGTGGAAGCTAGCCCGATTAGGTTCTGGAATCAGAGAACCCTCAGCTCAAATCCCATTCCGATGGTTTACACACTCGTGTAACCTTGCACACATCGCTGCTTCTTCTAGATAGAGCGCCCTGCCCGCTGCTGCTCCTCCAAGAAGAAAAATCCCTTGGAAGTTGGTTGCAAACTCTGAAAAAAAAAGTTTCAGGCATTTCTAAGTTCTGGATTAGACGTGGAAACCTTTAGCAAAGGACCACAAAAGACTATGGAGGGTGGGTGGGGGAGAGACAGACGATAATTCTTCTCTGACTCTACAGGGGAGAAAGTGTTTGGAGCTGTTCCTAAGGGTTAAATGAAAAGGGGGGAAGGGCCTCCCCAGCCACAGCAGGACTCCCCAGTTAAAAAATAAACAACGCTCCCAACCTTGTGAATCCATTTTGAAAGCTATTCAACTCTGTGGGGTGAGCACCACCTAGTGGTCAGAAAATTTCAATTCAACCCAATAAAGAGGAAGCCGGCTGTGCAAGGGACTGAGGATAGAGACAAGAATGAAATGACCCCTGTCCTCAGAAAGTTTATATTCTTTTGGGTGAAATGATATGCCCACCTACAAGTACCTAGAAAATTAATACAAATGCTCAAAGGAAAAGCAGTTGTAGACTAGATTCAGAATGTTCATGAATTCTACTTTTCTGTCCTATGATATATATATTAAAATGATTATTTTATTTGGTGTTCGTTAAGTTCAGAATCAAATAAAAAGTACAAAGTAATATTGGGGGGTGGCAGTAATAGCTGGGGAAGGTAGGGGAATGTAAATGGAAAAGGGTTCACATGGGAGGCAGCCTCAAAGAGCTAGAGTTGGTGAAAGAATAAAAAACTGGAGACACAAAAATAATTAAGTGGAAGGAAGTTTAGGAGAAGAGAAACAAATGACAACATTGTAAGAATACATTGATTTCATACAAGGCAGAGTTGGGAATTTAGATCGAATGCCAGCTGGTGCAATGGATGGAATTCTGGACCTGGGGCCAGCAAGACCTGAGTTTGAATCCTACCTCAGGCACTTGTTAACTAAATGGACTTAAACAAGTCACTTCACCTCTGCCTGCCTCAGTTTCTTCATCTGTAAAATGGGGATAATAAGAATAGCACCTACCTCCCAAGGTTGTTGTGAGGAACAAATGATTTAACATATGTGAAGTACATTCCAAACCTTAAAACTATGTGTGTATGTGTATGTGTGTATATATATATATATATATATACACACATACATACACATGCATACTATATATACATATATGTGCTATTATTATTTCATTAGTGTAGGGAAGCTCTTCTAATAACTATGTAGTGCAATGGAGAGAGCTCTGGGCATTGAGTCAGGAAGACTCTTCTTCCTGAGTTCACCAGCCTCAGATACTTCCTAGCTATGTGACCCTCTTTGCCTCACTTTCCTCATCTGTAAGATGAGCTGGGAAAGGACATTGCCAACCACTCCAGGATCTTTGCCAATAAAGCCCCAAATTGGGGTCATGGAGACTAAGAGACAACTGAAAAATGACCAAACAACAACAAAAGAAATTCTCCCTAAAAATACGTTTTGGTCCACGGGGGTGGAGCCAAGATGGCAGAGGAGAGGCATCGAGCTCCCGAACTCATGACACGATCGCTCCAAAAAACATCCAAATAAGGCCATAGGAAAATGCCCGGAGCAGCAAAACTCACAGAAGAATGTGCTGAAATCATCTTCTAACCAAGAACAGCTTGGATGGTCAGGAGGGAGCTGCTGTGCTGATACAGGAGTCGAGCCCAACCCCACAGTCACCCTGACACAGATCCAGTCTCAGGAAGTCCTCACCAGAGAAGGAGACCCCCAGAGCCTCTGAATCAGCTGAAGTGCCAGTGTCATCTGGAACTAAGCTCACAGTCTGGTGAGTGGGCTGAGCCCTGGGCAGGGGGGAGACCACAGGGGTCTATGCTGGTGCTGAGGCAGAAATTGGATTTTTCACCCCTGCTGAGAACCAGGAGGTAGGCTCCAGTAGCAGTGGCCCAAGTAGGGGAGGGGCACAGGCTCCTCAGAGCTGACAACCATAACACACAAAGCTGGTTGATTAGCAAGTGAACCTCATCCTCCTTAAATCATACCACCTGGGACTTCTTAAGCTTGGGATACTGCAGCCTGGAAACAGTGCCCCACTTTAAGGAGCTAAAAGTCAAGTAAAAGAAAGGCAAGATGAGCAAACAGAGAAAGGTGAGGACCATAGAAAGTTTATTCAGTAACAAGGAAGACTGAGGGGCACCCTCAGAGGAAGATGCCAACATCAGGGCCGGTATATCTAAAGCTTCCAAGAAAAATATGAATTGGCCTCAGGCCCTAGAGGTGCTCAAAAAGGACTTTGAAGATAAAGTTAGAGAGGTAGAGGAAAACATGGAAAGAGAAATGAGGGGGATGCAGGAAAGACATGAGAAAAAAGTCAACAGCTTGAAAAGTCAAATGGAAAAGGAGGTATAAAAGCTCTCTGATTCTAAGACAATCCCAAGGAACTAATGAGGAAGCTTACTATGCACTCCTATAGAAAGAACTGATAAAAAGAACACTTGTGGATTGTACATATATAACCTGATAGTGATCTTGTGGAGAGGGGGGAAGGGAGGGAGGGAGGGAGATTAATTTAGAACTCTAAATCTGATGAAAATGAATGTTGAAAACGACCCTTACATGTAAATGGAAAATAAAATAAGTGTTTGTTGAAAGAAAAAAAAAGCTCTTTGATGAAAATAATTGCCTAAGAATGAGGATTGAACAAATGGAAGCCAGCGACTTTATGAGAAACTAAGACACAATAAAGCAAATCCAAATAAATTTAAAAATAGAGGGCAATGTGAAATATCTTCTGGGAAAAACTGCTGACCTGGAAAATAGGTCCAGGAAAGATCATTTGAAAATTATTGGTCTACCTGAAAACCATGATCAAGGAAAGAGCTTAGACATCATCTTCCAAGATATTCTCAGGGAAAATTGCCCTGAAATTCTAGAAGAAGAAGCTAAAATAGAAATTGAAAGAATCCACCAATCGCCTCCAGAAAGAGATCCCAAAAGGAAAACTTCTAGAAATATTATAGCCAAATTCCAGAGCTCTCAGGTCAAGGAGAAAATATTGCAAGCTACCAAAAAAGAAAGAATTCAAGTACTGTGGAGCCTCAGTTAAGATAGCACAAGATCTAGCAGCTTCTACATTAAAGGACCGGAGGGCATGGAATATGATATTCCAGAGGGCAAAGGAAATAGGATTACAACCAAGAATCACCTACCCAGCAAAACTCATCATAATCTTTCAGCGGAAAAAATGGAACTTTAATGAAAAAGGAGACTTTCAGATAATTGTGATGAAAAGACCTGAATGAATGGCAAATTTGACTTTCAAATACAAGACCCTAGAGAACCATAAAAAATTGGAGCTGGGGTACATACCTGGGGTCATACAGTGGGCGACTGTCTTGTGTCTGAGGCCAGGTTTTGGCTGGGATCCCCCTGGGTCCAGGGGTGATGCTTGTCCACTGTGTCACTTAGCTAGGTGATGACATCTTTAGGGTTAATTGAGGGGTGAAGGGAATGCACTGGGGGAGGGGAAGGGCAGAGGTGAAATCCTACATGAAAGAAACAGGAAAAGGCTTATGGAGTGGGGAAGAGATGGAAGAGGAGCAGGGCAGTAAATGAATTTTACACTCATCAGAAAAGGTTTAAAGATCTTAAACTCATCAGAACTGCCTCAAGCAGGGACTAATAGACACACCCAACAGGGTGAAGTAATCTGTTTAATCTGGGCAGTAATGAGCCTAACACTCATCAGAATTGACACAAAGACCTCCATCTCATTAGAATTGGCTCAAGGAGGGAATAATGTACACACTCAATTGGGTGGAGTAATCTCTCTAACCCTGCAGGAAAATAGGAGGGGAAAGGGATAAAGAGAGAGGGGCAAAGAGAGAAGGGAAGAGTGGGGGAGGGGACTGACAGAAGCAAATCCCTTTTGAAGAGTGATAGGATGAAAGAAGATGGATAATAGAATAAATATCATGGGGAAGGGAATAGGATAGAAGGGGAACAGTTAACAATAGTAATCATGAAAAAAGGGGGAAACATTGTACAAAAAATATTTATAGCAACTCTTGGTGGAGGCTAAGAATTGAGAATCAAGGGAATGTCCATCAATTGAGGAATGATGGAAAAAGCTGTGCTATATGATTGTAGTGGAATGGACTTGTGCTACAGGATGATCCCGGAAAAACCTTGAAAGACTAATGAAACATCGATGTATGGTGAAGTGAGCAAAGCTGATGAGGACATTGTGCATAGTGACAGCAGTAGTGTTCAATGAGTAATTGTGAATGACTTAGCTACTCTCCGCAGTGCAGTGATCCAAGACAATCCCAAGGAACTAATGAGGAAGCTTACTATGCACCCCTATAGAAAGAACTGATAAAAAGAACACTTGTGGATTGTACATATATAACCTGGTTGAGATCTTGTGAAGGGAGGGAGGGAGAAAAATTAGAACTCTAAATCTTATGAAAATGAATGTTGAAAACTACCCTTACATGTAACTGGAAAAAATAAAATAAATGTTTGTTGCTAAAATACATTTTGCACTTTCTCAGCAACTTGGTTGGATTCCAGGGGTCTGTGAGTTGCCCAGGGTCACACTGTGATGGTGTCTCAGAGGGAAGATGTGAAGCATGTCTTTCTGTCTAGTACTATCCACAACACCACACAGGTCAGCATATTGGAGGGGGAAAACCAACCAGGGATTGTGTTGTTGGCTACTTACTTGAAGCACTAGTCTTTATTTCTGACAGCTGGAAAGGAGAAAGCGTTCAGCAAAGGCTGAGAACAGGGAAGTTTCCTCCTGAACTACACAAGGCTCAACATTTATGATCAGAGAAAAACAAACAAACAAAAAAATTAAATAAAGGCAGTACCAAAGTACACATGACAAATGAAAGTATATAGTGTTAAGTGAGTGAAGCTCAGAGGTCATGGGGTATTTGTGTAACATTTGGAGAAAAAGGTAAAACATTAACAGAGTATTATAGCAAGTTACACAAGAAGCCTCATTGTCAGCCTGAAGGCAACAAGGTTTCCCATGGTCTTCAGGACAATATATAGTCTACCTCTATCCCCTTGAGAGGAGGGAAACAAGCATTTATTTAGTGCCTACTGTGTGCTAAATGCTTTATAAAAATTATCTCATTTGATCCTCACAGAAACCCTGGCAGGTATTATTATCTCCATTTTTCATTTGGGGAAATTGAGACAAATAGATTTTTAAAAAGTGACTGCCCAGGAGTAGCTAGGTGGCATATTGGATAAAGCACTGGCCCTGGATTCAGGAGGACCTGAGTTCAAGTCTGGCCTCAGACACTTGACACTGTGTAATTTAAAATTCTAAATGTGGGTTCTAATCTGTCCCTCCAAGTTTTGGGGGGAAACTGGCTAAAATCACTGATAAATGAGCTTAGGCTTCTTAAGGGTTTATTAAAGATATTAAAACAGTAAAGAGAAAGATTGAGAACAGATTTCTTATAGCATAGAAATCCTATCTTCCTAAACTTGCCACTTGTAGTCATACCACCAAACCGATGTCTCGAACCAAAAGAGAACATCAGCCCTCAGCCAGTGTCTGCTTCCTACTTCCTGTTCTCTCACGGAAATGGGAGGTTCTTTTAAGCTGATTGGCTAGGATTATTCAAATCTATTGGTTCACTGGACTTGAAGGTGGTCTTGAGTTATGTCTCAAAGTTAATACCCTTCTCAAGGGCTAGCCAGATGTGCTTACAATCTAGTTAACTGAATATGCTAATCAGCAATCAATCACTCTCACTTAATTCAATCAGTTTAGATTAATCTCCAGGTGGGCCTCTTTGAGTATCTGCTAAATCCTTTATCTACCACTTTCCATTATTTTGACACAACACTCACTAGCTGTGTGACTCAGGCAAGTCACTTAACCCTCACTGCCCCACAAAAAACAAAACAAAACAAAAAATGACTTGCCAAAAGTCCAAACAGCTATTAAATATTAAGCCAGATTTGAACTCAGCTCAGGTCTCCACTGCCTTTGTCCACTCACTGTACCATCTTGCTGCCTCTAGTAAAACCTTTGCAGTAATGTCAAACTTTTCAAAGGACAAAAGCAGTAGGTCTAGAATTCCAATTCCACAAAAGCAAAGTGGACTCCAAGACAAGATCAGTGTGGTATCTTAAAGATCACAATTCTCCTGGAAGATTCCATTTAAAAACTCACAAAACACAATGTGGAAATAAGAAAAAGATCTGGAACTTTTGAATACAGACAAAAGATAGATAGAGAACCCATGTATCGACACCAGAAAAAAACAAACCTCCGATTTCATACTCCAAGACATGTAGTTATTAGACTGAATAATGTGTGTGCCAAGCAACAAATTGTGCAAATGGCCTAGAGGCAGCACTTTAGATGTCAAGGAAAAGCCATTCTTGTACTCCAGGATTATTCCATGTGCACAAGAAACTGT
Source organism: Dromiciops gliroides (assembly GCF_019393635.1). Lineage (NCBI taxonomy): Eukaryota > Metazoa > Chordata > Mammalia > Microbiotheria > Microbiotheriidae > Dromiciops > Dromiciops gliroides. The sequence goes on along the minus strand of NC_057864.1, from coordinate 16,361,140 downwards.
CAGAGGATGGAAGATCATATTCTTAAGAGAAAAGGGGTTCAGGCTTCAATATGGGGTGCCAAGTTGCCGCTTGAGATAGATACCTGCAAAGCTAGACTAATCAGGGGAAAGTGAAAGAGAGGAGGAGAGCCAGAGACAGAGAGAGTTAGAGAGACAGAGATAGAAACAGAGACAGAGAGAGATGATGAAACAGACAGAGACAGGGAGAGACAAAGAAACTGACACACAGGCAGACAGAAACAGAGACAGAGAGAAGGGAGGAAGGGAAGGAGAGAGGATATTTCAGTAGGTGCATTGAGGTATTCTTGCTCTTTGGTACACTGTCCTTTTAGGTCCTTTTCAAATGGAGCAGTTTGGTCAGGAAAAGGGCAAAAATAACTTTTTTGTGAAAAGAAAAAATTTGTATCAACTATCAAGGATGTAAGATATTGCTGCTCTTATAAATGAACATTTTAACACTTTAAAGGAATAGGAAACAACCATGGCTCAATAAAAAAAATTAAAATATGTGTACGAAGAAACACAGTTTTCACAGATTCACAAAATATCTGAGCAGTTTTGGGCAGAAATAAACTGTGGCACAAATATAAGAACTTAAATCACTTGTGAACATGTAGAATGGGGTCTCACTTGTGTGTGACCAGTTAGATGGTTTTTTTTGTTTTGTTTTTTTTTTTTTTAGTGAGGCAATCGGGGTTAAGTGACTTGCCCAGGGTCACACAGCTAGTAAGTGTTAAGTGTCTGAGGCCGGATTTGAACTCAGGTACTCCTGACTCCAGGGCCAGTGCTCTATCCACTGCACCACCTAGCTGCCCCTCAGATGTTTTAAAGGGGTAGAGAAAGACCTTGTATTTTTTGAAAACTGGAGAAATATGAATGTAAGAAAACGTGGTTTCAAGGACACCAAAGAGGTAAAGGACCATGTTCAGACTTATAGCTCCAGGAGCCCTGGCTCTCTCCATGACCTGCCCTGGCTCCCCTTCCCAGCACTCCTGCACTCCTACCTCCCAATTCACTTGACCCAGTGGATGAGTTGGAAATCTCACTGTGCTCCATTGGCATTTAGTGGCTTTCCCTCCACCACCAGGATTCAGTAATCTCTTTTTCTTTGAAGTTCATTTAGCTCATGTTTATTACCCAGTCAAGATGATGTTTTTTGTCTACCAACCTCCAGAATGTTCTCCTTCTCAATGCTTTTCTTACCATCTTTCTTTTCTCTTCAATTCCTCCCAAATACCAGAGGACTTCAACATACATACTGATATGCCTTCAAACACCCTAACCTTCCATTTCCTCAACTTACTCATTTCCCATGACCTACTCCTCTATGCAACTGCAGCTCCATAAAGAGATGGTCATGCCCTTCACTTTGCCATTCCCATGTGTTCCACATCCATGTTAAGGAAATTCTTTTATCTGTTCCTAGGATCTGTTGACATTCCACCTCTCCATTTCAGCCCCAAACACTGTTCTTCATCCTCACCTCTTCATCCCTCTACCTCTCAATTCTTTCCCAGGGCCATGTACTGTGTTAAGGGCTAAAATTCTAGCTAGTTTAGAAAAGGAAGAGAGAAAGTTTTGTCCAGAGGGGCGATTTTTTTTTTTTTGTCCTCATGAACCGACGCTTTTGACATTAGTCTTGCAAAGGGAGGGCCCTCTGCAGAGAATACATGTTACAGATGGTGTATATTATAACAGAAAGAGAAAAAACAACAAACAAAAACAACAAATCAAAACTGTTCATTTAAAGTCTCTGAAAGTCTTTTCTCAGATGTTCTCTAGGTGTAGTCGTGGAATGGAAGTCTTTTCAGGGGTTGATGTGTGGATGCTGGTAATTCAGCCAGGAAAATTTCCTACAAAAGCTGAGGCCTTAACACAATTTAAAATAGCTTTTGTCATAATCAAATCAAACAATGAAAGTTCTCAAAAACATGTCTAAGGGAATTCAGAATCTTGTTTGTTACACATGAAACATATAATAAAACAAAATGAACCATTCTTTAAAATTATAATATTATTACAGTCCCCCCTTATGGAGGGTAATTGAGAAGACAATTGCTGCCGATATTATTTTTTTAAAAATAATTTTTATCTTTGTTTCATCACTTTTGCATCCATCTGCCCTAATTATCCTCATGCCATTATGAGAAATTTTAAAATCTAATATAATTGGTAACAGTGTCAAGGCCCAAATTCAACACTGTATTTATCATGACACCTGAGATAATTATGGGGGTTACCATAAAAGAACAAGAAGACATGATGGGATTAGAGCATTCCCACACTTGAGAATATGTACTGTCCTTGCAGTATGCCAGGCTTAAAATAGGTGGATGGAATATATGTACATGCACCGAACATATGGAGGAACTGAGTCAGACTTAATCAGACTCCATGGGATTAAGATGTCCATGGCATCAGGCATATACGGAGGGGAGCATAGAAGCCAGGTGTAGAAGTGCGATGGGTGGGATGAATACTTCCAGCCATCTGTACAATATTGTGGGGAAAATAAATAAAATATAAACCAAGAGAATCCAACCCTCAACATTTGTCAAAAGCCGTTCTCTCGGCCATACCTTGACTTCATGCATGTCTCCCCTCATGTGACAGTTTCATGTGTCTGCCTCTTGCATGTATTCCTCTTGTGACGGATGGCATCTTGCCAACTGGCATCTGTATAACTCAGAATAACGGCAATTCATGTCTTAAATGATTAAATTCCCATAATTCAAGTCTCATATGGATTTAAAAATTGAGGATAATAAAATGATTGCAAAAAATGTGAATACATCTTGACTCAGAACACAATATATAATTATGCAACAATTTCAAATAATACCCCTTTTTTTAACTTAGTATACAATTACTTTTTTGAAAAATCAGAACATATTTAAATACAAGTTAAAGCATAACAGAATCTCAAAGAAAACTTTTTTTTTGAAAAAAGAAAACTTTTACAAATGTTCCCCTCTTTTTTTTTTTGGAATATGCTTATTAAAAATAATACTTCTAGAATCAATTTACACTTGCCATGGCAACCAATTTGCCAGGGAAATGCTTTAAAGAGTTTGATCAAATAATCAGTTGAGAAAAAATAACAAAAACAAACAACTCAGAATATGGGAGCACAATACTCCTAGAATTAACATTGTATTATGAAATCAAAACCATCTCTCAATTTTTTAAAATTAGATAAATGAATAGAAGAAAATACACATGGAACAATAAAAAACAGTGAAATTCAAACTAAGGAAATCTAAATGAGCATGAATTTGATATTAATAAGAGTATTATAAAATATAAACTTGATCACATGACTATAAAAAGCTTTTACAAATATTCTCCTTGTTTTAAAAACTAAGTATAAGACACAATCTCAAAAGCATGAATATCTCTATGAAAATAAACCCATACTATTAATTTCAAAATGTAGATGTAATAGCATAGAAATCCTATGTAACCTCTGAACTGACATTAATACTCTGAGTAAATTCAGAACACTTTTGATTCCGATATCTAAAATCCCCAATACTCATATCAATACCTTGCTGTTTACTGCTACATTTCTGTAAAATATATACCCTTCCATGGCAAAAGAAGCGGAGCCTTGAACTATGTTGATGATTGTCATTCTTATTCAGCTTAAGTTTTTCTTCTTTAACCCCTCTATATTGTCTGTCGGGCTTTTCACCATACAAATGCTTTATAAGATTACTAATGAAAGACAAAAGCAGGTTAGCAAAATTATGAACAAATCGAGCATATCTGGAATTTAAAGGGTTTTCTAAGGTTGCCTCAGAAGCACAGCCATGCTGGGAAAGGGCTGAGCCTGAAGCTGCAAATGTAGGTAGAGAAAGTTGAGCATGCGCATCAGATCTCTGGACTTCCCAGGCAGGGGAAACTATGGGCTTGGCCATAGGAGGAGTAGAGGGTGGGGTCTGGAGAGGAGGGGAGGGACCAGCACAATTTGAATCAGGCTTGATCTTGAACTCAGGCCTGGATTCCTCTTCCCCCACTTTGCCTCCAGGTGCTAGGGGATTAAAAGCTTCTAGAGGGTGGGTCATTGCCTCCAGGCATGCAAAATTAAAGCAACAATTACTGTTAGAACTGGGAAAAGCTGCGGGAATCTCTTCAGGTTTCTCTGAAAAAGCATGGTTGGGAGAGGGAGAGATATTTCCTTGTGTGAGTAAGTTGCTGGCTCTTTTAACAAAAATAAAAAGAAAAATAGAAAATCCACAAAAACAAAGCATTAACATGATCTTAGCCCCCATTTGTCTGGTTAAATAGACTAAAATCAAAAATAGGGTAATTAGGGAGTTTAAAAGGTCCATTCGAAAAAATTTAAAGGGAAACACAGCCAGTACACCAGTACTTAGCAGTTAAAGGGAGAGGGAGGGGAAATTTCTTACCCAACCAGAAGATCAGAAGACTGAAGTTTAGCTTTCCTCTTCGTGGTCAGCCATCTGTTAAGGGCTAAAATTCTAGCTAAACTGTCTAAAATATCTAATGAGTGGTCGCCAATAAATTATAAGCTTTAGCAAGAGTTAGACTTTTAAGCATTTATTAAGGAGAATAAGAATTTGGTAAAGAGAGAGAAAGGCCTAGATTCCTATCTATTAAAGGGAGAGCACATTTCTAGCTCCCTTCTCCGCCAGAGTCCAGAGGAAAGAGCCCGAGACTGAGCACCAGTCTCTTCCTTCCTCCTCCCACTAGCCAACTTCACTTCCTCCCGCCAAAGAAAAGACTCCTGGTCTTGCCCTCAAAGACCTTCGCTTCATGGGCAGAACTCTTCTACAGTAAGTTTCCAGCAGGTGGCGTCATTCGTTACAACTGGCTACATTCTCTTCCCTTCCCTGTCTTGATCTCTGGTGAACCAGTTCAGCTCTACACTGTCCTTTTCTTGTCCCATGTTCCTCTATCCCATCAAAGATTCTGACCTGACAAGCCTCAGCCTTAGATTACTCCCATCAGCTGCTGTCTTTGCCGCCCAAGAAAGCTGGAGAAAATAACAAAATAGTATTTACTGGGTCCAAACTGTGTCCAGTTTTGTTTGTTTGTTTGTTTTAGTGAGGCAGTTGGGGTTAAGTGACTTGCCCAGGGTCACACAGCTAGTAAGTGTTAAGTGTCTGAGGCCAGATTTGAACTCAGGTACTCCTGACTCCGGGGCCGGTGCTCTATCCACTGTGCCACCTAGCTGCCCCATGTGTCCAGGTTTATTAAAGATATGTTTCATAGGGTCAGCTAGGCGGCACAGTGGATAGAGCACTGGCCCTGGAATCAGGAGGACCTGAGTTCAAATCCAGTCTCAGACACTTAACACTTACTAGCTGTGTGACCCTGGGCAAGTCACTTAACCCCAATTGCCCTACCAAAAAAAAAAAAGATATGTTTCATAAACAATCATGGTAATTCAGATTCCTGGACTATGATTCACAGGAGTACACAACAACTTTCCAACTTCCCTCCTCCATGGACTACCAAAAACAGAGTCATCATAAAACCTGGTGAAGAATTTTTATTTTATGCTTTGAAGAGGGAAAGTTCAGAGTGAAGGTGGACACTTTCACTTTAAGCATATGTTATTTAACAACTTTTCATGAGCTGATCCTTACTTTGAAGAAACTAAATGAAAACTGCAGAATTTTTTTTAAATAGTGTTTTATTTTTTCCAATTATATGTAAAGATAATTTTTAACATTCATTTACAAAAATTTACTGAGTTCCAAATTTTCTCCCTCCCTCCCTTCCTTCTCTCCCCACTCCCTCTTCCCACTCCTCTCTCTATTACAATGATTGCCTCACTTTATTTGTTTGTTTTTTTTAGTGAGGCAATTGGAGTTAAGTGACTTGCCCAGGGTCATGCAGCTAGTAAGTGTTAAGTGTCTGAGGCCAGATTTGAACTCAGGTACTCCTGACTCCAGGGCCGGTGCTCTATCCACTGCGCCACCTAGCTGCCCCAATTGCCTCACTTAAAAAAAAAAAGATTATAGTCATATAAAATTAAAAGTTTTTGCAAAAACAAAACCAATGCAACCACAATTAGAAAGAAAGTAGAAAACTTGGAGGGGAGGTCATTTTTACAAGTATCTCTGCTAAAGACCTAATTTTTCTTTTCCATTTACATGTAAGGGTAGTTTTCAACATTCATTTTCATAAGATTAAGAGTTATAAATTTTTCTCCCTCCCTCCCACCCTTTCCTCCCCCCTCCACAAGATTGCAATCAGGTTATATATGTACAATCCACAAGTGTTCTGTTTATCAGTTCTTTCTATAGGGATGCATAGTAAACTTCCTCATTAGTTCCTTGGGATTATTTTGGATCACTGCACTGCTGAGAGTAGTTAAATCATTCACAATTGCTCATTGAACAATACTGCTGTCACTATGCACAATGTCCTCTCAGCTTTGCTCACTTCACCATACATCGATGTTCATTAGTCTTTCAAGGTTTTTCCGGGATCATCCTGTAGCACAAGTCCATTCCACTACAATCATATAGCACAGCTTTTTCCATCATTCCTCAATTGATGGACATTCCCTTGATTCTCAGTTCTTAGCCTCCACCAAGAGTTGCTATAAATATTTTTTGTACAATGTTTCCCCCTTTTCTCTTTTTCATGATTACTATTGTTAACCGTTTCCCTTCTATCCTATTCCCTTCCCCATGATATTTATTCTATTATTCATCTTCTTTCATCCTATCACTCTTCAAAAGGGATTTGCTTCTGTCAGTCCCCTCCCCCACTCTTCCCTTTCCTCTTTTGCCCCTCTCTCTTTATCCCTTTCCCCTCCTATTTTCCTGCAGGGTTAGAGAGATTACTCCACCCAATTGAGTGTGTACATTATTCCCTCCTTGAGCCAATTCTAATGAGATGGAGGTCTTTGTGTCAATTCTGATGAGTGTTAGGCTCATTTACTGCCCAGATTAAACAGATTACTTCACCCTGTTGGGTGTGTCTATTAGTCCCTGCTTGAGGCAGTTCTGATGAGTTTAAGATCTTTAAACCTTTTCTGATGAGTGTAAAATTCATTTACTGCCCTGCTCCTCTTCCATCTCTTCCCCCACTCCATAAGCCTTATTCCTGTTTCTTACATGTAGGATTTCACCTCGTGCCCTTCCCCTTCCCCCAATTAATTCCCTTCACCCCTCAATTTAACCCTAAAGATGTCATCACCTAGCTAAGTGACACAGTGTACAAAGCATCACCCCCTGGACCCAGGGGGATCCCAGCCAAGAACCTGGCCTCAGACACAAGACAGTTGCCCCACTGTATATGACCCCAGCTCCAATTTTTTTTTTATGGTTCTCTAGGGTCCCTAATTTTTTTCAAATATATAAAGAATTGTTTCAAATTTATAAGAATACAAGTCATTTCCCAATTGATAAGTGGTTAAACAGGCAGTTTTCAGATGAAGAAATCAAAGCTATCTATAGTCATATAAAAATTCTCTAAATCATACTGATTAGAGAAATGTAAAAACAACTCTGAGGTGCCGACCTGGAATGCATCTGATTGCTAATGTGACAAAAAAGGAAAATGATAAATAGTAGAGGGGATGTGGGAAAAATTGGGACACTAATGCACTATTGGTGGAGTTGTGCACTGATCCAACCATTCTGGAGAGTAATTTGGAATTATGCCCAAAGGCTATAAAATTGTGCAGTCCTTTGACCCAGCAATACCACTACTAGGAGTATCCTAAAGAGATTTTTTTAAAAGGGAAAAGGGACTATTTTTTTTTTTTTGATGCTGCACAATATGAGAATTTATTTTGACCAACTATGCTACAGTACCATCTTCTTGATAAAATTCCTTTTTAAAAAAATGAACATTTTTATTTGAGTTTTGAGTCTGAAATTTTATCCCTCCTTTCCTCACTCCCCCTAGTCCTTCCTTGAGTGTAAGCAATCAGATATGGGGTTACTTCATGTGCATTTGTGTAAAATATTACCATATTAGTTATTTTGTACAAGAAAACTTGAATAAAAGAAAAAACAAAAAAAAAGTAAAAAATAGCATGCTTCAGCCTGTGTTCAATCAATATCAGTTCTTTCTTTGGAGGTGGATAGTATATTTCATCATTAGTCCTTTGGGATTGTCTTCGATCATTGTATTGCTGAGAATAGTTAAATCATTCACAGTTCTTAAATAATATTGCTGTCTCTGTGCACAACATTCTCTTGGTTCAGCTCACTTCACTATACATCAGTTCATACAAGTCTTTCCAGGCCTTTCTGAAATCATCCTGCTTGTCATTTCTTATAGCACAATAATATTCTATCACCATTATATTCCACAGCTTGTTTAGCCCTTCCCCAATTGATGAGCATTTGCTTGATTTCCAATTCTTAGCCACCACAAGGAGAGCTGCTATAAATATTTTTGTACAAATTAAAAGGACCCGTCTTTTACAAAATTATTTTTAGGACCACTTTTTATGGTGGCTAAGAATTGGTAACTGGGGAATGGCTGAAAAAGTTATGTTAAATGATTGTAATGTAACATATAACAAGCAGGATGATTTCAGAAAAAACCTGGAAAAACTTACATAAACAGATAAAAAAGTGAAATGAACAGAACCAGGAATACATAGTAACAGCAATATTTTATGATGAAATATGAATGACTTCGTTATTATCAGCAATACAATAATTCAAGACAATCCCAAAGGATTCATGATGAAAAAATGCTATCTTCCTCCAGAGAAAGAACTGATGTCATCTGAATACAGATTGAAGCATACCATCTTCTTTCCTTCCTTTGCAAGAAAAGAATTGGTCATTTCAAAGCCTATAGTCCAGAGTTGTGATTGAAGAACTGGGGCAAACAGGATTAAGTGACTTGTTTAAGGTCACATAGCTGATAAGTGTCTGAAATCAGATTTGAATTTAGGAAGATGAGACTTCTTGACTCCACCCCAGCACTCTGTCCACTGCACCAACTAGCTGCCTTGTAAAATAAACATGATCATTTTAAAAAAATGAGAGAAAGGGTTTCTAGGCAATTTAATAATTTTATCGATAAGTTCAGGAGGTTATTAATAAAAGGATGGTCATTTGGATGTCTCAGACTAAAGACAATCATGGCAGAGGAACTCACAGTTCATATACTCTTTTTTTAATTAAAAAAAAATTTTTTTTTGCAGGGCAATGAGGGTTATGTGACTTGCCCAAGGTCATATAGCTAGTAAGTGTCAAGTGTCTGAGACCAGATTTGAACTCAGGTCCTCCTGAATCCAGGGCCGGTGCTTTATCCACTGTGCCACCTAGCTGCCCCTCATATACTCTTTAAAACAACAGGTGATTCATCAAATAACAATCAAATCTTTTTTTATACTTTTTTCTTTTTTTGCAGGGCAATGAGGGTTAAGTGACTTGCCCAGGGTCACAGTGTCAAGGGTCTAAGGCTGGATTTGAACTCAGGTCCTCCTGAATTCAGGACTGGTGATTTATCCACTGTGCCACCTAGCTGCCTACAACAATCAAATCTAATTGGTTAACATATTGGAGGTGGTATGAATTAAAATGAAGGGCTATACAAGACTACCCATAGCTTTAGTCTATCAATTCAAAAAATGAATCCCCCTTTTAATTGGGGGGGGGTGGGGGGTGGAGAGTGATCCCTGGATGGAGAAGTCTTCAGCTATCTAGGCAAAAAAGATGTTTCCACCCAAACTTTAGTAGAACCCAATGAGCTTCCTGCTGTGAGAAAATGATTAATAATGGGTTTTGGGGTGGGGGGGCAATTTCTCTCAGCCTCTCCCCACTTCAGAGGTAAATTTTTAGGAAATAAAATTCTAATCTCTTTTGGGGCCTAATCCTATGCAAGGCATACAAAGAATGGAGGTAGAAATCACACCTGTCTGAATGTGCTTTTGTCCTCAGGCAGTCTGTCTCCCCCTAGACCTTGAAGTCATCATGCTAGAGCTAATTTTAATATGCACCTCGGTCAATGGGATTGAATGATGCCGACCAATTGGCTGTGATCCTATAGAGGAGCTGCCTCTATGGGAAAGGAGGAAGACGGGACCGCACACAGGAGGCTCCAGCTCTTTTCTCTTCCTGGGACTCTCCTGAACTTGTCACATGCCTTCTCCTCTCCCTCTTGGCCAAATGTGCTGGGTATGAAATTGTTTAGGTCTGTAATTGTAATCCTGTGACTGCTGAAGAAGTTAGGAAAATGCTACTCGGTCAATCGTTTACTAATATTTAATATAATTTAATAATAAATGCTTAATTCCAAAAACTGGTACAATAGCCATTAATTTATAAGTAGCAACATTTTAGAAAAACCCAGCCTAGTCCCACAGTAGTTTAATAACTCACTGCCATAGATTAAATTCCTTGCATGGTTGGTGGGGTCTGACCAAGATGAGGAGAGTTAATGCAATCTCATTCAGTAATGTCCTCCAGGAAAAAGGGTCTTTTTAAAAATGAGAAATTTAGAAAAAGGGAAGAGTCTCTGAATCTCCCCAAGATATTGGTTATTAATAACCATTGCTCATACAAACTATTATGAAAATAGTTTTCACCTCACAGGCTTTTTAAAAGGATTTTGGGGACCCCTGAAGACCTCTAGGCCCCACTTTGAGAACTACTGTGCTAGGCCATAAAAAATGTCAAATACCTACAGAAAATCAGAAATATTAAATACATTCTTGATCGACCACAATTCAATAAAAATGATAATCAATCATGAAGAAAGGATTCAAACTTAAATGGAGACTAATTTATTGTTTTTGGTTTTAGAATTTTATTTTGCCCCAATTACATATAAAAACAATTTCAACATTCATTTTAAAAATTGAGTTCCAAATTCTCTCCCTCTGTCCCCACACCCCTCATTGGAAAGGCAAGCAATTCGATTGCTTGATTATACATGTGTAGTCATGCAAAATATATTTCTGTACTAGTTATGCTGTAAAAGAAAACATAGACCAATATAAAAACACAGGGGAAAAAAAGAAAAAAAAAGTAGGCTTCCATCTGTATTCAGACTCCATCAATGTTTTCTCTGGGAATGGATAATATTTTTCATCATAAGTCCTTGAGAGAACAATTTCACTTTAAAGAACTGATTGATCAAAACACAAATCAAAGACAATAAAAGAGAATAATGTTAAAGAAATTAACAAAACTTTGGAATATAGTCCCAGCAGCTTTGGGTTTTTAAAAAAATTTTTTGTGAGGCAATGAGGGTTAAGTGACTTGCTCAGGGTCACACAGCTAGTAAGTGTCAAGTGTCTGGATTTGAACTCAGGTTCTCCTGAATCCAGGGCAGTGCTTTATCCACTGCACCACCTAGTTGCCCTGTCCCAGCAGTTTTTAGAGGAAAGTTAATTTTGTTAAATATTCAACAAGAAACAATGAACCCATGAATTGGGCAGGCAACTAAAACAAGAAAAAGGGGAAAAGACAACTAGAAATTTTTTAAAAACCTAAACGCAAAAATAAAAATTCTGAAAAATCAAAGAGCAAGAAAGAAAAAACAGTATGTATCAAGTGCTTCCTAAGTGCTAGGTGCTTTGCTAATGTACCCTGTGGATACAAATACATACAAGAGACAGTCCCTGCCCTCAAGGAGTTTAGACTCTAACGTGAGAAGAAAACATAAAAAGAGAGCTGGAAAAGGAAGAATTATATACTTGGAGCTGTCTGGTTCTAGGAAAGATAAGGCAAAATCTGACCTATCAGTTCACATAATAGGCCCAGGCACATCGTGGATGCTTAATAAATAATTGTTAACAGATTAAGTGATGGCATATAGCAATTTCCAGAGACAAGTGACAGTGGTAGTTGTTGGTCAATGCCAGGCAGAAGAGGAGGCTTGTCTAGAACAGAGGATGCCAGCTTCAAGGGAGGCTGCACTCCACCCCTCCAAAACCAGAGAGGCCTTTTGGATGATCACATTTCATTTAATTCAATATAAAAAAGATTAAGCCTACTACAGGAAAGGCACTGTGCATTACCTTTTTGCCCCACTCCCCGCTGCTTTACTGTGCCTCTTCTAATTTCCCTGTGACCGAAACACTTTTCAAACAAGGAAGTCAATTACATCCCCAAGGCAATAATGTAGTAATTACAGGTGGTCACTGTTTATTCACTGCTTATTGGCTGAAGAGCCTGTGAGGATGAGTCTTAGGTATGAAGAGGGTCTGCAAAGCTCCTTGAACCAACCAAACCTTGTTGGGTTGTTAGGCTGAGTTACACCCTAAGATATTTATATAAAAGGGAGTCACTAGCCTCCATGGGGGGAAAAAGAGATCCTGAGGATCCAGATTAGAGTGGTTGGAACAAAGGGAGGTCAGAGCTGTCACAGAGAAAGTAGATATCAAAGAGAGTCATTGGCTCAGAACCTAGGCTGAGCTAAGTCCCAAGAAATGATCAGTTCTTTCCCGACTTCCATTCTCAATTATTCCTATCTATTTATATATTTTATAATATCATCTGCTCTTTCATTACCCAAGGGTTTCCAGTTGAAGGAATTTTGCCTCAGCCACAAAAGGGCAAAATTTCTAATATTTCATTAATGTAAGGTTAAGGAGAGAATTTTCCTAACTGGGGGGTTTCAAACTGACTGAATTCAGAAGTTTTCATCCCAAAGAAAACTCCCTTAAGCTGAAGAGGAGGGAACCAAGTGAAGGCTCTTTAAATTGCTCATTAGCTTAAAATAGGCTAATGATTGTAACTAGTGAATTTTCCAGTCCTGCATCTGGCCTAGGATTCCCCACCACGAAGGCATAGAGAAAATGAATACGAGCAGAAGCAGGAGACCAGTTTGTTTTGTATTCTCATGCACGAGCATCTACAAGGACACGGGTCAGACTTGGACATAGAAATGAACACCGGAATATTACACCGTTTCTTCATATTTCATTTTAACTCCCACAGTAATCCAGGCATAGGTCAGATGTGCCATCAAAACAGATGATTTTAAGAATGCCAAGGACAGCTCTTCACTAGTAAGAACAGATTGAGTATCAACTAATAGACAGAAATTGTGTAGCTGGACCAGAGATTCTTTACCTTTTTGGTGGCATGGACCCCTCTGGCAATTTGGTGAAGTTGATGAAGCTTTCTCAGAATCATGTTGTTAAATGAATTTTTTTTTAAAGTGAGGCAATTGGGGTTAAGTGACTTGCCCAGGGTCACACAGCTAGTAAGTGTTAAGTGTCTGAGGCTGGATTTGAACTCAGGTTCTCCTGACTCCAGGGCCGGTGCTCGATCCTCTGCACCACCTAGCTGCCCCTTTAAATGAATTTTAAAAAAATACATAGGGGCAGCTAGATGGTGCAGTGGATAAGCACCAGCCCTGGAGTCAGGAGGACCTGAGTTCAAATCCGGCCTCAGACACTTACTAGCTGTGTGACCCTGGGCAAGTCACTTAACCCCAATTGCCTCACCAAAAAAAAAAAAAATTAATTAAAAAAATATATAGGATTTTTTTTTTCTTTTCCTCTTTGACAATTCCTTAATCTGAAGTTTTGGGTTTTTTTGACTGTTTTCTCTCACAACTAGCTAATATGGGAATGTTTTCCATGACTACTCATGTATAACTTATTTTGAATTGTTTGAGTTCTTGTGGGTGGGGGGTGGGAACGGAGGGAGGAAGAGAAGTTGGAACACAAAGTTTTAAAAAAACTGATGCTAAAATTTGTTTTTACATATATTTTGGAAAATAAAATTCTATTAAAATATATAGCTAGGTGGCACAGTGGATAAAGCACTGGCCCTGGATTCAAGAGGACCCAGGTTCAAATCTGGCCTCAGACACTTGACACTTACTAGCTGTGTGACCCTTGGCAAGTCACTCAACACCAATTGCCTTAAACATTCGGGGCCATCTCCAGTCATCCTGATATATTTTGCCACTAGGTGGCTCTGAAGGAGAGATTGAGGCTGGTGACCTTGCACAGCCCTCCCTCATTTAAATCTAATTGAATGCAAGTCATGACATCACCCTGATGTCATCAAGAAGGAGGGACAACAGTAGTGTCTTAAGATTTGCAAAGTGGGGCAGCTAGGTGGTGTAGTGGATAGAGCACCAGCCCTGGAGTCAGGAGGACCTGAGTTCAAATCTGACCTCAGACACTTAACACTTACTAGCTGTGTGACCCTGGGCAAGTCATTTAACCCCAATTGCCTCACCCCCCCCCCAAAAAAAAAGATTTGCAAAGTGCTTTATAAATACTATCCCATCTAAAATTTAGCAATGCAGAAAACAAGGTGCTCTTCTCCCCCTTTACAAATGAGGAAACCAAAGGAGATAGAGGTTAAATGACTTGCTCAGGACCACTCAACTAGGTATGTGTTCTCAGAGATTTGAGCACAGGTCTTTTGGATTCCAGTTTCAGTATCACCCAGCTGCCCATATTAAGAAAAATCTAGAAATACACCTTTCTCCCAACTGTCACCTTTTTCACTGTACCTTCTGAATGGTCTTCCACCTTTCACCAAAAATAGAATGTCAGCCAGTTGCTGGACTTCATCTTGGTTACAGCACTGTTCTCTTTTAGACACATAAGCCCGTTTGCCCTCATCAAAGGTTGGCAGTTGGTGTCCATAACGTTCAGGTAAGCAGTGTTGTCAGTGACTCAACTTTTACTTGCCCATCCTTTGTGTTAGCTAAGCAATTCTTTTCCCAGGCTCTTCACCACTGAGCACAATGAAGTAGTGTCTTCCCTCTCAATTTTTGAAGAGTTTACATAGCATGGAGATTATTTTTTCTTTAAATGTCATCTATGCTGAAGCATAGTTTTCTTTATTTAATTTTTTTTTGGTGTGTTCTTCTTTTGCAACATGGCTAATATGGAAATATATGTTGAATTACTTCATTGGTACAATCAAGAACATAATGCTTGCCTTCTCAAAAGATGGCGGAGGGGCAAGAGTGAGGGAGAGAAATTGGAACTCAACATTTAAAAAATGATTAAAAATGTTAACGTAATAGGGAAAAATGTTACAAAATAAAAATATATTTAATACATAAATGTCTATGGCAGTTCATTTATCACTTATTTAATTTCTCTGAGATTGAGCTGGTAAGGTTAACTAGTTCGTTGGATTTTTAAAAATCTAAGTGGGTATTTAAAATTGCTGTAGCTATCCATCCATTTTATTCAAATATTCAGTTTGCTGCCATAAAACTGTGTATTTTTTTTTTTGTGGGGCAATGAGGGCTAAGTGACTTGCCCAGGGTCACACAACTATTGTCAAGTGTCTGAGGCTGGATTTGATCTCAAGTCCTCCTGAATACAACTTTATCCACTGCACCACTTAGCTGCCCCCAAACTGTGTAGTTTTTTGATCACTTTATTTCCTCTCTTTCCATTGTGATTTTCTCCATTTTATTTTTAATTTTCACAATCATTTGTTTTTGTTTTTGTTTTTTGGTGAGGCAATTGGGGTTAAGTGACTTGCCCAGGGTAACATAGCTAGTAAGTGTTAAGCGTCTGAGGCCAGATTTGTACTCAGGTCCTCCTGAATCCAGGGCCAGTGCTCAATCCACTGCGCCACCTAGCTGCCCCCACTATCAATTTTTATTAAATGTCCTACTTTGAGCCAGGCACTGTACTAAACTTTGAGAGTATTTTGAGATACAGAAAGAAAAAGACAATCCCTGTCCTCAAGGAATTTACAATGTAATGGGGGTGGGGGTGAGATAAACACACACACACACACACACACACACACACACTGATGAAAAAGGGGAAAAGGGAGAGAGAAGTCCCAAAGAAGTACAGTCAGAAGAGAAATGAGATGTCTGAACTGGAGTTCTTTCCTTAAGTGAAAATTTGAAATTCATGGCCTCACCCTTCAATAAGAGGTAGAAGGTAGTGAAGAGGTAGAGCCCCAAGACTGATGAGATTTTTATAGGATGATGACATTACCCCAATAATGAGCTTTCCGGCGAATGGGGAGAATCTGTCTGTCAGGGAAGACTTAAAGTAGTGCAGCCTGGTGAAAATGAGTTAAAGGACTCTTTAGATGTTATTAAAAAAATATATATATATATTTTTTTTTTCTCAATTATCAAGCATTTATTTTTTCTCTCTCCCACTTCCTGTCCTTTTCAAAGAACCCCTCTCTGGGAAAAAAGAAAAACAAAACCCTTGTAACAGATATGTATAGTAAAATCCCCATTTTGTCTCTGTACCTCTGGAGGTAGATACCCTTTTTTCTTTCATAAGTCCTTCATAGTTGATTGAAATATTCATATTACAACTGACACGGAAATGTTTTGCATGACTACACATGTATAACCTTTATCAAATTGCTTGCTTTCTCAATGGGGGTTGGGGACGGGGAGGGAGGAAGGGAGAGAAGTTGGAACTTAAAGTTTTAAAAATGAATGTTAAAAATTGTTTTTACATATAATTGGGGAAAAATAAGATACTAACTAAAGAAAAAAAATATTCCTATTACTCAGAATAGCTCAGTCATCCACAATTACTCTTCACACGATGTTGCTATTCCTGTACACAATGTTCTTTTGGTTCTGCTCCTTTCAACTCTGCATTATTTCCTGCAAGCCTTTCCCTGTTTTTCTAAAATCAACCTGTTCTTCCTTTCTTACAGCACAGTATTCCATCCCAATCATATGCCAGAGTTTATTCAGCCATTCCCCAACTGATGGGCATCCCTTCAATTTCCGGTTTGTTGCCACCACAAAAAAAGAGCAGCTATAAATATTTTAGATGGGTAGGTTCTTTTACTTTTTCCCTAATCACCTTGGGAAACAGACCTAATAGTGGTATTGCTGAGTCAAAAGGTATACCGATTTATAACACTTTGGGCATAATTCCAGATTGCTCTCCAAAAGAGTTGGTTCAGTTCTGAGTTCCACCAATAGTGTATATCCCCTACAATATTTGTCATTTACCCCTTCTGGTATCTTTTAATATAATATAGTGTCCTTGCTTATCTCTTTTAATTAAATCTATTTTAGCCTTAATTTTGTCTGAGATTATGTTTTCTTACCTTTACTTTTTGATATCAGCTGAAGCATAATAAATTCTATTCTAGCCCTTTATTTTTATTCTACGTGTAGCTTTCATTTTAAAACATTTTCTATAAACAACATTTTGTCAGGCTCTGGTTTTTGATCCATTCTGTTTTCATTTTATGGGTGAATTCATCTTATTCACATTCCAAGTTATAATTACTAATTGTGTATTTCCCTCCATCCTATTCCTCCCCTCACACACACACTGTTTAGCTTTCTGTCTTTCTCTTTTTACCCTATCCCTCCTCAGAAGTCTAGTTTACCTCTGAATACTGCCTCCCTAATTTACACACTCTTCTAAGAGTCCTTCCCTAGTCTTATTCCCATGCCTGCTTATTTCTGTGTAAGTTAAGAAGGCATTCATACCCAAATAGATGTATGTGTTGTTCAGAACCCAGTTCTGATGAAAATAAGGTTCCCACATTGCTTGCTCTCCAGCCCCTCCTCCCCATCCACTGTAAAAATTCTTCCATTCATGCCTCTTTGGTACGAGATAATTTGTTCCATATTCTCCCAGTCCAATTTTTTTTTAGGATCATCCCATCATAATCAACTCAAAACCAAGCTCTCTACCTATGTGTACTCTATGTATATTCTAACTACTCTAATTATGACAACATCCTCAAGAGTTACAAATAGAATTCTCCCATGTAAGACAGTAAATGGTGTAACCTTACTAAATCCCTTATGATTAGTCTTTCATGTTTATGTTTCTCCAGATTCTTGCATTTGAAAGTCAATTTTCTGTTCAGTTCTGCTCTTTTCCTCAAAAATGTCTGAAAAAAATATATATATAAAATTTTTTTCCCTTGCAAGAATATACTCAGCTTTGCTGGGTAGGTTATTTTTGATTGCAAAACCAACTCCTTTGCTTTTCAGAATATAATATTCTACACCTTTTGTCTTTTAATGTAGAAGCTGCTAATCTTGTATTAGCCTGACTGTAGCTTCATAATATTTGAATTGTTTCTTTCTAGTTGCCTGTAATATTTTCCCCTTGACCTTAGAGCTTTGAAACTTAGTTATAATGTTACTGTAAGTTTTCATTTTAGGATCCCTTTTAGGCAGTGATTGGTGGGTTTTTCATTTTCTATTTTATCCTCTAGTTCTAAAACTTTAGCAATTTTCTTTAAAAATTTCTTGAGGGACAGCTAGGTGGTACAGTGGATAAAGTACCAGCCTTGGATTCAGGAGGACCTGAGTTCATATCTGGCCTCAGACACTTGACACTTACTAGCTGTGTGACCCTGGGTAAGTCACTTAACCCCAACTGCCTCACCACAGAAAAAAAATTTCTTTAAGTATAATGTCTAAACTCTTTTTTAAAAATCATGACTTTCAGGTGGCCCAACAATTCTTATATTATCTCTCCTTTATTTATTTTCTAGGTCAGTTGTTTTTCTAATGATTTTTTTTTTTTTTTAGTGAGGCAATTGGGGTTAAGTGACTTGCCCATGGTCACACAGCTAGTAAGTGTTAAGTGTCTGAGGCCAGATTTGAACTCAGGTACTCCTGACTCCAGGGCGGTGCTCTATCCACTGCGCCATCTAGCTGCGCCTCTAATGATATTTTACATTCTCTTCTATTTTTTTCATTCTTTTCATTTTATTATTTCTTGATGTCTTATGAAATCATTAGCTTCCCCTTGCCCAATTCTAATTTTTAAGGAGTTGTTTTCTTCAGGAAAATTTTGGATTTCTTTCCAATTGGTCACAATTTTCTTGCATTACTCTTATTTTTTTCCCTGATTTTTTCTCTACCTCTTTTATTTGAATGTTAAAGTTCTTTTTAAGCTCTTCTGAAAATATTTGTGGGGGCAGCTAGGTGGCACAAGGGATAGAGAACTGGCTCTGGAGTCAGGAGGACCTGAATTCAAATCCAGCCTTAAGACACTTGACACTTACTAGCTATGTGACCCTGGGCAAGTCACTTAATCCCAACTGCCTCACCAAAAAAAAAAAAAAAGAGAGAGAGAGAATATTTGTGACCATTTTACATTTTTTTTTGAAGTTTTACAAGTAGATGTTTTAACTTCATTATCTTCTTTTGAGTTTGAATCCTGATTTTCTCTATTACCATAGTAACTATCTATGGTCAAGTTATTTTTCTGTTGTTTCCTCATTTAAAAAAAATGCAAACCTATTTCTTTGATGTTAATTTTATGTTAGGTGTTGGGTACTGCTCCCAGGGAGATAATGTCTTAAACTTCAGGTTTTTCGTGTTGTTTTCAGAGCTCCATGGGGGGTGGGGTGTCTTTGATGTGCTTCTAATGTGCTGTGATCCAAGGCCAGATGTGGTTTCAGCTCTTTGAGCTTCTGCTTTAGTTTATGAGTGACTTCAGGGACTCTTCTCTAGCTCTGAAACACAATTAGGGTCCCCTGCACTGCTGCCACCATACTCTCATTCCTCACAGTCCCAGAAACGTACCACTAGCCTCTGTTTCACCTCTGCCCAAGCATCAGTTCACTCCTCTATCCTAGAACCGAAACCAAGAGCTCTATTCTCCTGCAAGTGATGAAAGTCAGTCCTCTCTGTCTTAGAATTGTGAGTAAGGCACTGCCCTGGAACCAAGAGTGGGGCACAAGCCCTCTGCAACCTCATTCACTGGAGTGTGCTTGCTTCTCCTCACCTGTCCCACAGCCTGGGACTATGTCTGGTCAATGTGCCTGGGCTCCACATCCAGTGCCAGCAGAGGATCACATAATCTTCCCCTGATCGGCCACTCATTCCTCCCCTCTACCCCACTGTCCAGTGTGAAAATTCCTGAAGCCTTGGCTGCCATGACAGCTGCTTCCAGGGCTTATTTGTTGACATGGGGGTATCTGTTCCTCACTCATTGTCAGGCTACCAACCTGATGGTCAGATCTTTCCTAACATTCCCCAAAGTTTATCTTAGACTGGACAACTGCTTCACCCAGACTTATTATTTCTGCCACTCTAAAATTCAATTTGAGGCATTGTTCTAAGTTATTTGGAGGGGAATTTGGGGGAGTTAGGTAATTTCCTAACTTCTGCCATCTTCTTACAATCCCTCTATTTAATTTTAAATTTTGTTTTGCTGTTTTGTTTAGCTGCTTTTAAGTGGTGTATATCATTTGATGCCCATTATTTTCTGCATTTTTATTATTAGAATCTTGCTTCTGATCTATGTCTAAGGAACAATATTACTTTAATAATTGCCATATTCTGTTGATAAGTGTGGTTGACGTTGTTACTGTTTCTACTTTGTACTGTCTGAACTGATCAAATTGTTTGGTAGTTGAAAACATTCTGGCATTATGGAGCAATGTTCTGAGGATATGAGAATGATATTTGAAAACCTCTCTCAATTTATTGAAATAGGTACCCATAAAGGAATACTAGTATATGTAATAGCATTTGTTTAATGAGGATAACATAGACTTCATGAAGATCAGAGTAAGAGAATTGGGGGATTGTAGAAAAGTTCATAGGGGATCACAGTCACGAGCATCCATTAAAGATGTGGTCTGTGAATTATCAGAGCCATTTGAACATTCAAGAATACTTGAAAATAATCTAGATGGGCTGATGTATTTGGGAAATGATTTGCAGTTCTCCATTTGAGGGACAGTGGTTACATAATACTGTTAGCATTAATGAATGGGGATGGAAGAAACGGAGATTTAGGTTAAAAATGGTTTAGGGTTTTTACCCATACAGAATGACGTTTTCTGGCTGAAATATATTTAACCAGTGATGCTAAGTCTCAGTTCTTTAGGCCAAGGCTGATTCTCCTACTATTATCTAAATGTCCATGGAAGCTGAGCTTCCTTCATTCAAACAGCAATGCAACTGCAGAGAAAAAACTCAGGAGTTCCATCATGGTGCCAAGCCACCTCACCAGTACAGAAATGGTGTTAAAGTCACCAGAAATGCACAGAGAAATTCACCCAAGTTCTTAGATAGCTTCTTCCTTTTATAGTCTCACACATAATGGCTTTGACCGATTCAAAGAGATGTACGGGTTCTGTTTATATTCAGTTCTGATTGATTCAATAAAAAAAGTTCTCCACCTTTTCAGGCACCAGAATCAAAATGGGGTGATTTCAACCAGACCCTTACATTTAGCCAGAGCATGGGAGGGACAGTGAGCATCCAGGATTCAGCTGAGTACAGCAGGGGTTTCTCACACTGCTGGTCTTCTACTGTAATCATAAAGGAGGAGCCAGGTGGTGACTAAGACCTGGGCTTTTGTACTGAGGGCAGCAGGAAGCTAATCAGTAGTCTGAGTCTTTAGTCCCTTGAACCAAATACTGGTGGCCATTATTTATCTGCCTCCAGGATATTCTCCTTCCTTCCTCAATGAATTTAGGGTTTGGCCCACAGTCTTTCTACTACAACTGCCACCAGGAAACTAAAGGGCTTTGAAATAGATGCAGTTATTTCCTAAACACCCTAACTTCCTCGTTCTTCAAACTACTCAAGTCCTGTGACCCACTCCTTAATTCCACTTCAGTCCTTCATCTTGCCATGACCTAGACATGTTCCACATTCATGACTTCAAAAATTATTTTATGTGGCCATAAACTTCTACTGTTCCATATTTCTGTATTCCTTGCAATCCCTCAAATACTGTTTTTCATCCTCATTGTGACCCTCACTCCTTCTACCTCTCAGTTCTTTCCCAGTTCATCACCCCTGACCCAGCTGCCCTTTCCTTCTGTCTTGGTCAATCAGTTAAACTCCACACTAGCCTGTACACCTGAATTTCTTTTACCCTTGTCTTAATTCCAATCTGTGTCTTGCCAAACCCCCAACCTTGGATTACTAGCACCATCTCTCTTTTGCTATTTACGTGTTGCTGAACAGAGCTGGAAAAAAAGTAGAAACCTGTGCTAGATCCACCACAAATTTGTTAAGCTCATCTGGGACCTGGGTTCAGCAAGGCAATCCTTTTACACCTCACTAGGGGATTTGCCATCCTGCTCACCAGGGAGTATTCCTAACCTTAAATCTATTTTATTCTAATCTTTTGTTTATACATGTTGTGAGAAATGGGTAGTCGTCTCCTCTCAATGTGGATATAACAGTCAGTCATATTCCCCTGACCTGTTTGTAGGACAAAGGTCTCAGATCCCCTCCTCCCCCCTCAGGTTAGCAAGGTCATACGTTCAAGGAGCCCTGGTCTCAATTAGGTCCTCTCCAGAGTTCTGTCCATATAAGAAGTATAAGGTCCATTCCTGTATTATGCCCATACAAGGAAGAGGGGTGGGAATACTGCATTCTGATTAGCTAGTTTTTGCTCCTAGATCGTAACCCTTGAGTAATTGGACCATTGATGAAAAAGGGGAGGGTCCATTTGTGTTAGGGACTAGGGTATAAAACAGGGCCTTCGAGCCCCCTTTCTGGGCACCCACTAGCTGCACACTAGGGTGCCTCCTTCTCATGAGAAGAAAATAAAGCCTTTGTCACCTCGATGCTGAGTTCCTGAGAATTATTGAGAAGAGGATGGATTTTTCCCTCACGTGCTCAATTTCCCCCGTACATCTCCTCCCCCTCCACCCCAGACATCCCTTAGGAGAAAGGATGCTTCTTTAAAGGAAAAAAAAATAAGCAAACCATATCAGTATATTGACAAAGCCTGAAAACATTTGTATTTTGCCACTACTGTGGACCTCCTATCTCTAAAAGAGTAGATATCTTTTTGTAGCTTCCCTTTTGGGCCCCTTATTCTCGGTCATTTTTGCAAAGTTCAGTTCCAACTTTCTGGTGGTAGTTCTTTTTTTTTTTTTTTAAGTGAGGCAATTGGGGTTAAGTGACTTGCCCAGGGTCACATAGTCAGCAAGTGTCAAGTGTCTCAGGCCGGATCTGAACTCAGGTCCTCCTGAATCCAGGGCCAGTACTCCATCCACTGCACCACCTAGGTGCCCCAGTTCTTACTATTTATATACTATATATTGGTTTTGGATTTTTTTGTTTTGTTTTGGGCACTGCTCACTTTATTCTGCTTCAGTTTATGTACTTCTATGTCCTGTATTATTTGTCACTTTTACAACACAGTAACACTTCATTATTCATGTAGGACAGTTTGCTTAGCCATTCCCCAACTGAGGGCATCAACTTTGTTTCCATTTCTTTGCTAGGTCACAAACTACTGCTATATTTTCATGCGTTTGAAGACTTCCTTGTTATCAATGATCTCCTTGGGGTATATACCTAGCAGTACAATCAAAACCTCTGCCATTTTATTTGCATAACTCTGTGGCTTTCCAAAATGGTTGTACGAAATCACAGCTCCACCAATAATGCACCAGCGCGCCTACTGTGGGTCCTCCAGGATTCCCTTTCTGCAGTCCTTGGTCTTTTTCTCCTTAGCTCCAAAAGCCGCAGTGTGTCTTGTTCTGCCCCAATCCCTCTTGACCTCTCTGTCTCGGGCTGACCAGCCATAGCCTCGGTGTCCCCTCCCCGTGGACCGCCCTATGCAGTCGGTCTACAGGCACTTATTAAGCGCCTGCTGGGGTCAAGGTGCGGCATGTCCGGTCGGGCAGGCGCAAACAGGCCTTGTCCTCGGGGGGGGGGGGGGGGGGGACGACGACAATCTAATGGGGGAGGGGGGCACGCAGCCCGCCGGCCCCGTGTGGATGAGGTGCGGTCCGTCCCTCCCAGGTTCCCCAAGGGAGCTTCCGGGGCATAGAAGGGCTGCGACAGGCGCAGTCAGACAGAAGCCGGAACTGCCGAGAAGGGCCCGGGACGCCCCGCCCACTTTCGCTTCCGCCCAGGCCAAGCTCCGCCCCTGCTCGGCCACCATCCTTTAGGGGGCACGCGACCCGATTTGCCGTTTTATTTGAAATCTGGTTTCCCCGGCAACGGAGGGGGAGGTAGCGAAGGGGACGCCAGCGCCAACGTGCCCTCCTTCCCCTCCCCCCTCGAGTCCGAGGCTCATCGCTCAGAAAGAGGCACCCCCGGCTCGAGCCCACAGGGAGGCACCGCCCCCAGAGCGAAGAAAGCGCGGAGCAAGAACGCGAGGGGGCGGGGCGCGCGCTGCGCCTTTGGAATGTTTCTCAGGCTCCCCCGCCCTGATTGGTGAACGCCGCTCCGCACCTCCCTCGCTCCCGCCCACCGCTGTTGGGATTGGCTGCCCGAGGCCGACGGGGCCGCGCCGAAGCCCATGTTAAGTCGAAGATTGGCCAGTTTGAGTAACTGGCGGCAGCCTTCGTCCACTGGGGAGCCGCTGCCCGCCTCTCTGCGCTCTGCGCCGTCTCCCGACCCGTACGTTTCGCCTTCAGCCCGCGCGCTCGGGGCCGGTGGGGGCGGGGAGAGCGAGCGCCCGCGAGAGCTTTCGCGGCTCGATCCCGGCGGCCAGGCCTCGGCCGGCACGCGCGCGCCCAGCGAGGACCCCGCGAGCTGCCCGCGCCGTCGCCTGCGCCCTTCGAAACCGCACAGCCGCCCGTTAGGTGCCAGGGGGCGGCCGTCGTTTGAGCCAGCCCCGGAGCCCGGGCGCGTCGCGGGGGCTAGCGGCGGCGGCGGCGCTGGGTTCGGCCTGCCGGGGCCCGAGGCCGCGGAACCCGCCCCGGCGTTTCCGAGCGGCGCCTGGCAGGGTCGCGGCGCCCGGCGCGGGGGTCCTGGCGCCGCGGAAAACGCGCCAAGTCTGCGCCGGCGGCGGCCGCGTCCGGACCCCCCCCTCATAGCCCTCCGGAGGCCGGCAGACCCTCGCCCCCCGCCCGGAGCCCGGACCCCCGCCCGGCCCGCCCCGGGGATGGAGCCGCGCCGGCGGCCGCTGCCATGAGCAAGTAAGCAGCGCGGGCCCCGCCGGGAAACTGAGGCAGGCCGGGCGGCCCCCTCCCCCCTTCCCGGGGCTCCGCGCGGCGGGGGGGACGGCGCGGGGGTCTCGAGGTCCGGGGGGCGGGGGTAGAAGGGGCGCGATGGTCGTCTTCCCCACTCCGGGCCAGCCCGGCTGGGGGGGGTCGCCGGAGGTCCGCCCCCAGCAGCGATCGCCGCGGGCCCCGCCCCGCCCCGCCCCCCCCCCTCCCGGGGCGCACCGCGGCTGGGGTCGTGACCTCTGGTCGCTCGGCAGGTGCCGGCCGGTGACGGGGGAAAGGATGCCCGGGGTGCTGCCCGGCGAGAGCCACGGGCCGCCGGCCAGGTGCAACCCCAAGAAGAGCCGCCTGTCCCTCAAGTTTCTTCCCAGAAGGAAGGAGACCAAGCGGGCCCTGGATTCCACGGAATCGCAGGGACGACGAGGAGCGCGAACGGCGGACGCCGCCGGCCCCCGACCGTTGTGGGTGCCGGGAGGGGGCCCGGGGCGGCGGGGGAGGGGGCGGCGGGGCGGGGGCCTTCCGGGCGGCGGGGGCGGGGCCTCCGGGCCGCCCGGGGCTCACGGCCACTGTGACCCCGCAGGGACCAGGTGGTGCCCGCGGGCCGCCGCGCAGCCCTCCCCGCTGGGCTGCGAGAGAGAGGGAGAACCTGCTGCCCTTCCGTGGGGCTCAACAACCTGGGCAACACCTGCTACCTGAACAGCGTCCTGCAGGTGGGCGGGGGCCGGGCCGGGAGGGGGGGCGCCCACGCGGAGCCCCTCCCCCAGCCCTCCTGACCCGGCCCCTCCCCCTCAGGTGCTGTACTTCTGTCCCGGCTTCAAAAGCGGAGTCAAGCACCTGTTTAACGTCATTTCGAGGAAGAAGGAAGCCTTGAAGGACGAGGCCAGCCAGAGAGGGAGAAGGTGAGCGGGCGGGGCGGGAGCCCGGGGGTGGGGGCATGAAGGAGGTCGGCCCCGGTTGCCCCGCCCCGACAAGGGGTCAAACCCGGAAAGGGGGGGCCGTCGAATCCCCGTGGCCGATCGGGACTAAGGAGGGGGCTTTTAGCCCTTTTGTCTGGAAGAAGGGGGAGGGGCAGGCGGGCTGAGGAGGTGTCTCCGTGCAGGGAATTGCAAGGACGACAACCCGGCCAGCTACGAGTTAATATGCAGCCTGCAGTCTCTGATCATCTCGGTGGAGCAGCTTCAGGCCAGTTTTCTTCTGAATCCAGAGAAATACACGGACGAACTCGCCACGCAGCCAAGGAGGCTGCTCAACACTCTCAGGTACGGCCCCTCGCGCTGCACCAGCCAGCCCACCCTCCCTTCTGGGGGCAGCTAGGCGCTGCCAGGCACAGACTTCCAGTCCAGCCTCAGGTATCAGGTGCCAGCTCTGATTCCGGACCTGTTTGCCTCAGTTGTCCTCCTCTGTAAAGCGAGCAAATCACTTCAGTTACCTCTGTCAAAACCCCACATGGGGTCATGGAGAGGTGGCTGTGACCAAAGTGACTGGATGACAGTAACTGCTAGGTTCTTATGTTTATTGAATAGGTTTTTTTTTAAAAGCATTAACTTTGGTTGTTTCCCTGAACAGTGGAAGGGGAAAGACCCTATAGGCTGGGTTGTTACTATATACTGATTAAATGAGAAATGCCCTTATTGTTTAAATTCTAATAGATGTATTGCAATCAGAGTGGAAATTTGTATGCATTTCACAGTTACAGATTACGGATTGAGGTTCTTGGCTTTTGCTTGTCCTTTTTTGGCCCATTTGTTGGTGCTTTGGGTTGGGCAAGGCAACAGATGTTGATTGTGGTCATTAAGGAGATGTACTATATTGGGGGGGGAGAGGCTTAATTCTTTTAAATGGTGTTAATACCTTTTAAGTGACAACAGCTACTGTGAACTTGTTTTTTACAGGGAACTGAACCCTATGTATGAAGGATACCTGCAGCATGATGCTCAGGAAGTCTTGCAGTGCATCTTGGGAAACATTCAGGAAACATGTCAACTCTTAAAAAAGGAAGAACTGAAAAACTCACCTCCCCAGCTAGAGGAGAAGCCTTCTTCTCCAAGAGAAGGCAGTGAAACAAACACCTTAGAGGATGAGGGGATGACCAGCTCCGAGGAAGGCAAAGACAAACTCCCAAAGGGGAACGGGAAAAGGAAAAGTGACAGTGAAGTGGGGAATCCCAAGAAGAAACCTAAGCTGTCCAAGGAGCCAGCGGCCTCTGAAGAGAACCAGAGGCAGACCCGGTCCAAGAGGAAAGCAGCTGAGACGCTCGCTTCAGAAGGTTCTCCCGAAGCGATCTCCAGAGGCGCCGCTGATGGAGACTGTGCCCGGCCCAGCCACAAGAAATCCCGACTCAAACTCAACTGGCTGAAGCCCCTGCCAAACAGCCCAGCGTCCTTCTCCAAGTTCTGCAGCCTGGGAAAATCACCACACACTCGGGGCCCAAAGGGCCTTCGAAAGGAAACGGAAGGGAGGAGGAAGAGGACTTGAGAGATGATCCTGGGGGAAGCTGTGCTTCCAGGGAAGAGCGCAGAGGACAAGGAAATGCAGGCTGTGAGAAAACCCAGGTCAGTGTGCACACTTCCCATGATGCACCAGTACAATCAGAGTTTGAACCTTCTTTGGGGGGCTCAGCCTCAGCCACTTTCGGGGGGGGGGGGTGTTTGCAGAGTTTTTAATTTCAGCAGCAGATTCAGCACCACAAACTTCTGTCTTGAATGTATTCTTATCCTATGAGAAAACTTAAGTTTTAAAACTTTTAATTACCTGTGGCTGTTTAAAGGCTCTAGGAAAAAGGAATGCTGTAGAGGGGCGTGAGCTGCCATTGGGCTGTAGCGCCAGCTGGACTCTGCTGCCTAGTCAGTTAAAAGGCATCCAGAGAAATTGCTTAAATACTCCTGATTTTCTGTAAATGGTTGCTTTAAAGACAGAGGAGCCAGGCTTTGGGCAATTCCCCATAGAAAAAGAGTAGGGAAAAGAGGTTTCACCATGTAGCATTTCCCCCAGGCTTGTGTTCTGTGCCTCCTTTTATCGTGTTGCTAACTCATGGGCTGAGAGAATGGCCTGAAAAGGAGAAGTTCAGGTTTCTCATGTGTCGCTCAGGTAAGATTGGTAGTATCACATCAGGCTAGGCGAAGGAGCAGGAGTTCTCAGGCAGGTGTCGCATTCTGAGTGCACCTTCTTTGTAGGGATGGAACAAGTCTGCTTTGAATTGGTGGAGAAATTATTCCAAGGCCAGCTGGTTTTGAGAACTCGGTGCTTGGAGTGTGAGAGCTTAACAGAGAGGAGAGAAGACTTTCAAGACATCAGTGTGCCGGTCCAAGAAGAGGAGTTTTCCAAAGTGCAGGAGAATTCAGAAAGTGAGTATGACCCACAAAGAGGCTCTCAGCGGGAAAAGATGAACCCAGGAAGGCGTGATTGGAAACAGTCATGCACAAAAGCTAATGATTCACTTAAACCGTCCTCCCACAGAGAAGGGGTCTGGTCCTCTTAGCTTACTTTATAATAGCATTCATCAGGAGAACTTGGGCCCACAAAATTTGAAGCCCTGCTCAGCTACTAACATGTCTCTGTAGAACAACACTAGTAGTGTTATTTGGGGGAAGCAGAGATTTTTGGATTATCCTGTGGAAAAGCTAATACAGGTTGATTGGGGGTGGGGTTTTGTTTTTAGTCCTTTTTCGGTCTCTCAAATGATGAGTTACTTTTTCAGTCTGTTCCTTGTTTTAATTAAGCTTTAATGGTTGAACTTTTCAACCTCCTTCTACTTGGGGTTAAATGACTTGCCCAGGGTCACACAGCTAGTATCAAGGGTCTGAAGCCGGATTTGAACTCAGGTCCTCCTGAATCCAGGGCTGGTGCTCTATCCACTGTGCCACCTAGTTGCCCCCAAACTACCTCCTACTTGGTTTTGTTTTGTTTTTTTAAGTGAGGCAATTGGGGTTAAGTGACTTGGCCAGGGTCACACAGCTAGTAAGTGTTAAGTGTCTGAGGCCGGATTTGAACTCAGGTCCTCCTGACTCCGGGGCCGGTGCTCTATCCACTCTGCCATCTAGCTGCCCCTACCTCCTACTTGTAACAGTTTGTTGGGTGCCCTCCGTTCTTGATAACATTTCAGAAGCCAGATTTTATAAATTCCCTATTCTGAGATGTTATGCTGCTGATGAAATAGAACAGGAGATTTCACCTTTTAGAGTCTACTATAAGCAAATATAAACTTGAAGGCAAAGTTTAATACTAAAAACATTTAGTGGAGGCAAGCAATGGCATCCTGTCTATGTAGAAGGCAGGCAGCTTCTGAATCCAACCACCATCCCGTTAGCATCAGGAAGTCCTTCCTTTTTCTTGAATGTGACCTTGTTAATGAGCCTGAGAGAGGAATGTATGTGAGGGACTCACCAGGATTGTCTTTTACAGTTTCTCCAGAGCCCAAGACGGAGCTGAAGAGCCTCAAGTGGGCCATCTCGCAGTTCGCTTCTGTGGAGAGGATCGTGGGGGAGGACAAATACTTTTGCGAGAATTGCCATCACTACACGGAGGCAGAGAGAAGCCTCCTCTTTGACAAGATGCCAGAGGTGATAACCATCCACTTGAAGTGTTTTGCTGCCACGGGCTTGGAGTGAGTATCAGACTAAATTGGATCAAAACTGCTTCGTCTGAGCATTGCAGCATGCACCCCCCAGCATTCCAGCCCTTTATTACAAGGGGAGGGGAAAAGTGGGAAGTCTCTTCACAAATGGGGGACCAGCAAAAGGTAGTTAGGAGCCAGATCAGATTCTGAATCTGTCCTCAGAGGTCAAAGTCATGAGTGCATTAGAATGTTTTTAAATTCAGTTTGTCATTAAATGCCTTGCCTTTTTCTTTGGAAGGTTTGATTGCTATGGTGGTGGGCTCTCCAAGATCAACACTCCCCTGCTGACACCCCTCAAGCTGTCCCTGGAAGAGTGGAGCACCAAGCCAAGCAATGACAGCTATGGGCTGTTTGCCGTGGTGATGCACAGCGGGATCACCATCAGTAGTGGCCACTACACTGCTTCTGTTAAAGTCACCGACCTTAACAGTCTGGAACTAGACAGGGAGAACTTTGTGGTGGACCAAACGTGTGACATGGCGACGCCCGATTCACTGAATGAGGAGGATGCCAAGGCTCTCACTGAAGAGCTCGACGACGAAGTCTCCTTCCGAGTCAGTGGCAAACGCAACAGCCCAGCAAAGTCTGAGCAAATATAAAAAAATGTTGAAGCCGTTGGGCTTCTCGGGGGACAGAAGAGTCGGCCGGACTTTGAGTTCTGCAGCAGCCACCGAGCGTCCAACCCCGAGAAAGTCCTTGGGGCCTTGCCCGATAACAGAAACCCCGAGTCCGGCAGCACAAACGGGGCCCAGGAGCCAGACAGAAGCAAGGAGCCCAGCAGCCAGACGGACACTAATGAGAGTGGGCTGGAAAGCAGAGTGTCAGATGTGATCCAGAGCTTGAAAGAGTATGAGGGAAAGTGGCTGCTCTTTGATGATTCAGAAGTGAAAGTGACCGAAGAAAAAGACTTTCTGAATTCTCTTTCCCCTGCGACATCTTCCACATCCACTCCATACTTATTGTTTTATAAGAAAATTATAGAGTGAGTGTATTTTCCTTGTGTAGATAATCTTATACATGGAGGTGACGGCTCATTGGCCTTCGGAAGCTCCTGGGTGATTACTGGTCTCTAGTTTTTGTGTGCATAGTGAAATCGGAATGACTGAAAACCCTGTTAAGTTTTAGAATTCATTTTCCATGTTCACTAACCGCTCTGCCGGAGACTAGCCATCCCTTAGCTTCTGAGGACAAACTTGTGTAGGTTCTGGAACAATTTGTCCAACTAGAGCTCTTTAAAAACACTTTTTAAAGAACATTTTACACCTGTCTCTTGTATTGGCTTTTAAAAATAAAGTGCTGTGTTTGTATTTTCCATATTTTGGAATAATTCTACCTACTGCCAAAATGTTTATAGATCGTGTGGTTTTGTAAATTAGGAGGCAGCCACCTCGTCGCGTTTAGTTTGATAACCAAGTTACGGAGGCTGTTAAGACACCCAGATTCTAGAACTCGCATGTTCACACTGGCGTGAATTCTGTGCCTTGGATCACTTTGGAAGGTGTATCTCAGAAGCCCACAGCATCCTTGCCCATCACTACCTTAGGAAGGATTTTATAGATATATATATATAAATATATATTTATGATTATGATTTTGTACTTTGGCAGATCAGTCTAGGTTTGGACAGAGTCGTCTGTATTTCTTCATAGTCATATTGCTATATAATTTTGTAAATGTGGATATAAACGTTTAGAGGTGTATGACCTTTAGTGGTTTTGTTTGTTTTGTTTTGTTAAGCAGGGAGGGCATTCAATTTAAAAAATGCTTAGCAACTATTGTAAACCAAACGCACTAAAGTTTTGTACTTGCAGCTTTCTACCCTAAAGCATCTGGTTCTTTTCAAAACAGAATTTGTGTCTATATGTGGAATAAACATTCATAATTACCTTTATAACATTATTTTCTTGTATGAAAAGTAATGTACTGGCTTTCCCAGCCCCTTAAAGGTTTGCTCGAATGATTGAGGGGACACTGTTACCCTATGGTAGGC
This sequence comes from Dromiciops gliroides, assembly GCF_019393635.1. Classification (NCBI taxonomy): domain Eukaryota; kingdom Metazoa; phylum Chordata; class Mammalia; order Microbiotheria; family Microbiotheriidae; genus Dromiciops; species Dromiciops gliroides. Next base: position 16,329,747 of record NC_057864.1, on the reverse strand, counting down.
ACTGTTTGAGAATACACAAAAAAATGGAGCGGCCCTACTCCAATAGCATTTGGAATGAGCCAATTCCTCAGTTCAGAATCACTAGTGACTTGGTGGAATAATAGGCAAGCCAGAGATCTCAAAGGTATCACAACTGAGATGTATCTGCATGGACCCAAGTGGAGAAGACTCTTGTAAATGGTAAAGAGCTTTACTTGGACACGGCTTATTAACAGTCATGATCTAAAATGTTACCGGAGAAAAATAAGGACATATTTTAAAGGAATGATTATTTTTAACTACACCAAAATCCCTATCAGAATGATGACTGTATGGCAAGGAGAAAGATAGTGTGGAAGTAAAAGTATCGCAGAGTGAGTGCCTACCTTCCTGTGTAAGATGCTCTAACTATGAAGGACCAAGTAGAGTAGTAGTTTTATGGATGAGGAGACAGACTTGAGAGTGTAATGATTTCTGTAAGTCACTGCTTGTTAAAAATAAAATAAAATAATAAATTGGGCCTAACATCACCACTTCTGCCATTTGCTGAGTACTCCAAACCGGGGTGGGATAAATGCACAAGTCCAGTCAAAAGTGGGCTACGTGTACTTGCCAGGCCTGAAGGATGGGTCCTTGCCTGACTGTGGCTCAACCCCCCTTTTATTTAGCTCCAATAGTAGTTTTTCATCATCACAGCAGCAAGAGGATAGATCACCAAGATTAGCCTTCCCAGAAGTAGCCCCTTGGTGGTCCTAGTTTTATCCTCAAGGGCCAAAGTACAAGTCTATTCCATATGTTACCCTTCAAATAATCAATGGCAGCTTTTGTTCCATTCACACAATCGTTTCTAGATCAAATATGTTCATTCAACTGGGCTGGGGAAAGTATGGCCCCCTCACCATCCTTTGGGCTCTCAACACTGTCCTCTGGTATGTGCTACCGGAAGACCTGGCTTTTTCCTGGATATTAATTTTTTTCTTTTTGCGGGGCAATGAGAGTTAAGTGACTTGCCCAGGGTCACACAGCTAGTATGTGTCAAGTGTCTGAGGTCACATTTGAACTCAGGTCCTCCTGAATCCAAGGCCGGTACTCTATCCACTGTGCCACCTAGCTGCCCTTTTCTGGATATTAAGGCTGCCTAAGATTGCATTTGACTTTTTGGACTATGCTATGCTATTGACTGATTGAGACAAAACGGACAGTGATTGCAGAGTAAGCACAATAGATGGTAATGTGTTGTTTGAAGACTCTAGGTAAGGCATACTGGGTAGAAGGCCAAGGTCCCGGTCCCCAGTGTGAGGGGACTTGGTTGTGAGAGGCATCAAGTAAGGCCTTTGGACTAATTTGCTCTTGTACTGTTCCTGTGACAAATCAGAAGGTGCAAATGGCAAGGTTTTTTCAGTCAAATGCATTTCTAAATTAGGAGTCAGACCCAGGACAAGATCCCGAAGCTCATTCATTCCAAGTCACTAAGGATTCCTTTATATTCACCAGGGGTGCAGGCTTAACTTGCAGCTTAATCATGAGGTGCCTCGGGCAGGTACTTCATGGCAGACAGCATCTTGTACAACTTTGAAAGCTCAAGCCCAATCTCAATGCCATGTACTGCATGACTTAATTGTGACAGGGAGACTCGGGAGATGAAAGGAATCAAAGAGCTCTAACTCAGATCAAGTTGAGAGAGGCTGGGATGAACTGTTGAGAGGCTGGCCAGACCTTCCAGCAAACGTACTTACAGGTGGGGAAGTGCCGACGGTCTTACTGAGGGACCCGTCCTCGGAACAGTGAGTTGGGGGTGCACCCTGCTCTGACGTGTCCTCCCCTTGGTCCTGGCTGCAGGTGGAGGGGCTCCTTCCCCTCCCCTCCCCTTCCCTACTACATGGGGCTTGTCAGGTCTGATCAGCTCAGAGGAGTAGCACCTCAGAGCCCCACGTACCTCCTAGATGAGGAAAGCAGCTGACTCACCCAGAGACAGTCATAGAATGAGTTAATGCCAAAGCTTGGCAGCTGCTGGGACAGTGGAGAGTGCCAGACTTAGAGTTTGAATCCGGCCTCAGACACTTCCTAGCCACGTGCCCCTGGGCAAGTCACTACCTCTACCTCAGTTTCCTCATCTGTAAGATGGGGTAATAGCCCCCCCCCTTCCCAAGGTGGTTGTGAGGATCACATGAGATAATAACTACACTGCTCAGCTCATTGCTGGGCACACAGCAAGCGCCAGAGAAACATTGGCTGTCCTTGTCTGGGGCTAAACAGCTGGAGGACTCTGCTTTCCTTGCTGTTCCCCTCAAGCCCACACTGGAGGGATGCAGAGCAGCCGGTAGCCCTTGAGGAGAGGACGGACTTGGCTTCTTCTGGGCACCTACCTTCGGGTGCCCATCAGCAGCCAGCCTCAGGCTGTATACATCCATATACAGGCCAGGCTAGAAGCTGCTCCCTCCTCAGTTCAAAGTGGTTTTGTCGACCTGGACACGTGGTGCACACTCTGCCTCCTTGTGTTGGCGTCCCCAGCAGAAAGACATCACGTTGCTCAAACATTTGCTCACTGCTAGACAGAAGGAAGATCCGCTGCCCCGGGATCAATGAACACTATTATTCATATACAGGACACAACGCAGCAATTGACACTGCTATCAGAGCATCAATTGTGTGAAATTGTGAGTTACTCAAACGTGTTCTCAGTCCAGACCCAAGCGCTTCTTTCCTGCAAGAGGGGTAAGCGATAAGTCGAGAGCTTACAAACAACACCGTCCTTCAGCTGGTGCAATTTCTCCCCAGAAAATCTTGTCAAGGTGCTAGCGTAACCAGAAGTGTGATATTTCTCCAAGTAACAGGCAAGATCAATTCTGAAAATATGACTCAGCACCATCGATGACCTGAAGCCCCTTGGGGGGGCTTGGTGGTTGGGTCCTTGTGGCTCACATGGTGCAGCTGGTTAATTGTCCAGAAATAAACACGCTAAGGCAAGAGAACTGAACCAGACTCTGCCTCCTATCACACATCTTCCCTCCATCCCTTGGGGAAGCTGAGCCACCTGCTTACATCAAGGCCCTGCCCCGGATGACCCCCGCCTGTGTGCGTGTCATGGCTGGGTCATTTCGGCTCCTTGGGAGAGTTGGACAAGGGCGGCCAGGACTGCAGGACAATCAAAGGGCAGAAGCTTGGAACTAGGGAACTAGTGCCTAGAGTTTTGTCATTTTCCAATGGAATAAGCTCCAATTATCCATCTCCAAACAGGTCTGTTGCTCTTGTTTGAACCTATACCGTCATCAGTCACATCTTCATTTCAATAACTTTAAAAGCAACAGCTATAAATTAATTTTCTATCAGCCTCTGCCCCCACCACCAAACAGGAAAGTTCACATCAGAGTAAAATAAGTGAAAACATCCATATATTTAATAAGTACCTTTAAAATAAACATTACTACATTAAAATGGTTCAAAAATGCATCTGGAAAAGCTCCTAATATAAATTAAATCTATGAACTTAATGTAAATAAATTTACCATTAGGTATGCTATAAATAATAGTAACTGTTTTGAGTGTACCTTTGACTCCTAGAAATGGCTTTTACAAAGCTTACAGCATCCTAGCAGGACACCGGGACCCCCAGCCGTGATTTCTACGCAGTGACAGTCTACATTTGACAATTCAGTCTCATTTTGGCCACTGAACTCTTCCACAGAAGGAGATGAAGGCATGTTGTTCAAAGTGAAGTCCCAGGTTTTGATTGTCCAATAAAACTTGTGATTCTCAATGTTGATCACATGGCTTTTTTGTCAATAAACCCGGGCAAGTGCTGTCTTTTGCTAGAGATCCACTTTGCGAAGACTCATTCTGCTGAAGGAATCTCTGGGGGAGAATAAGGAGAGATGATAAGAAGCGAGCTGTTCCTGCTCCATTCTTTACAAGTTTCTCAACTCAACAAAGGGGACCTGATCTCATAAGACGCTCGGCCCCACCTCTCTCCCTCCAAGGCTGCTCGGGCACCACCTTCTTCACTACGACTGCCCTGGCTCCTACCCTCTCTGCTATGAGCGACTCCGTCTATGTTTATTACCTTTATATTGATGTTGCACATGTTCTTATATGAATCATTGTCTCCCCCACTGGAATGTAAGCTTATTGCAAGCCAGGATCATGGCACCCCTTGTACCATGCCTGGTACCAAGGCCCGCCACCTGGCTGAGGATTTCTTCCTGCTGCGTAAATCCAGCGGACTTTTCCTCCTCCGCATCTTGCTTGCCCTCTTCCGGAGCCTGACACTGTCAATTACCTCTGACCCCCGGAGACCCTTTGGCCTGGGACGCCCTACTCCCCACAGTCCTCCCAGAACTCCATGCGCACCGGGCCCAGGCCAGCCTTTTGCTGGTCCTCTCCAGCCGTTGCCCCAGTCTCTCTTCCACCCTGCCCTTTTTGCTTCTTTTCATTCTGCCCATTAAGAAGGGTAAGAGCTCTTTGAGGGCAGGAACCGTCTTTTGTTCATATCCCTGCACCTACACAGGGTTCGTGCGGCTTGGTCGGGACACGACCCCCTCCCTAGTTCTCCTGCCTACGTCTCCTCTGAGGTTCTTGACCCCGCTGGCTGTCCCGGCCACTTCTCTCCCCCCACTCCGTTATGTCACGGGAGCTTGTTTGCTCCCGTGGGGCAATTCTCAGCCGTGTGCACAGGCTTCCCGTATTCCCACTTCCAGGCCCAGCCTCCTCCCCCTCGCTCTATCACAGAGCCCTCACTCAGGGTCACCACGGAAGCCCGTTCCCTGTGGTCGCACGAGCCTTCCTCCCCCACACCCGGCTGGTCTCATGCCTCCAGCCTCCCCCCACCCAGCTCTTCAAGTAAACCAAGAAGAGGATGGCTTTCTAGGGGGTCCTAGAGGCGCGCCAGGGCCGTCCCTCTCCCACAGACGTCGGAGGCTTGTCAGACACAGTGAGAACCGTGGGTCTTGACTTTTCGGTTCCACACTTAGTCCTGGGGCGAGCCCATCTTAACCACCATAGGTTTACAGGTGCTTTTGGGGGGGGGGCAAGAATATTAACCATCTTATGGACTAACTACCACGTTCTAGGAGACAGGAGACGCAGGAATCCATGGACCGGGGGCGCCAGTATGAAGACGCTGTGGAAGGCTGGAATCTCAGTAGGAAGGGGCCCGCCAGGTCACTGGGACAGCTGTCCAGGTGGTGCACGTGCCCCCCACAATGCCCTGACAGGTGCTCAAAGGTTTCCAGAGACAGGGCTGGCCCCCCCCCTGATCTCACCCCTAACAAGGCCTCCCCTCCCTCTGACCCTCATTTGCTCCCCTCAGCTCTGCCTGGGTGGTCTCTGGAGATCAGTCTTGGGCTCCGGTACCTGTGGCCGGTGTTGGGCAGCAGGGCCTTGTACAGCTGCGGGATCTTCCTGCTGATGAGCGGCTGCAGGGCCTCCTTGAGCCGGTGGTAGTTCCTCTCCAGCTCCCGCTGGTACTCCTTCTGGTCCGGCCCAATCAGACTCTTGTTTTTCCTTAAGGCGTCCTCGCACCTATGAGACAAGACCTGTTGGCCGCGCGGGCACGTGAGGGCAGCGTGGAGTCGCTTCTCCCCTGCTCGGCTTGGGTTCACATTCCCCTCACCTCCACGGCTCAGGCTGGAGTGTGAGCAGACTGTCTAGACTGGCATTCACACTAACTACACTGACACACGTCTCGGGCCGGTCAATGAATCTGCCCACCCAGCCGAGGGTCTGGGGTCAGCCACACCGGCTCTGTCCCCTGCAAGTACCTTTTAGTAAAGTCTTTGAAGCACAGACGCAGCTTATTGTGGTGTCTGAAGAGCTTGGGGTCATGGGGTATTTCTGACAGGAATACCTGGGCAACTTCTAATGGTCCCTGGAAGACAAAAAGATCCACTGAGTCAGGGGCACGCCAAGCGCCTGGCATCCAGAAAGACGCCCATCTGTACTTCTCTTAAAAGTCCACGGGCTGGGGGGTGGGGTGGCAGCTAGGTGGTGCAGTGGATAAAGCACCGGCCCTGGATTCAGGAGGTCCTGAGTTCAAATCCGGCACTAGCTGTGTGATCCTGGGCAAGTCACTTAACCTTCATTGCCCTGAGGGAAAAAAAAAAAGCCCACCAGAATCAATGACAAAACAACTATGATCTAAGATCATTGATCATTGATCTTAGATCAATATGATCTAAGAGGGCACCGAAGGGCAGCTGGGGCATCTGAGCTTTGAGGTTTCTCAGGCACTTTACCAGCATAATCTCATTGGAGCCTGACAACAACCGCAGGAGGCGGGGCTACTACGACCCCCATTGTAGAGATGAGGAAACTGAGGCCGATGGAGGCTCAGTGACCTGCCCAGGGGCACAAAGCTAGGCAGCGTCTGAGGGGCATTCGAGCTCCGAGGGGCATTCGAGCCCTGGATTCCTGACTCAGACCCAGGGCTCTATGCACTTTGGCGCCACCTAGCGGCCATACAAGAAGAATGCTTCCAATAGACTCAAGCCCATCTGTGATGCTGAGCCTCCGGCTCCTCCCCGTGTCCAATCCAAGGGCAGGGGGGTGGGGGGGGGGGGGGCAGGAGGAGAAACCTCCTGTCCTGCCAGAAGTCCCAGCCCCCAAGATGAGAGCCGCACCTGGCCGAGGGAAGCCTGGGTGACCGATACTCTGTGGCCATGTTTATCTGCTTGATTCCTTCTGCCTGGCCTCAGGCCTCCTGCTCATCTGTCACAGGCTTAAAGAGGCTTTCTCCATCACAGACAGGCTCCAGCATCGTCCCCTCTTCAAGCCTCCTGGCATCACAGAGCACCAGGCCTGGTCGTGCTCGGGGAAGTGGAGAGGGTCTCCACCGGCACTCGTGCCCTGGCTCGGTGGGCTGGGCCAGGATAAGACGTGGAAGGAAGGAGCTGGGTGGGTCAAACATGGCACTCCTCGCTCCACCCCCCACTCTCCAAATGCCTTTGCACCAATGCTGCAGGGTCTACTTGTGTGTACACCTGTGCTTTCCCTCTTCGACTATACCCCCCCTGAAGGCAGGGCTGCTTCCTTTTTAGGGCCTGGCTCACAGCAGGTGCTTAATAAGAAGTTAATGAGACAAACAAGAGCAGTCTCTGAAACCATCTTCTACAAAGAACCCCGAATAGGACAAGCCACATCCGTTTCCTGAGTCATGAAACACTACCGATCTGAAGGGATTCAGGAGCCCAGGGGGCAACAGAGGGGCAGGCATGAGGTGGCAAACAAGGGACTCGGGGGATAAGCCCAGGAAGTCATTGAAGAAAAAGGAGAAGAGGGAGCTGGTGTGAGAAAGTAATGATCAATAATGGATTTCTAAGAGAGACCCAGACAGTGGTTTAGTTGCTCTCTCTCCCTCACCCCAGAAAGCTCAGGCCCTGCCTGGGATGAACCCAGGGGAAGGAAGGAAATGCAGACTGATCCTTTTGTTTGGCTAGGAGAAGAAGTGCACCTAGACCCGGGAAGGTGCCCTTCTCTTTGGACCACCCCCAGTCATGTCAATCAGTGGAACTGATTGATGCTATAACCCATTAGCTTAGGGTGACCCACCTCACCCCCCCCACCCCGAGGTTTGCTCTCCCTTGGCTTGAATGCTTTCTTCGCTCTCGCTCTCAGGGGTATGTAGGTATGTGGGTATGTGGGCCAGAGACTATGAGGAAGCTAGGGAGACGCACGGTCAATTCTATGAATTAATAATAAATGCTCGCTACCCAAACAGGCCCAACAGCCGCTAACGCCTCAGTAGCAGTCATCTAGAAAGTACAGTTTAGTACAATCATTTAAAAAACATACTGGGCATGTGGTGAGAAGCAAAGGGCGACCGATGGCCAGGCCAGGTATGAGACAGGCATCCCCCAGACGTCCAGGGCAACGAGGGAGCCCTGAAACGGGTGGCTGCGATCTGTTTCTTTGTGAGGAATGCCCAGGGAAGGCCCCAGATGCGTGTGTGATGCTGAGAACAAGGCTCTGCAGACCATCTCGAAGGCTGGCCCCTACCTGGTTCACGGTGGTGCCCACAGACCCCTGCAGGACCATCTGAAGCATCTTGGGGTCCGCGGGGTCCTGGTGTGTCGCAAACGCCAGCTCCTGAGTCTTTTTTTGCATGTCTTCAATGGCCACTTCAATGGGTGTCAATATGATCTAAGAGAAATCCATGGCCACACCAATGGGTGTGGTTCATTACAATGAATGAGTGAGTGAGTTAATGCAAAGTAAGGAATTTCACTGGAAACTCCATCAGGTTCACTACAGACTCTAGCCCCATCCTTTCTAAACCTTGGTTACTACCCCATGAAGAACCAAACCTTCAAGGCAAAAAGCCCCTGCTGGCCCAAGGGGCATGACGTTAGTGGCTCAAATATCATGGATATTCTGGTGGGTTAGAGACGAGGGGTGTGGCACACAAGGTCCTAGGGCAAGGGGCATGGCATATGGGTGCTGGGGGTGCCAAGGGACATAGCACACAGAGTGCCAGGGGGCATGGCACACAGGGAATCGGGAAGGGGGGGTACAGCACACAGGGCATCAGGGGAAGGGAGGGTGCGGCACACAGAGTGCCAGGGGGCATGGCACACAGGGCATCGGGAAGGGGGGGTACAGCACACAGGGCATCAGGGGAAGGGAGGGTATGGCACACAGAATGCCAGGGGGCATGGCACTCGGGGTATCGGAGAAAGAGGGGTACAGCACACAGGGCATCAGGGGAAGGGAGGGTGCGGCACACAGAGTGCCAGGGGCATGGCACACGGGGAGCCGGCATCCCATGGAGCCAGGTGATTCCACCCCCTCCCTGAGCCACCAGCCTCACCTCCTCCTTGTGAATGACATTGACCCTGGTTTTGATGTAAGGAAAGGCGTGGGACGTGGTGAGGATGGTCTTGCGCTTGAACTGCTCATGAAGCTCCCCGTGGGCGCGGCCGTCCAGCGTGAAGGGTGTGCAGTACATGAAACGGCGAAGGTTGTAGTTCTTGTCAAAGTAGGTGATTCTGTCCTTCATTTCATACGTGTCGAAGTAGGGCTCCACATACGTGATCTGGACATAGGCCTGCGAGAGGGAAGGGCACCTTAGCGTCGCCGCTGCGTCGTGTCTCCCAAACAAACGGGAGAATGCTGGGAGTCAGCTCCCACTTCCTGCTCTACCGCCGCGGTACCTTATTAGGGTCCAACTTGCACTTGTCCACAGGGTTGGAGTCTTTGATGACTTCGACAATATCCTCTCCAAACCTCTCTCCGTAAAAGCCCTAAAAGAAAGTGACAGAATTTCACCCCAAGTGAGCAGGGAACAGAAGCCTGGTGAGCCCTTGGGCAGCTTGAATGTGTGAAACAGCCGTGTGAATAATTACACAAAATCATTTGCTTCCCGTGCCAACAAAACAGGCCCTCACACTTAGCATTGACTCTGTTCAAGTTTCCTCTTTTTTCCCAATTTATAAATCGCAAAAGACCGTAAGCACAAGCATTTACAAAATACCATCCTCAAGACAGACTTCCGAGAAAACCGAACAATAAGGGAACAGAAAGGAAGGGCAGGCCACATTTAATTTCTCTGATGCCAAAGGGCTCAGAAAGATGGAGGCCGTGTAAGCACAGTAAAAATTTGAAAGGGGATGTTAGCCAAACACTGACTACTGACTGATCAACAACAAAAAATCCAGAATTTGCAGGTCCCATTTTTCCTGGTAAGCTCCACTCTGGGTAAGCTGAGGGCTTTCAATAGTACGCTGCCTGGTTTCAAGTTAGGGAGTGTTACTCTGGGAGTTATCCCTGTCTGACAAATCCTGATTAAAATGTATGTAATACACATCCCTAAGTACCTTATGAAATAATGCACGGGAAGCTGGTTTGAATACCTTTTGAAAAGTGGCCTTAGTATGATTACTACCTTAGTATTCTTAGTATCCTGCTGAAGGCCCAAATGCCTTGAACCCTGGGCAGCGACTTGGTTATTTGCCAGGCTGGACACTCAGAAACACCACCTGCCAAACCCTTGGAGCACTCACCTCCAGTCTGTGCGAGATCTCAGCAAGTTTGGTAATTGCGGGCTCCTTATACACGAACTCCTGCTCATCTAAGTCCCCAAACTTGGTCCCATAAAAACCCACTCGAAAATAGGTCCCAAACATCCGCTTGCCATCCTGGGTGAAGACAATGAAGGTGTCTCAACACAGGCCGCTGTTTTATGCCACATGCAGAGTCCACATCGCGGCCAACTAGTTTCTATTCACAAAATACACCAGTGCAAGTTTACAAAATGGAAAATTCTATAGGCAGAATGACTAGGGTTTTTTTTTTTTAATTAAGAAAAGATTTAAAATAAAGAACAATACACTATTATGCCCAAATTGCTGAAAGACTCCTCTATGCAATAAGCATTGTTAAGGTTAGCACACAGAAAACAGATCCCATATGAGGTCCGGCTTTAAATCCAGGCAACTGAACTCAATTCTTTTCTGAGTTAAAGAAAAGGCACGTGTTGGCACACGCTTCTCATGTGTGCGTCACATCAATGACGTCAGTATTTAAACCACAGTGACACACCTGTTTCTTTCACGGTCTGTCTTAGACAGTATCAAAGGCCCTTCCGTGAGACTCTCTGCAACACGGATGGAAGACAGGGGCTCATGCTTGGATGAGGACGGCAAAACAAAAATGCCAAATCACCTTCTAAGGGGAGGGCTGGCTTGTTTCCCTAAAAACCCCAAACTGTCCAATGTGTACCCCCCCCCCCCGCCAGGTTCATTTTGGGAAGAAACTATGGCAAGCTCACTTTTATTCTCAAAATCCACAGGGAATCCAAATGCAGAGCAGCTTAACAAAGACTCTCTGAGCTGTGCCTGCCTGTCCTCCAAGAACACCCCCAGCGTCCAGCCGCAGCAGGAGAGCTCGGTGAGACACCAGCCAGTGTAATCTCATTCTCACACTCCCTCATCCTCATTTCCTCAATATCAGGCTGGGTCACAAGGGTTGACACGACCAGTCATGAAAAACGGCTTACAAATAATACAAGGGATGTGGAGAAAATCTGAGGCCCTGGTCAGCAGTCTGCTGGACACTGTGCTGGCATCACCATCTCAGAGCGGGAAGGAACTATGGGAGCCCCCTAACCCTGCAGGTTTCAACCTGGGGTCCATGGCTACGCTTACGGACAATTCATGAACTTGAATGGGGGAAAGATCACATCTTTATTCTCACCGACTGAGATGTAGCATTTCTTCCCATCATAAATGAACACAGACACGCATATGCGTGCACATACACAGACACACACATGTGCACTATCCTGAAAAGGGGCGCTAGCCAAAGGGCCCAGGACACACACTGCTCCAGGCCAATGCAGACCTGAGCAGGAAAGCTCTTTAGTGCCCTGGACAAGGCCTCATCCAGGACTCACAGGGAGATGCTGATTACAGAGGACCCCATCCGCCACAAAGGCAGTCCATTCTATCTCTACGCGGCTTGGCTCAGCTGTCAGGAGATCAGGCAGAACCAGTCTGGACCAGAAGCTGCCTTGGAAAACTCTTGATCTGTTTTGTGTTGTTTAATATTTCAGGCAAAGGAGCGGCTACAAACACCTGGGGAGCTGAGTTGGAGTCGTACTTATGTGTGTTAACCTCCCCTTCCCCCCCCCATCTTCCTCTCTGTCCTCCCCTCCCCTCCCTCTCCATCTTCCCCCCTGTATCCTCCCTCTCCTTTCCGTCCTCCTCCTCTCCATCCCCATCCCCCTTCCCATCCTCTCCCTCATCCTCCTCCCGGAGGCCTTTCCCGACACCCCAAGGAGCTGGTCCTGCTGCACTTTGGTTTGTTCTTCCTTTTTACCTATTCATGCACATGGTGTTTCCCCCAGGAGAGCACATGCCCTCGAGGCCGAGACAGTTCGCTTGGGGGACACAGCATTTGGGGAACTGACTGTAATCTTAACATCTGCTAGTCCAAAGGGATGATGACTTCAAATAAACTACAGATAAACACTCGGCTTTACCACACACACAAACATCTCTTTGGGTCTAATGGAGCTAATTATAAACTAGATTATCAACTGACTCTCCTGGTTAAAAGACAAAAAGCTTGGCACCAGCATTGGCATTTCAACATGTAAGAGCTATTTAAGTAGTCACCTCAAAACCGCTTCCATTCTCATAGACACGTATGTAAAATATTTTACCTACGCCCCCCTCCACTATTATCGATAGACATATTTATAGGAGTTCTTCTGGCAAACACCTGGAAACTAAGGGGGTGTCCAATAATTGGGGAGTGGCTGAACCCAAAGTCTGGTACCCGAATGTAACAGAGCACAATTGGGCTGTATGACTTGTATGAACTAATGCAGAGTCAAGCCAGCAGGATCACGGAGACAATATTACACCACCCACACCGTAGCGACCTCTCATCAGTGCAGTGATCAATCCTGATTCCAAAGCGTCAGCGATAAAGATAAAGAAAGCCGCCCCCTCCTGAAAGAGACAATCAGCCACTACCCAGAAGGAGAAACGTTTTCAGGGATTTATTCTGCTGGACTGTGCCCGCTTATTAAAATAGTTTTGTTTTCCTTTTCTCTTTAAATTTCAGGGGGTAGGCATGTGGGAAGGACAAGAAACGTTTGAGAATGGGGAAAAATCTAAAATCAAATGCAATAAAAAACAATGTACACAATCTGAAGTAGGAAGAGAAAAACTCTTCTTCCATTCACTTTGTGGGGTTTTTTTGGTGGGGGGGGGGCGCGCAATGAGAGTTAAGTGACTTGCCCAGGGTCACACAGCTAGTTAAGTGTCAAGTGTCTGAGGCCAGATTTGAACTCAGGTCCTCCTGAATCCAGGGCCGGTGCCTTATCCGCTGCAGCGCCCCCTAGCTGCCCCTATTCCATTCACTTGGAAGCAAACTTACTTAACATGTTATTTAAAAATTTAGGGTTGAAAATGGCCCTTGAGATGCTCTGGTACAATCTACTGCTCAATGCAGGAGTCACTTCCTCAACATCCCTGAGCAATTCAGCAAGCACTTAATAGGAACCTGTGGGCTCTGGGATGCAGATCAAAAGACAGAAAACTCCCTGCCCTCCAGGAGTTTGCATTCTGCTGGGAGAGGCAACACACACACAGACAAGTCAACACAAAATGTCATTCAGTTGTTTGTTCATTCTTGTCCCCATTTGGGATTTTCTTGGCAAAGATACTGAAGCGTTTTGCTACTTCCTTCTCCAGCTTATTTTACAGGTGAGGAAACTGAGGCAAATGGGGTGAAGTGACTTGCCCAGGGTCACACAGCTAAGAAGGGTCTGAGACCAGATGTGAACCCAGATCGTCCTGACTCTGAGCCTGATGCTCTAACCACTGCACCACCTAGCTGCCCAATACAAAATAAATAGATGCTAGGTGATTTTTGGCAGGAGGAAGCATTGACAACTGGAGGTGGGGAGGGGGTCACGACAAGAAAAGTCTTAGGAAGGCCCTGGAGATGAACGAGGAGTCAAAGGAGACAGGTGAGGAAGGAGAGTGTGCTAAGTATTCTTTATACACCAACCAGAGAATCTTCATCAAAAGCAAGGGAGAGGGGGCCAGACAGGAGACTGCAGAGCCTCAGGCCCCTCTCTGAGGCTATGAGGGCCAGCAGGGGTGGTGACTGATATCTATGGAAGATGTTTGCTCACTTGGAGGCAAGTGCGGGCTTGGACTCAGGAAGAGTTGAGTTCTAATCCAGCCTCTGACACTAAGTAGCTGTGAGACCCAGGCAAGGGCTAAAAATCACCCACATTTCTAGAGTGCTTACTATGTGCCACACACTGTGCCAAGTGCTTTGCCTGGGAGGCAAGGGCTATTATTATTCCCATTTGACGGGTAAGGAAAACAGGTAAGCAGAGGTTAAACGACTTGGCCAGGCAGAGCCACACTTATCCTGGTTCTCGATGCTCCATGGCTCTTAACCTCTGTCTGCCTGCTTCTTCAAGCACAAAATGGGGATAACAAGCATGCACCTGGCAGAGCTGTCACAAGGACCAGATGAGGGAGAATGTGCCCTGAGACCAGTGCCTGGCATGCAGCAGGCACCACAGACATGCCCATTCCCTTCCCTGCGCCAGTGGAATCCCAGGCGACAGAGCATGTCATTTCTTGCTTCTGCTGGCTTCCGTGTCCTGCCCTAAATAAAGGAGAGGACTCTGACCGAACGACCAAACCAAACTGCACCCCTGCTCCTGGGGGCCGGAGCAGACCTGGGAGATGCCCTGAAAGGCCTAGACGCCGGCCCTGCAGATGCCAGGGGACTTGGGAGGCGGCTAGAGCAGTGGGCAGGGCTGGGAAGCTGGGAGGAGGAGAAGGAAGAAAAGGAGGAAGAAGGGAGGAGTGTGTGGGTGGGGGGAGTCCCGGGGGGAGAGAAGGCCAGGAAGGTGGCACAGTGGAGAGCATGGAGGGGAGCCTGGTAGCAGGCCTGTGCTGGGGCCAGATCTACCCCCCTGGGTGGGCATCCACTCCTCAGCAATCAGGCACCCGCACATCAAGGTGTGATGACAGTGTCTAGACTTAGACAAGCTCTAAGCAGCCCCGGCAGAGATGAATGTCATCCATGCCATTAAGCATCTCCCAGTAGGCCCTGCTTGCCCCACACACAGTGCCTGAGCTCTGCAGGGGGCGGGGAAAGTGGACTCAGGGGGTGAAGGTGGCCCGAGCTGGGACTGGCCAGGATGCTGGGCTGTGTCCGTTCATTGATGAGGGAGGGAGGCTCAGAGCCTCCAATGGTGCCGGCAGGAGTCCAGGTCGGAGGGGTGCCACGTGCTGGGCACCGTGGCTCGCCACAAGCATTTTTGGAAGGGCGCCAAAGAGGCTTAGCTCTAAAAAGTGGCATGGGAACTGGGTGCACCAGCTCGCTCTGCGTGGGCACCCGTCTCACACAGACAGAGCAGGGCTTACTTAATGCCTACTGGTTTCACTGTTACAAGGTGGGTTGCCAGCTCCACTCTCCTGGCTCTAAGTGCCACGGGGACCTAGGGATCTAGAGCTGATTACCAGGGACCTCCAGGGATCTGCCTACCCCAAGAGTAAATGAGAAAAACCCCACTACAGGCTACAGATAGGGGAGGCCACTGCTCGTGGGGGGCATCCTCCTCGAGGCCGACAAGACTGGGCAGGGACGAGTCACTTCCACCAGGGTGGGGCCGCAGCCGAGGTCTTCTTGGGCAAAAGGGAAACGGGCAGGGGCAGCTAGGGGGCACAGTGGATAGAGCACCGGCCCTGGAGTCAGGAGGACCCGAGTTCAAATCCGGCCTCAGACACTTGACACTTACTAGCTGTGTGACCCTGGGCAAGTCACTTGGCCCCAATTGCCTCACCAAAAAAAAAAAAAAAAAAAAAAAAAAGGGAAGCGGGCAGCAACACTTTTGGACACAGAGTTGGGTCACATAATACAACAAGAGAAAGAATTGGAAGGCTTAAGAACAACGGCATTGAAAACAACTAGCCTTCAGGCATCTTTCAGGAGACGGGGCCTCCTGTATCCGCCACAATCATCAGGTCTCCCTGCTGCCATTTATTCCCGAAGCTAACACTGCTTTGCTAATTCCACTGTAGCATATCGGGGGAAGGCCAGGCGCTGTCCTTCCCGGCCCCAGTGGGGCAGGCACAGGGCCAGCCGTTCCCCAGGACCCTCCCATCAAAGGTCAGTCATATATGGCCAGCCCCACTTCTTCCCTCGGTCACCCCCTGACCAGGCAGGCCAAGCAGCCTCTCCGGATTTTCTACCCCAGCTTCCTCCATAGGTGAGGGCATTTTTGTCAAAGAAGCACATTTCATCTTTCCAAGAAATGAGAAAAAGTGTCCTGCTGAATGTTTGCTGTCCATATTTAGGGGCTACTCTCTCTAAAAAGTAGAGGTTAATTCAAAAATCTGGACACGGTCTTGTCTAGTTATATCCTACCAGTCACAAGCCTCTATACTTATCCCCCTGGAAAATCAGGCCGGTTCACACTGTGTAACAATTGAAAAAAACCACACTAGGGAACATGTCACATGCACGCCATGATTTTCTACACTGAAATCCAGGAAAACCTCAAACACCTCAGAAACCTGTGTCTTTGAATGAAAGCTGTAAATGGAGGCATGAGAAGAAGAAGGATTAAAATGCATGTTCTTTTCTATTATTTTGAGGAAAATAATAGGGCTCAAGAGGAGAAAGGGTGGAGGCGAACACTGCGTAGCCATTACAGAATGGGAAGAGCAGATCGCAGCCGCCGCGATTCACGCAGAGCTCAGGATTTGTTATTATGCACAGGAAATTCCTTCCCAAACTTCGAGGAATCAAGTCTTAGAGTTATCTCAGGTACATACAAACACACAGCCAAAAAGCTTTGCCAACTCAAAGACCGATCTGTACCGATTTTGGGAGCATGACGGCAACCTCCAGGAATGAGAGGTGAGCTCGGAGGAGCTTCTCACTTCACCACGGAGTGAGCTCTCAGCTCAAGCTGGCCTGGCAGGACGCCAGAATTACCGTCACTGGATGTCAATCCAGGGAGTCCATTTTCAAGTTTTGGGCAACTGACTGGCATAGCTCTTTGGCAAAAGGGAATTACTGGGGCTTCCACAGAGTCAAAAAGAAAAATATTCACAAAGTACAAACTTACCACAACAGACAATAGTAAAAGTGGGAAGGAGGGTCAGCAACCAGGGGCAAGAGAAGAGAAAACAGAAAGTATTTTAATTAGGGAAATTTCAAAACAAATAAGCAGCAAATGATAGCAAATAAATTTTAAAATGCAAGCATCCACTCAAGTATTCACAAAAGAAAAGCAAAGAGCAGACATGCAGCACACTCGGAAGCTAGACAGCTGGAGGCCCAGCAGAGGTGGACACCGGAGTGACCAGACAAGGGCGTGGAGGTGTCGGACCATGCACTAGCACACGATGACCGAGTGACACTGAGGCTCTAACTAATGACAAGGACCAATTTCAGGGGTCGATTTAGCGTCGGGCCGACAAGCAACAACGGTGGTTCTTTGAGATCTGATGGATGAAGCACTTGATGAGGTCTCCTGGAAGGCTCGGAAATGAGCTTCTTTCAGGCTGACAGAGATGACAAGGTTTTAAGCATCAAATTGCTAAATTCACTTCACTGGCAACTTGGTCGCTTCATAGGGAAGAAAAATCAAAGGTAGGTAGGTACTGATTTCAGTGGAGGAAAAAGTCTTTATGCAACAGATGTTTTCTAAATTTAAACATGAAAGTTGCCTTATCCTAAATCTGGGTGCATACGAACACCCAAGGAAATGAAACGTCACCTCATCGCCAAGCTCACTTCACCAGTAAAGCCTCGAGATTTAATTTTTTTTTTTTGTGGGGCAATGAGGGTTAAGTGACTTGCCCAGGGTCACACAGCTAGTGTCAAGTGCTGAGGTTGGATTTGAACTCAGGTCCTCCTGAATCCAGGGCCAGTACTTTATCCACTGCACCATCTAGCTGCCCTGAGATTTAATTTTTTAAATGTACTGGGCGGCATCAGAGGTTCTTTGCTACAACTGAAGGGAACTGTGACTGAACTCCCATCAGTGCGAGCTTCTCTATGGATCACAGGGTAAGTTTTCACTCACACGCTGCTTTTCCATAGCCTGGATGCTGCGTAAAGTAAAACCCCATCGGTATTTTCCTTTAGGAGCGGCCCAGGGAGCAGCGTCCAAAGGCCAGAGCAGAACGTGGTGGCCGCCAACACCTCACGCCCTCTCTCGTCCCTCCCTTTCCCAAGATCTCAGTCGGCTAGAAGCAGGCTCGGGTGGGCCACTCTAGTCTTGCCTCTGAACAACGTCCATAAATCGACCTCTGGGGGTGGGTGAAGCGCCAGATGGCTGCTTTAACCAAAGGGGATACTCTGTGTCAGACAACAGGAGACGGTTTTAGGTGCAAACAGACCAGAGTGATGACGTGGGGCTCATTCGCCAGGGAGTCTCATTAGTGAAACATCTCGTTCTCCATGCACGGCCTCTACCGCCCTCACGACCAGTGTCTACAACGGACAGTGCTCCCAACAACGTCTTTGGTTAATGGATGCGGTCAAGAGCAGACAGCAGCACAACGCCCACAGCTAGCACATGTGGGCCAAGCATGGGCACGAGGAATCGGGTCAATCTCGCTAAGACGGTACCTACCTCCCAGCCCGTGCTCTGTGTGATAAAAAGCAGAAAAGGGCACGTCACAGACAAGCCAGCTCGGGTCTGGCCAAATCAGTCACAAGCGTCAGGAACCACAAGACTGTCCTGCGTCTCCACGCTCACCTGAGACCCTGACTTCCTCCCCCCGAGCACCCCTGAGCTTCCTTCCAGCTACAGCTGCTCACCCTGTCCCCTTCTCCATCGACGTGAGAGCTGAGGGCTGAGCCTGGGGTCCCGCCTGGCCAGTGGCTGCGGCTGTGGCTGCATCAAGCTTCCAGCTACTTGCCCCTCACTCAGAAAAGTCTCATGCAAAGCTATGAGAGTTTCTTAGGAACACAGCTTCAGTGGATTGGAGGGTGTCATCTGAACCCAGGCCGGAGCCTGACCCGGGGGATGCTTTGTGTCTCACCGCGAGGGGCCCCGGTGCCGTGGCTCAGCCTTCTAGGCACAGCCCCCGGAAGAGACAGGAAGGTGAGCAAGCTAATTACGGGGCAGGATCAGCGCCAGGCAGGGGCCCGGAGGGCAGGAGGGTCTGGGAGGCCCTGCCTTGTCTAGGGGAGCCCGGGCCCTGCTGGCTCTGAGGGCCGGTGGGGGCTTCATTTGGTGATTCCCAAGAGCAGAGGCACCAGAACGAAGCACAAGCTGGTCCGGGCCAGGCCACGGCCCTTAGGGATCCCTGCGTACTGGCCTAGAAGTGAGAAAGCAAAGGAACGCTCCTCGTGACTCGTCTGCACCCAGAAGGACCAGGAGGAGCGGCTCCTACCACTGGGTGAGAAACTCAATTCAATACGAGGAGCTCTCTTATTTTCAGCGGGCAGTGAGCAAACCAGGCAAACCCCAAGCCATTCAAAATGGTGTCAAGGACAACGCATTCTTCTGAAGGGCTGGAGGGCAAACCCTGCTGCAGCCCACCCCCAGCCCCACTCCATGAGAGCTGCCACCGGCTCCCAGGGCTGAAGTTTTGGCTAGAGAATAAGCTCGCTTTGGCCCCAGACTGTGATTCTGGCCTTGCTCATCTGAATCCTAATGAAGATGCTCCGTTCAGAGGACCTGACCTGGCCTGGCCTGGCCTGGCGGGGGTGCAGAGCCCTGCTACCACAGCTGAACGTTCCTCTGCATGGGTGGAGTGCCTGGAGATGGTGACCTTACCTGATGAACAATTTTGCTGAACGCCTCTTGGAGTTTACCATGAATTATGGACAGCTTCTTGGCGTCCCGATTAGCTTCGTGGATGGGAATGAGCACTTTGTAAACCTCATTGACCGCTTCGTACATGCCCGCCTGAAGAGCAAGGACAACAAGGCTGATCAGGGGCGTTCCAGACATGGAGACAAATGCACAGGGTGGCGCACGGTCTCACGTGGCACACACACCCTGTGAAAGGTGTTCCAAGCAGCCCCGAGGGCACACGGCAGAGCCCTGCAGAGAGCCGGCCAGATGCCCATGCGCCAGGCCTAGTTAGGGGCCTGCAAAGCAATCTGTCCTCACGGAAAAGAGTCATCTGAGGGCTGACGTCCGGCTCTGGACCTCCCAGAGAGGCGCCTACGTTATGTTCTTGCTGAACTTGTCGTTACTTCAATAAAGCACATTTATAAATGTGCGCCTGTGTGTGTGCGCACCTCTGTGTGTGTCTCTGTGCACCTGTGTGTACGCCTGTATGTGAGGTGCAGAGAACTCCCTGTCCCCGCCCCCACCCCATGGAGCCGCGCATCCACGCACCATAGAGAAGGAGGCGGCTGCCTGCTCCAGCAGCCCCACCAGCCCAGCCTCCGTGAAGTACTTCCCTGAGCAGATGCCCTCTTCGTCAGGAGACACCACGTCGTCCGACACGGCTGACTCCTCCAGGACGTTGGATGAGATGTTCTGTGGAGGCAGGTCTGGGGTGAGATGTGCCCCCCCAGAGGCTCGGCTCCTCCCTTCCCCCTCCAACCCCACCAAGCTGCAGAGACGCTGGGGGATGGCGGCCCCAGAAGGCCAGCCCCCCTCATGGGACAGGGGAGCTAAGGAGGCCGTCCCAGGTCACCCCAGAAGGGGAGGAAAGGAGCTTGCATTTATACACGTGCTCAGTGCTTTGTCGTGAGCACCCCCGGGAGGCAGGTGTGCCATGAGCCCTATTTTACAGATGAGGACACTGAGGCAGGCAGTGGTTCCCTGACTTACCCAGCTAGGTGAGATTTGAACCCAGGTTCCCCTGGCTCCCGGCCCTGCACTCTAACCACTGCACTACCAGCTGCCTCTAAACAAAGAGTAAGTGCCAGGACTTGACTCTGACTTTCCATCTGGTCTGGGGTCCTGGCTTGGTTTCCAGACCAAGCTCACCACAAAAAGGCAGGTGTCTGACTCTCATCTCACACCCTACAGCTGTGAAGAGGGCAGAGGGGCAGAGTGGACAGAGCACTGGGTTCAAATCCTGTCTCTTCTACCGAACTGCTCTAGGAACAGGCATTTCCTCCTATGTAAGAAATAAGACCTGCACTCCAACACGCCGGGCAGGACAGGGCACCTCCTCGGCCAGAGCAGGCTACCAGCACCTTCTCTGTCCCACGTAGCCTGGAGCATTAAAAGGGCAGGTCCCTGGCCCAGTGTCACACAGATAGGGGATGCCAAAGGCAGAACTTGAACCCAGCTCTTTGGCCAATGAGCTCAGCACACCCGCCCCGCCTCAGGGACCACCTGGAAGGTCACGCATCCCACGGGCAGGTACTTCCGGTCCTCCAGCATGCTCAGATACTCGGCCACCAGGGCAGCCGAGTGGACCAGGCACTGGGCGGCTTCGGCGTGGTTGCTCCGCTCCGAGTGCTTGCCGGCCATGTTCTGCAGCCAGGTCAGACGCAGGTCTGGCGACGTCTGGTAGCCCTTGGCGATTCTGGTTGGGACAGAGACGCAGCTGAGCTAGTGCCGGCCCACAGGGCTGGATGGGAGGTCCCGCTGCCCCCCTCCGACTCTGCGGAGAACCTTTGGGAGACGTGAAATGGCCACCGTCCAGCCCCCAGAGGTCAGGGCATCGGCCCAGGAGGTGCCCCCCACCCTGCCCACTAAGGAGACAGTCCAAGAAAAGAAGAAGCCTGGAGCTCCCCCTACAGGAAGCCTTGTCCCGCCCCTGGCTCACCCCAGGGCCCTCAGGCCACTTGCAGAAAGACAGGGCGGTGGAGGAGACAAGTGTAAGCCGTGCAGCTGCGGGGGAGGGAGCTCTCTATCCCGAAGGGTCTCCGGGGCAATGGGGGGATGGGGCCCGAGAGGAGGGCGTGCTGAGTCTGTATCAATGCGGCCTGGGAGGGGGCGCTACCCACCTGTACATGAGGTCGATGAGCATCTCGGGGTCCTCCTGGTGCTCCTTCATCTTCACCGTGTCAGAGAGGATCATGTGGAGATTGAAGACGAGGTCCTGCACCTGTAGCCCAGAGACTGAAGCGTGAAGGAGGCCCCAGGGTGGGCAGGGCGGCCACAAGAGCCGGCTCAGCTGAGGAGCCGCCCTCCCCTGGTCTCCCCGCCCGGCCCTGGGGCCCCGTACGGTCAGTCAGGCCTGGGGGCCGGTGTCCTTCACTGCTGACCTGGTCAGGGAACGTTGTCTCCCGCAGCTCCAGGTCTTCCTCGGCATAGGTCAGGATGGTCTTCAAGGAGCGCCGGAGGAACTCCTCATTAAAGCTCTGGGAGGTGCCCACCAAGGATGAAAGGGACATGGTGACCTGCATCTTCACGCGGGCAAAGTTCTGCAACGGTGTGGAAAGCGTTCGTTTGTCAAGGCGGGAAGAGCTTGGAGACGAGGGGCACACAGACACGCGCACATATCACACACTCATCCCTCACACACACATATGCACACTCATCCACATAAGTAAATGCCATGGGGGCAGCTAGGTGGCATAGTGGATAGAGCACCAGCCCTGGATTCAGGAGGACCTGAGTTCAAAGCCGGCCTCAGACACTTGACACTTACTAGCTGTGTGACCCTGGGCAAGTCACTTAACCATTACTGCCCCACAAAAAAAAAAAAAGAAAAAAAAAAGTAAATGCCACAAGATTTGAACTCAGAGCTCTCTGATCTCAAGTCCAATGTTCAAGTCACAGGGCCACACTGTGGATAGCAGAAAGACTGAACTGGCTGAAATGAGAGACAGGTTCAGATGCTGCTTAAATCAGTGCTGGGAGCCCAATGGTCCAGGGGCCTTAGGCTAAGAGGCAGCCTACGGGCATCAGAGCCTGCCTCCATCACAGCCCAAGAGATCAGCTGAGAGGTGGCACGGCCAGTGTGCTCCTGATTCAATGGCATCTCTTGGCACGGTGGCTCCCAGGGGTGGCACAGCAGGGAGGAAGCAGGGTCTGAGAGGGGTCTCCCCTGGGGACCAACGGTGTCAGGGGGTGCTCCCACAGAGCCCAGAATGGGGCCCCCGCCTCCCCATTGACCAGCAGGGGCTTACATTGCCGATCTCAAAGTTCTGCCTCATCAGAAGGTAAAGGGAGGCACTGGCATGGGAGCGGATGGAGCTGACACTGCTGCTACAGTGACGCAGGAGACGCAGGCAGAGGTCGGCGCACTGCTCTGTCTCCTCTTCAAAGAGCAGCTCCGGGAACTGTAAGGAAATGAGACTGTGACTGGGCAGGGACAGAGGCCCGCGGAAACCGGCCCTCGGGCATCCAGCTTGAGGAAGGAGGGGAGACGTGCCCAGGCACACCTTCCACCTCTGTGATGTTCCCAGGGAAAAACAACATGGAAAGACCAAGGAAACAGGTCTGCTCTGCCACTCACTGACCCAGAGAAAGTCTCACAGTTCAGGACCCTCCCACGGTGGTCTCCTGACCTTCCAGTCGGGGGGCTCTTAACCCTGTGGGGCTCACTTCCCGTCTGGCAGTGTGGTGACACCCGGGGACCCCGTATCAGGAGAAGTGTGTTTAAAAAGTACGCATAATCGCAGGAAAAGCTAAATTTCAGTTAGAGTTTAATTTTTTTGCTCATCCAAGTTCATGGGCCCCTGAGGTCTATCCATGGACCCCTCAGCACCCCAGCCGTAGACCCCACTTCAAGAGCTTGTCTGTGCTAATGGGGAGTGGGTATAATGGGAGGACAGAACTCAAGAAAGTCCAAGTTAAATCTAGCTGCTAATTTCAATGTCTTCTGTCCTCAAAGCCTCTCCCTTGGGACCGGTCTGAGCTTCTTCTCTGCTAACAGACCCCTATGAGGCCCTTGTAAAAGGAATCCGTGCCTCACACTAGCCCCAGGACCGGCTCACACACAAGCTCCCGAAGCCAGGGCCCGGAGGACAGCGGGGGCCGCCCACCTTGGAGACCAGGGCTCGCTGGGTGGCAAAGCAGTGCTGCAGGTAGAGGGCACTCTGGTGGCAGGCCATGCTGTGCAGAAGCACCCTGAGCACCCCTCCCAGGATGCTTTCTTTGGATTCCGCCAGCGAGACCGTCTGAAATACAGAAACAAGCCGTGACACAGAGACATCAGGCACTCACCACACGCCCCCACGGGACACCGTCCTACCCTTGGGCCCCTCCCCATGGACAGCGGACTGTGGAGCCGAGGCCAGAGAGGGCCGGTTCTGCTTCAGAACAGAACGGGATCTGCCCCGAAGCAGAAGCGGCCACTCAGAACACAGCAGGTTTCTCTGCATGGGAGATTTCCACTGGAGGCAGCCTGGCCACTTCTCAGAGATGCCCCAGGGGGGATTACCAAGGCGCTAGCCGTGAAACGGGTCCACAGCCTCCTGAGGCAGTAATTTCATCCTTACCTCTTCACGACACCTACCTGGACAATTATCTCTAATGTATCCAGAATGATGAGGTTTGCTTCAGTGGCAAGGTTTCCATCAATAAGAGCTTCATGTTCAATCTCTGCCCTGGACCTAAGGAAACAGTATTACAGGAATTCTACCTAAATGCGCCAAAAACCCAACAAAAATACATTTCAACCCATCTTCAAAAATGGAAACTATTTCATACAGAAAAAGAGGAGGAGGAAGAGACAAGACTCTACACAAGGAGAAAAGGCCTGTTGGGGGCTCCTCCTTTCTCTGCTTCAGTCCCAGGCCTGGCGGGTGACGGGCAGCAGCACAGCACAAAGGCCAGGCCATTATGGGAAGTGCCCACATGGTCCTTGTGCTCAGGGTTCAGCTGTGCAGCATTCCCCAGCAGTCTGCCTGGGAATAAGCATGTTACCTGGGAACAGGCGTGTTACCATGCCAAGGGTTTTGGTACATTTCTTTGAGAGAAAAGGACTTATTTTCTCTAAAGTTGCATCTATTTTCCCAGAAAATTTGACACATCTAATCACAGCAGACAACTGAAGTCTTAATGGGATGATGGAGTCACCCAGCCAATAAGACAACTTAGTGCAATGAAGGCATTTTTCATTTTCATCCTCACAGATGATTTTAGTTGCTATAAAAATATCCAGTACAATGAGCACTTTTATGGGCAAATATTTGTGTCCCAATAACAAACGCTAAGAACTGTACACCAGACAGATGTGCAGACTCCAGAGGAAAGGACACCAACATTAGCACGGCTAATTCCCGAACTTCTCCCACCCCAAAGCCTACGAAGTCTCATTCACCCCATCATTACTGTTATGTCTGCACTTGCTCAGCAAAGGAAGAAAAGTTAATGACGTGTGAGAGTTAAGGTGCCTAAATGACTATTTTTTTTTTTTTGGTGGGGCAATGAGGGTTAAGTGATTTGCCCAGGGTCACACAGCTAGTAGGTGTCAAGCGTCTGAGGACAGATTTGAACTCAGGTCCCCCTGAATCCAGGGCCAGTGCTTTATCCATTGCACCACCTACCTGCCCCCGGTAAATGACTATCTTGACAAGACAAGAAAATACGCCACACATCATAGCCATGTTTAACCTTTCCGGTGTGGAGCCTCGAGAAATGTAAGGCCAGCTGATGGGTGACTTGCTGCCTTTAGTTAAAAACCCAAACCCACTAAAGTGAATGCAGAAGTGAAGAAGGGACCCCTAAGCCAGGGCCTGGGGCCTGGGAGCTTCTACAAAGCGCAGCATCTGTGGAAAAACCGCCTGTGGGAGGGATCAGGACAGACAGAGAGTGGAGGAGGAAGCTCATTCAGGCTTCCAGAATGTGTTAAAAAAAAAAAAAAAAAAACAACCCAAGGGGGGCAGCTAGGTGGCGCAGTGGATAAAGCACCAGCCCTGGAGTCAGGAGGACCTGAGTTCAAATCCGGCCTCAGACCCTTGACACTTAGTAGCTGTGTGACCCTGGGCAAGTCACTTAACCCCAATTGCCTCACCCAAAACAAACAAACAAAAACCAAGGCAGAACTCTGAGGAGCGGCTTTCCCTCCTTCATTCACCCCTCCCTAAGCCTGTGTTGTGTTCTCAGACCTGCACTGAGTGCCTCAGTTAGAATCCTCCCTGGCCCTCACTCTTGTAACAGTGTGGACCAGCAGTGATCTCCTATTCTGCATTAATTGGCCTATAAAAGCCCTTTTTTTAAGGGCGGCCCTAACAGGCATTCACTCACTCCCCATCTTTTAGGAGTTTTTGACACTGCTAACAACCCGGAGAATCTGTGCACATCTGGGATCCCACCATTCCACACAATTCCAAGCTTGGGACATTATTCAAGGATGGAAAAAATGCAGCACCTGCTCTGGGTGCCTCAGAGTCAGAGATTCTGACCTTCACCGGAAGAATAGGACATTTCTTCTCGGCTTCAGCCACTTCTTTCAGGTTTGTGGGTGGGAACAACCTCCCTACAAACAGAGCGATTCACCGAGGGGAGCAGTGGGCTCCCCCTCCCTGGAGGTTTGGTTCTACGTTTGTCTCAGCTCCACCAAAGGAACCTGCCTATTGGATCCTGAGGGAGGGCCTCTCTTTTGTCTGGGGTCTGTCAGTGTTATTCCTATCACCCCATTTCCCAGTAACCCCTCATCTCTGCTCACACTGCAGACGTCACTCATTCAACAAGCCCAGTTTCCCCGGGGTCCCTAAAGTGATTCTGAGACTCGGCATGTCCTCTTTCTGAATTCTCTTCCCCTCTGCCTTCTGTTATCATATCTCTTTTCTCTTTCTTCCCTTCATTCGTAGAGGAAAAGGTATCACTTCTCCCCTTGCCATCCTCTCCTTGCCTGCTTTTTAACGGCTCTCGCTCCCACAGTTATTCCCTTCCCTTCCAGCGGTCTTTTTTTTTTTTTTTTCCCTAAGTGAGGCAATTGGGATTAAGTGACTTGCCCAGGGTCACACAGCTAGTAAGTGTCTAGTGTCTGAGGCCGGATTTGAACTCAGGTCCTCCTGATTCCAGGGCTGGTGCTCTATCCACTGCGCCACCTAGCTGCCCCCCTTCTAGCGTTCTTTATCCTCCTGCCTACAACAGTCTTCCTGCATTCAGGCTGCAAACGGGGTGCGAGCTGAAAAGAACCATCACTGACCCTACTGTTGCCTCTAGCCACCAGCCTGTTTTTCTCCCTTCTCTCACGACCACTGTCCACTTTCTCTGCTCCCATTTAGTGTGATCTGGAGTAAATCACTCAACTTCTCTCAGCTACAGCTGCTTGACCTGTAAAATGTTGGATCTAACAAGGCCTGGTAAAAGTCTTGAGCGGAACTGGCAAAAACACAAGCATGTGGAAGCTTTTAAAGAACCAAACTGGAACAGGAGGAAGAACCCTGGCCCATGGGTCAGGCGATGCACAAGTGAGAGTTGTGACAGAACAGGGGCACGGAAAAATAGCAGATGAGTCAGGGAGGGGATTCATGGGAAAATCCAAGAAGACAAGGAGCAACAGAACGCACAAAGACACAAAAGCAGAGAGAACCAGATGTCGTAACACAAGGGGTCAAACACAACTTTGCAGTCACTCCGGAGACTTCTCAGCCGGCATTACCTACAACTGTCTCAGTGCCCCCCCCCCCCTGGGACACCGCCCTATAGCCCTCAGGGGGAAGGACCTTCCCCCTTCTCTTTGTCTTCAGACACCCCTCTGCCTGAGGTCTCATCTGGGAATCCATCTCTGTCCATGGGGCTGGCTCTGCAAACGTGTGCAGCACTGGCCACCCATCACCTTCTAGCCGCACACCAGACTCCCCGTGCTCTGCATGTGGGGAGTGTGTGTGGGGGCCCATCTTCTGATCCTCCTGGCTCACTTCAGGTGCCCAGAGGAGAGCAGGGCTCACAGGACGCTCAGTAAACATGGACACAATGAATGGGTTTGGGATGAGAGTCAGAGAGGACAGCCTGTTCTCAAACAGACCGTCTTGCCATCCAGGAATCCCTACTTCTAGGGTGACTGACCCGAGGTGGGGGCATGGGAACTGGGTGTCAGCCCACAGCCTGGATGCCTCTGTGCCCCAGTCAGAGAGAGCTGCCCGGACCCCAGGCCCCAGGCCCCGGTTCTCGGCAGGCTGGCCATAGGGGCCCTTCTCGACTCAGGCCATCTCTACCTCTGCCATCAGCTGGGGCCATAAGGACAAGAGCCATTCTTCCCCCTCCCCACAAGGCTTCCTGGCATCCTAAGGGCAAAACGGGAACAGTCACAAGTTAAGAAGCGCCCTCAGAATGAGCCCCGCTCCTGGCACCTGGCGCCCCGGCCGCATCCCTGGTGCCCTGGCCGTGTCTCTGGCCCAATCTCTTACTTGTCCAGCTTCTCTGTGTTCTGACGCCAGTGAGTCATGTCTTTCCTCCACCTCAGGTTCTCTTGGCTTCCGAAGGCACTTCCTGAGGGGCTTCTCTCTGCCAAGCGAATGGAAGAACCAAACCGTAAATGTCATTTCCCTCTGAGGCAGACGTACGGGAGTCCTGCCCTAGGAAGTTCTCTTTACTCCCGGGGCCACACTCCCAAAACCACCTCTATAAGCATGGGAAACATTCCTAACAACAGATGAAATGCTCATCTTGCGGCACGCATTGTGACCAATGCTTGGCCAAGCGGACCCAATGTTTCTACTGCATTGTGCTGCTTTCTCTCCCACACTCCTCCTCGGGCCCACCCTTAGGGCACATAGTAGGCCTTCAGTCAGTACCTGTTGGCTCATTAGCTACACTACGGAGGACTAAGAAGGACCATGATGCTTTTAAAAGCACGGCCCAAGCCTGGGCTGCCTCTCTGTGGGAGGTATGATAAGCGGAACAGTGTGGAGTGACTCTGACGGCCAGACGACCCACCCACCCAATGACAAAATTTTACTTCGTTGTCTCCATCTGGCATCTAGCTCACCAAACTGATGAAATGTGGCGGGTTTTACTGGTTTCATTTTTTTTTTTAAAGAAACACTTGGTTAAACTATCTAGACCAGGCCAAACTATAATAATTGTTTTGTTTGGTTTTTTTGCAAAGTATAATAATTGGATAATTTCATACTTAAATTCCTAGAGCAAAGTTATCCCAGATGTCTAGGAACTTAAAGCGATTCATTCGAATTAAGGCCCAATAAGCCAGGCCTCCATATTTCTCTTCTTCCTTCAGAGCAAGGTAAAAGTCTACTTGGGTAAAGTATGTTTAAAACGGCCTGTTTCTTGGGTACTAGGGGAGGAAATCCAGATGTTATGTTATCCTGGAAGCCTCACTCTCTCACCTGGTACCCAGTCTGTTGCCAAGGCCTAGCGACTTCACCTCTGCAGCATCTCCTGATTACGCCCCCTTCTCTCCTGACACCACCCCCACCCTCGTGCACGCCCTCGTCCCCTTACGTCTCACTACTACAATAGTGGCTGGGGGGTCTGACTGCCTTAAGTCTCCCCCACTGCAGTCCACTCTCCACTCAGTCACCAAAGAGGTTTTCCTAAAGTGCAGGCCTGATGATGTCACCCCCTGGGCCTCCCTACGGCTTCCAGAATAAGGAAACACTGTTGTTCTGAGCCCTTCCTAATGGCTCATCTTCCCCACCACAAACTCTTGGATCCCGTGACTCTGGTCTTGATGAAATTGTCTCTGCCCGTCCCCCACAGGCCTAGAGCACTCTCTCTCCTCATCTCTGCCCTGCTCTGGCTTCTCTGCTCAAAAGGGATAAGGGCATCATCTGAGCACTGGCATGTGTTGGCCACTCCATAAGCAAGGACTCAGCCCGTTTAACAAAGAGTGTGTGTGTGTGTGTGTGTAGATGAGCTGTGGCTTTTGTTCCTTTGCTAGAAGATAAAAATCCCTTTTACGAGAAGATACAAGCACTATATTTGGTGGGGGCGAACCAGGAAAATGATAAGGCAGAGAATTCAAAGGACGGTATCAAAGATCTATGGAGGAAAATATTGGAAGAGCCCAAGTCCAGCAGAAAAACACACAAGGAACAATTCTGGAAGTTGCCAATACTAAGGAAAAAGCCAATCACAGAAATGCACATGCCTATACCGATCAATCAAATCAATACACATTTATGAAGACCTACTATGTTCAGCCTCTGCACAATGTGCTAGGGATGCAAAAGAAAAAAATGAACCGTCTTCTCCCAGGAGACGATGAGGGCACATATATTTCTCCTACTGTACAAAATAAATACAGGGTATGGGGGAGGAAGGGGGCAAGGCTGGGAGGGTCAGAAGAGGCCTCATCTGGCAGGTGATGCTGGCACTAAATCCAGATGAAAATCCGGGCTTCTCAGAGGTGGTAGGAAGAGAGGAGAGCTCGGCAGACCTGGCGGCAGTGTGGCCAGGGGCACGCGGATGGGGAGAGTGCTGGGTGTGGACAGAGGCTAGTAGGACGGACCAGTGCATGGAAGGAACAGAGGGGGTGGACACCAGGCTCCTGGAGGCAGGAGTTTGCTGGGGGAGGGGAGGGCTGCACGGGCCTTTTTGGATTCTCCTTTCTGTAATCTGTTCTCTTCATCCCCTTATGCCTTCATTGTCATGGATATTTATCCACAAGTGACCATAAACCTGAATTTCTAGAGAGGCAGCCTCTCCATCAGGAAGCTAAATGGCACCACTGTGCCTGGAGCCAGGAAGACTCATCTCCCTGAATTCAACTCTGGCTTCATATACTTTCTAGATGTGTGACCTTGGGCAAGTCACTATACCCTGTCTGAACAAAAAGTCTCGCCCTAGTGTAATTCTTTACTAATAGCACCCAACCTCTATCATTGCCCCCACATCAATATAGCCTGGAGGAGTTCTTCCTGATCTGGGATGGCTGGTACAGAGAAGACCCCCCAGCCCAGGGAGCCCCCCGCCTCGTCATGGCTCCAGGAGCATGGGAACCACCCCTTCCACTCCTTCCTGGGCCTTGCCACCTGAGTCAACAAGGCAGACCTCAGATGCCCAGTACTTCCCGTCTGTCCTGGGGCAGGATTTGGTGGTTTGTTTCCCCCAGAGGTCGTTTCTGTCCTGCCTTGCTTTGTTCTGTTTTATCCCTGGCACTCAGCGTTGTGCATGGCATACAATAAGCACGTAATACATGCTTTTTTCATTTATTCATAACAACCACCCACCCACCCACCCATCCAAGTTGTATATCTGCAAAATCTGAGTCTCCCTTTGCTTCCCTCCAGGGTTCCAAGCTAAACAACTGAGGAAAGACTCAAGAGAGAGGCTTTGCAGATATCTTTCGGGATGTCGATGAAGACTGGCAGTGCTCAAAGAGGCTACCCCAGCATGAGAGCTCTGGGCTACCTACCAAGCTGCCCTCGGCTTCGACGCACCATTTCTTGCCTGGCTCCAATGCTTCCAAGGATGGCTTCTTCGAGCTTGGCTCTCATGTCTTTTGATTTCTTAAAGGTTAAACTATTCATCCTCTCAAAGACCTTCTTCCCCTGGAAAGTGAAACACAACACAAGGGCACGCTGGAGGAAGAAGCTCCTCTTCCCCCACACGATTCTCTTTCGCCTGGTCCTGAGAGAGGAGACCAGAATGGGGCGATCACCACCTACTTTGTACTCGAAGCAAGACACACAGAGGTAAAGCAGATCCAAGAGTCGGTTGAGCTGCAGGACCGAGAGGTCTGTGAACCACTTCTGCAGGACTGTCTCATCAGCATTTTTGAGGACCCATAGCAGGCAGATCAGAAGACTCCTGCTTGATTCTGCTGAAAACACGGAATGCTGCCGGCCAGCCTGAAAGCAAGGAGAAATGGCATGGACCCTGAGCACCGTGGCCGCACATTGTTTGCTTTTCGCAAATTAAGTTTTGATTAATTAAAGACATTAACACAAATACATTCGGGTCCTGTGATTTCAACTGGACATATCGTCTTAGAGAGTGGCCTGACCCTCACGGAGCTTAGACTCCAGGTCATAGACAGAGTCAGAATCAGAAAATGCAAGATGGCAGTGGGAGATTCAGGGACTTCCCCAGGACCACACAGCTGGTATCAGAAGCAGTGGGCACAGCCAGGTCTTCTGGACATCAAGACCCACACTATCCTCTACGCCCCAAGCTACTATGCAAGATGAACTTTGAAAAATCATAGGATTTGGATAAAATTTACTGAGATAGCTCATAAAAAGGTAATAGATTAGTCTTTCAAGGGTACACGAGCCTTTGGGTCTCATGCCCCCAAGGGCCACACAAGGAATAAACAGCTTGGGTTTGCAATATGCATTTAGAACATAAGCATACTGGACCAGAGCCCTGCTTTCTTTTTTCTTTTTTTAGGGCAATGGGGTTTAAGTGACTTGCCCAGGGTCACACAGCTAGTAAGTGTCTGAGGCTGGGTTTGAACTCAGGTCGTCCTGAATCCAAGGCTAGTGACTTGCCCAGGGTCACACAGCTAGTAAGTGTCTGAGGCTGGGTTTGAACTCAGGTCGTCCTGAATCCAAGGCTAGTGCCTTATCCACTACGCCACCTAGCTGCCCCCTGAGAGCCCTGCTTTCTTTAAGGCAATCTTCAACAACAACTTACTTATAATAGCCGAAAAGTGAATGAAGAAGCAGGAAGAAAACTGAACAAATGTAACATCACTAGGGAGCAAAAGAGAAAGGAACAGAGGCAAAGGAGAAGCCCCAATTCCTATGGGACACGGTCCCTAACTCAGCCCCTTCTCTCACCATAACTTTTGGCTTGTGCGTGACTGTCGGACAGTTTGGAGCATCTAAACCTCTCCGTGTGTTTCAGTTAGACTGCCCCTTCACAAAGATGGAGGCCTTTCTTACTCCAGACTCGTGGACACAACAAAGAGACTGATCTCTCAGTGATCCATTTGTATGCAGCCTCAAAGCCGTCATCCATCAAGAGGCAGCGTTTCAGAGAGATGACGGCCTTCATATGCCTGGGCCATTTCCACAGCTGACACTGACTCTGTAACTCTTAAGTATGGCCTGCATGTCCGCGGCTGGGTCTGATCACCACCCATATGGCAGCCCAGCTGAATAGGGAAATACGTCCTGAATCCCAAACAACTGTCCTGGCCATACGGTTTCCTTTTGTAAATCGAATGCTGCCTAGGTGGCAGTTCTGAAACGACTGAGAGAACTTCCTTTGTGTTTGGGCAAAGCTTTAAGGATCTCGTCATGTCGTCTCTCCAGTTTTATACTGCTTCAGGTCACTGGACACAGGTTTATTTTCATCTTTCTCTGGCTTCTTTCAGACTGAAAACAGTCCGAACAGCAAATAACAAAAAAATGGACACTTTAATGTACAAAGGACATTAGAAGAGAGAACTATCAGGATTGACTGAAAGTTTCAAGCTCATCGGTTTTTCAAAAGAAAGTATTTACTGAATTAAAAGAGAGCAAACAGAACCTTTCTGCTTGGCTGTGTTCCCTTTTGAATTTTCTTCAATGTATTATTATTTTTTTTAGAATAAGATAGTTGTTTATTTAGAGGAAGGGGAAGGAGAGGGAAACCATAAAGAAGTCCTTGGACTTCTCACGGGGAGAAAGGCATGGCACAGAGAGAGTGGCTCTGAGATACCAATCTCCTCCAATGTATTTTTTTTTTTTTAGTGAGGCAATTGGGGTTAAGTGACTTGCCTAGGGTCACACAGCTAGTAAGTGTAAAGTGCCTAAGGCCGGATTTGAACTCAGGTCCTCCTGAATCTAGGGCCAGTGTTTTATCCACTGTGCTACCTAGCTGCCCCGCTCCTCCAATGTATTTTATTTTATTTAATTTCTTTATTTAATTTTTTTGTAGTGAGGCAATTGGGGTTAAGTGACTTGCCCAGGGTCACACAGCTAGTAAGTGTTAAGTGTCTGAGGCCGGATTTGAACTCAGGTACTCCTGACTCCAGGGCCGGTGCTCTATCCACTGTGCCATCTAGCTGCCCCCTCCAATGTATTTTAAATGTTTCTTTAAACATTTTTCTTCCCTTTCCCCCTTTTCCCATTATGATGCTAATTCACACAGGAGAGCATTTGGGCTGGATTCTTGCTCTGGTCTGGACCTATCACATCTCCAATCATGCTTATCACTCATACACACTTTCTCTCTCTCTCTCTCTCTCTCTCTCTCTCTCTCTCTCTCTCTCTCTCTCACACACACACACTCACTCTCTCTCACACACACATGCGCACACTCTCCTTCCCTCTTTGAGTTTAGATTTTGTGAGCAGAGATGGTTTTTCACCTCTGTATTGCTGACATCTAACAGAGTCCCTAGAACACAGCAGATGCTGAACCAATGTTTGTTGAGTTAAAATGACTTGTGTGGGAAAGTCCTTTCGGAGGTACTATTTGGGGTAGTAAGCAGGAGAGGGGGTGCTCCATCGTTCAATCGGCAGGAAGTGATGCTCTGAGGGAGGGGCTCACAAGGCACTTCTCAGCCTTAGCCTAGTCTCTACCATGAGCTGTGCCAGCCACTCCCTGTGCACGGCCAGGCTTCTCAAGGCTCTCCCAGGCCAACACTACCAGGAGTCCCCTTTTTCTTTTGTCTCTCAGGCCCCAGCGTCAATAATACTCCTAAGGACTAATGGGGCTTTGGGCCATACAGTGATCAGAGCCCAGCACCTTGGGAACGTCCTGGTTACTGGTCACAGCTGCTGAACTAGGGACACCAAACAGATTGTGGGGTCCGTTAGGCACTCTAAGGGGGGAAGGGAGACTTCCTGGTAAAATAGAGGCAACCAGACAAGCTCAAGTACAAATGTGTCCGAGGCAGGGGCCGTGGGCATTCTACTCTTAGTCCTGCAACAGCAGGAAGTGTGGGGCACGTTACAAAATACCCAGTAAGTGAATGATGACAATTTATTTAAAAAACTGACAGGACCGCCTAAGACTGGAAAGCTTCCGCCTTCCTCTCTTGACAGGGTTTCATCTAGACCAGTGACAGCAGTTCCCATAAAACATTTTAGTTTTAGTAAATCTTTTCTCTTTTTTTAAACAAAAAAGTCTTACACAATTGAGGACTTTTGTCACACTTT
The DNA here is from genome assembly GCF_019393635.1 of Dromiciops gliroides. NCBI lineage: Eukaryota > Metazoa > Chordata > Mammalia > Microbiotheria > Microbiotheriidae > Dromiciops > Dromiciops gliroides. Next base: position 16,295,407 of record NC_057864.1, on the reverse strand, counting down.
CCTCACTCGGACAAAAAAAATCTCAAATCGGATAAAGAAGAGGCCCTAAATAAGTATTTTGAATGAACAAATGACTAAGACCAGACTGTATACTACCACATATCAGGTGCTACTTTTCCAAGCGTGGGGCCCTACGTAAAAACATCTTCTGAACTTCCATGTTTTCCCGAGTATCTGCCACAGGAGCTCGCCCTGAGCAGCCCCCGCCACCCAAGCCCTGTCCCTCCACTCAGTTTGGTCTTCTTACCGATGAAGTAAGCAGAAAGCTGCTGGGCCTGGCGAGCTGGGGGACTGGCGTGCCCGCGATCGCCATGGCCACCGTCTGGCTGATCATATTTCCGCCCTCACTTTCATAATCCTCAATCGCCACACAGCTCGGCCGTCCTCGCTGACTGTGAGTTTCTGGAGAGAGTCCAAAAAAACCAGGGATCACATGTAAGTTCTTTCTTGATCTCTTTTCCTCCTCTTTCTCACTTCTGCCACCTCTTTAAATGGCATTCTCATTAATACCAAATGCTGCCCCTCCTTGGTATTTCTTTATGGAATATTGTGTGCATTAACTACTGTGGGGACCGTGTCTTCAGAGCTAAAATGACTGAGGAAAAAAAGAAACTTGCAGTAAGAGTAAAGGAGCAATCTTTCTCTTAGGGAAGGGAGCCCCATCAGGGTACCCAATTCAGGCCCCACGGGTCTGCTCCCACTTAAATGTCACTTTGTCATCCTAAAACATTCTAACTACAATGAATGGTCGGCACTCACGTAGTGCTTCAGGCTGGAAAAAGCCTGCATGCCGTCTCCTGTTCCCTTCACAAGTCTCTGAGAGTTTTGTTTGCTTGTTTGTTTTTTGTTTTGATCTGGAGCAGGGGTTGAACCCACCCCTGCCCCTGCCCCCGCCCCCACCCCGCTCCCGACAAAGCAGCTATGCCGTGCCTGGGCGCACACAGGCAGGGACCTGAACTAGGCCTCCTGACTTGGATCCTGGCCCTCTATGGATGATGCCAAGCTGCCTCTCCGGGGTAGGGAAGGCTAGCAATGGAAATCAACTGATAAAAATGCCCAATGAAAGCAGGCACATTTTGAGGGTTCTTGTAAAACAAAACAAAACAAAAGTGCTCAATCTTCAAAGGAGGAACGAACCTTGCAAATATCTACTTTTCTGGGTGCCATTTAATGCCAGGTCAGAAGTAAAGACAACCAGTTTTACTTGGCTTTTTTTATCGACCTCACTGTTAAACCTGAGAGAGGGCTGATGACCTGGAACATTATTCTTTCAGATTTCCTCCAAGTGACACAGATATATTTATTCTGAAATGCTTAGGTATAAAAGTGATTTTAGGTGGAGTGTTTTAAATTCAATTCCCATTTAAAGAAAGTTTTTACTTTTTTTTTTTTAGTGAGGCAATTGGGGCTAAGTGACTTGCCCAGGGTCACACAGCTAGTTAAGTGTTAAGTGTCCGAGGCCGGATTTGAACTCAGGTCCTCCTGACTCCAGGGCCGGTGCTCCATCCACTGCGCCATCTAGCTGCCCCAAGTTTTTACTTCTAAAGTGAAGACTCTTCATAGCATGTGAAAAAGTCCCCTCCTAACTTACCACTTTGGTAAATGTATTTTTAACACGGGATTCTTTTAAAATAAGGCATCCAAGGACACATCTCCATGACTATCTTAAGTTGCAAAGTACAATTTTAAGTGAAAGGCTTTAACTTATAGCTTCAGCACCAAGAAATAATAGATTAATGGGCCATATAATAGGTTGAACTTCAGAAAAAAATAACTAATTACTTTCTGACATCTTCCAGGTGGGAAGGTGCAGGACAGAACTATCTTCGAGGTGATAGGTACCTGTGAAATCATACAGCTGAGGCACAGTTTCCATGATGATGCCGATCAAAGGTAGATAGAGCACAGCCACACGGGCCTTTACCTGGGGGTCAGAGTACCGTGGGTCTGAGTCATGGCTGGATAGCAAGTTGTGTACCATGTTGATGACCTTCTTATGCAATCCAAATAAGCTATCAAAGAAAGAGAGGGCACAGCGAACAGCTTGAAAACAAACAACCCTTTGTACCAGAAGCACGACTGCAAAGACCAGAAGCAAAGCTTTTTCCTCTGGTTAACATCTCTCGTTCTCTCTCTCTCTCTCTCTCTCTCTCTCTCTCTTCCTCTCTCTCTCTCTCTCTTCCTCTCTCTCTCTCTCTCTCTTGCTCTCTCGCTCTCTCTCTCGCTCTCTCTCTCTCTCGCTCTCTCTCTCTCTCGCTCTCGCTCTTCTAAAGCACTTTCTAACATAGAATGAAAATAGGCCCATTTACAAAAGAGTTAGAAGAAACACTGTAAGGAGGGCATTTAGCTCCAAGTTATTGATTGACACCAGGTGCTCCTGACAAGGACTGAGAGAGAACACTGGCCTGAGATCCTAAAAAGGAAAGTCACAGAAGTCCTGACTTTGTCACATCGACCCAGAATGACTCCATTGGCATGAGCAGAGGCAACAAAGACTCAGCTTTGCTTTGGATTCCTGGCCCAGGCTGGGCTTCACAGTCCACCGAGTCAATGCCGCTCCTGCTCCTAACCTAGGTTCCCAAGACCCTTCAACCTCCTACCTTGCCCAGCCATAAGCCAGACCCTGACTCTGATGCCACACAAGAAGCACTTTTCTCTCTCCTTGCCTACAATGGGGAGAGGGCAATCGCACAATCACATCCACATCCAGGCACACTCTTTGAAGAGAGGCCCCATGTGCATAACAGGCTATGGATCACCGCCACCGGGCCTTAAAGGCAATCTTTTTTTTTTTTAAATGATTTTTAATCATTTAAAAAAATTTGAGTTCCAAATTCTCTCCCACTCCTTTCTTCTCTTTGAGATGGCAAGCACTTTGATTTTGATTATACATGTGTGGTCATGCCAAATATATTACCATATGTTGCGAAAGAAAACACAAAACCCCCAATAAAAATGAAGTTTAAAATAATATATTTCAACCTGCATTCAGAGTTCATCCATTCTCTCTTTGGACAGGATCTTTCAACATGGGTCCTTTGGAATTGTCCTGAATCACTGTCTTGATCAGAGTAGCTAACTTTCTCACAGTTGATCATCCTTACACTATTGCTGTTATCATGCACAATGTTCTCCTGGTTCTGCTCATTTCACTTTGCATCAGTTCATGTTTTCTGAGGTTTTTTCAGAAACCATCCTGCTCATTATTTCTTTTCTTTTTTAATTAAGCATAAATTTGTTGACACTGAAACTCTCAAGTGGCAATGTGCCATATATGATATATGAATTATCTTTTTTCTATTTAATTTCATGTAAACAAAATATTTAACATTCATTTTTATATTTTGAGTACCTTTTTGAGTATTCTTTTTTTTTTTGTGAGGCAATTGGGGTTAAGTGACTTGCCCAGGGTCACACAGCTAGTAAGTGTGTAAAGTGTCTGAGGCCGGATTTGAACTCAGGTCCTCCTGAATCCAGGGCCAGTGCTCTATCCACTGTGCCACCTAGCTGCCCCTTGAGTATTCTTTCGAGTATTCTTTCCCTATCTCTTTGCCCTCCCCCTTCTTTATGAAGTCGAGAAATTTGATGCAGAATCTACATGTGTAGTGATTCAAAAGGTTTCCCTATTAGCCATATCACATTAAAAAACGCAGACCAAAAAAACCCACCACCACCACCACCACAACCACTCAGAATAAAAAAGTGAAAAAGTATGCTTTGATCTACATTCAGACCCCATCAGTTCTTTCTTTGGAGGTGGACAGCATTTTTCATCACAAGTGTTTCGAAACTTTCTTGGAACATTGTATTGCTGAGAACAGAGAAGTCATTCACAGCTGATCATCATATGCTATTGTTGCTGCTGGGTACAATGTTCTCCTGATTCTGCTCACTTCACTTTGCATCAGTTCAGTCTTTCCAGGTTGTTCTGAAATGCTCCTGCTCATCATTTCTTACAGCACAATAATATTCCATCCCAATTATATACCTCAACTTATTCAGCCATTTCCCAATTGATGGGCATCCCCTCAATATCAAATTCTTTACCATAAAAAGAGCTGCTATAAGTATTTTTGTACAAATGGGTTATTTTCCCTTTTCTATGATTTCCTTGGAATACAGACACAGTAGGGGAATTGCTGGGTCAAAGAGGATGCACACTTTAATAGTTCCTTGGGCTTATCCTTTTTTTGTTTAGTTGTTTCAGTTGTGTTCGACAGCTCACGATCCCATTCGGAATTCTTTTGGCAAAGATATGGGAGTTACTGGCCATTTCCTTTTCCATCTTATTTTAGAGATGAGGAACTGAGACAAATAGCATTAAGTGACATACTAAGGGTCACCAGCTAATATGTGTCTAACGCTAGATTTAAACTCAAGAAGCTGAGTCTTCCTGACTTCAGGCCCAGCACCCTATCACTTGTGCCCCCAAACTTCCCCTCTTATTCCTTTTAATTAGGGCTATTTTTGCTTTTGCTTTGTCTGAGATCATGACTGCTACCCCTGCCTTTTTTTTTACTTCAGCTGAAGCACAGTAGATTCTGCTCTAGTCCCTTGTTTTTATTCTGGGTGTATCTGGTCTGTTCCAAGTGTGTTTCTTGTAAACAACATATTGTTGAATTCTGGTTTCTAATACGTTCCACTAGATGCTTCCATTTAATGGGTGAATTTATCCCATTCACAGTGATGATGACTAATTGTGCATTTCCCTCCATCTTATTTTCTTCTGTTTTTCCTTCTCTCTCTTTTTATCTTGTCCCTCCTCTAATGTCTGTTTTGCTTCTGACCATTGTGTTCTAGCTGCCCTCCTTTTTATATTTACTTATTATTTATTTATTGTGGGGCAACGAGGGTTAAGTGAGCTTTTGTATCTCTCGTTCTATTTGGCTGATTCTCTTGTTTAAGGTGGGTTTTTTTTGGGTTTGGGCTTTAAAAATTTTTTTAATTTTTTAGTATTTTTTTGTGACTCTTACCAATATATTGTCTTTTCATAATTTTCTTCCTTTGTTTTCATTTCTTTATCTAATTATTCCTCTATCATTCTTATTTAATTTTGAAAATAATTTTTTAATTCTTCTTGGGCTGGAAGAATCTCACGCTGACTTTTTGTTGGCTCTGCCACTCCAGATTTTGATTTGAAGTGTTATTTTAAAGTTGTTTGGAGGAGCAGGTTGGGAGAGCTTGGCCTAATGGTACAATACAGACTGATGTCTCCATCCACCATTGAGTGCCTGCGTCTGACATTCCATTAGATGAGGACACTGAGGTAAGACACAGGCCCCTTTTTAAAAAGAAGAGTTTTTTCTTTTAGCCTGAAAAGAATTCTGAATGGACCCCAGAGTGGAGGGAGGGGTCGGTCTTCACCAACAGCAGTCAACAGAGACTTAGGTTAAACTCAAGTGAGAAAACTCTCGGTGATCTCACTCTTGGCTCTTGTGATGTTCCTCACAGGGCTACTCTGACCTTGGGCTTCTCACCTGGGACCTTGGTAGTCTCTGTGGCCCCTCCCTCTGACTGGCTGGTCCTTCCAGAACTTCCAGTTTAGGGAAGGTGCCCAAGCCCACCAGGTCTTCATCTCTCCAACCTCTGCTCTGACTCACTGGAGGCTCTCTACCACGCCCAGCCACGCGGGTAGCTTCCACTACCCTTCTTCCCCTTTAGGTTCTTTTCACGGATTGCCTTCCCCCATTAGAATGGGAGCTTCTTGAGGGCAGGGAACGTCTACCTTTATGCTTCTATTTCTTTCTTTTTTTTTTTTAGTGAGGCAATTGGGGTTAAGTGACTTGCCCAGGGTCACACAGCTAGTAAGTGTGTGTTAAGTGTCTGAGGCCAGATTTGAACTCAGGTACTCCTGACTCCAGGGCCGGTGCTCTATCCACTGCGCCACCTAGCTGCCCCTTATGCTTCTATTTCTATCCTCAGTTCTTACCCCTGTGCTGGCATGCAGCAGCAGAACCAGAATTTGAACTCGGGTCCAGACTAGAGGGACAGGAAGGCCACATCCTTGGCCCTAGGCTGCAAACCCTCTTGCCAGGCAAAGACTGACTTACCCATCTGCATCAGGGTCTAAAATGATGGCCAGCTCAGTCAACACGAGTCCCGCCAGGTAATGCTGCTGGCGGAAGGGCAGAGACAGCTCAAACATGTTTGCTGTCTTTTGGTCCTGGACGTTTGTGGAAAATCCCGAGCTCTGTGGAAAAAACCCAACAAGGCAGGTAAGAACAGCAGAGCCAAAGAAAATGGACAGGACCCTCACCTTCAGGGCAGGGAAGCCCTCTTCAGTGACTCTTTTCAGCTTCAAGGTGAATAAAAGTAAAGAAGCCTTGAGCTAACCACCCCACCACCTTCAAGTTTCTTTTATTCTTGCTGAGAACACTTTTCACTTTAAGAGCAACAATACACATGTAAAAGGATGAAAAAACCAAACACATACCAGATCCCCTTTCTCCCAGGTTGGCTTATGGATTTTCCTCAGAGTGCAAAAGAAACACTTGTAAACTCTGTGATCATTTCCAGAAAAATCACGAACTGTTTAAAGGGAATCTCGCAAACTAAAAATCCATTCACTCCCTGACACCTCCAGTGCATGGCAGGGAGAGCTCAAGAAATCTCATGGCTTCATTCATTTGGCAAATGGTTACAAATACAGTCAAGGAGTTTTAACTGATCTCATCTGCAAAGTTTTTTCATGTCTAATAAACACATTATTGTCTGTCACTAGAAGACTAGGCTTCTGATGGTGAAACCCATGAACTCAATCACTGGGTTTTCACATCATTTATAGAAAACTGTCAGGATGAATTTACCATTTTCAACAAGTAAGCATTTCTGAATTCCTAATTAAAATTCAAATGGACTTTGCATTCTGGTGATCCTTGAAATGAATATTTTCAAGGGAATTTATGTGAAAGTTTAATTTTAGTCAATAAAAGGAAAACACTAAACAGAATAGTAAAAGAATCATGTTAACTTTTATTTAGGGAGGACACAGAAATTTATGATGATTCTCCACATTTTTTCTTTCTAATACTGCTCAGTTATAGGTTTGAATTAAAGATGGTTTGATTCTTTAAGGGACTAAAAACGATAACCATTCACGCCTAGATACATGAAATCTGAATAGCTGAGATAATTAAAATAAGATTATTAGTCCTTCTCAATTTCCTCAGCATCTGTCATGTCTTCTGTTTACTTTTATAATCTCACCACTGCGTTAGAACACATGGTGATAGAAACTACTGCATGACTACCAGGTAGATACATATCCACTAGCAACATGGGTTAGAAAAGAAAATGCCATTTTACTAAACCATTCAAAGAGATATGCAAGGAGCTCTAAACAAAATGCCCACCTCCATTTTCCAGGATGCTAGAACTCCAGGGTCCACCAGCACTTCCAAGTCCATGCACCTGAACCAGTATTTCCTCCCTGCTTCATGCCCATACCCTTCTCCCTTCTCCTTTCTCCTGCTCTGACTCTCTCTTTCTTCTTTCCAGGACTCTTTTCCTGAGCCAGCCCCGCTTTGTTCCTTACTGCGTCTCACCTGGCCCATCCCAACAGGCTCCCCACTCACTGAGATCCAGGGGAACCCTATGACCTCCAGGACCAAATATATAAGGAACCCTATTTATGTGGCATTTAACTCTTCCCACAACCTTGCTCTACCTGCCCCTATCTTCTCAGAGTCTGCTCCTTTGCATTGTAAGGAATTAATTGTGATTTGGGGTTTTCATAACCCCATCTTTGCTTTGTTATGGTCAGACTGAAAAAAATGTAAGCTTGAAAAGCCTAAGAGAAGATGGGTTGTACTTTGGGAGACAACTGAACAAACAAGAGGAGCTCTGACCACAGGGAACATTTATTGAAACTGAGTAACTAAACACGCCCACATGGGCCTGGCCAGATTATAATGGAGACAGCCCACGTGGGTGTGCTGAGCCAACTGGAGACCCAGCATGGCTAAGAGCCGCCCTTCCCTTCTGGTGAGGGGGTCAGTTAGAGGCAGCTGGAGGAAGAAGGGGAGGGGAGTTTTCTGAGAGGCAATGAGAGAGGGTTCTGAGGAAAATGGGGAAGGCAGGCAGACAGTAAGAGGAGCTGCTGGTGTTTGACCGTCGTACCAAAACAGAAGAGACTGCGAGCTCATTCTCCTTAGAGCTGCAGATTTTGGGTGGTGGCGAGTTTGTGTTTTGGAGGCAAAGCCCGCTCTCTGGAGCTGGCCGGGCTGGAAGCAGGCGCGGGCGCCTGGGGCCTTTTTACCCCAGAGATTTAGACATTGTTCCTAGCTCTATTAACCTCACTTGTGTTTTAAATTTGTTCCCATCAATAAGCCTGTCTTGTTTTTGAAAGACGCTGTTTCTTTTCCTACCCCAGCTGCCCAGTTAGCTCTCCCCATACTAATCTGGCCCTTACAGCACACTTTTCCATCCGGGCCAACTGGTCTTTCTGCCCTTCCGTGAGTCTCCCTTCCCTGGCCCCAGCCTCTTACTGGAGAATGCCCCTCTTCCTTCTCCCTATTCTTGGAGCCTTGAACTCCCAGCAAGTAATACCTCCCAGGTAAGACCAGTCTTGATCACCAGAGGGACTGATGCGTCCTTCTTGACAACCAAGTGTGTGCATATGCATGTATGTGTGTGTACGTGTGTGTGCATGCATGTGTACATGTGGCTGGGTGTATGTTCCCAACCGGCAGATGGGCCCAAGAGCCCGGGGCTGGCACTACCCCCCCCAAGCAGTGGTCCTGCTTTTAGCACGTGCCTTATGGTCACTATCTGGGTGAGCAGGTCCTGGGAGAAGGGGACAGCCATCAGCCACGGGTAGGCTGGCCACTCTAGCTGAAGCAGCGGCCCCCTGAGGGGGCAACACAGGCCGGGCAAGTCAGACCCCTCCTGACCCCTCCCCTCAGGTCCTGATGGGGACAGCCCAGGAACGGGACCCAAGCGCCCCAGCTGCCACCCCGGGAAACAGCGCCCCCAGAGGCTGCAGACACAGCTACCAGACACCTAGAGAGGAAAGTTCTTGTTCAGTGGGTCGACCTGAGAAACCGATGGTTTTATCAGTGGAAATGACATGGCCGGAGAGGCCTGAGCATCTGCTTTGGTGCTGTGGTGGAAGGACTGGGGGACCTTCATTCCTATCTGACTGTCCCCAGGCATCGTCTCTCCCGTTAGACTGGAAGCTCTGTGAGGGCAGGAGCTGTCTGGCTTCTCTCAGTGCTTTGTATCCCCAGTGCTGGGCACACAATAACAGATACTTTACTTACCCACACATGTACATGCCCCTATCTATGTTACACGGTATGCATATGAGCTCGCTGTGGGCAGGGGCTGCTTAGTTCATCTTTGTACCCTTAGCCCCTGACACAGTACTCAGCGCACTGCAGCCAGTTAACAGAGGTTTGCTGACTGACCTTTGTCGGTCTATTCCCTCCTCTGGGCAGGAAGCACTCCCCTTCACTTGCCTGAGATGTCGCAGAAGAGACAGACGGGGATGGCGAAGCCGGCGGTGTGAGTAAGCTGCAGGGCAGGTTGAGGGTGACGTAATGTTCATGGCTGCAAACGACTCTCAGGAAGTCTAACCTCAAGGACACCAAGAGACTCGGATTGGGTAGCGTGTAAAGCTTGGAAGATACCTGGTGAGCCAAAGAGAACCATGGGATGAGTGGGAGAAGGGCCCCTGAGGAGAGGGGCCGGGTCTTGTGAGCCGACTCCCACAAGCAGCGCCGGAGGGAGGCGCCCACCCCTCTCACCTGTTTGTAGCAGGCCTTGATGAGGCTGAACACAAACCCTCGGTCCATGACGGACAACAGATCATTGAGGAAGAAGGCAAGGCTCATGTTGAGTCTTTCCACCATTTCTGTGTCCTGGAGAACAGAAGTAAGGGAACCCTCAGTGCAAAGCCTGGCTTTTCCTACTGAGAGCTGGACTCAAATACGAATGACATCATCCTCACCTTCTGAAACCGCGAAACAACGTCGCTGGCAATCGTGCTGACGAGAGCCGCGATGTCGTCCATGAAACGTTCAGGAAAGCGGTTTTTCCTTGGAGCATCAAGTTTGTCAGTGAAATATAAGTGGTGCACCATGCTTTTCACCTGAGGAGAATGGAAATGCCGGTCACAAACACTTAGTGGGAACAATTACAGAGACAGCACATGCCGGGACGGTTTCCTTTCACACATCTGATTTTGGAAAGGAAACATTTCCTATATCCTTGTGACCCCACGTCCAACCCTCCTCCCTGGAGGGCGGGGAAGCCCAAAGATCAGCGGCCTGCTCACCATCAGCTCGAAAAAGAACCACGCCTGCTGTAGCGCTGCTTCGCGAACGCTGCCGCTGCAGACGACCCACTGCAGAGCCAGCTCCTCGTGGAAAAGCTAGCCGGGAGAAATCCAGAGTCAGCCCAGGCCACAGGGCTCGTCAGAGCGAGCTCAGGGGACAGTGCCAACACCATGACAAGATATACGGGGAAAACAATGAAAAGAAGCAAAGGAAGGCGTATGACCAATCTGGGGGATGCAGTGATGACATCCATGAACGAAACGACCGTGTAACCAGATAAGACAATGGGTGCTGGCAGCTGAAAACGTGACATGGAGTCTTGGAATAAGATGGAATTTGCAAGGCCAGAGGGGGAAAGCCCTTCAATGCTGCCTGCAAACACACGCCAGATCGAGCAATGGACAGGTCCGAGCTCTTGTTCGTGGCTTCAAATGGATACTGGGGAACACTGGCCACAAACTTGGCTGGTGCGATTTAAGGAGCACCTTTGAAAATCTGGCCTTTTTTCATGGTCTCAAAAACATAGATTCATGTTTTAAAAATACAAAACTCCTTTCTCATTCTTATAGCATAATGGATATGCATACAAAGCAATTTGCAAATCAGTGCATATTAATTAATATGAGAAAGGACTAACAAAACTGTGCACAAGGGAAGCAAATTGACAGATCTTACTAAGAGTGATAATTTTTCTAACTCATCTTCCTTTCCCTGGAGATTTAAACACAAAACAGAAGCAGTTACAGAAGCAGTATTAAGGGTTGATACATTTTTGGCAGTGAAATTAAATGACTAAGCTTTAATTCACTAGAGTCTGAGTAAACAGTCAACCCCCGTGGGTTATATATTATATCATGAATCCACATTCAATAGTAGAGTAACTCCCAAGTGAGGGGAGCCCTGTCTCTGGAGTTTGTGGAAACATTTCTTATCGGCCGATAAGGAACACTGACAAATCTGATGGTTCTGTCCCCCAAAGATCAATTGCCTCCACTTGAATCTACCTTTTTAGTTGGTAAACGTCCCGTTAATGTTTGTAAGAAACTTGACGTCTCTGTGTGCGAAGACATACGGTTACAACTGCGATCCATCGCCTATGGAGTGAAGATGAAGGAGTGATGACAAAACATTAAAGTTTGTTGTGGGTGACTCTGCAGCTCAAGGATAATGTACAACTCTAAAGACTGCTCAGTGATATGGGCTAATTTCTGTTGTCAAAGATCAGCATGTTTTTTTTTTCTTCCCAGTCTGCTATCCACCATCTTGAGCTGCTTCAAACACATTGACAACAATGTATTAAAAAAACTCAAATGCCTTCAATGGATTAAAAAAAGGTCAAGGGAAATGTGGGTATTTTTATGGAACTAGATATAGCTATTGCTGCAAAGAATGAAACTTTTTCATAGTTGTAGTTTGTAAACATGCACATATCCAGTAAGAAAAAAAAAAGGTTTTTTAAAGCAACATACTTCTCAATGGTCACAGAACAAATATTCAAACAATTCTGCCCAATCAAACCCAAAAAAGTTGGAGGGTTTTTGTTTTGTTTTGGGGGGACAGCCAATATTGTACAAATCCTCGAATTATGAATAGCATACTATGTTGGTTTTGTCATTTGTGATGATAATTACGAGCTAGTATTCTTGGGATAAAGTTCACTTTTCTTCCTAGATCAAAGACAGTTGAGATGTATGTTCTGTCATGCAGTATCTAAAAGCAGCAGGCAACTGGAGTTAAATAAGTGACTTCCATGATTTCAACTAAGATACTACCAATTTCATCCTTTGCAACACATACAAATTAAAATGTATCTTTGCTTTTGGTTCTTAATCTTTCAGGGTTTATCTTTCAGCTTAAATTCAGCTTTAGTCTATTACCATTTTTACTATTCAATGTTAGGTAAATACGACAAAATACTCAGTATTTCATGAAAGGGGCAAGACGATCAGAGACTTTAAATCAAAATGGAAAACTGTGGTTTTGCAGATAGGAGTGAGGACACGCCCACCAGACAGGTGCTAACCCTAAAGAAGACCCAGACTCCATAAGCGGCATCCACAGAAACGTAGGTAGGAGTGGGGAAGGGGAGCGGTGGAGAGGGGACGTCACTGGTACGTTTGGCAGTACTCATGCATGCACGTGGTGGGGGAAATGTGCTAATTAAAAAAAATCATGAACTTTCCAAAATTGGGAAAAGCAAGCCACTGAAACCATAGTATGGACTAAACAGTAACGTTCTAGAGGGAAATATCAGCAGCCAATACAGAAACCTCTGATGCTGTAGACACCACCTGTGTTGAGTCTGCACTTGGACTGGGGTTGGGTCCCCATGGGGCAGCCTTTGGACCACCAGTGTTAACCCAGGAATTGGAGCGGTCTAGGCCCTAAGCATATAATAGAAAGCAGTTGGGAAAGGAGAGAAAGATTACATGTTGCATGCCATCGAGTATTCTTAAAGAAATCCAGTCTTTTCAGAATTCATGTGTTCAATGCAAACACGTCTTTCATTAGTACTGTTAAAGGAACCAACGTTTTTAGGTAATTGTCTAGTGTTTTAGTTCACTTGAGTTACCCTACTGCATCCTGCTACGTAAGACACTACAGAAAATTTTTCAAGAGCATCCTAGAATAATAAAATGTCCTCAATTTCCATTTATGAAGGAACCAAGCTGAGGCACCAGGGACTGAAGCTTCCTTTTCAAATGGGCACAATCTAAGCCATCAGAACGAGGGCTCACCCACACGTGTGGATGAAGCTGGCAAGGCCAAGGGTCACGCAGGTGTTGAACAAGAACAGCCCACTTCTTGCTGGGCTAAAATGGTTTTTTATTCTGAACTTAGCCATCATGGTAACTGTTTGCACACAGGAAGCGGCCCAGGACAGGACTGTGGACACTCTCTTCAAAACGATCCTGCCTGTGTGGGTTTCCTTCCCTTCTCTTTGGCGTTTTGTTAAAAATGCTTCCATGGGCCTCTTCCTTCTTTTCCTTCCCTTTCAAGAAAGTTTGGTTCTTTCTTTGTGGAAGGCTTTGCACTTGACTCCATTTCTTTTTCTTTCTTTCTTTTTTTTTTTTTTGCAGGGCAATGGGGGTTAAGTGACTTGCCCAGGGTCACACAGCTAATAAGTGTCAAGTGTCTGAGGCCGGATTTGAACTCAGGTACTCCTGAATCCAGGGCCGGTGCTTTATCCACTGCGCCACCTAGCCACCCCCACTTGACTCCAATTCTAAAGAGCTGATGAAGGAATGGGCTACACAATGTTCCTCTGTGTCCCAATCTAGCGTCTGCCGCCTCTGCTCTGCTCTCGCCTCTCTGGGGTCTAACGGACTCTAAAGGCCACCAGCCCATCCTGGGGCCAGGCGGGAGCAGAGTGGAGTTTGAAAGGAGGCAAGAACAGGAGGAAGAAGCCCACGCCGGCCCCTTTCCTTCTTCCAGGCCTGTCCCCAAGCCTCTGGCCCAGCTGTTATGCTCCCGGGCCAAAGTGCCTGGTGACCTTGGCCAAGAAGATGAACTAGGAGGAGGGCACCTGTATGGTTCTCGTCATCTCCTGTAAAATCCAGGGAAGGAAATGCCCACTTGTCCCTGTGTTCCTAGTGCCCAGCAGGGGGCCTGGCACACAGGAGGCAATTAACAAATGCTTGTTGATTGATTGACGCCACAAACATGTTGGCTCAGGTTCAAATTTTCTTTGGTTTTGATAAAACTCATTAATACAGACTTGAATTCCTTCTGTTCATAGTCTATGAATTAATCAAGGAAAAGACTCCTTATCAATGAATTTCAAATATGTAAATCACAGATAACAAGTGATGGGCTTGGTGACAGAAAAGACCCCAAATTGGGGTTTTTTACACTCTCAAAGTTGTGTTTTTTCCTTTCTTAATAGCAGGTATCCCACTGGTGTATTTGTTAACCAAAAGGTTTCACAAAGAAAGTGGCAGAACCCCGTGTGCTGTCATCCACACTGGCTTCTGAAAAATCAATTACCTTTTATGCTAACAGGGAATGTCCATACCCAATGTATTTAAGCCTAAAGCATCACTCGAATAAAGGATGGAATCATTCTGAAATGCTGTTTCTTGTCCTAACACCTCTCAATCCTTGGTAGGACAAGTGTCGGCCAAACAACCCTTGATGATGCCTCAGTGCTAATCTGATGCAAGCTTCAGAGAAATTCAGAGCAATCTCCTTCAAATCTGCTGCTTCGGGCTTGGGGCTGTGAAAAACCCTCTGGATCCAAGGGGTCACTCACTTTGGGTGAGGATCCTACTTTCAAGTTTAGAAATGACATCAGGTCCTTGCCTCGGTCTCTTCCCTGAGACGCAAACCAGAAAGAGCCAGGGAAGATCTTAGGAAGGTTCAGGCTTTTTGCCTTACTGACTGTGCGCACAAAAACCCCTGACTGTGTGCATGAGGCTGGTGAATCAGCTGTGCTCCCCCCTCCCACAGACACCCCCAAAAGGCCACAATTACCTAATTAAGGAGATATCTAAATGGATCTTTATCTTCTTAGACCCCTGTTTTAATGTTTTTTAATAATTTAAAAATTATTAGGTTAAGAAACCTGCCTTCCATGTCTGATCAGGAAATTGCAAGTTAGTCTAAAAGTGGGTGGTATGTAACAAGATATCACAAAAGCTGGTGAGGGAAAGCATTGCTATCGCCATGTGCAGACTGTGCTGGGCCTGGTCTGTGACCAAGGTCCAAACCAGCAGTTCTGGTTCTCAAGCCACATGGGCTGAGGGTCTGATCAATCCAAGTCTCACGAGCAAAGACAAGCCATTGGGAAGAGGGGGCCTGCTCCCTCCTGATGTCTCCTCATGGGACCTGTGAGAGGCGGCAGCAGTTCCCTAGTCTGGCCTTGCCTGTGCGTTGGTGCTAACAGCCCCAGGGGATGCTCTAAAACCGTAAGGAGCAGAGCAGGGGCCTCTTGGGCAGCGGGGGGCTAAGGATCCCTACCCTGATCAAACCTCCCATAACGATATCATTCCCCAGAGCAATTCGATCATGTCACGCCTCCCAGCCAAGAAAACAGGCCTGGCTGTGGGAGAAGGGCCCACTTCAATTCAATGCAATCCAACAAGCATTTATTAACCAGAGTAAGTTTACAATGCGTCTCCAGGCTTTGTCTGAAGGATGGAGGGTGCCCAGAATAGTGCCTTTGTCGTGGGCTCTGTTGCGGACACAGGAAGAGTGACAGGTGCGCGGTCTACCTGACAGCTTGGAAATGAGAATCGAGAGATTTGGCTAAAACACACACTTGGCACACTTGGATTCACATTAGAGTGGCTTCAGCGGTGCTGGCCCAAGGGACCCGGACTTGGCAGGCAGCTCTAGCTTCTCTGCGGCCTACGTTCTCCACAAAGTACATGAGGAAGTTCAAGATCATAGACATTTACCATCCATGCAAAAATCCTACCATCAGAGAACAACGCTGACACACAATTCTTAGCGACTTGTGTCTCCAAAGCATCTCAGAAACAAGACTACAACCGACCAGGCAGTCCCCCTCCGCACCGTTCATGGGGCTGCGCATCCGCTCACCTTGCTTCCGATGATTGAGCGTACTTCGTCATCAGGAGACGTAGGCGTCCCGGATATGTCTGGGTTACTGTTACTGAGGCTCCGGGAGCGGTTCAGGTGAAGGCTGGCGGGCCTCACAGCAGATCGAGCCATTGTGGCATAGTGCACGGATCCGCCCAACCCCCCGGGACCTTTGGGGGGTCATGAAATAGCACATAATCACACAAATGGAAATCCATCAGAAAAGGCCGGGACCCCGAACGAGCTTGATTAACTTTGTGCCCCTCCCCCAAACACCAGCATAAACATCTAAAGAACAACCCTAGGCATAGAGAAGGAAAATCTCGGGACCTCGACATTCGAGACCAAACAGTCCTTGGCTAAAGAGGCTTCCTTTTCACCCCTTCAGCAGAGCCACAGAAACGCAAGGATTCCACTGCGACCTCCCACGGCCACAAAGGTCCAGCTGTGACTACGGCCTCTCGGTCAATGGATGGGCCAAGCACCTTCCGGACTCCAGACCCTCTTGTTGCCCCCCAGGGAATCCCCCTCCGCCACCTCCAGCCAAGGACACGTCTTCTCTAAGACTCACTGCAAAGGTTCACTCCCCGCCCCCAGTTATATTTCAAGGAAAATCAAGAGGCTTCCACAGACCCTTCTCCCTGGTTAAATATGAGACCTAAAAAGATGCTGCAGGTTGAACAGACTAAAATGTGAGGACCTGAGCATTATTAATGATGAAGCCCCCTGGCAGCAGCACCGTGCCTGACATTACTGATACCTGGAAAGGATCAATCAGGACAGGCACTAGGAGAGAATCACAGGTTGCCTGGGTAAGAAACCAGGACCACACTGACAGTCTGAACAACATGTTCCTTCTCTAACTGGGGGGAAAGGGCAGAAGCCCTCCAAACTTGAGGCTCGAGTCACACAGTGCAGGCAATCCCCAGTGGGCTATTCGGGGTGGCTGTCTCTGACCTTCAGGAGATCACCCCAGCACAGATGACAACTGGTTCTCAGAAACCAGGGGCAAAACACTCTTTTGTTATGAATAAAAGTGTCTTTAGTGAAAAGTGAACAAAAAATTCAAACAGGCACATGTGCCTCTCTAGCCCGGGACCAAGAGTGAGACAAACATGCTGGGTGAGGAGTCCTGGGCACAGCCAGCAAGGCACACTGCCCACTGCCCGGCCTCCCAGACCTTCCTCCAGACCAAGCTCAGCCCACTGCCAGCGTCAAAGAGTCCGTCTGTACCTGGTGAGGGTGAATTGGGATAGGTGTTGGGCAGGCGGAAAACGTAGTAAATGTATGAGGTCAGGAGGCTGTTGCGCCCGTGCTGGTCCTGACTCCCTTCCAAGTTCTTGTGCAGTCGATTGACGATGGAAGCCATGGCTTCAAAGGACGCCTGTCCAAGGTTCACTGAGAAGACAAGAAAGAGAGCTCGGTGTTACTTGGGCAGCTGGCCCCTCAGGGCTTCCACAAGAGTAGGGGGGCAATGACAGGGACAAGGAGGCTTTTCCTAGCTGGTCAGATGGCCTGGCTTGGAGTTCAGATGGTGTCCATCAAAATACACTGGCCCAACAGGTACATTCAGTCAATCATGAGGCCTGCACGGAGCACCTGCCGTGTGCCAGGCCCTACCCTCCAGCAGCTCACAGTCGACATGTTTCTACACTAACAAAGGTGGACTATGTTACCAGAGGCACAAAGAAAAAGGCGTCCTCATTGGGATTCATTCAAGAGAATGCTGAAAAATTGAATCAAGGGTAAAGTCTCAAACACTCACTTCAAGGAAAGATTGAGATTAACATTGTTTTGGGGCAGTTAGGTGGTACAGAGGATAAAGCACCTGCCCTGGATTAAGGAGGACCTGAGTTCAAATCTGACCTCAGACACTTGACACTACTAGCTGTGTGACCTTGGGCAAGTCACAGCCCTTTAACCCTCATTGCCCCGCAAAAAAAAAAAAAAAAAGATTAACATTGTTTTTCAAAGTCATACGCATTTCAACCCATAATGAAATAATCACAGAATCTCAGAACTAGAAGGAAGCTCAGAAGCCAATGAGTCCCACCGATACCTGACCAAGATCCCATTTCACCCACGATGATATCTCTTTAGTGTTCTATCTGTATATGTTTAGTGTTTTATATTCCCATATATCTGTATATTGTTTTATTTACATATATGTATGTAGTCTTTCGGTTTGTAAAGCGTTTCACATGTTATCTGAAGGAGGTGCTGCTATTAACTGTTTCTTACAGATCAGGAAACTGAGGCAGACAGAGGTCAAGTGACTTGCCCAAGGTCATCCAACTAGGAGGTGCCTTAGCAGGATTCAAACTCAAGGCTTCCCAATTCCAAGCAGTCTTTACAACCTGTGCAAGTGTCCTGAGCCCCTGAAAATGACCAGACCCTGCCATTCGCTCTCAATCTCTCCTCTCTGCCACGGCCTAGCTGGAGCCGGCTGCCTTCCCTCAGCCTCCACCCCCATCCCTCCCTTTGTCACTGAGCTGAAACCACTGTCTCCCAAGGCACTGGCCATCTCTGAACCGCCAAACCCAGGAGCCCGTCCTCATTCCTTGCTCCTTTGTACCCTCAGCACTCGCCCTCTCTGCTCCTTGTGACCCGGCTAATCACTCTCCCCTTTTCAGTCTCCTTGGCTGGATCACTCTCCCTGCTGCACGCGCAGCCGTTCCCCGGGCCTCTCTCTCCCTCTGCCCTCTCTGGGCAGTCTCATGCTCTCCTGAGCTCCATGCCCATGCCACTGAGTGGCCAATGGACATTTCAAGCTGGATGTCCCGGAGAGATCTCTAATGCCGCCTGTCCAGAAGAGAACTCCTGAGCTTCACCCTCAGCGCCTTCTCCCTTCCTGTCCCAGGCCACGCCACGTTTTTGGTCGCTCGGGTTTATAACACGGCCCCAACTCCTCACTCCACAGAGCCGATCAGTTGACAAACCCCTGCACTCATCGCCTCCTGTCTGCTCCCAAAGCCAGCCCGAGTCAGTGATTGGCCTTCCCTGATGCCTCCTGGCTGGTCCCGTCTGTCCACTCTAGTTCAAGTGCTCCAGTTAATTAGCCGCTTCTCTCCTGAGGAACAGGCCCTAGATTTTACAGTCTCTAAGCGAGTTCTGTTCCCCAAGTCCTAGAATGTCCTTCCTTTGCCTCTAATCTGTAAAGCCCTAAGGAAAAGCGCATCTTCCCTACAAGCCTCCCCTGGGTCTGATGGGCAGAGCTCTTCCCCCTCCGGCCTCAGGGAGCACTTTCTCATGCACCTGGGCCGGATTATTTGTACCAGAATCACTTACCCATGTAGCCTATCCCCCATCCCCAATCCAGAATGCAGAGTGAGTCCCCCATGAGGGACGGAGTAATTCTGCCCTCCCTCACGAGAGGGATGCAGGAGGGCCAGGTCTGCTGACACACGGGTACGTTACCTATCTGGCCGGCAATGACCGGGGGGCGCACGACAAGAAGAATCAGTTTGTCAAGCAGCAGGTGAAGGAATCGCACCACTGGCTCCAGCTGAGACGAGTTCAAGGCTGAAATGCTGCTCTTCAGCTCATTTTCCAGGTTATTCTCCATGATCCTCATGTCTCCTATTCGCACCGGGAACATGTGCTCGTCCAGAGCGTTAACCAGAGCAAAGAACTTGTCCAGGTAGGGATCCTAAAAGAGAGAAGGTGACAGGTGATGGGCACTCGGCTTCCCGGAGCCCCTCCTTCAACGCCTCCCAGAGACCTCAAACTGAGCCTCACAATGTTTTGTCAGAGGACTGCGGGCAAGGGAGCAGGCAGAGGGAAAGGGAATGAAGTCTGTTTGGCCCACGTTCAGTTTAAGGTCCCTCTGAGACGTTCCGTTTGAGGTTGTGACGGGCAGCAGAGTTGGGAGGGAGGGGCAGCGTTAGATGAGAGAGACCCTGCAGAAGTGAAATCCAGAGGCCTAGGCAAGAGACTGGATACGAAGGGGGAGACGATAACAGGGAGGGTGGCACGGAAGGGTTTGGAGGGAAAGATCATGAGCGTAGTTTTATGAATGGCCAATTTAAGACGTCTAAGGGATGTCCAGTCTGAACTTTTGGAAGGCAGTAGGAGATAAGAGATTGGGGCAAGAGAGGTGGGTCCTTCAGCAAGGAACTGGGCATTGACTCCATGGGAGCTGAGGAGATCACCCAGTGAAGTGGCACAGAGGAGAGGAGAAGCGGCCCAGGGCAGAGCCTTGGGGGGCACCTATGGTTAAAGGGCATGACCCAGACCCCCAGGAGGATCCAGAGCAGTCAAAGAGCCAGGAGCAGAACCGGCAAGGGGAGGGGGGGCGGTGTCCTGAAAACCCAGAGAGAAGAGCGCACTGGGGAGATCGAGGACACGGAGGACTGAGGAAAGGCCACTGCACCTGGCGAGAGGTCCTTCATGAAAGACTCTGGAGAGCAGCCTCAGGGTCAGATTGTAAGGGGTACAGGAGAGAAAGGGGAGGCCCCTACTGTAGACGGCCCCCTCAAGGTCTTCAGCCACAAAGGGCAGAAAAGAAATGGGATGATAACCAGAAGGGATGGAAGAACCAAAGGAGGGTTTCCTGAACGTGGGGAGCCACGAGCAGGTTTGTGGGTAGTGGGGAAGGAGCCACTGGAGAGGGGGACATTGAGGGTAAGTGAGAGAATGGGGATAAGGGCAGGTGGCCTGGGGAAGGGGGAGGCATCTAGGGGTGGGAGGGGACGATCTGGTGGAAGACAGAGGGAGAGAAAAAGTCAACAGATGATGGCTGGATAAGGGGGTTTCAGAACTGAACATGGAGGTGGCACGTTTCTGGGCACGATCCCTTGTGTGTGGCTGAGGAGGGTGGAGTGGTAGCTCATGGGAGCTAAGCAGGCTGAGGAAAGTCAGTGTGTAGGCCGAAGTCCCCAAGCACGAGAGCAGGAATTGGAGAGGAGAAAAAATTGTGAGTCGGGCATCAACCTCACTGAGGAAGGAAGGAGACTGACCTGGGGTCTGTAAATAACAGCTACTAGGACTGTGATGGGTGGCAGAAATGCAGAGTGTGAACCACCAAACGAAGGAGGAAAGGGCAGAAGCTAGAGGTGGCAATGCCTACTCCAACTTCCTCTGCCCCCGCCAGGGAGCAGTCCTGGAAAGGGGGACCAGGAGGCCGTGTCAGGAGAGGCCAGGCTTCAGAAAGAGCCAGCAGATGGAAGGAGCAGGAGAGGAATCAAGATCTGTTATCTGTGGAGCAGGCCTTCTAGTGGCACCGCGGAAGGGACAGACACGCTTAGGATGAAATGAGGTGGCAGAGCTAAAGGGGATGGGAATGAGCTCTCAAGGGGCAGGAGGCACAGGCTTGGTTGGGATGATCACGCTGTGCGTGGGTTCAGAGTCCCAGGGACGTAAAGGGTGTGGCCAGGTTGTTCATCACTGAGTGGAGGGTACTGTCTTCTACCCTCGCATGACAGGCCTAGGGCAGGGAGGAGGCCTGAACTTGAAGGGGAGCTTGCTCTTCTTTGCACGAGAGGTCTGTCAGTTGAGAGACTGGGCACTTGGCAGGCAGCAGGAGCTGGAAGATGCCTGGGGGTGGAGCAGGAGGAGATGGCCTGCCCAGCCCCTCAGGCCTTCCCTCGGGGGAACATGCTGTGAGCAGCCAACATGAAGAATTCCTCCGTGTCACAAGCGGTAAGAGAAGGGAAACTCCAAAGACAACTACATGGTTTGTTTCTCCTGACCCATCATGTGCTCCAGCTGGTCACTGCAGAAATCTATCCAGGTTTTCCACAGGTGCCAGGCTTCTGCTGTGACTAGGCCAGAACTGGCATTGTGACCAACAGAGTCAATAGTACTTTGTGCCACCGAGAAAAGCCATGGGTCAGTTCTAGAGTGTGGGGGGGTGGGCGCCACGTTTGGAGCGGGAGCCTCTTTGGGGCTGTGCCCCTCAACACACAGAGAACTCACAAGTCTAAGAGGACGGGAGCTGCATCTGAGGGACAGGCCGTCACCAGGGCTCACCCTGCCCTTTGTGGGAGCCTTCCCACATCTAGAGACTTGCCCACACCCAACGACAAGCTTGACTCCTCACGAGCTGCGACGGTGAACATCTAGACAAGCAGCGACCCTGGTTCGGTGTCAGAAGCTGATGCTCGCCAAGCGTGTCCGGCCCTGAACCACAGGTCCCAGGAGACGAGTCAAAGGATGTCACCATCATTACAACCACCACAGCCTCTTAGGGGCTGTTCTGGAAAGGGGCCCAGGACACACCCTCGAGTCGATCTGTGTGAGGACAATTGGGACCTTCCCTTCTATGCCTGACAAGGATGCCGAGTCATCGTGCTGGGTTACAGGTCACCTAAGCTCAGCCTCAGCTAGGAAGGGGCCCGCACCTGGGCAAGCTCCCTACCTGCTGAAAATCATCAGGGCCACTTAAAGGAACAGACTCGTGCAAAATCATGAACGAGCAGATGGACGCCTGGTCTGTTCTGTCTTGCTGGAGGAAGGAGTGAGACAACAGGGGCCTGGGGGCCTGAAGGAGTGGGGAGAGGACAGGGCAGGCTGCCAGCATGCTCTCTGGTCCTTGCCACTGTCCTTCAGGGTCAGTCACCAGCACAGAGGACTCCATTCTTCTCCTTCTTCCCTCCCTCACCAGCCCCGATCAGCTGCCAATTCTTGTCTAGCTCAGCACCGCTCTCCCCTTCCTCCCCTTCCCTCCCATCCTGTGCGGAGCAGCCCCGCTCAGCCCCCACCACCTTGCAGCTGGACCACTCGCGCCTCCCCTTTCCTTTCTCCAATCCATCCTCCAGGAAGCTGCCACATGGATGTTTGTAATTCATAGGCGCGACCACACTTCTCTTCCTTGGACAAAAAGCCAGGGCTTCTCCTCTAACTGCACACTCTTTCTGGTCTGATTTCCCTGACTCTCCGCTGTGGATTCGAGATCCCATCTATTGCACTTTTACCCAGCAGGCAAAGTGGGGGGGTGGGGGGGGGCAGCATACAGGAGAGTTCACCTCTCATTTCTGGCAATCCACAGCTTATGTGCTGAGCTCTTCCTGCCCCCAAACTGTTTGCTATCTATTATTCTGAACATGATTCTAAATGGCTTATCTCTGTCTGCATTCTTTCTCATTAAACTGTGAGCTCCTTAAGGACATGGACTCTCTTCTTTGTGGGCCTGGCATTCTGAGCCCCAGCACATCGAAGGTGCTGGGTGAATTCACTATTCTGCTCAGAGACCAAGGCATACTATGATGGAGAAGCGTTTGGCGAAAGCATTTTAGTCTAGTACATAAAGCAAACCAACACTATTTTATACGATTTTTTTGTTGTTGTTGTATCTGATCCTTCCTGACCCCATTGGGGGCTTTCTTGGCAGGGATCCTAGACGGGTTTGCCATGTCCTTCTCCAGCTCGTTTTACTGAGGCTAACAGGGTTAAGTGACTTACCCAGGGTCACACAGCCAGGAAGTGTCTGAGGCCAGATCTGAACTCAGGCAGAGGAGTCTTCCTGACTCCAGGCCTGATGCTCTAGCCACTGAGTCACTTGGCTACCCTTCTATGATCTGGGTCACTTATTTTATTAAAATATTGCTCTCGGGGTAGCTAGGTGGTACAATGGATAAAGTACCGGCCCTGGAGTTAGGAGGACCTGAGTTCAAAGCCAGTCTCAGACACTTGACACTTACTAGCTGTGTGACCTGGGGCAAGTCACTTAACCCTCAATGCCCTGCAAAAAAATAAAAAAATAACAACAACAACAAAATAAAATAAAATATTGCTCTCTTCATTACAAAAGAGTTTCTTTCCAAGGGGTGCATTCTTTTCATAACAGTAACTTAAAGGTGCCAGCACCAAAGGTGTGTGTCTGTTTTTAAACCAGATCTAATGAATTCATCACTGCCAGCGCAGACGGATTCACACGCTACAACTTACAGTCCTAAAGAGTTAATTCCCTGAGCAGCTCAGAGGGTCAGGGACTTGTCCAGGGTCACAAATCTGGCCTGCCAGCCAAGATGTTGCAACACATCCAGGCCTACCGGAAGCCATGACAGGACTGTGATCTCAAAGTGTCCATCAGCATCAGAACATTCCTTGTTTCCACAGTCCAATGTCAACAAAGTCACTCGAGCTCGAGATCAGTAATGTGTCAGCATATGGACAGAACAAAATCAATCAGAAGCCTCCAAGTGGAAACCTCGGCCGATCAAATGAAGCCCGTCCCGGGAGTCCTTTGGGAAATGCATTTCCTTACACAAGATCCTTCTGAGAATCTCATCAGAAACTCCGAGTCTTGTGATTCAAAGGATATCTGATCCTGGGTCACTGCACACTTACCTGGGTGTGAATAGAAGAGACGGCAATGACTTCCACATTAAAAACTCCCTTGTGATTGTCCACCCACTTCATTCCGGGGAGAGGCACCTGTAATGAGTCAACAGAGGCCTGGTAGCGACTGACCCAGGCCTGGGGTGTCCCCCCGCCCCCTGCCTCCTGGCTTCCCTCCAGCACCAGCTAAAATGCCACCTTGGGCTAGAGGCCTCGTCTTCCCCGTCATCGTCCCCAGTTGTCGGGGTGTTCTGTCCCCATCAGAGTGGGGACTCCCCGAGGGCAAAGACCGGTTTTACCTTTTTTTCTGTATTCCTGGGACGTAACACAGTAAGCACCTAATAAATGCTGGCTGACTGACCTAAGCCAACGCATCAGTGGGGGAAGAGAAGAGATAGGAGCATATACGTACATCACCTGGTGGCCACAAGGAAATTTTTCTGTTCAGAAAAAGATTTTACAAAGAGAGGGGGAGTGACTTTCTTGATGCCTGTCATTCTGTTGGGAGAAAGCCTACGGAAGCAGAGTGGCAGTTTTCTCTCCCCAAATGGGGTCCAAGGAAAAAAAATGATGCCCCCATCTCAAAAGGGAAACAGGTGGCCAGGAGTTGTGATGCTGAAGCCCTGGTGCTATGACCGCCCATTCTGCAGAGAAGGAAAGATGAGCCCCCTCCCCTCTGGGTGGGTGGGGAGCGGGGTCTCTAGGGGTGGAGACTGTACATACACTGTCAGAACCGGCTGTGGGGTCAGTTTTGCTGAGATGCTCTTTTAAAATTCTTTATAACAATGGGTAACACTGGGCAAAGAAAGGGGACAAGGAAATAAAAACAGAAGGTATCGAAAGAACCTCTCACGAGAGCAGCTCAAGTTCATTTTGCCAAGTGACGCCCTCTCCTCTTTAGAGGACTTTGGGAAACAAAGGTCAGAAGGTTGGAAGCAGACAATGATTCGTCTTGTCGTTTTAATGAGGAGGCATTCTCTACCAGCACGGGCAGAGGAGCTGCTCCAAGGCCACAGACTCACGTCTGCCCGGCAGCCATCCGTCCTCTCGGCGTACGGAGAACAGAAGACGTTCTCAGTCTCCCTTTCTAGAACTGCCCAGCGTACTCAGGAATAATGTCTGAAGCGCCTTAACCACAAATCTTCTATTTAAGCCGCTCTGGATGACTAAAAGAACAGGATGCTATAAATTCACTTCATGCAAAGGGGTGTTCCCTGGAAATTAAACTTTTGTAAACAATTATTCTGTTGTTACATATTCTGTAATGATTTATTTCAGTTTTGGATCAATTACCAAATGTAACAGCTGGCTTTAAGCTCTTCGGCCATCCCAGTTTTAGCTGATTCAGACAGATACAAACACCTGAGGAGCTTGTGAACGGGAAGGAAGCCTGGAGTAAATAACTGAAGTGAACAATCCTCCCATGTTTATGGTCTTCCCTAGTTGGAGTTTTCATTCATTGTCCACAGCATTGGCCCGTGGGCCTTGCAGGATAGGCCCGAGCAAAGCTGCTGCGGGTACTCATCTCAGTGGGCACAGCTTCTGGGATGAGCCAGACAGCCGACCGTGGGCCTGACAACTGACCACGGGCCGGCCAATCGAGGCAGCCCAGCTTGATTTCTGGCCATAGAAACTCACTGAGGCTGTCTGTGCAGGAAGGAATGGAAGGCCATCGTCGCTAGCGGCAGAGCGAGAGCTCATACGATGAAATCACACGCCCTCCAAGGACTAGATATCCTTTCACTTCAGAACAGAACCCACCTCAGTAAAGCAGCCAAGCAGAATGTTTCCCCTATCTGCTGTGCAGTGTTACTTCTTTCTTAATTTCTCTAGAATGTACTAGAATGAGATGTACTGACCTCAGGAGAGAGCACCGAATAGGCCTGGGGGGGCTTTTCCAGGGAGACGGGCAGGCAAAACTGACCAGTCTTCAACCGTCCATTCTGAAGCATTGGTATCCACTTGAAGGAAAAGGAGACGTTATCTCAACCACCAGTCTATTTTAGGAAAGACCCTATCCGTGACAGGAGGCTATCTGTACCAAGAAGGTCTGTCTGGGTCTGACCCCAAAAAGACATTCCTACATTGGCTCCCCCAGCACGGGACCCTAGGATGTGGTGGGTTATAGGCATAAGACATTCACGACTCTTTCCTTCCTGAAAAGAGGAATGCTGAGAACCACGATATTCACACCCAGGGCAGCTTAACCACTTCCTTGCCACCAATCACTGCGAGGTAAGGCCGCTCACCGTGTAGCCCACTGGCGTCTCCAGGGGCGTGTTTTGCTTCTGCTGGCAGCTCACATGGTAGAAGGTGAAAAGCAGGTGGTGGTGGTCGGTCAAGGCGGCGGGAAGTTTAACTTTAATTTCCTCATGGAAATCTGGGGACCTTCAGAGAAAAGCAAAGCCGCTACAATCAGAAGTCAGCGATACAGCACAAAAGCAGTGTCTGCTTTAAATTCACTCTTGGTGATTCAGAGTTTATCATGATAGCGACAGTGATATGTGGGTCTCAACACAGTCAAAGGACACAAAGGGAAAGAGGTTTAAAAAACAAAACGCGGCAATTTAGAAATTATTCCTTAATGGTCTTTTCAGGAAGAAGGGGAGAGACTCTCTTTACATAAAAGCAGGTCGGTGAGGTCCCTTTCTAGGCACTGTGTCATCTTTTTTCTTTTGGAAGATCAAAAGCATCGTCAGACCTCCCGTGACTGTTGCCAACTGATTCTTCCTTCACAATGAACAGTCAAAAAAATACAAGGGGGGGCAGCTAGGTGGCACAGTGGATAAAGCGCCGGCCCTGGATTCAGGAGAACCTGAGTTCAAATCCGGCCTCAGACACTTAACACTTACTAGCTGTGTGACCTTGGGCAAGTCACTTAACCCCCAGCAGATCCTGCACCTCATGGGCCTGACATCCACAACTACTTTACTCTTGCCCTCTGGGATTACACACAATGAGGCTATGACAGACTCAAGCAAGACTGCTGGTCCTAACTGACCTATGGCCATCACACTCCCACACAGGGCCATCTGCTCCTTCACTGTCCTTACTCTGCCAAGCCTTGGTCCCCACTGGCTTCAGGTGCTCCCACGGTGAAACAGACCTGGGAAGGAACGCCGCTTGCGTAATCTACTAGCCTCCATGCTGAAGGTCCTCACTGGCCCAGAACCTCCTTCATTGCCAAACCAGCCCTCCCCCGCTCTGCATCACCCTCATCCTGCACCTCCTCTGCTCCTGCTCCCAAGCTGCAGAGCATCCGTGGAAAATGGCACGGATTCAAACCGAGGCCCCTGCCCCCAGTCAGCCGAGGGCTCAAGCTCCACGGTCTTCGGTCCACGTCAACAAAGACTGACTTATGAAGCGCCCACCCAGGAATGGGCGTTGTACGAGACGGAAGCTGAGCCACCGACCAAGGACCGGCCCTCGCCTGTGGACGCTTCTCTTCCACCCCTTGATCTCCTCCCGCCATCGCTCCCCACACGGCCCCAGACCTTTCCTCTTTTGTGCCTAACTCTATAGACCCCGACGTGAAGCAGCCCTCACACCTCACTGCCCAGAGGTCACCTGCTGCCCCAGGGGATGGCCCTGGAGCTGTGCTCTGGAGCCCCTTCCCAAGTCTGCTCCAGGCATCTCCTCTCGTGCACATTCAGTCTCTCTCCCTGTGGGCTCCTTCCCAGGCTTCTACAAAGAAGCCCCCCGACCGCCTTATACCACTTAATTTGCCATTCCATCTGTCTCATTCTCTAAAACTTCCTGAAAAGACTGCCTGCACCTCTACTTTTCCATCGGGTCACAAGGTTTCTGACCTTGTTACTGCACTAACTCGCCTTCCTAAAAGGCCACTGAATTGCTGCTTATCACAAAGCTCGCTGGCCTCTTGTCAGTCCTCATGGAAGGGAACAATGATGATGGTGGGATAATGGTGGGATGAAGGCCAAATGAACAGAAGTCAGGAAGTCGGACAGTGACCTGCTTTGCACAGACAGAGGATGAGCGCGCCCTGGGGCAGCCTGCCTTGAAAAGGCTGCTGGGACACATGGGCAATGGCTTAGCTGCCCAGTGTAGAGTGCTTGCCTTGAGTTCAAATCCGACCTCAGACACTGACTAGCTGTGTGACCCTGGCCAAGTCACTCTGGCTGCCTCAGTCTTCCCACTGGTAGAACAGGGAGAATATGAGCACCCACCTCTCAGGGTTGCTGTCAGTGCCCAAGGAAGCCTTTCTCCATCCTCCTCACGCTTGTGCTTTTGCTTGGCTGATATCTCCGGTTCATTCTGCCTACAGCTGGTCAGCACCCTGTGATCCGCATCTCCCCCATTAGCATGTGAGCCCCTCAATGTCTCTCACCTGCCTCTGTATCCCCCGAGCTTGGCTCAGGGCCTGGCACACAGTAGGCGCCATATCTACTGACTACCTGTAAAGGGTTCGGTCCCTGCATCTGTGAGCCAGTGAGAAGCCTGAGAGGCGGGTGAGCCCTCGGGATGGGGAGGCAGGAGCCCAAGAGAGCAGCATGGGTCCTCAGAGGATGATCAGAAGGAGCGTGAGGACCGACTAAGCAAAGGAGATGGATGGGGCGGCCAAACACGCAGGGGGCGAGGGGACCGAGGGGGGTGAGTCAACATAGCAGGAGTGGAGGAGCAGGGAAAAGTGGGAGCGGTTCCAGAGGCTGAGGGTCAGGGGGCAGAGGAAGGGGACAGACAGGGCCCGGTGTCTTCTCTGCGCGCTGCCTGTCTGTATGTGGAAGGAAAGACCTGAGCTGGGATGGAAAGAAGAGCCCCAAGGAGAGGCGAGGGCCGAGGCCTTGCAAGGCCTTTCCTGGGAGGGGAGCTGGGAGTCCAGAGGTCATCAGGGTCATGCTGGGAACTGAAGGGGGCATGAAGTGGGGTGACAACAGGGAGAAGCGTCAGGTGAGAAGGAAGATTTAGGAAAGTCCATTTGTGTCCAGTGGTCTTGCCACTGCCCCCAAAACAATAGGTCATCTGGTGAGATGGACAGAGGCAGAGATGGACCAAGGGAAGGCAGGAACAGGAGAACACGGACTCACAGGTAGAGGGACTCTGGGCGCCACTGAACCCAATTTCATCATTTTACAGGTAAGGAAACTGAGGCAGACAAAGGCAACTTGTCCAAGGTCACGTGGCTAGGAAGTGTCAGAGGCAGGATTTGAACCCAGATCTTTCTGACTTCAAGGTCACCACTCTACCACTCTATCCAATACACCACACTGTCACTCAGGGGGAAAAGACCATAAAGGTTCAGACACAGTTCAAGTGATAGTTTTGAGAGAGATGAATAAAATATGATCACAGCCTCCAGGGCCCAGCTGAGGTCAGACAGTGTGGATGGGGAGTGGACTCTGTGAGCACCAGCTTGATTTTCCCATCAATCCTCAGCCACCTGAGAGTTTGGGATCGAAAACTGCAGCACGGGAGTGAAAGAACCAGTGGGGGGCACCCAGGGGAAGGCAATCCCAAGCCCAGCGTCCATCTCCCAGAGTCTGGTACATTCAATGAACACAACCCATAGAGAGCTGGACGCCGTCAGTCGTCTGAATGCGGTACCTGTTGTGATACACCACGGCTGTGTAGGCTTCCTTTGAAAATTCTGAACAGCTGGATTTGCCAAAGATCACCTGCAACGAAGAACAGCGGCTGTTGAGAGTGTGAGGACAAAGCGGAACGTTTCAGGGAGGAGGAGCTCTGGGTATCCGGGCTCCATCGGACCCACTCACAAGCCCCTTAACAGAGACACATGTTCTCCCAAGGTCTGTCTCACGGGCAGCTTAACTTTCACCCCAAACTCTCCAAGTCTTGCCTCAGTCTAATGAGGGGCAAGACAGGACTTTCTCTCGTCTTCATTCTAAGTTTCAATATGAAAGGACATTCTAATCTATATGAGCCTGTGGGTCTGACGGGATGGCCAGCCCCAGCCCCACTGCTGTGTCTTGGGGCGACGCTGAAATGGGGCCTCTGTCTGGGGGTAAACAGGCAGACTAGCACCAAGCTGACAGGGTTGTTCTGAGTAAAAGGGGCACAAGCCGGTAAGACAATAAATGACCAGACTCTTTCCGTGTGGAGCCAATTAATGGCAGACACAGCCATCTGGGAGGGAAGACCAGCCCCTGTGGGGAAGTGTCAGTGACTCTGCGTCAGGATGAGCTGGGTTCAAGTCACAGAACTCTCTTGGGCCTCAATTCCCTCACTGCAAAGTGAGGGCACTTGAGCAGAGGACCTCTCGGGTTCCTTTCTGCCGTGGCCAGGGCTCAAGGCCTTGTCTCTGCCCTCACTAGCTGTGACCCTGGGCAATGGGAGCCTCAGTTTCTTCCACCACAAGATGGGAGGGATCCTGCTTGTATCGTCTAAGCAGTTAACATGGGAACTGAGGGAGATTGGCAAAGCCCTGTCTGAGGGTCGGCTGACGTGGTGGCATCATGTCTTTTGTGAAGGCGCCCGACGCCATCTGCCACCCGCACCTCCTCGTGTCCCTGTATCATGAGCAGTGGTGGGGGATACGGCCAAGCTTTGTCTGGTGCCCGTGAGCCAGGGAGGTCCTGCTCCAGGAAGCGCACAAGCAGGCACGGGGTGGAGAAATGAGCAGCTCTGTGTGGGCACTTTCCTCCCCAAAGGCCTGGGTACAGACTTTAGCCTCTCTGAAAACCAAGGACCACTTACCTCCCTGGGAAGTTGTGCGCATCAACAAATGATTCTGTGACAGGAAGGCTAGGGAAGAAAAGGATGCCCCTGAGCCCTGTGATGAGAGCGGGCAGAGCAGCTAGGTGGCACAGTGGATAGAGCACTGGCCCTGAAGTTGGGAAGACTCGAGTTCAAATCTCACCTCAGACACTTACTAGCTATGTGAGTCTAGGCAATTCATCAACCCCAACTGCCTTAAATATCGGGGACCATTTCCAGTTGTCCTGATGTATATCTCGCCACTGGACCCAGACCTCACATAAATTCAATTCAGCGCAAGTCATGACACCCCGACCCCCCCATGGTCTTCTTGGAGAATGAAGGACAAACAACAACAGAGAAAGCAGGGACCTCAGGGGCCATGAGGCACAGCCTCTTCACTGGCAGGCCCAGAGTCACACAGGAGAAGATGGCAAAGACAGAACACAAACTCAGGCCCTCGGCTCCTGATCCCGCCTCCCCCACGACCTCCTAGGTTGGGAGTAGTCCAAGATGACACTGATGACAACACCACGATACACCACAGAAAACGCTTCACCCACAAAAACCTTGCAGGCAGCTTGGGCAAGCGCTATGACTCCCATTTTACAAATGAGGAAACTGAGTCACACAACCCACATGAGGCAGAAGCTCCAGAAAACAGCCTTCCATAGAACATTTTCATCACTACAGCATCATAGGTTTTCAAACGCATTCTCATTCTTCTGTGCACACCAGCTTGGCTGCAAAGCTGCGACATGCCCGTGCGCATGCTCCAGAGATCAGGACATAGCAATTCTGAATGAGCTTCCTCTCTGCACCTTTGGAGTTTAACATCTGTGCTTGATGACTGCCCAGACTTCTTGGCCTCGGGACTCTCACCAACACACACTGGGCCAAGCATGGAAATGTCAACAAACTGAGCAAAGTGAGAACACAGCACACGAGGACAGGGATGGTTCCTGCTCCCGGCCTACGATGCCCCTCAGCAGTGAGGGCCCAATAAAGACGGGGAGCCCCCTCAGTGTGGCTGGGGAACCTCCTCAAGGGGCTTCCAGGGACTCCCAGGGGTAAGCAGAGAAAAGAGATGAGGAAGTGAACCCAGGAACAAGAAACACCGGGGATGAAAAGGGGCATGGGACAAAACCAGGGAGGCAGAGAGAAGATTCCAGAAGGAACGTTTCCCCAAGATCAGATGGAAGTGGTTTGTCCCCTTCCCCCCCTTTCCAAATTTAAACATAAATAGCAGCAGAGCTATGGCCACTCCCATGCCCGGAGCAATCTGGGCCACAGACATTCACACTGAGCTCTGAAGGCTGCAGAGGCTTTCTCTAGCCTCATTCCCTTAAAGCTTTGTTCCTTACAAGGCACTGTGCTGACCGACAACCCCCTTCTCAGGAAGCTGAAATCCGATGATTCCCATCTTCCAGATGAGGACGTTCAAGCACAGGCCAGTCACACAACTGGTGAGTGTCAGACAGCAGGGGGCCTCGAACCCAGGTCTCCATCCCTCTACCTGTCCCCACCCTCCTATTCTAAAGACCTCCCTGGTGAGTGCCACAGGGCCAACTCCCTCAGCACTGGAGCTGGCTGTGGAACCCCCAGAATCAGGCTCCCAGATTTCAAAGGGGCCTGATGACATCTGGTCACAGAATCTCAGTTGCAGTGGCCTCAGTGGCCATCTGGTCTGACAGAGAGTTGAACAACAAAACCCACAGGAGGCCATTCCAGATCCGACTAAAGACCCCGGGGGACAGGCGAGCCACCCCTTCCTAAGGGACCCCCTCTATATCTGGCTGTTGCCTACAGCCTCCTGTCCCGCTCTCTTCCCTACACTGAATCCTACGGTTCAGGCAAACAGAATCCACCATTCCTTAGCTCCCCTCCCACCATTGCGGTCTTGACTGACCCTATTCCTGCAAAGCCAATGTACATCAGGCCCTTCCTGATCTCCCTGGCTTGCCCCTCTAGAGCACTCTGAAGTGATAACCCATCGCACGTGGCCTCCTGCTCAATGAGTGCAGACATGTCTCCTCTCTCCAGATACATTATAAACTCCTTAGGTTAAGACATCCATCTACCTTGGTCATCGCTGTATTTCCCTGCAGCGTGTGGACCAGTCAATAAACATGTGTTGACCGAATGAATATTTAACTTGGTTTGGAAATATACATGTTTATATCCACACCAAAAAGTTCTTCACTCAGACATTTTTTAACAGATAATTTCAGGTTTGAGTTT
Organism: Dromiciops gliroides; assembly: GCF_019393635.1. Taxonomy (NCBI): domain Eukaryota; kingdom Metazoa; phylum Chordata; class Mammalia; order Microbiotheria; family Microbiotheriidae; genus Dromiciops; species Dromiciops gliroides. The sequence goes on along the minus strand of NC_057864.1, from coordinate 16,262,393 downwards.
TCTGGCTCCCATCCAAGTGGGAGAAAACAAAATCACAGCTAGAGAGGAGAGGAAGAGAACAAATCCTGTTTCTTACCGGCATGGCATTGCTGGGATCCTCCCCATACATAAACTGGACTTTTACAGTGATGTTTCTGGCAGAGCCCTGACGATTGGCAAAATTGAGGCTCTGGGGATATACGTAGAGGAGATTCCTGTGAAGGCAATAATGTAAAAATTGGTGAGTTTTCACATAAAGGAAAAAATAGTATCATCAAACATCCTTAAAAGAAGAAGTAACTTGAGGAATAATAAATCAAAATGAGCACAGCTACATATACCGGTTTAGAGCGTAAAAACCAATTCCACCTAGGAAATTTTGATTTGTTACGGTATTTCTGCATTCTTAAAACCAAACTTTCCCAAAGTTTCTGTTTGTAGAGTATAACATTAACTAAGAACACCTCAGTAGGAAAAGATGATAACTCAGGCCTTGGGAGTTGTAAATCTCATCATCGTTGCCTTTTTCAATGGGTTTTAACCCCCCCAGCAAATTTGAGGATGGAGATTTTCATCATAATGACCTAGGTCATCAAAGGTTAGATCTGATTTCCACAAAAATGATATTTGACAAATTTTTATATCTGTTGCAATAATACATAATTACACATTAGAGACACAATAACATAATTACATGTCATAAAACCGTACCAACTCTGAAAATATCAGAAAAGACCGAGGAACACGGCAACGGAAGGGAGTGGGGCATAACAGAAGAGCTGTCGACATCCCTGACAGAGATCGAGCATTTTCCAAGGACCTCAGGGATCAGAGAGAGTCAGGCTGTTCAGTCTCGGTTCCAAGGACATGGAGTTTAGGGTTCTATGCCCATCCCTTCCCTCCAAGACAAGCAAACCAAGATTCAGAGAAGAAAAAGGACGATGGTGCGAATAACGCAGTCGTACGTGACAGGGCCACAGCCAAGCCAGGCTGGGCCTCAAAGTCTAAACGCAGGCCTCCTTCCATCGCGGAATGCTGCCTCCTTCTTCACTTAGAATAAGTACAGCGATAAAAGCTGCTCAGAATCCAAGTCCAACGCTGAAGGAATAAATAAACATCTAAGTTCTGGTGCCTCCTCACAGAGGAGACTGCTACACAGCTCCAAGGGAAAAGAGAGAAGGGACTATGAAGGTCAACTGAGACAATATTGGTTTTGTTTTCTTTGCGGGGCAATGAGGGTTAAGTGACTTGCCCAGGGTCACACAGCTAGTGAGTGTCAAGTGTCTGAGGCTGGATTTGAACTCATGTAAAACAGTCCAGGAGGCAGCTAGGTGGCACAGTGGATAAAGCACCGGCCCTGGATTAAGGAGGACATGAGTTCAAATCCAGCCTCAGACACGTGACACTCACTAGCTGTGTGACCTTAGGCAAGTCACTTAACCCTCATTGCCCTGCAAAGGGGAAAAAAAAAATCTCTAAAAAAACAAAACAGCCCAGCACTTGCCAAGTAATAAGACACCTGAGAAACTCTGGATTCCCTCTGCCTTCCCTTCACCTCATGTGTGAATTTTGAATATAAACACAAAGACATAAAACATTAATGGGTCAAAGGACATTTCTATGGATCTGTATCAACACTTCAGCTTTAATATCCTAATTATAAATAAAACGGTCCTATTTTTTTGGATAATGCCGACTTTTAGAATTTTCTAAGCAAGTAGATTTCCTGACCATAACTAGTGTCTCCAACAACAGCTGTCTGTGCACTTGCGGTCTTTCTGGGGTGTCTCCCGCGCTGCCCCTATTACAACAAGAACAGAAGGATAAGGGAGGGTAGGACTGAGATGGCAGGATCCTGAGACCCGCCCGTCCTACCCCAGCCTCTCTGCTGACCTACAATCTTGAAGCTCCAACTGCTCTTCAAATGCCTTCAGCTGCATGCCGAGGAGACAAGTGAGACTCGGCCTGACCCCCAGCCCACCCCAGCCTTCCTGCACTTACTCCGGCCGCCCTGTGCTTGGGCCGCTCCTCTTCCCCATCTCTGCCCCCAGCCTCTCCTCTGGCTTCTTTCAGATCTCAGCCAGGGTCGCCCAGTCCTCCTTCCAAGTCGTTTCCGGTCTCAATGATCCTCATCCCCAATTTATCTGGTCTCCAGCTTGTCTGTACCTAATTGCTGGCATGTTGTCTCTCCCATTAGACCGTGGGCTTCTGGAGTGGGAGACTCTTCTCACCTTCCTCTGTATCCCCAACAATTAACACGGTGCCGGGTGTGACAGACAGTCCATGGGAACCAAAAGCAATCATTTATACAGTACCAACAACTTTCCATTTGGCCAATTTTTTGATCGAACGATTTTTAAATACCTCTACTAAGTTATCAGTCGTTTAATTTAATTCAATTACAGCTTTCAAAAACCCCGGGATTTTCATATCATTAAACACCCATATAAGTGTTAATGCAATGCTAGTAAAAATCAGTGTTTATCTTGGGCTCCTTCCTTGTCCAACAGCACGAGAGCCCGGTTCCAAATCCAAGCTTTGCTGCTTAGTGTTTTTGAGCTCTAGAGAATCACCAGTTCTGAGCTTCAGTTTCCTCACAGATAAGGGAGGAGAAATAACGTCTCCTTAGGCTGTGACGAACACAAGCTTATACACACATGTATGTATATGGGTACGTGTGGGTGTGTTATTGCCATGTTTCTTAGGCACATTAAAAACTCAAGTTACATCAGCTTCCTTATCAGTAACAGACCGGATGATTTCTCGGGGCCCTTCCAGACCTAACATTAAATAATTCTAGGACCTCTGTTTACAGTCCTTGAACTCTGAGTCCAAACCGCCCTTGTGGGCCCCGTTAAACACACATCGACAGATCGCATTTCGGAGGGGCCCATCACTGGGTGCTTGAGAGAAGTCCCTCGCCAGCCTGTCTGTCTGCTTAAGGAGCTGCTGTTGCTCTTTGCTGGATCCATCCATTAGAATGCAGGTTGCAGTAACCAGCCTCAGACACGTGACACTCACTAGCTGTGTGACCTTAGGCAAGTCACTTAACCCTCATTGCCCTGCAAAGGGGAAAAAACAAATCTCTAAAAAAACAAAACAGCCCAGCGTAAAAACCAATTCCACCTAGGAAATTTTGATTTGTTACGGTATTTCTGCATTCTTAAAACCAAACTTTCCCAAAGTTTCTGTTTGTAGAGTATAACATTAACTAAGAACACCTCAGTAGGAAAAGATGATAACTCAGGCCTTTGGAGTTGTTCCTCATCTACCCTTTCACACCCACTCAATGAAGCCCCTCCAGGCCCTGCTGCTCCTTTGATGCCCTTGGCCAGTGACAGGGCCCCGGGCACTGCTGCCGCCTCCCTGCACATCAGGGGCCTTCTGGACAGAACCCAGGATGGCTCCTCCTCTCCGGCCTCCTCCTCACCTCCACCTCTCAGAACTCCAGGTTTCTTTCCAGTCTCAGCTCAAGCCTCACCTTCCCCACGAGCTCTTTCTGAGCCCTCATCTCGTGCCTTTTACCCAAGTCACCTTGTGCTTACTTGGTATCCATTCTGTGCCAGCCAGGTGGGAAGCCCTTTCTGTCTGTGTCCTCGTGCCTCACACTTTGCCTGGGACTTAGCAGGTGCTGCATACTAAGTGCTTGTGGGTTGGCTGATCAATGCTCTCAGAGTCTCCTCTCACCTATCCCTGCTTCTACCTTTGGTATCTCTTTTAAAAGTCTAACTGGGCGGGGGGGGGGGGGGGGGGGGGCAGCTAGGTGGTGCAGTGGATAGAGCACCGGCCCTGGAGTCAGGAATACCTGAGTTCAAGTCAGGCCTCAGACACTTAACACTTACTAGCTGCGTGACCCTGGGCAAGTCACTTAACCTCAATTGCCTCGCTTAAAAAAAAAAAGTCTAACTGGGCTCACAAGTGTCCTCTGCAAGTATGTCATTCTTTCCTTCAGAAATCTCCCTCTTCCTCTTCATTGAAATGGTTTCTCTTTGTTCTTCCTTCTTTCTTGACCCTCCTTTGATCTTTCGGGCAGATGGCTTCCCTCGTAAAGAACCTTTCCTTGGCATTATACTTGGGCTTTCTCTAGACCCTTTATGAGTCTATGTTGCTTGCCAGACTTGGTTTCGCTTTCCTCTCTTCTATCCTAAATTCTACAATGATATGGTCACTTCTTCCCAAGCTTCCCATCATGTCCACACCAGCCACCAATTTCTCTTTGTAGGGAAGCTCAGATCTGCAATGGAATTTCCCCTGTTGATTCTGCTGCTTCTGAAGGCCAGACTTGCCATTGAGTCACATTAACACATGATTAGTCGCTCAGTCTATGTGCCTAAGTTACTCACAGGCCATCAAAGGGGAATGGGAACATCACACTGAAAGAGTGGATCAGAGAGAAAGAATTCCCAAGCGAGAAACTAGATGGTGTCAGTCTACCTGCTGCAAGATACAGAATGAGTGTTGCTTCTACCTGGCAGTGGCTGGCCGGAGGAGCTGCTAACTCTTTTGCCACGTAGCTGGTAGGTCAGCTCTGCGAGAGGCCGTGACCTCCAAATCAGACAGGAACCTTCTTCATTCTCAAGTCACACAATAAGAGCCCCTCGATTTTATCCCACTGGGGGTCCAAGCTCGGACTTCGGAAAGCATCCTGCCCAATTCCATTGTGGTCTTGCTGAATTGAGCTGCCTGCCCAAGGTTGCACGGGTGACAGAGCGAGGCTCCACACCCAGAGTTCTGGGGATCATGCCAGGCTGGGCACTGCCCACTTCTAACCTGGGACAGAGAAGATCATGGAAGGAGATGCTCCCTGGCACCTGGGCCCGTACCTGTCCTTGACACTGACACAGCAAGTACTGGAATATCATTATTTGTGTCCTCGTGGGCTTGCGGTGCAGGGGTCAACGCGTGCTGGAGTTAGAGTCGGGACGTTCTTGTGTCCACATTCTGTCTCCCACACTGACCAACTATCCGGCCACAGGTCAACTTGCCAGCCCGTGTGAGAGATGGAGCTTACAACCTCTGCAGTCACTGACTTGCTTACCGTAATATCACACTGGCCCGTAAAGAACCTCTAAGGAGTCCAATAAAACTGCTAGGTCTTTTCCAGGCAAACTGCTGCCTATCCATCTGCATGTGTGACAAGGGGGTCTCCATCCCCTTGTCCAAATCGGGGGATAAACAGGTAGATAGTGTTTGCACGTCAGTCCCCTGATGTAGCACTGAACATGCCTCAAACCTTTCACCCCAAAGACTTGCACAGAGGTGGTAAATAAATGATGATCGCTGCATTTTGGCCCCAGTTCTTCCCTCCTATGTTTAACTATCTTACCCAGTCTTCATTTCAGGTGACAAAACATCCAGCTGAGGTACATAACTGGCCACGATCATTCAGCCCTGGGAGGTCAGAATGTCTCACTGAAATGCAGAAGATGTATATCTCCATTTTTGGATAAATTTGCAAAGAATAAAAAACATTAGCTAGAGGTTTTCATTGTACTATTTTTAGATGGCCAAATTGGGGGAGGGGAGGTGGGCTGAGAAGGTATAAGAATGAAACAGAGGCCACAACATAAACAAAACTGAATTCTGCTTTATGTCACTGAGTGAAAGCCCATGATGACCCCTCATACTGCTATGACTGATTATTTATAGAGCCCAATGAGATAATCAGCTTTCCAAATAAATATATCTCAAGATCCACGTGTACTAAATCTATACTTTGGTAATTTTTTCCAACTCAAACCAAAGCAACCACTACCCACTTGGTCATAAGCTCTTTCTTATTCTTCTGTTTTTTCAGTGCGCAAGACAAAACACATGATAGAAATCATGGTGAGGCTGTCACTAGCACATCTGAATCTACAGGAATAAAAGGAGAGACAGCAATTCCATTTCCCCCAGTCAATACAGGAACTTAATGACAGAATCTGGTGTTCTAATTCTCTGCTCTTCTTTCTTATACTCCACAAGGCTCTGCTGACATGGACATTTGGTCAAAAGATTTTTGCTTAGACAAAATGGACAATTTAAATGACATAAAATGCAAATGCTCTTGTACAATAAACCAATGCAAAATCAATGAAACATGAAGAGAAACTAGCAACTTGAGGCCAATCTTGACAAAGAGCTTCACTGATGAAAGTGTAGCAGGCAAGATGTATACGGGATCGACACAAAGAAAATGAGGAACTGCTCCCCTAAGAGATAAGCGGTCAAATGATACAGAGAGAAAACTGGCTCTTTCTGTAGCAGAAAGATTATGATTCAAGAGGCAGACCATTCACCGTGGAATGGATAGATAACAGCGTGACGTAAGAAACACCTAACAGGAGCAATTCTGAGAGACACAAGAAGAGTTCCATGAGCAGATGTGAGGGACAGAGACAGCAGCATGGGTGACGACAAGGGTGTAAATGAAGGTGTCCCTGCCGAGCAGCTGAACCCGCCTCTGAGGTAGCGATCAGGGAGTCACATGGGTGCACGCCGCCCTGAGAGGGACACAAATTTCCTCACTCAGACTACCTGTTAAGCACAGTTTTGGGGTCTGCTGCCAGTGTTATAACAGACTTCACTAAAGGGTTGGATGGTTGGAAAGAAAATGATGTTAAAAATGCACTGACAAGAGGGGGCAGCTAGGTGGCGCAGTGAATAAAGCACCAGCCCTGGAGTCAAGAGGACCTGAGTTCAAATCCGGTCTCAGACACTTGACACTTACTAGCTGTGTGACCCTGGGCAAGTCACTTAACCCTCATTGCCCTGCAAAAAACCCCCAAAAAACAAAATAACAACAACAACAACAAAACCAATATGTATCAACTGTTGGACAGAGGGCTTCCCATCCTTCGAGGAGGGGGGTGGCCCAGCATACCTTCCCCTCTGACCTGCCTCTGCACCACCCAGGCCCCAGGCATTGCCATCTACCCTTCTGCGACCCTCCCTGGGCTCCGTGGGCCCATAACTGGGTTAGGCCAGAGGCCCTACATCTGGGCCCTCAGTGAAACCCTCCTGTGTGCACTGCCTCTTCTAATCAGAATACGAGCTGCTCCTGGACTGCAGGTATGGTACGTGCCTATAAATCCCAGCTTCCTGAGGCTGAGGTGGATGGATTCCATCAGCTTGGGAGTTCTGAATGGAAAGAGACTCTGCCAATAGAGTGTCTATTGGGGGTGGTCCAACGGATTGCCTAAGGAAGGATGGGTCAGCCCAGGAGACAGAGTAGGACATGGCTCCTGTGCCCGTCAGTGGTGCTATCAGGCCCATGAGTAGCCCCTAAATTCTCAGCCTGGGCAGGATAAGAGGAACCAGTCTTTTTTTTTTTTTTTTTTTTTTTTTTTTTTTTTGCGGGGCAGTGGGGGTTAAGTGACTTGCCCACGGTCACACAGCTAGTAAGTGTCAAGTGTCTGAGGCCGGATTTGAACTCAGGAACTCCTGAATCCAGGGCCGGTGCTTTATCCACTGCGCCACCTAGCCGCCCCCGGAACCAGTCTTAAAAAATCTACTTGTAGGGGGCGGCTAGGTGGCGCAGTGGATAAAGCACCGGCCCTGGAGTCAGGAGTACCTGAGTTCAAATCCGGCCTCAGACACTTGACACTTACCAGCTGTGTGACCCTGGGCAAGTCACTTAACCCCCATTGCCCCACACAAAAAAAAAATTTAAAAAATCCACTTGTATCCCAGAACTTACCACAATATTTGTAACATAGTAAGTGCTTGTTAAATATTCTTCTCATTCAAAAAGAATAAACACTAATATAACTTGTGACTGTGTTCCTTAAAATACAAACCAAAATAAGTTCTTTGTTACCTTCATGTCTTATTATAAATGTCTCTAGTAACACAGTGAAGACACGTGATAAATACTGGCTTCTTTTTGGCTTATTAAATCACATTATAATTAATGTCAATGGGCATGTATAAATTTCCAATGGAAATTTACTTTGCAATACTTTAATCAAGCCCTTTGCAATGAGTATTAAAGGCTATACAATGAATGTGTTGGCTAAACCCAAATTAAAGAGTTTATAAGACAAAATAATGAAGTACGCTAGAAAATGAAAATAAAATAGGCGGCAATGCCCTGTGTTATATTAGGAAATCACACCTTCATGGTATTTCACAATCACCACCCCCTGAACAATCCAGGGAGGAGAAAGGACTTTGCTTTTTTGCTATTTCAAACAAGGATAAAAAGGATCCAAAGATTTTAAAGGGCTGGGAGCTTCTGGTTCTTAGAAACAACAGTTTCTGAAGTTCAGAATCCTTTTTTAACTTGCTCAGAAAATTTCCTGATTTTCTTGAAAGGGGGTATTTTTAGTAGATGGGCTATCCTATGAGAAAATTAGTCATATCCATTTTATTTGTATACAGAGAAGTTCAAGGAAAACAGGAATTCTGTTCCCCTCAACATGTGGTGTAAGTCAGACAGAAGAAACTGAAAAGGCAAATGAGAATAATTCTCCAAATGCCTTTTGTCGAACTCTCCCACGCGGCAGCTGTCTCCTCTCGCCTTCTAGTAACCCTGTCCCATAGCAGGGGGAATCCTTTCTGATGCACGGTGGTGAGAGCACCTGGTATTGCCTTGTTCAGACCACATGTGGCCTCCCCATTTTAGGAAGGAGATTCACTTTTCCATTGGAGAAGGTGCATAGGAGGGTACACACAGTGCCAGCTGTGTCACAAGAACCAGCACACAGAACTGGGGCTGTTCAGTGCCGAGGAGGGACAAGGGGAACGGACGGTTGTCTTCCAGCGTCTCAAGCTCCCCTGTGTTATGGTAGAAGGCTTACACGGGCACTCTTTGGCTTGAGGGCAGAACCACGGACAAGGGGTAAACACCGTAAAGAGGCAATTTAGGTTTGAGTCATCATAGGGAAACCCTTCCCAACATTCTCCCTTGTCATCTGCTGTCTTCGAGCAGAAGCTGGATGACCTCCTGTCATACTAGGCTCTGGGCTGGATGTGACGGCCACTGACTTCCCTTCCAATTCATGTCCCTCATGCGGGCCCAGCAGACACGGCCACTGTCACCATGGGAGCAGGCCAAGATGCAGCCGTGTGTCTTCAATGAAGCACTTTGATGTCAGGGCAGAGCAAGGGGTTCCAAGCGCCAGGCAGACGCAGGGCAGGGCACCTTATCCGAGTGGCCCTCTTCTGTGGAATGGCTCCTATTATAGTAACACGCATGTCCGCCCTTGGGCCCCTGGCCCTACAAACCAAAGTCTCTTTCAAACTAAAAGCCCCGAGACCCCTGCTCTCTGTCAATTCCCATTTCATAAAATGGTGGATGGAGACAGATCACAAAGCACGCTACCATCACAACACCTTCTCTGTTGTGACCTTTCTCTTTCATGAGGAAAGAGCTGATTAGCAGCTGCCACTTCTACCAAAGGGCAACAGGGGGCTAAGGCAGGCGAGCCCTCCGTGGCAGAGCATGGCACCTGCCCTTCTGTGGTACGCCTCTCCTTTTCAGCCCAGGCCCAGGCTGGACTTCGTAGCAGCATCTACCAAGGGCTGAACAAGCACAGCTGGAGGCTGACACACAGCCCCAAGCCGACCATGTTTAAACGCTTGGCTTTCAAACCCTTCCGTGATCCATGGTTATGGCTCTGCACCCTCTCTGTCCTCCTCACCCATCTTACACTTCACCGAACAGGATGGGTCTCTGGCCCAGGAACCAAGCTGCACATGCTGCTGTTTCCGAGTCTGTGCTGACGCTATCCCCTGTGCCTAGATGGTCTCCCCCGACCCCGTCCACCTAAACATCCTTCAAGCACCAACTCCCCTAAGAGCAACCCCTCCTTGGTAGCCTCTTCCAGACTAACGATGACCAGGCGGCAGGCACTCAGGTTTACAACGCGCTCGACAGCTCTTTTCAATCAGCACTACTATGTTGCGAGTATACAGCCTCTGTCATCGGGCAGCTTTCATTCTATGGCGAGAAACAGCGTATAACCCGGTCCCCATTAGCAGGAGGATTGAATCCCCTGCAGTCGTCCACTGCACATTTCTACGGAGCTGGAACCAAAGGCCGTGTTTTAATCGAACTTCAAAGAGGGCAGGGATCACTGCTTGGGAATCCCTTATCTGCACTAACTGGGACCCACCTGCCTGAATACACAAAACAGCGGTAAGCAAATACAAGGGGTTTCCAGGGACAGCTGAGGCACCCATGTCTGGGAGGACCCAGAGGCACCTTGTGCTTGTCATTCGAGTCTCACAACTACCTTATCTCATAAAGCATCATACATATGACTGTTATTTTCCATACTGCAGGTGAAGGGTAAGTGATCTCCTAATGACCCAACAAGTACCACTGGAAGAACAATTTGATGCTAGGTCTCTAATTAATCCAGGCCGGAGGCACTTCTGCTCCCACAGGCCGCCTGACACATCCTCAGGGTTAGAAAGGCTCTCAGGGGCCCTCTCACTAAATGTGGTTCTGAACACAATCTCTAACAAATGGTCATCTAGATCCTGCCCAGGACCCCCAAGAACCAGCAGTGCACATCTTCCTGGGACAGCGTCTCCTCTCCAATGCCTCTCTCCTGGGAATTTCCCACCTCGGCCCCCCGAGTGCCGTCCAAAGCACTCACCGTGGGCTTGGTGTGTACGTTACCCTGCACTATCATCATCTTTGTACATCCCTTCAGTACCCAGTAAAGAACTTTGGACAAAGCACACGATTTAAAAAAATGTTCCTGGCTCTGATTGTACTTTAAAAGAACAACAACAGCAAAAAGGGGTTTCTGTATTTTGTGTGTTATAGAAAAGGAGGAGGATCAAAGAAAAGACAGAACTGTCGGAGTGGACGAGACAAGGACAACAGATGGGGGAGAAAAGGCAGAAGAGCTTCATGTGATTTTGCTTGTTTTCTCGACTAAAGAGAATGACTGGACTGAAAGCAACCAAACAAAAATGGCCAATAAGGAACTGACAGTGAGGAAGGGCCTGGGGGCCCTTCAGGAGTTGAAGTCATCAGCCTAAAGGAGCCATATTCTCAGGTACTGAAAAAAAGCCCCCCAAAACCAGCAGCTATGATAGCTAAGCAACTGTCAGTATCACGGAAAGTCAATGGAGAATGGGAGTGGCACCATGGGGCTGTGGATAGCCAAGTGGTGACTCAATTTTTTTTAAAGTAAGGAAGAGAATGAAGGCTACAAATAGTCCTCTTAACTGATTCCTAGCAAAATGCTAAAAGGCATCATTAAAGAATTGGCTTGTAAACATCTGGAAAAGAAAGGAATTGTCACAAAGAACCACCATGGCCTCATCAAGAGTAGGTCATTAAAAAAAAAAAGAGTAGGTCATGCCAGCTTCGTTTTATTTCCTTTTTCAGCAGAGGTACAAAATTGGTAGTTCAAGGGAATGCGATAAATAAATACTAAATGAGTTTTAGCAAAGTATTCAATAGAAAAAAAATCTCTCCTGGCCTTTCTGTGGACAACTTGAAGATGTGACTGACACACCTCTACCACTGGAGTGTTTCAGATTAATTGGACAGAGGGATCTTGAGAGGTCATCAACAGTCGATGTCACCGTGGAAGGAGTTAGTTCTCCAACGGAGTACACCAGAGATCTGTCCTTCCTTCACTCAGTGTGGTTTAAGTTCCATAAATGCCATGCCTAGCACATTTGCAGATGACACAAGGCCGGGAAGGACAACCAACACACTGCATGATGGTCACTATTTAAATCTTGACAAACTAGACCACTGGAGCCAAATGGAATGGAAAGTTTTATCTACAAGTTCAAAAAATCAACTTCACAAGATGGAGAAAGCATGTTTGAAAAAGACCTGCTATTTTAGCAAACTCTAAGGTCAAAATAAGTCAACCCCATGATACAGGAGTCAAGAAAGTTAAAGCATTAAGACAGGCAAAGAGTCTAAACTATAGAGGCAATATTCTCATTGTGGTCAGCCACGGGCAGAACACATATGGTGACTGTGCTCTGGTTCTAGGCAGCACATTTTAGGAAGAAGGTACTTAAGTGAGAGAGTCCAGAGGAGGCCAAATGAGACAAGAAAGAACCGGGCCTTCACACCCCAGGGAACGGGAGATACTGAAGTTTGGTAAAGAAGAGACTTAGACACATAATTATCATTGTCTTCAACTATTTGAAGGGCTAGTGGGTAGAAACAAGATTATACATGTATGTCTTCAGCAGAGGGAAGAAAGAGGGGTAATGGGTAGAAAATGAAAACTGACACATTAACCCCAAAGAGGAAAGGGGGGCCTTTGGAGGTATTTGGGTTCCTCCTCATGGCAGGTATTTGAACAAAGTCTAAGTGAGATGCTGAAGAGGACATTCTTGTTCAGGCCCAGACAGGGCCAAATGACCCCTCAAGCCCCTTCCACATCTGAAACTGTGCTAGAGGTAAACTGAAACACATGGCCTGAGAAGCATCGAGGTTCACCAAACCAAAGTCAGACAATCATGGAGAGAATCAAGTTCTGGTTCTTGTGGGTCAAGAATCTGTAGCCAATTAATCTCTTTGAGATAATGGCGTCAATTCTTATAGAATTTTCCAGTTACTTTTCAATTAACCAAGATAAAAAAGTGAAAGTTCTTATGTTATAAAAACTGAATACACAAGGGGCAGCTAGATGGCGCAGTGGATAGAGCACCGGCCCTGGAGTCAGGAGTACCTGGGTTCAAATTTGGCCTCAGACACTTAACACTTACTAGCTGTGTGACTCTGGGCAAGTCACTTAACCCCAATTGCCTCACAAAAATACAAATAAAATAAAATAAATTTAAAAAAAACTGAATACACAAATTAAGATGGACAAATAATGCATCCAGCTGAAATAATTTAACACGACATACATATACAATGGTACATTCTATGCGAATATCAATACCAGGAGCATAAACTTAAATTCCAGGTTCTCAAAGAAATTTCACACTGCAGTTCGACTTCACAAACACCCAGAAATGGCCTTGCCAGCTTCCCCAAGAAGTCCTCCTTCTCCTCCCCTCTCAATGAAAACCACAAAATAGAAAAGCGTCAACTGCCGCAGAAATGGGAACTGCCCATGGCCGGCTGTCTGCCTGGGAAGTGGCTGTTTCTGTTACTGGTTTGGTGCTGCTTTTGTTTAACTCCATCAGGACGCATGCACGAGTGAATGGAAGAGCATAGCGTACGCTGCGCTAAACACAATGCTAAGTGCAGGAGAGACAAAGCAAAGAGACAATGGTCCAGATCTCAGGGGGATCCCGTCCTAACTTGGGGAGGAGAAAGAACCACCATGGTGGGTGAATGGGGGAGGAGAGTGGGAAGAAGCAGCCTGGCAGAAGGGACGGGCCATGGGAAGCACCACAGAGAGCAAATGCCGAGGAGGACGATTGATTGTCTGAACGCGTTTTGGTTCGCTCCACACCTCTCCTAGAGGAGTTTCTGGCTTAAAGCAATGAAGGTGGAACTTTCCAGGGCATTTCAAAATCCACGTTAGCCATCGGGTACCAACAGAAGCCCTTCTAGTGGCTGCTTTTCCCAGAGGTGGGGGGATTCTCTGCGAGCCCATAAAAGCTGCCTGTGATCCAGCCAGTCTCCCTTTTCTGGGACCCTCCAGATGTCTGCACATTCCCACATTTCCAGCCTCATGCTGTGCCGAAGGGAACCTCTTGGCTGATAAGTGGCACCTCCCTGCCGGTGACATCAGAGGCTAGGAACCAACCAGGCAGGGCTGGCACATGAACCCCGGGCATTCTTCTGCACATGTCCACGTCTGAACACAAGTGTCTGCATACCACTACGCCCTACCACCCACCACTGGGACAAGTGAGAAGAACCTGGTATTACAGGAGTGTCAAAGTCAGAGGGCAAGCATGTCAAGGATCACACCTGAAGACCCTGTCCCCCAGGGAGTGAGGTGCAGCGCCATCCTTTCCCCCCAAGCCACCAGGCCCCTGGGAATCTCAAGTTGGGTTACCAGTGGTTGCTTTTGTTGTTGTTGTTATTTTGAAAGTTAAGAGGCTCTCAGGTAAAGGCCTGTCCTCCTTAGCATCCATGGTCTATCTGCTTCATCTAGGAAAGCCTCCTAACTGCTAAGTAATGTTTACAATCTCATTATCTCCAAAAGCAAAGGTTTTATCTACGTTTTATCCATTACTTCCCTCATGTCAACGGTGTTCCATTTTCTGTCAGATAAAAGGGCTCATTTCAGCTTCATAATTCACTTTAATAATCATCCGAACTTAAAACCAGCTCTGGAAAACAGAAGAGAAAAAAAGGCAGCTGCCCCTCATTACATGCTCAACTTTTAACACATTTATTTGATAACTTCCTAAAATGATGGCTTAGTAAAATTGACCTAACTGAATAAAGAAAGGGGTTACTCTTGTTCAGGTTTACACAGTTTAATGATCAACTATATTTTCTGCTGCAGCTCACCTTTCATGAAGCAACTAGGAGTATATATAGAGTTCAGCCATCTAGGTCAGTCTCCAGAGGTAACTAGTTCCAAGCCTCTTATAAATAACACAAATCAGGAAAAAAAATGAGAGCAATTCCCCTCTTTTTTTTAATTGTCCCTCTTGTTATTTCCTCTAGAATTGACACAGAATTTTCCTCACTTGATTCTCTTCCTCCAGAGCCAAAATCAAGATTTGCTATGCTGGATGATGTAAAAATCTTAGCCAATGGCCTCCTTCAGTTAGGACATGGTCTTAAAGACTTTGTTCACAAGACGAAGAGTCAAATCAATGACATATTTCAAAAACTTAACATTTTCGACAAGTCTTTTTATGATCTCTCACTACAAACCAATGAGATCAAAGAAGAAGAAAGAGAACTCCGAAAAACAACGTCCAACCTTCAAGCCAAAAATGAAGAAATGAAAAATGTGTCCCTGGAGCTGCATTCAAAGCTTGAGGATCTCTTAGAAGAAAAGATTCAACTCCAAGAGAAAGTGAGGTCCTTGGAAGAGAAGCTCATCACATTAACTCACAGCCAACCCGAAGGCCAAGAACGTCAAGAAGTGACCTTCCTCAAAGTAAGTACGACAAAGCACTGAACAAGTGTATCTGTTTGGGAACTTTTCTTCTCTCGCGGCTTTCTAAAAAACGTTATCGGAAATAGGCTGGATTTGCAAGGAAGCTTCTGAGGCCGAGAGCTTCAGGAAAAACAAAGCTCCTGGCATATTTCAAATCAGATCAGTGTTTTCCAAACTTTGAGGCATTAGTCATTTATCCCCCAAATTTTATGAAATCGAATAAGTAGAAAACCAAATTATGAAATGAAAATGTTGAACGATCTCTAAGTAGGAAACATGACTAAAAGGCAAGTTGTTGTTTAGAGGAAATCTTAAAAACACCCTCCCCTACTGAAATGCTGCATTTCATCCCATCTAGCTGAGGAATGTTCCATTTGAAAAATCAATTCAGTAAAAGCTACAAAGAATATTGGTCTGAAATCCCACCCGACAGCAGGCATGCAGACTGTTCTGGGGAATGGCTGACAAGGACTGCCGGGTTGAAGGGTCAGGGTGGGCCGCTCGAGCCTCTAACCAGACCCCTTCTCCAGACTTTTGTAGAACAGCAAGACCTCAGCATCAAAGAGCTTTTCCAAACGGTCCAAGAGCAGTACCAGCAGCTGACCAGGCAGCATGGCCAAATCAAGGAGATGGAAAACCAGGTAAGGGCACACCGCCGGGGCCATCCCAGGGCTCTGCACCAGACTGGGGCTCTGCCACTGGAGCCGAAAGCACCGGGCTGGGGCTCTGGCAAGGAAGCTCCTGTTTAGAAAAGCAAGACTCAGGTTGCTCTTCCGTAAAATGGGGTCATGATTCTTGCAGCCCTACACCACAGGGCTGCTGGGGAGGAAACAATCTGGGAGCCACAAAGTGCCACTGTTATTACATCTCCATGAAGGTCTCCTTCACAGCCTTTGCGTGGGGGATGGGGGGTGGGGGGAGAGGAGGGTTATATGTGTGGCTGCTGAAGGAACCCCCTTGTGCTGGGGCTGGGGGACCCACAAAGTCTGGTCGGGATGAGCTGGGGGACAGAGCTTGCTGAGACCCTGGATGAGCGCCTACCCGCCTCAGCAGCCCCCAAGAGCATCTAGAAATGAGGGAGGGATGTCTGGGGGCATCCACCGGGTCGAGGACCCACAACCATCAGTGACAGGCTCCTAGCTAAGTGCTGATGTTCTTTTCATGGCTGATGGGGAGAGGGGACATGGGCTTTTGGTCACATGCCCTGCTTTAGCACTGGGGTGGAAGGAGTTCTGGGTGGGGTGAGGAAGGCAGTTCAAAGGGTGTCTCTGACATTCGGTTGTCGTGTGATCTCGGCAGCTTCCCCTGCCCCCACACAGGGATGTTTTCGAAAAACTTCTGGAAGGAGAAGGGGAGAGTTATGGACTCCATGTGAGGCTACCAGGACCCCACCAGCTGGGAAGCTGTGAGGGGCTGGGCAGGCCACTCACGTTCTCTATGAGCCTCAGTTTCTTCATCTGTCAATAAGATACCTGCACTGCTTGCTTTATAGGCTTGTGAGGAAACAGAAGCAGAACATTTATGGCCTCACCTGAGTGGGACAAGGGGAGTGGGGGGCCCTATTGTTTCTCCATCATGGTGGGCAGCAAATGAAGCAATGCCTGTACGGCCTGGCACAGACTAGAGAGTATTCTCTCAAGAAAAGCTGGGAGGGTCACCCGGAGCTGGGCTTGCATCTAGGACAAGCCCTCTCATGCCAAGCAGAGGGCTTGGTGAGGGCCGGGAATGCTCAAGGCACATGGGACCTCTAGGCACCAAATGGGAAGGCCAGGGGCAATCCGGCCATCCCTTCAGGGGGTAAAAAATTAGAACGCTGTGTGTGTTCCTCATTTAACAAACCCAGCATCTACCCCATTCTCTGCCGCCTGCCCTAGCAGTTTTTAGGAGATTAATCATACGTAGATGCTCCTCTTATCAGCTCAGAAAGACGGGTTTTCAAGAAACCACAGACAATTCCATTTCTTCAAAACAAAGAGCACCAAGGACCGTTCCTTCCCTTCAACCCAACGGAACAAAGCTGGCAGAACAAGATGGTAAGCTAATGGGGTGTTGTGTCAAACTTATTCAGCAGTATCCCCCAGGTGAATTTTTCTAAAATGGGCATGTTCTACTAAGCAAACGGATTAAGAGTTGGGAAAACAAAGTTTGGCTAACAGGAGCCCCTCGCTGTGTAACTTGACAAATCTCCCTTCAGCAGCACCTGATTCACACAGAGCTGAGGGAGAGGTGATGAGAGGCTTATACTAGGCAAGGAACAGAGTAAGTGTAAGAAGCAACCTCAGACATCCCCAAGTCCAAGCCCATCATTTTGCATACGAAAAAGCTGAAGTCCAGAGTTTGATTTCTCAGACCCAGGGTAGGAAAGCAGGTCCTCTGCCCCCAAACCCAAACAATCCGAAAAATTTGCCTCAGACCATTTCCATCACAAGGTGACCTACTGGTAAGCATTTCCTCAAGTCTAACCCAGTCGCTGTACACCAGTAACCAGGGGGAGGAGCCCTGCTGTGGAAGCGTTCTGTGGGCAAGGGTAGAGACTAAACATCTCGCGTTCTCTGTCTAATCCCACCACTTCACTGGGCCCTTCCTGACTCTGCTTCGCCCTAATTCTAGATGTGCTGGGTGACTGCGCTGCCCTTTACGATGGAGGTCTGCGGTCCAGCGGCATATATACCATCAAGCCCAGCCAATCCGAAGTCTTCGACGTCTACTGTGAAGTGAAGTCAGGTAAAAGGACAGGGCAAAGGAGAAGCGGAGGGGGCTGTCTTACTGACTGGGCAGAAGGGGCCCGTCCTCAGGGCCAAGAGCACACACCTGGAGCTGCTGCTCAGCTCCATCCATTCTCCAAGTACCAAAGCCAATGACCTTCCCTACAACACACCCTTGTGACTCCCCGGCACTGCTACATTCACCAATCAGACGTTTCATGATGTCTGCTATGTGCCATACAGTGTGCACAATGCTAAAATCAATCAATTAAAAGGCATTCGTTAAGCTTTTTACAGAAAGCACTTGGATAAGTGCTGGGTATACAAGGAGAAAGACAAGGCAGTCCCCGGTCTCAGAGGCTGAATTCTAAGACAGGGAAAAGGCACATATGGAAGACTTTAGCTGCAAGTCAAATGGAAAGACCCAGTGGCTTTTCAGGGGTAATAGAAAAGAGATGGGCTAAGACAGCTAGGGAGCACAGTGGTTAGTGCCTGGCTTACATCCAGGAGGACCTAAGTTCATCTCAGATGCTTCCTAACTATGTGACCCTGGGCAAGTCACTTAAGCTCCCAACTACAAAAGGGGGATAATAATAGCACCCCCCTCCCAGAGCTGTGAGTTTAGAAAATGTGATTCAAGTCAACAAACACTTAATGTCTACGGTGTCCTGGGCACTGTGATACAAAGCCAAAAATTAATCTAGTTTCTGTCTTCAAGAGCTTTCGCTTTACTGTGAATTTTTTGTTTGATTCTTTGCAGATGACTTTTTTTTCCCCCCAATTAACAACCTGGTTTTTTCCATCTCCCCTACTCTACCCGCACCATAAAAAAAAAAAAAAAAAAACCCAATCCTTATACATAGTAAAGCCCAACAAACTGCCACATGGGTCCTGTCTCAAACTCTTCAGGCCTCATTCTGCTGCCTCCTATCAGGAGGGAGGGGCACAAATCTGCCTCAATGCCTGGAATCACAGATGGTCACTGAACTGACCAGATGCCTCAGAGCTTTCGAAGTCCCTCGCCCATCCGATGCAGGTGCTCCTGCCCAAATGGTTCTGCCGGCTCTGCTCACTTCACCCGGCATCAATCAGTTCACACAAGACTTCCCAGGTTTCTCTGAACCTTCTCCATGAACACATCTGCAGTACAAAGAGTCCCTTACTTGTTCGGCCACTCCCTGGATGTCTAACTCTTTGCTTGCTACAAAAAGGGCCGCTACGATGATTTCTGTGCACGTGGGTCTGTTCCCTCCTTGGGAGTGCTCCAACAGGTCCCAAGTGAGCCCCTGAGTAGCTTTGTGGGCCTCATGCCAAACTGCTCCCCAAGGAGCCAGGGCAGCACACAGACTGGGCATTGCTAGGCACTGGATTTCCTGCAGAACCTTCAACATGTAACATTTTCTGTTTTTCGTTGGCTTTGTTCACTGGAGGGTAGGAGGCAGAGCCCAAGAACTGCTTTAATTTGCATTTTTCTAATTATTCATAAATTGAAGCATTTTTACATAGCCACTAATAGCTTAGATTTCTTCATTAGAAAACTCTCTGTTCACATCATTGACCATTTCCCAACTGGGGATCCTCTTACACCTCCAGAATGAGAGGCTCATCATCGGGCAGGAACCCGCTCGCATCTCGGTCCTTGTACCCTAGCCTCAAACACAATGGTGGCCACAGAGTGAGCATGTAATAAGTGTTTAATGACGTGACCTGAAAGGCTGCCATATGCCAAGCACATTCTAATTAAAATGTAGCAGGTCAAAAGGAGCAGAGTGTGATGGGATTAAAGAGTTTTCCAGGTGCCCCAGATTTCTGTAATTCACAATAAGGAAGGGAACACGCTTTTATACAATGGCCCGCTGTGTGCCGGGCACCTGACCATTATTGCCTTCTTAGAACCTCACAACAACCCCATTTGCCAGCTGAGGAAACTGAGGTAATCAGAGGCAGGGATCACACAGCTGCTAAGTGTCTGAGGCCAGATCTGAACTCGGGTCTTCCTGACTCCAGGCTTAGCGCTCTTTCTGCTGGACCAGAGAAAATAGCACACAGCGCTTATAAACTATCACACACTGCAATTGGTTATAAAAATAAATACTTTTGCACATCTGTTGTCTATTTGTTAGCATAAAAAGAAATCACTGTAAATACCTGAAAATGTTCCTTCCTCCTTCTCAGGTAGTTCATGGACAGTAATTCAGCACCGTATGAACGGATCACAAAACTTCAATGAAACCTGGGAGAACTATCAACATGGCTTTGGGAGTCTTGATGGTAAGGTCACCTGGCTTCCTTATTAACACCCAGAGGTGGCAAGGGAGAGAAGAGTTCTCTGGGCAGCTGGATGAGCGCATGTTCAGACCCTTTGATAGCAACAGGCCTGGACCTGGGAATTCACTGCTGTCGAGTGAATTCTCAGGTCCAGAAATCCCTTCATTGCAGCTTATGGCCATAGAGGCTTAAGGAGAGCAACAACTCTCAAACTTTGGGGGTCTCAGGTTCCCTTTACATCCCTTTCAAGAGCATTGGTTTATGTGGGTTACATGTTAATATCCACTATACTGGAAATTAATGTTGATAAATTTTTTAATATACTAATTCATTTAAAAATAAAGACAAGTGACTTACATAACATCAACAGTATATTTTCTGAGCGATAACTATTTTTGAAAAAGACAAACATTTAATAAGAAGAATGGCACTGTTTTTTACATATTTTTGCAAATTTTTTCAGTGTCTAGCAGAAAACAGCTGTATTCTCACATATTCAATCTATTCCAAAATGACGTTTCAGTTGACATCTACAAAGAAAATCCAGTCCCACACTGATTAGAAAAATGATTAGAAAAAGGGAGAGTATTTCACTAGGTGAATAACACTGTAGTATCCCTCTGAAAACAGTTCTAACCTCGATGTCTCTAAAAGGGCCTCAGGGAACCTCAAAGGTCCTCTGGGAGAAACACGGCCCACAGACCCGAGAGGCTGACTTGGGCAGGATAAAGCACACTGCATGTGTCAAAACGTGGGACTGACCCAGGCCTACGGACCACAAATACGTCCATGGACCTGTTAACACAGAACACAAAGTCCAGTAATGGATTGAAGGATTCAAAATGAGGGATGGAGAGTGTTGGCTGACAGCAAATAAGTTTATCAGAAGCATCTTCTGGAGACAAACTTTCTCTGAACAAAAATATTAAACCTATTACTGGTGACTGAGGACGTTACGGACTCTAGCTTTCACCTCTTGAATGAAATTATTAAAAAATTCATCGCAACTCAAGCTTCCTCTTAAAAATGCCATATTTGGGGCAGCTCGGTGGCACAGTGGATGGAGCACCAGCCCTGGATCCAGGAGGACCTGAGTTCAAATTTGGCCTTAGACACTTGACACTTACTAGCTGTGTGAGCCTGGGCAAGTCACTTAACCCCAATTGCCTCACTTCCCCCCCAAAAAAGTCATATTTGGTATGTTGTCAAATATCCTACCCTAAAATGAACCTTTCCTAAAAATACTCTATTTATCATTTAAACTGATTATCAATGTGATTCCCACCGATGATCTCATCAAGTACATGCCTAAGAGTCTGCATGACAGGCTGAAAGAACATGGGTCCTGTAGTCAGAGGACCCCCTGCCTTGGAGGCTCGGTGTGTGTGACCTCTGGAAAATCAATGTCCCCGTTTGTAAAAGAAAGGGGTTGGACTGGTTGGTCTGAGGTCTATAAGGTCATTAGATCTATGATCTTACGCACATTCAGGACACCAGGGACTTTCTGTATCCATTGCTCAGTAGGTGTAACTCTAGGAATGGAGCATGGCCAATAAAGCCTATTGCACCCCCTGGCTGTCATCTTTTTTTTTTTTTTGGTGGGGCAATGAGGGTCAAGTGACTTGCCCAGGGTCGCACAGCTAGTGTCAAGTGTCTGAGGCCGGATTTAAACTCAGGTCCTCCTGACTCCAGGGCTGGTGCTTTATCCACTGCACTTCCGAGCTGCCCCCTGGCTGTCATCTTAAAGGCAAACACTCAGCATTTGCAGGCTTCCTAGCCTTAAAACACAGCCTTCTCTGGGGCAGCTAGGTGGTGCAGTGGATAGAGCACCGGCCCTGGAGTCAGGAGGACCTGAGTTCAAATCCAGCCTCAGACACTTAATACTTACTAGCTGTGTGACCCTGGGCAAGTCACTTAACTCCAATTGCCTCACTAAAAAAACAAACAAACAAACAAAAAAACAACAACACAGCCTTCTCCCCTGAGGTTCATGCATAAAAAAGCCAGCCAACAATTACAGAGAGTCATTGCCTTCTCCCCTGTCAAATGCTTTGTTTACCCTCAAAATTATATGAACTGAACCTCTAGCCAGAGACACAACAATGTCCACAGAAAGTGTTTTTTCATGTACAAATGTCTAGATTTGTCCACGCACATGACGTCTGAGGGGCCTACTGGAGGAGGACTAGGAAGGTGTGTGAACTTTTTTTTTTCTGATAAAAGTATTTTATTTTTTTCCAGTTACATGTAAAGAGAAAACTAGTCTAGCCTGTATTTGTTTTTTTAGGGCAATGAGGGTTAAGTGACTTGCCCAGGGTCACAGAGCTATTAAGTGTCTGAGGCCAGATTTGAACTCATATCCTCCTCAATCCAGGGCCATCGCTTTATCCACTGTGCCACCTAGATGCCCCTGTGAACTTTTAATTAAAAAAAAAAAGTATAACAATTTATTCACATATCAAATTTCAACTAGACAAAACATATATGATATTTTGGAACACATCAGGCACAAAGAAAAGACCAACAATGGCTTCAAATGAAACCAATTTATATGACTGCTAAGTTAAAAAAAAACACCTTTTGATGGTATCTGAAATATTTAATATCTCTTAATATATAACCCAAGGTCACACATAACTGTATTCACCAATGATTTGGGTCATTTGGAAATGAAATGCTCTAATACAGAGCTGACCTAAATAGTGTTCTACAAAATGAAACACCTAGCAAGATGCACATATGTCATATGTAGTGCCTTTTAAAAATTAAGCTTTTAACTCTCCCGGCATCTTTTAATTTTTTTTTAAATGTAAGATATCGCATTACGATTCCAATCTTTTACTATTCATGAGCGTAGATAAGAAGAAAGACTCCAAGAGACCATCTAAGGCAATCAGAGGTTCAGAATATTAAGCATATTGATTTACTTAAATTAACAAATCAAACTCTTTTTTTTTTTTTTTTTTTTGGGCAGGGTACTGAGGGTTAAGTGACTTGCCCAGGGTCACACAGCTAGTAAGTGTCAAGTGTCTGAGGCTGTATTTGAACTCAGGTCCTCCTGACTCCAGGGCCGGTGCTTTATCCACTGCGCCACCTAGCCGCCCCCCAAATCAAACTCTTTTAAAGAACTGTGCCCTACCTGCAATTCATATTTACAGACTCACGAAAACTTTTCTTTGCAGGAGAATTTTGGTTGGGTCTAGAGAAGATCTACTCCATAGTTAAGCAATCCGATTACATTTTACGAATCGAGCTGGAGGACTGGAAAGACAACAAGCGCTACATTGAGTATTCCTTTAGCCTGGGAAGTAGAGAGGCAGACTACACACTGCACCTGTCGGAGATTCTAGGCAACATTCCCAACGCAATTCCTGAACACAAAGACCTCGTGTTTTCCACCTGGGATCACAACGCAAAGAAATACTGGAACTGCCCAGAAAGTTATTCAGGTATGTTCAGCCTAACATTAATACGTGATGTGCAGATATGAGAAATACTGCTGGCAAACTTTTATTTGCAAAGTAACTGAATAAAAATGCCACGTAAGTATTGCTTACATGCAAAAATTTTTTAAAATTAGATTCAATTTTACCTTCTAACAGCAAAATCTGACAACTATCATGAAAAAAAGAAGTTCATTTGGTCCAGCTGAACTTGGGGTTTTGCCTTTTTTTTCTCTTAAAGCCCCAGGAATTCTACCTTTAGCATATTTGGTGAAATAAGCAAAGCTTACCAATGTATTAAAAATGTGTTTGATGTTATCTTATTTAGGAAAAATAAAAGTACACCTTGGAGGGAGACATAATAATAGCATCTAAAAGAGATAAATGAAGGCAGCATTTTCTGGGATGGGGTTCCGAAGTGGGTCAGGGGTCCAATTCCTGTTATGGGCATGAGTATCTTTGCATCTGCTTCAGAAGGTCACCTTACCTTTTCTGCCCCATTTAAGCACCCTGAAGACATCCCCTGGACTTGGACTGCAGTTGACAGTGTGGCTAAAAGCCAAGGCCTAAATGTGAATGTAGAACTTGAATTATGGCAAAAGCTTTATGAAGAACTAGCAGCATGAAGCCCATTCCCTCAAGCCACTCCAGGCTGTTCCCAAGGTCCTAAACATAGCCCAGTGTGACTGGGCTGTTCTGAGCTCTGGGAAGGCCAAGACCAGGAGCCAGCCTGGAAGCGGCAGAGGGGCCACTGAGTGCCCCAGAACAATGAGGAGGGCCAGGAGAGGAGGCAGGGCAGGAGGGGAAACACGATCTCGTGACTCTCAGTCTGTCTTCCCCAGGTGGCTGGTGGTGGCACAACGTGTGCGGAGAAACCAACCTGAACGGCAAATACAACAAGGCACGGGCCAAGGGCAAACCGGAGCGGAGAAGAGGCCTGTACTGGAAGTCTCACAAAGGAAGACTCTATTCCCTCAAGACAACCAAAATGTTAATCCACCCAACAGACTTAGAAAGTTTTGAATGAACACAGGCAAGTTTCCAAAAAGCAATAAACTGAACATTAAACTCAACCCAAGTTACTGTGGTTTAATGATCGGTGAGAAAGACCTGAAGAAGGCATCGAGGGCTAAGGGATGTCCGAGGGTGTTTGCTAGTCAAATTCGCATCACTTTTTCTTCTTTAATGAGAATCTGTTTGGAGGTTAAAGTGATCAGAAATCTATTTCTAGGTCAAAGCTGTCATCACCCCACCTTGTGAACTTTGCCTTTCTCCATCAGATGCTACCTGACACCAAATGTGCAAATATTTTATGATGTCGTAATTTATTCAAGGTGGACTTTTTAAAACAACCTAGAACACTACAGCAAGGGCACTTGTATTTTCCATTTAAGGATCACCCCCAATTAACTGAAAACTTACAGAAAGTACTTTGTTTTTATATTCATAATGCAATCTGATTTCGCACTTTCACTGAGTTCTTAAAAAGTATAAACAAGAACAAATGTGAAGGTCAGATGCTTCTACATTTATGAAGTATTGTCACATTATTAATTTAAGACTTGAACTCAATCTGTTCAGCAGCACATATGAAAATCCATAATGTGAAACTTAACATTTATATTATACCTTGCGGGAGAAAAATTTGTGCCACATGTTTTTATACTTTATTTATGAAACCAAAAGAAGCAGGATAAAATACTGTATTTAAATAGGCTCATGGTCGTTAAGCAAATGCAGTTGATCATCATTATTAAGTCATATTGACTTTTATATTTAATATCACTGTATCTTATTAATCGGTCTTTTGTGCTTTATAGGAGTGGATTAATTTTATAGCATTTTAGCACTGGCACCTGTAAAAATACTTTTAAAAGTATCTTGTCAGAATATAACAAAAGAATAAATACAAGTAGGACACCAAAGTCAGGGGTAACAGAGACCTCAGTGCCCTAGAATAGGTAAAATAAATGATGGCGTTGGAAATTTTCAAGTAAAACCGAACAATTAAAATTCCAAGAAGTAAATGAGTAAATGACATTGAACTGAAGCAGTCAGTCTGATGGGCCTGTATGTATATTTTGCAATTCAATAAATAAAATGTCTATGTCCAAAATGATGCTAACATGTCTAAAGAATCTCTTATAAACACTGAATGTTGTTCCCTTCACTAAAAGGGCAGGGCCTCATAATTAATCACCCTCCATTCACAATGCCTTCTTTACTTCTCATTTAGTCCAATGATAAACAAGTCTAGGAACATGAATCCTATAAAACCACGACCAGTGGCTCAAACACCGAGGCCAGAGAGGTCACTAAACTATAAGGAAGGATAGAAATGGGGCCAATGGCCAGTGAAGGCTCTGAGCCAACAGTTTGTAGAGGCAATGGGGCTCCCATTTCATCGCCATTTAACCAGGAGACCAGGGTTGCTTTAACAGATCCCACAAAAATAAAATCACTTTGCAACAAATGATTTTTAAAAAGTCTTCCTTTGTAACTAAGTGATGATATTTAGAATGCCTTTTCAAATTCAAAATAACATACAGTTTTGTCTTTACTAATTTTTTATAGATAATACAAATATCTACCGAGAATACCAACAGTCTAAGTATGGGACCAGGAGTCAGGAAGACCTTTATTTATTTAGCTTCAGACCCTAATGCCAGCGTCGTATCCCCATCTACCTCCCAGACACCTCGAGCTGGATACCCAGTACACATCTTACACTCAATTTTTAATAGAGCAGGTCTGACCATGTCAACCCACCCCCAGCCCCCTGCCCCATAGACTCCACTGGCAGCCCATTGCCTCCAAGAACAACTATAAAATGATGTGTTTAACACTCAAAACCCTTCACATCCTGTCTCCTCCCTACACCTCAGTCCCTAACACATCCTCTTCATTGGTCTCCTGGCTATTCCACAAACAAGACACTCCATATCTCTTGGCTCTGGACATTTTCTCTGGCTGTCCCAGAGGCCTGCTCCACTCTGACCACTGACCTCTGTGGTTTCCTTTAAGCGCTAACTACTGGTCACCTCCTGAGGGAAGCCTTTCCCAGCCCCTCCTACTGTCTGCTTGTTGTCTCCCCAGTCAGACTGTAAGTTCTTTGAGGGCAGGAGGTGCTACGTTTGACCTCTTTTTGTATCCCAGCCATTAGCACAGTGCCTGCCGTACACAGCAGGTGCTTAATAAACGATTACTGATTCACTGACTTCTCTCAGTCTTGGTTTCCTCACCTATAAAAGGAGAATAATCACGGCCCTTACTTCCTAGGGTTGTGATGGTAAAGCGAGATCCCATTTCTAAAGCACTCTGCAATCCTTAAAATGGTGTATACATTTAGCTATGGTTATACTGCAACATTATCCATACTTGAATTTGCTCCTGAGTCACTCTTTTCCCAACCTCTACCTTGTAACACTGTCAAAGTGGAGTATTTCTCTTCATCCCATTAACTCTATGAAGTTCAGCTTGGATAGATAGTTCAGTGGCCCTGTGGGATGCACTGACAGATGCTTCCAAGTCAGGATGGATTCTGCCCCTAACAATCAGCAAGCACTTATTAAGCACCTGGTGGGTGCTGCCCTACCACTCTATGGCCCTCAATGGAAACCAAAATGCCAACTCCAGTGACCTTGGTTTAGTCTTCATCCTTTGACCTCTCTGTCGGTTTCAACAAGATCTCCTCACAATATCCCGCTTTGTTTCTGGAGACATAATACACTTTCATCTCACCTGCTTTCCTACCTGGCTCCTTTGCTAATTCCACTCGCTCCCTTAGGCTCCTGGAGAATCAGGCTTCAGCCCTTAGCAAACATCCTACTTTTAAAAAATGTGTGTTTTATATGTTTATTCATGCCTTTTGCTTTTGCATTGTAGTAACTGTGGGCTATACTTTCCGTGTCTTCCTATACTCCCACGTCCTACTCTCCCTTGTAGCTAAGAAAAATAGTTCAGCAAAACTCAGTGACACGGTCACCATGTGGAGTGACTCTTGGTTTTTGTGGCAATTCCCGTTGTGTGTACATCTTGGGTACTGCATGGTTAGCAGCAGTATTTAAGGCAGAGATGTTTCTCCTTATTCAAGAGTTTCTCTTCTTATTCTCTGTGTACTGATTTTGTCCGTGTGCAAAAGCTTTCCGACTTTACGAAAAGAAAATTGTCCAAAATGATAATTTTAATTCTTTAATTAGGAATTTTCTGACTAGTGTGGAAATTTATTTTGATTTGGGGACCCTACCTTTAGGCTGAGATTAGAAAGCCTTAGGCCCTCAGGGTCTCTTCTGTGTGGGAGGTGCTGGTGCCCCTCTTCCTCAGCTTCAGCTGAGCCAAAAAGCCCTATGGGCTGTACAAGACGCCAGGTCAGACAGCTGGGGGAAGAAAAAAAAGCCCCCAGCTCCCTCTGACCTGAGTGGAGCTATCCGAAAGATCCCAGATATCCTGTGCTGAGGCACGTGAGGCTGGAGAGCACCCCCCCCCCACCAGCCTCAGCCCTGGCTGGAGGATTAGCTTGGTCTGTGGGGGCACAGGAAGCCCTGAGATTTGAGTGGAGACAAGAAAAGGTATATATAGACCTGGGAGTTAGACAGCAAGAGGGTCAGACAAGGAGGGACGAGAGAGGCTGAGAAGAGGTGGGGGGGGGGGGAGACATGGAAGAGATGAACAGTAACACAGGACTAGGAGCAAGGAGGAAAGCCCAGCAAACAAGATTAAGAGAGGCAGACAAGATTAGAGGGGCAGCAAAGGTGGCAGAGGGCAGACTGACGGAGCAGACAGACAGAAGGTTGGTGAGAGAGAAACACAGGGGTTCAGCAGTGGCAGTAAGGAGAGGAAAGTTAGAAGCAGGGGGATTTACAAAGTGAAAGGGGCTCAGAGTTAGAATAAAGTACCTGAGTGCCCTAAGGCAAGCGGTGGCTAAGGCCCTTATTGTATTAAAAAAGTTCAAAGCTCAGCAGGTGGGAAAGAGACACAGTGGAAAGAGACCAAAGGAAAGCAGTCAGGTTGTACATTTTATTTCCTTGTATTCTTAATTTTCAATAGTATCTCATAAATGAATTCTGTTTTGATTATTTAGTTAAGAGGCTTCTTAATATTTTGCTTATCAATTTGGGAGTGGAGCAGTGTGGTGGAACTTTATAAACGGCCCACATTAAATCAATAGCAGTCAGATAGCATAGTTAGTCAAAAGTCCCAGATTAAGTACCCCAATCAGATTAGCCCCCAAATTAGCCCAGTCAATTTAAAATATTTTCACATTTGAATGGCGACCGCGGCAGGACTTACGGCCCAATTATAATTTTCCAAAACTTACCATTTTTCATATAATCATAATTTTTCATAAATCCAGTTATGTAATTTTCCAGATTAGATATACTTATTAACAATTAATTTTTTTTTACACTAGACATAGTTGTATCAAGTATCTGAGGCTGTATTTGAACTCAGATCCTCTTGAATCCTGGGCTGGTGCTTTATCCACTGCGCCACCTAGCTGCCCCCTTCTGTTCTCATTAAAGAAAAAAAAATGCTAAAACACTGACCTTTATTTACACTGGCATTTAGAACTTATTATGGTAGATTCTATGGAACAAGCTGCTAGTCTAGACCCAGCCCTGAATAAACCATGTTCCCACTCTCCCAGCAGTTCTTCTCAAATAAGGACTCCTTCTACAAGTCACTTCTATTCTTGGATTTACTCACCAATGGGCAACTGTGCTGGACTCCTCCCAGCTGCAGCCTATCTCATCTCTTCCCCAATTTAGTTGTTTTTTTTTTAAGCAAGACCAAAGAATCTTAATGATTCCTCCTTTACAATAGAGTGAAATAAGACTTCTATTTGCCATCCCGATAGGTGTGTGGTTTCAACAACAAAAGCATCAGCTCTGTGCTTCAGATGGCTATGGGCTCGATAGTAGATCATGACTTCAGCCCTTCTCTCCTTGATCATTCCTAACTGCTGTCTACCACTATGCCCTATCCTGAAGTTCATGGATAGCACGCCATTCTACCACCCCCTGGGTCAGACTGGTTTCATTTGAACCAATGCCCATCTGCTCCTAGATCCTACCTCAACAAGTCACAGTAAAATCCATGATGTCCAGCTTGCTTGCTTTGCCAATAAAAGCACTTATCTCACACATTGCTGTGTGGAGAAAAATGAGTTAGCACATAGGAAGCTGCAAACCTTCAAACTTTATAGAAATACAAGCTATTATTTTTATAGCTTTATCTACATTCTCTCACCTCCTCTAACACAGACATGAAAAACAGAGGCACTGGCTCCAAACGTCATCCTGGTGATTGTTCCCTATAACTTGCTGGAAATGTTCTCAAGGGTCACTATTCTGTGCTATAGCTACTGTCCTCCAGAGGATCCACTTTTATCTGGCTGTTTTTCTCTATTTAATCTTAAAATGGCTCCATGCTGAGGAGAACTCTTTCCTTCTCTCTGTGGTTCATCAAATCTGTTCTTCTTGTACATCTCAGTACTGAGATGCTCAACAATCAGATTGGAGTACATCACAGTAAAGTAGAATAACCAGGAGGCACTGCTCTTTTAGGAGATGAATGTGGGGGTGAAATCTGGATGCCACTTACTGCTCCCCTCAAATACTCTGCCACTCTGCAGAGGCCTTGGTGGTTAGAAGCGGTTGGTGGAGCCTTGCTCCCCTTCCCCTATGGTAAAAACCAGAACACAAATACCAATGTACCAACAGAGAAGTCGGACTGTCCCTGCTCTAGGGAGCAACACCATTTAAGGCTTCAGCTACAAGTAAGATGGACAGGGCCCTGGTCCTTTGGGTGCAGAAGCAGAGCTGGGGGTGACATGTCATTTCAACCGACAAAATTCTATTGTTTGGCACTGCCTGACAGTGCGGAGGACTTTGACTGGAAGGACTGTCTTAGCTGGGCCTTTAGCAGTACGGCCACACCCATCAAAGCAATTGCCACAAGGCTTGTGTTTCTAGGATGATGGATGGGATGTTGGGCTCTTGAGTATACCTGCCCATCAATGGCCAATAGTGAGATATTTATATCGGTAGTGGCAAAGAATATGGGGCCTTTCTTCGCAGGAATTGGGCCCCTCAACAGCAGCTACATGGCCTGGGGCGGAAGGAGGACTGAGGACATGGGGAGTCCCTGCTATTCTCAAGGTTCCTGGATTTGAGGTATCTGAGAGAAGGTGAAGGTCCAGGTGGTCTGCCACGTACTACATCTTGTCACTCCCACAGGGTGCCTGCCTTGCTTGCATTTTCCTTCCCAGTCCTTGACCAACCATTTTCAAATTGTCCTTTCCTCTCCCTTTCCTACTGTCCAACTGTAGTGCTAAGAACAACTCAAAACTGTCATTCCTGGAGAGAACAGGTCACTCAAATGCCTTGATTCCAAGGCTCCTGCCTGACACCCCAGCCCCAAACTCTTCTCCCTCTCCCCCATTCCCCTACATTTGTTGTGGTTCCCTTCTAGATTGTAAGTTCCTTGAGGGCACACTTGTATTTGTAGTTCCAGCACACTTGCTTACTTGTATTTGTAGTTCCAGCACCAAAAGCAGTGCTTGGCACAGAGTAAGCTCTTAATAAATGTTTTTCCAGTTATTCACTCATTTGTGTTCAACCAGGCTATGCAATGTCGGTCACGGGCCCCTAGGTTCTGATACTCCAAATGCCACCTCCGGTCACATAATTTCCAGTTACATGGTACTTTCACGTATCTATTCCCAGTGAAACTTGAGGTAGATTTTAATAAAAATATCTGGCTAATATCTTCCTCATTATCATGTATTTATGTAAAAATAGGGCTTATTTTCTAAAAAAAATGCAGCACTAAGCGGGGAAAAGCTCCTAAGCAGACTGAGCCTACCCCTACCTACTGGAGCACTTCCATTTTCCAAACTTTGTCTACTTCCTCGAGGACACCCTTCATCTAGAAACTAATTAATCTCTGGAACAAAATCATGTCTCCTCTTTGCTTCAATAGCTCTCTCTGGTAACATATTACTCACAGAGCAGCACGATCATCTCCATAAAATATGAAACTTAATAACCTTCCCATCACATACCACAATTTATCAATGGTAAGGTTTGTTAACAGGTTATGAGCATTTTACAGGAGAATTTTTTAAAGGGCTGCACAAAATACAGGAAGCAATATGGTCGGGCACAATTTTAACCTGAAACCAATTTACCCTGATGAAAACTATTAAAGTCTACAACACAGGCTTCTGTTCAATAAATGTTTAAAAGGAATACGCCTAATTTTATTGATGAGCACAGACGGAGCTGCTATTCTCTGGGAATAAACTGCTCACTCATGGGAGGAGAACGAAACCTTGGCGACATTTTTAATGAACCTAAGGAAAAAAATTTTGGCTCCTCTATTACACCCACTGTCTAATGCTTGGAATGAATGTCAGATTCTGTAATTAGGAGGAACGATTTAGAGGCAGTCATCACCGTATATAGTGGGATGGTCTACATGACCTTTCAAGGCCTAGTTCATGCTAAACTTCCATAAATGTATCCTAAAGCAGAATAGATTATTCACAGAATTAAGTAGACCTATAATAACACAGTATAGGATGACACATAATGGCACCTCAAGTTATTGATCTAATAAGTAAACTTCTTCATGATATGTATTCACATCAAGCATATCAAATAAATTAAAATCAAAATCAAAACCATTCCAACCATTTTGCTCTGTGGACTGTCCCAACCCTTCAATGAAGGCAGGGCCCAGAGCCCCTGTGGACCATTCACACAGAGGTTCCTGAGCCATCCCATTTGATCAGCCACATTTAGATCCATATGCCTCATACCCCATGGGAATGGAAACGTTATTAATAATTGGCCTCATTTACCTTTCTGGATGTCACTTCACTGCACGTCACCACTGCTGTTGGACGTTTTTAGCATCTAACCACCACAGTGACGTGGTATGAAGTGACAACCGGAAAGGTAAATGAGGCCAATTATCAATAATGTTCCCACTCCAATATCAAAGTCAAAAAGAAACCTTACCAAGTATATTTCCTGGCAACGGAACAGAGCTTACTTTTATTCTTCCTCTATATGCTTATGAATTCAGAATGTTGTTTCTATTCCAATACACATTACTTAAATGTTTTAACATCCAATCTTAGCAAAATTATAACAATTAGTTGTTTTTTTAATCAGTAACAAGAAAACAGAACTTCAGGAAAGTAGACTAAATAATCCATGTTTTATATGCTGTCAGAATGAATTAAAATAAAATGATAAGACATATTACTTATTTAAAAGCCAACTTATTTCCCTTTGGAGTCTTCTGTCTTCATTGGTAACTGGGGCTTTGAAACTCTCCATTTGAAAATTATAGTAATTATTCTGCTTTAATTGTTGATACTATTCTTAACATTTAAGGAAAATGTCCGTGTTTCTCAAGAGCATTTTTTAAAAAGTCTCAGCTTTCCCAACAATAAAACAAAAGCTGAATAGAATCTTTGGAGAGTTTTCATTAAAAAGCAAACTGAGAGTGTGAACAATAAATAAGATTCAAGAAGTCATGGGAACCCCAAACCAACAGCACCTTGAAAGACTCCACACAAAAAGCAGGAGTGCCTGTGGACTGGGGTTGGGGAGCTTGTCAGCTGAGCTTGCCTCTGATGACACCACATCCAAGGTCAATGTCAGCTGAATAGCAAATGAAGGCAGTATGGCTATCTTCTACTTAAAAGCTCACTACCAGTGATGGAGACAGTCCTCTTTAACACTGTTCATTTGGCTCAGATGTGGGATTTCAGCAGTGGAAACCACACTTCCCGTGCTGGTGCCTACCAGCAAAACATTCTGCAATGTTACTGTTTTACAGAGTTGCCCCAGGTGCTGAGAAATGGAGAGACCTGCCCACTATCCCGATGGGCCTGAGGTAGGTCTTAGACTCAGAGGTTGTCCCCTTATCCATTATACCAACTGCCCCAACATCTATAATTACTCACAACAGTAATAATACATGCTCATCCACGGAACACCGAAGTTAACAAAAACCATACTCAGGAATATACAACATCTCGAGGAACAAATTGAAAACTTAATCCAAAACAGAAATAATATCAATGTTGCAAAATAGTGCCAGAGGTTAATGACTGGGTCTGTGCCCCATATGAGCAGGGTTTCAGTTCTAACCCTCAGATTAAACATCCGTTGAGTTCGAGTAAGTGATTCTCTGGGACACAGTTAATTTCATCTATAAAATGAGGAAATTGGACTAGAGGGTGTCTATGTCCTTTCTAGCCCCCAAAATCTACAACATGCCAAGAGGCGATGGGAGAATTCACCAGGGGTCTCAGAGAAGAGACAAAAGACAATGAAATGGTTAAAAAAAAAAGCTCATGGAGAAAGGTTAAGATGCTACAGTCATTTCACCTGGGAAAGGAAAATTTGCAGAATGATTGAATAGTCTTCCAATATATGAAGAGTTATTATACAAAGGACAGTAAAAAGCCATTTTACTCATCTGGTAGAGATTGAACACAAGGAAATGAATTTAAACATGAAACAATATCTTTAGGTTAGATATTTGAAAGCATTTCCCGGGATAGGACATTTTTAAAGACTGAAATGGATTAAAAAATAGATCCTGGAATTATCTTGGCAAAAGCTGTTTAAAAATTTCGTAAATTCCTGACCTCTCAATGTCTGCTTTGAGTACTAAGATTTTATGAAGGTGATTTATTTTATGACTTCTAACTGCTCTATTAAAGGGTTCTGGGAGGATGGGGGTAGGTGGGGGGCAGAAGGCTGGATGAGGGAACAGCTGAGTTTTTTTGCACTGTGAATCCACACGTCTTTGGCTCCTCCTTCACTCTAGGTCCTTCCGGCAGCTCATTTTTAATGTCCCTCCTTGCACGTCAGATGAAAAGCTCTTACCTGTAAGTGGTGTTGGGGACATACACATCCCTGGCAGGAAATTCCAGGATTTCCCTAGTAGGTCTCACTCTACTGTCAGGGTAGAGTTTGACTTGCAGCAATTCAGGGGTTAGGCAGTAATGGGGATTCTCTGGTGCAGGAGAAATGTCGATCTTCAGCTGAGCTGCACATGAAAAAATGATTACTACAACAACGAAAAGAAAACAAATGGTAAAATCTGACTTGAAATTCGCTTTTGATAAAGGGGTGACCTGAATGTGTACAGTGTTCCTTATCTGGAAACCTGGAGGGCCTCTAAAAGAACAAAATGAATAACGGCCTAATTCTTTTCATTTCCTATTCCTGACTCACGACCCAAATGAATCCGAAATCGAACATGTCATCGGGAAATGCCACTATTTAACAACCATTTGTTAAGTCACTAGTATTTTTAAAGAATTCACTAAAAGCTGGAAGAGATAAGAAGATAATTAAGGATAGCAACAGCCCTCAGAGTTTATAAACTACTCATTCAATCCTAAGAGCTCCCAATGTTTCAAAAATTGGATGGCATATCCTGCATCGGTACCGGATCCAAAGTTCTTTGCCCTCGGTAGCCTAAGTAAATAAGTTGACACTGACTTTGGAAGGAATAAGCAAGATTTTACTCTGAAATGGTGGACTCAAGTCAATACTATGATTGATTGCTATCATGTTCAGTCTTTAATTATTATATTAACTTACTGAAAAATTACTGCTTTTTCCTGTGTGTAGGGGGGAAAAAAATCTATTTTTAGACACTGTATGAAACTCCCCATTTCAGCACATAAATAATCACCATTTCCCAATTCCCTTGTGTTCAAGCCATATATTTTGAAAGTTTAATGAGGTGAAGGCGAGGAATTATAGTCATATGGAACACCTAAGGATACAGGGCACATCTGTGAAATCAGGAGAAATGAATAAATAAAATGGCAATTTTCACATCTAGGAAACAAAACAAAAATGCTTATTATTCTGCTCTTCTAAAATCAACACATACCTGTGATGGGTCTTAATCTCCGTAAGACAGAAGATGGCCTTCTCATATCAGCAAGAAACTTATATAGATCTTCATCACTTAAGCGGTCTCCTTCCTGTTTTGACAAAAGAAAAGATGAGTTTTATAGGGAGTATGCAAATCAATGAGGAAAAATTCTGATTTCCTACTGCCCTCCTGGCTTCAGTGAAATGGTTCCTAGGTCAACTAAAGTATGATTATGAATTAGCCCCATTTATATATTTTTCTATTTATATGAGCCCCCTGATATTCTTCAGGGATCCAGAATTTGATTAGGGCCACAAGGATCACAGACTATGACCAGGTGGGATTTAAACCAGGAATGCCATTCAATATTAGGAAAACTGTCAGCAAGACTGATTGTATCAATAACAAAATCAATCACGATCATATGATTATCTCAATAGCTATAGAAAAGGCTTTTGACAAAATATGGCACCCATCCCTATTTAAAAAAAAAAAACACTAGGAGAACATGGGAATAAATGGAGCTTTCCTTAAAATGATAAGTAGTTATTTATCAAAAACCACCCATAGGCATTAGTTGTAATGGAGATAAGCCGGAAGCCTTCCCAATAACACCAGGGGAGTATTATTCAGTATTGTACTAGAAATGTTAGCTATAGCAATAAGAAAAAGAAATTGAAGGAATTAGAATAGGCAAGGAGGAAACAAAACTATCACTCTTTGCAAACCATACAATGCCGTACTTGGAGAATCCTAGAGAATCAACTCAAAAATTAGTGGAAACAATTAAGTTTTTTAGAAAAGTTGTAGGATATAAAATAAATCCTCATTAATCATCATCATTTCTACATATTACCAACAAAGTCAAGCACCAAGAGATAGAGAAATTCCATTTAAAATAACTATAGACAATATAAAATACTTGGGAATCTACCTGCTGAGAAAAAACCCAGGAACTATATGAACACAATTACAAAACACTTTTCACACAAATAGTTAGATCTAAACCACTGGAAAAATAGCAATTGTTTATGGGTAAGTTGAGCCAATATAATAAAAATAACAACTTTCTAAATTAATTTACTTATTCAGTGCCATACCAATCAAACTACAAAAAAGAGCTAGGAAAGATAATAAAATTCATTTGGAAGAACAAAAGGTCAAGAATATCAAGGGAATTAATGGGGAAAAAAAAGTGAAGGAAGGTCGCCTAGCCGTACCAGATCTCAAACCATATTATAAAGCAGTAATCAAAAAAATCATTCTGGTACTGGTTAAGAAATAGAGTGGTGGATCAGTGGAATATATTAGGCACACAATACATGGTAGTAAGTGATCATAGTAATCTAGTGTTTGATAAATCCAAACACCCAGCTTTTGAGATGAGAACTCACTACCTGACAAAAATTGCTAGAAAAACTGGAACACAGGATGGCAGAAACTAGGTATAGATCAACCCCTTACACCATATGCCAAGGTAAGGTGATGTGTACATGATTTAAACATAAAGGTTGTGTGGAAATTTATTTTAATTTGGGGACCCTACCTTTAGGCTGAGATTAGAAAGCCTTAGGCCCTCAGGGTCTCTTTCCCTCCCCCTCTGCTTCAGCTGAGCCATAAAGCCCCATGGGCTGTACAAGATGCCAGGTCAGACAGCTGGGGAAAAAAAGCCCCCAGCTCCCTCTGACCTGAGCGGAGCTATCCAAAAGATCCCAGATATCCTGTGCTGAGGCATGTGAGGCTGGAGAGCACCCCCCCCCCGCCCCCCAACCAGCTGCAGCCCTGGCTGGAGGATTAGCTTGGTCTGTGGGGGTACAGGAAGCCCCGAGATTTGAGTGGAGAGAAGAAAAGGCATATATAGACCTGGGAGTTAGATAGCAAGGGGGGCAGACAAGGACGGAGTGGTTCAGTCGGACGAGACAAGGCGGAGAAGAGGTCAAGCAGCAGCTGACGAGATTAGAAAGGTTGGAGCTCGGCAGACTAGAGACGGGGTTACAAGGACGCAGGAGAAGACGAGAAGGACCAGGAGCAGAGAAAAGAGAGGCTGAAGGGCAGACTGACAGAGCAGACAGACAGAAGGTCAGTGAGAGAGAAACACAGGGGTTCAGCAGTGGCAGTCAGGAGAGGAAAGTTAGAAGCAGGGGGATTTACAAAGTGAAAGGGGCTAGAGTTAGAATAAGGCAAGAGGGGCTAAGGCCCCTATTGTATTCATGAAGTTCCAAAGAGACCCAGTGGAAAGAAGTGCCAAGGCAGTCAGGTTGTACATTTTATTTCCCTGTATTCTTAATTTAAATAGTATCTCATAAATAAACTCTGCTTTGATTATTTAGTTAAGAGGCTTCTTAATATTTTGTTTATCAATTTGGGAGTGGAGCAGTGTGGTGGAACTTTATAAATGGCCTATACTAAGTTAATAGCAGCCAGATAGCCAAACAGCCAAAAGTCCCCAGATTAAGTACCCCAGTCAGCTTTAGCCCCCGAAATTAGGCCTAGTTAATAAAATATTTTCATAGTTGAATGGTGACTGCGGCAGGACTTACGGCCCAATTATAATTTCTCTAAACCTATAATTTTTCATATAATCATAATTTTTCATAAGTCAATTATATAATTTTTCCAGGTTAGTTATAGTTATTAATAATTAATTTTTTATACAGCTGGTACCTTAAACAAATCAGGAAAGCAAGGATAATTTGCCTGTCAGATCTATGAAGAAGGAAAGAATTTAGAACTAAACACGAAATAGCATTCTAATATAATAAAATGAATAATTTTGATTATATTAAGTGAAAAGGTTTTTGCACAAACAAAACCAATGCAACCAAGATGAGAAGGAAAGCAAAAAGCTGTGAAAAAAATTTTTATAGCAAGTATTTCTGATAAATGCCTCATTTCTCAAATAAAAAGAAAACTGAGTCAAATTTATAAGAATGCAAGTCATTCCCCAATTAATAAGTGGTCAAAGAATATGAACAGACAGTTTTCAGATGAAGAAATCCAAGCTATCTACAGTCATTTTTTGGGGGTGGGGGGGTGGGGTGAGGCAATTGGGGTTGACTTGCCCAGGGTTACACAGCTAGTAAGTATCAAGTGTCTGAGGCCGGATTTGAACTCAGGTCCTCCTGACTCCAGGGCCAGTACTCTATCCACTGCGCCATCTAGCTGTCCACTATAGTCATTTTAAAAAATGCTCTAATGCACTATTGATTAGAGAAACTCAATTAATTACATTAAATTAAAACAACTCTGAAGTACCACCTCATGCCTATCAGATTGGATTAATATGACCAAAAAAAAAATGATAAATGCTGGAGGGCATGTGGAAAAACTGAAACACTAATGCACTGTTGGTGGGGTTGTAAACTAA
This sequence comes from Dromiciops gliroides, assembly GCF_019393635.1. NCBI lineage: Eukaryota > Metazoa > Chordata > Mammalia > Microbiotheria > Microbiotheriidae > Dromiciops > Dromiciops gliroides. The sequence continues at coordinate 16,223,719 of NC_057864.1, read as the reverse complement.
TCCAACCATTCTGGAGAACAATTTGGAACTATGCCCAAAAGGCTATCAAACTGTGCATATCCTTTGACCTAGCAATATCACAACTAGTACTATATCCCAAAGAAATCACCAAAAAGGGGAAAGGACCTATTTGTACAAAAATATTTCTAGCATCTTTTTTGTGGTGCCAAAGAACTTGAAATTGAGGAGATGTCTATTGTGCTATAAGAAACAATAAGTAGGATGATTTCAGAAAATCCTGGAAAGATTTACACAAACTGATACAAAGTGAAGTGAGTAGAACTAGGAGAATATTGTACACAGTAACAGCAATTTTGTATAATGATCAAGTGTGAATGACTTAGCCATTTTCAGCAATACAATGATCCAAGACAATTCTAAAGGAGTTACGATGAAAAATGCTATCCAACCCTAGAGAAAGAAGTGATGGAATCTAAACGCAGATATAAGCATACTATCTTTCACTTTCTTTATTCCTTTCATGGTTTGTTTCAGTTTTTTTGGGGGGGTTGTCTATGTTTTCTTTCACAACATGACTAATATGGAAATATGTTTTGGATGCCTGAATCTGTATAATCTTTATCAAATTGCTTACTGCCTCATGGAGGGACAGAGGAGAGAGCAGGAGGGAGAGAGCTTGGAACTCAAAATTTTAAAAAATGTTAAAAATTATTTTAGAGCTAATTAGGAAAAAAAAACAAGAAAATAATGGTCAATTTTTAAAATTTCCTTCTTCCACAGGAACCTGTGAGCAATCATTCTGTGGAGTTATAATTCCTGTACATCTTCTGAATTTATCAAAATGGCAGTATTTATATTGATATAATTTAGCTCCTCAATAGTATAACAATTGGCTGGTTTGGGGACAAAGAATGCTGTAACTTTTAGCACCCTTATTGCCCACTCCATCTGTGCCACTGGGGAAGCAAAAAGGAAGGGCCCAGGAGTAAGCCCAGTTTTGTATGTTTCCCTCATGCATTGCTATGGCCAAATAATTCATCACCTAACAGAAAACCCAGTAGTGACCCACTACTCCATCCCTTATAGTTACTCTTTAGCAAACATATGAGATTGGCTTCTGGAACTGTGCTTGCCTTTCCAAGTTAGTAGGTCAAGCCAACACTTACATCGTGTTGGCATAGCTTCCAGGAATCCAGCCCTCCCTGCATTGGACAGCAAGGCAAGCAAGGACTAATAAATATCTTTAATTCATTCTAGCACCAATAAAGACAACTACAGGATGATTTACTTATACATAATCCTGCTTTTACTCTTTTGTCTCTCAAATTTTTTTTTTTCCACTCAATCATACTTATAGTCTGTTTAGCCTCTGTGAAGCCACAACTCAAGGCAGCTACAGGGACATACACTGTCACTCAAACTTCCTGATATGTGTGACAAAAAAAAAAAATACCTGCTTAAAAAAGTTTGTCACTGTCAGGGTTGCCGGTCGAAAGGTGGTAAGGCTACAGGCCTCATCTCCACTTGTTGTCCTTTCTAGGGACCGTCTGCCAACAACACTGGAATTTCTCCTTTCAGACCATGATCCTTTGCGTTCTACCAAGGGAAGAAAATAAAATGTCCAGTGAATTAAAACCAGCTTTAAGCCATTAGCTCTAATACAGAAGTATTCAAGGCAGTGAGAAACCATGGAATAAGCAAGTTATGCTAAAGAAACCACACTCCTGAAGCACCAGGAACTACAGGGTCACACATCAAACAGAGGACTGGGCTCGAGAAGGAGAAAGCTTGGATATGAACGCTCCCCCTGACCCTTACTAAGTGTGTGAGCATAGGCAAGTCAGTGAACTTTGAGGAACCTCAGTTTTCTTATCTTTAAAATGGAAATGTGTGGTGTCCACTTTACAGGGTTATAGAGAGGACCAAAGGAGAAAATAGATTTCGAGTACTTAGCAAACCTTATAGAACTATCTAAATGGCAGTTATCATTACTATTACGATTATTATGACAAAGGAAGAGAGGTCTGTTGGGGGTAGGGTTTAAGCACAATCTCAAAAGTATATTATTAACTATGATAAGTCTTCATCATGCAAGATTTATAGACCTCACCTTATGGGGGAAGATAAAGTTACTGTTTTAAAAGATATTCAAAATTAGCTAGAGAGATGTGGAGTTTGAAATTATCTGCTCAGAACGTCCCCTCAGCCTTAACAAGATGAGTTGAAAACAGAGCCTATGACTTGCTTCCAAGCTGCCCAGAGATGGTATTGTTTACTACTGAATTCTACTTTATCACCCCTGGCTCAGATTCCAAGGCCTAAAGCGCCTGGGCAGAGTCAGGGCTTGCTTCCGCACCTCCAGTACTGATTTCTACATCGCTGGAATCTCTTTCCAAACTCCCAGCGCTGCTGACAATGTTCATCAGGTGGATAGCTGTCCAAGCAAAAGGCATGCGGTACTTCCCCAGTCTTTGACAAAACTGGTCTGCTTGGCTCCTCAGCTTCTCCAGCTTCTCTTTATTCTGAAAAAACAAGCCAAGAAGGTAACACGTTCTACTGTTGTGCCAGAAGAAGTACAGGGGAGATTGCTTCATTGTACCAAGGGCCAGCCAAAGACTCCCCAGCAATGGCCACAGCTCACTCTGCAAGGATGCTAGCTACCCAGAGAGCGCAGCCCCCTGCAGGGCACTCACATGCATTCAACAACCTGCATGTTCCGAGTAAACAAACAGACATGTATCAGTACTATAGAGTAGGTGTTTTATATCTCCAACAATGAAATGTTCAAGCTCTAAAGGTAGTCATTCATTCCTTCTATTGAGCACCTATATGCGAGCACTTAAGGCAGTGGGGTGAATTTCTTGTCCTCACTGGGATCATAATCCAGTATATGTAGGTGATTGGAAGAAAACAGGATGGAGATTTAGTTAGACAAGCTTCCAAAACCGCAAACACTCATCCTCCTGCAAAAGACCTGGGGAAAAAGGATTTGGGCCACATCTAATTTACAGTCAGCTATGTCACAAGAATAATTTTTAAATCTGGATGCCTTTTGTTTGTTTGGTTTTTGCAGGGCAATGAGGGTTAAGAGACTTGCCCAGGGTCACACAGCTAGTAAGTGTCTGAGGCCAGATTTGAACTCAGGTTCTCATGAATCCAGGGCCAGTGCTTTATCCACTGCGCAATCTAGCTGCCCCCCCCCAACAAGAATAATTAATCTCATAGCTATACAATATCCAAATAGTTTGGGAGGTTAGATATTTATTATAGTTTGAAATAACTTAGAGCTGAACTTAGTCTAATATTTCCCCAAGTGCTAGATCAATTTGCAGGCTGGTTCAATGGTTTACCTCTTAGTTGAAAAAAAAAAAGTTATTTGGGAGTTCTGTTGCTAAATAACTTGGGAATGACTGTTTTCACTACTCAGGACCTAAACTGAGAGAACTGAATGGGAGAGAAAAGCATGCCTCGGAAGGTACTGAGGGCCTTGTCCAACCCAGAGGGCATATTGCAGAGGGGGTTCAAGACTGGGGTCAGAACTCAACGAGCTCTGGGATTCCTGCCAACTCAAGATCTGTGAGACTTTGATTTGAATGAGGTTTACTGAAGCAAGCAGACTGGTCTCAATTTCTACTAAAAAAGAAATTTAAAGGAATTTTATGATTGTTAAATTTGAAAAGTGGCATGCTATTTCCTTAGACAAAAATGAAAAAGAAAAAAGGGATTATCACCTTTGTGGCATCTACTTCTTTGAAAATCATATAAGGCTCCGCGCACTCCCCAATGTCCCCTTGCTGCAGAACTTTTTCTAGCTGAGAAGACAAAAGGGGAAAACAGGTTAGGTTTACAACAAAATCAGCCATTCTAACAATACCACAAAAAGTATGAAAAAATATGAAAACAATGTAAATGGAAAGAACAACAAAAAGCAACGGAATACTCTGTAAATATAATAGCTGAGGGTGACCCTGGAGAAGAGGGGAGAAAAGACATCTCCCTCCTTCCTCTACTACAATGGGGGAAGAAATACCCCATGGACTGTCCGACACTGAAGCTGAATCACTTTTTTGCTCTTTTAAAATCGTCTTCACAGGGATGGTTCACAGGAAAGGGAAGGGCATAGAGCAGGGATAAATTAAAAAACAATGAGACATCAAACAAAAGTCTAAATAAAATGTCGATTTGTTACCATCTAAAGGCAGATTTCTTCACATTTTTTGTAGAGCAGTCTGAGGAAGCCGAAAGATTCCTATGACTGTGTTTAAATTCATAAAATCATTCGCAAACCCTAGGTTAAGAACCACTGAGCTACAGGGATGAAAAAGGGTTGGAAACAAGCAAAAGTATTTGAAAGTTGATTTTTCACTTTTTAAATAAACTTTATATTGATACCAATAAAAAAAAATCTCAGCTATTTCTGCTCTGCCTTGTCTATCTGAAATGATGAGTTTCTCATAATCTGACTTTTTTGGTTTTGGTTTTTTTTTTTTTTTTTTTTGGTGAGGCAATTGGGGTTAAGTGACTTGCCCAGGGTCACACAGCTAGAAAGTATCAAGTATCTGAGGCCGGATTTGACCTCAGGTCCTCCTGAATCCAGGGCCAGTGCTCTATCCACTGTGCTACCCAGCTGCCCCCATAATCTGCCCTTTGCCAAATTTCTAGCAAGATCTTGCTGGCCTTGTGAGAAAACAAAAACAAAAACAAACAAACAGATTTCTTGATCCCACACCTCAGATTTTTACATTCATTCCTTTAACATATTTATTGTTATTGTATAAACTGTTATGCTTCTGTTTGTTAAGGGCTAAAATTCTAGCTAGTCTGTCTAAAATATCTAATGAGTGGTCGCCAATAAATTATAAGCTTTAGCAAGAGTTAGGCTTTTAAGCATTTATTAAGGAGAATAAGAATTTGGTAAAGAGAGAGAGAAAGGCCTAGATTCCTATCTATTAAAGGGAGAGCACATTTATAGCTCCCTTCTCCGCCAGAGTCCCAAGGAAAGAGAGCCTGAGACCGAGCGCCAGTCTCTTCCTTCCTCCTCCCACTAGCCCGCGTCACTTCCTGACGCCAAAGAAAAGACTCCTGGTCTTGCCCTCAAAGACCTTCGCTTCATGGGCAGAACTCTTCTACAGTAAGTCTCCAGTAGGTGGCGTTATTCCAATCGTTACATGTTCCCTTCATTCTTTCGGGGGGAGTGGGGCAATGAGGGTTAAGTGACTTGCCCAGGGTCACACAGCTAGTAAGTGTCAAGTATCTGAGGCCGGATTTGAACTCAGGTCCTCCTGACTCCAGGGCCCGTGCTTTATCCACTGCCTATTCAATATCATCAAGAGGCCATGCCAGCCTCAGGAGTCAGAAGACTGAGAAATAGTCACCAGGGCACAGACAACCAAGTGGGCAGCATACTGACCATCCTGGAGAGGTGAAGTCAGTTGCTCTCAGGCCGGGAGCCAGGCTGCAGTGAGCTGGGAAGGGAGAGAAGGCTGCAGAGGCAGCAGGGGCAGACATCTGATTCTGGGCGAATCAGACTGAAGGGTTTTTTTTTTTTGAAGTCTTGAGCCAGGTTTGTAGGCAGCGAGGAAGGGTCCAGCGGGCAGAGACCGGAGTTTCAGGAGAGGAAGAAACGACTCTTGGAAAGGATGCAATCAAGGGTACTGGTAGAAGGGATGGTCACGGCAAGAAGGCAAGAGGGAGCCTGAGGGGCAGGCTAGGGGAGAAGGGCAAGCTGGCACCAGGTGGCCGCTGGTGTCCAGTGGGAGGTGAGGTCCTTGGCAGGGAGAGATGGGGAGGAGCGTGGTGTCAGGATGAAGGGAGAGCAAGCACAGTCATTGTAGAGGAGGGAGAGGGAAAGTCAAGCAGGAAACACCATTTATATCAGACTCTCCAGACATTTTTTTGCCGCCAAACCTGACCTCGTCACAGTGGCTGGCACATAGTAGGTGCTATATAAATGTTTGCTGTTATTATCATCACTAAACATGGTTACAACACTAAAATTATTAAATGCTTACTGAATTCACAAACCTGCCTTGTGGCACTTCGAGTCTAGGAAGAAAACAAGAACCAGGCAGGGACAAGCAACCCAATGGCAAGCAATACAAAAGAGATTTCAAAACAGATTTTTGGTTTTTCAGGAATCTGAAATATATCCTGGGAGATAAGACTTATTAACATTCTAAAATTAGAGAAAAGGGGATACTATGTATTAAAAAGTATTATTCTTACCTTAATTACAAGAAATACATCTTGGGACGGATAAGTGATGGAGAAAATGGCAGATCTCGCCAATGTGGTGATTGCAGCAGGCGGAACATGGGGACGCAACATGCCTTTCATCTGTTCTGAGTTCAGGTCAAAATAAAAATTCTCTGAAATCTAAAAGAGAAGCTAATGGTTGGTTGGTTGGTTTTTTAATGCTGTTAAAATTCATTTTATTTAGTCATCTACTTAATAAATATACATGTACTCAATCAAAAAGGACACAGAAGCATTCACGAAAGTCTCTGTTAATGTAATTGATGAAACACAGAACTACAATCAATCCTTTGATACCAAACACCAAAAACCAACTGTATATAAGGGTAAACTATGACACAGGAAAAAATCTCTTCCAAATACTTATAAAAGCTACTATTGTATTCTCAAGAACCTTGTTCCAAATGAGTTTAGCAAACATACTTCTCAAGGTAACAGACTGAGGAATTCTGTTTCAGAATAAATGCTCCCCAACCACGTGGTTGGTTTTGGCTAAACCAAACAGACGGTTCCTAAGAAGCCCTGGGAAATCTTAACAGACAAAGCACCATCAGATTTGTGAGATGCCACTCACAAGCAGAGGGTCACCGACGTCCTTCTAATGTATTTTTCCCATTAACAAAGATTTAAAACAATAAAACAAAAGTTAATTTCTAGGAAAACACTCTGAAAATCTATAAAGCCCTATCCAAATACATAGTATTATAAAAGAAATGGCATTTAAATAGATAAAGTTGGGGAGAAGAGCAGAACCCAAACAAATGTATACAGAAAGAATTTTTGCTGGGGTAACCATGTTCCAGCCAGTCAGGGATCAATTTTCAAGGTATTTGAGAGGTAAAATTTTCCAAAATATGGAAATGGCTACCCCCCCCCCAAAAAACCCCCAAACAAACCAAGAAAGTCCTCACTAAGTAGGAAATCATATTGCTGAATTCTAGTAGGCATTCAAAGGATCTGTGACCTCACTGGTAAATGAGTTCAGAAAAAAACATCCCAAGCCTAGAACAGAGGCACGCTACAGTACTGACAGGGTCCTTCATGTGTCTAGGTAGGTTTCTCATTATAAAAGCAGAGTAGTCAATAATCTCTTTACTGGGCTTAATGATGATTTTATCTTTCAAGAAGTGGAAGAACCGGGGGCAGAGCCAAGATGGCAGAGGAAAGACATTAAACTCACAGGGCTCCTGATACAATAACCCCCCAAAATAGCAATAAAAGAACCCTTGGGGCAGAAAAACACACAAAAATACGGGCTGAGAGTTTTCTCCAGCTATAGATAGATTTCAGGGGGCCATGCTGGGCCACAAATAAAGCATATCCCCGCAATCAGGCTGACACACCAGACACCCACCAGAGGAATTTGCCCCAGTGCCTCTGAAATTGGCTGCAGCACCGGTGTCTTCTATGTGGTAAAATATGAAAGTTTTTAACAGTCGGTTAGGATAACTGAAAGACGCCAGTTTTTCAAGGACCACCCTTTTGGGGAGGAGATGAACAGTCCGCCTGCTGCGCATGTCAGACTGCCTGCCAGGTACAGTGCGCCTGCTGCGCATGTCAGACTGCCTGCGGGGTTTTTTTTGACTTCCGGGGTGGAGAGAACGAGAGGAGCCTTTTTGCCTGCTTGGCGGGACTCCTGACGGCGCGGCACAGACTCTCTCTCCAAAGGTGGCCTTGTCGGTTTGGTGAGTTGTTATAAGGAATATAGACTAAGCTTAGACTTAAGACGATTTGTATTGTGTTTCTACTTTCCTATCCTTCTAATCAACATCACCTTGTGACTATCATAACTATAAATAAAAAGGTCTATCTAGAAAACCAAAAGCTGCTTCCATTTACTAGTTTGGGAGATAAATTAAGGGAAAGGTTAAGTAGGGGAGATTTATGATCTAATATCCAATTTTAAATCTCACAGTTTGGCGACCCCGAGGGGACCTTAAGGACCCTCCCACCCTCCCTAGTTTGGCCATAAGCCGGCTAATTCGGTGGATTTTCCAAATACCCCCCCCCCCACGGAGTTTCCCTTTGTCTAATCTCCCTTAAAGACTTTAAGCCTCTAAAAGCCTTGTTTTAAAGGAAAAAGCCAGCCCAGTTTAAAATATGATCGAATATGTCATTTTCCCTTTGGTTTTTTCGTTTTTTTGCATTGGAGCATGTTGGGGTACCATATTGTCCAAACTTAGACATCTAGTTTACTCGGTATTCCTTCATTGTGTTATAGGTCTCCTCCTCACTCACACAGCAAAATCTTTTTGGTATAATGGTATGAGTGTAACTGTCTCCACTGAAAATGTGTTTAATATTAGTAGGAATTTTATGCCTGCAGTTGAAATAAATTGTAATACCATACTCACGATAGTTCACATGACTGTAACTCTCATTATGGGTATTATCATAGTTGTAATATGGAAAGAGATTAAAGGTAGACCACGTGGCAAGGGAGACACTAAGATGGCTCCCTCTGCTGAAGGTAATCCAGCCTCACCACGTGGCGAGGGAGACGCTAAGATAGCTCCCCCTACTGGAGGTAACCCAGTTACAGAAACGGATATTGGCCAGTCTTTAGAATCAAATCAGCTGAAACTACTTCCCTTGCAGGAAGATATAGAATTTAATAAAAAGGGAGTATCAGTTCAGGTTAGAAAATATCACCCCTTTACAGCAACTGACTTGAGCTCATGGAAAACAATCTTCCCTAGTTTTGAGAAACATCCAAATGGTGTAGTTTCACAGTTAAGGACTATATTTAATATATATCAACCCACTTGGGCTGATGTTACTTGCCTTATGGAAACTTTACTGTCCCCAACTGAGATGACAGATATTATCTCGGCAGGAAATGCCCTTGTTGCGAAGGGTAAGGCCGATGAGGAATGGCCTCTAAAGGATCCAGAGTGGAATTATAATAATGACAGGGATTTCCAAAGATTAAAGGATGCTAGGGAAACACTTCTGAAGGGAATGGAATTATGCTCTAGAAAACCCGAAAACTGGACGAAATTTATGAGCACATTTCAGGAGGCTAATGAAAGACCAAGCAGATTTTACGATAGGCTTTGTGAGACCGCCAGGCAATACACCAGATTAGATCCAATTGATTCAAAAGATTCTTATATTATTCTCAACATGTTTATTTGTAATTCACTGCCAGAAGTACGCAAATATTTTCTGACCCAATGTCCAGATTGGAGGAGCTTAACAGCTGATAGACTTAAGGAACTTGCAAATTATGTCTTTGACTCACGTGAGACAGGTCCAGATCACCCCAAACAGAGCATTCTGGCACCGGTGATTCCTAGTCAGCCATGTGAACACCAGAACAAGGGCACTAAGGTGTGTTGTTCCAGTCAGCCATGTGAACACCAGAACAAGGGCACTAAGGTGTGTTGTTCCTGTCAGCCATGTGAACACCGGAACAAGGACACTAAGGTGTGTTGTTACTGTCATAAGGAGGGGCATGAATTGAGAGAATGTAGGACTTGGAGAAGAAATTCTAATTCTAATTACAGGCGAAATCAAAATAGGAATAGATCTTTTCGGAGGAATACAGAAAGGCAGTACCAGAATAATGGTGACCAAGGTCCCTCTCAGAGGAGGGCACAGGATTGACGGGGTCTTGGGGAGGAATGGAACATAGATAATGAAAGCCATATATTCCCAGATCCAGATTTTTTGAATGCCCTTGTACCAGTCCATTCACCTCCCCAGAGTAAAGAACCACATGTCACCCTAAAAGTGGGGGAGACTTATTATGATTGTCTGCTAGACACAGGAGCCTCTAAATCAGTATTAGTAAGCAAACCAGATGCTGGGTGTAGACCTGTAGGATTTTTGAATGTAGTGGGAGTCTCAGGAAAGAGCCAGAGAGTGGCAAAATTGAATCCTCGCATGGTATCTATGGGGCCCTTAACAGTAGAACATTCATTTTTACTCATGCCTGATGCCCCTGTAAATTTATTAGGTCGTGATCTCCTTTGCAAGCTTAGAGCAACCATATCTTGTGCTCCAGATGGGGCTGTCTCCTTACAATTGCCAGAGGATACTGTTCATTTATTACCAATTTTACTTACAGAAGCTCAAGGAACAGCAGGGGAGGTATCCAAAATCCCCTCTGACATTCCTGAGTCTTTATGGGCCTCATCCCCTAATGAGGTGGGGCTCCTTAAGTCTGCCATGCCTGTTACCTTTAAAGTTAAGGGGGGACCACCCCCCTCCATTCCACAGTATCCATTGTCTAGGGAAGCAATAGAAGGGATCACACCTATAATTGAGGCTTTGAAAAGCCAGGGTATTATTATTCCATGTCATCACTCTCCATGCAATACTCCCATTTTGCCAGTTAAAAAACCCAAGCCTGGGCCAGATGGTAAACCTGTTTATCGCTTTGTGCAAGATCTTAGAGCGATTAATAATTATGTTATTCCTAGACATTCCATAGTTCCAAACCCGGCTACGATAATTTCATCCATTCCCTATGAATCTACATGTTTCACAGTGGTAGACCTTTGCTCTGCCTTTTTCTCCATACCAGTACATGAGGACTTCCAATATTTATTTGCTTTCACCTGGAAAAGTACACAGTGGACCTGGACTAGACTCCCACAGGGATTTGTAGACAGTCCTACATTATTTTCCCAAATTTTACAGCAGGATCTGGCCTCTATTACCTTTAAAGGCTCCACACTAGTACAATATGTTGATGACTTACTTTTGGCCTCTCCTAATGCTGAAATTTGTCAGGAAGATAGCCGTCACTTACTGCTGGAGCTGCACAAGAGAGGACACAAGGTTTCCAAGACAAAGGTACAATGGTGTTTGCCCCAGGTAGAATATTTAGGATTTATTTTGGCTGCTGGAACTCGCTCTGTCTCTTCTAAGCAAGTCCAGGCCATTCAACAACTTTCTGCCCCCTCTACTAAGAGGCAATTAAGAGCCATTCTGGGAGCAGCCAGGTACTGTAGACAATGGATACCCTCTTTTGGTGAAATTACTAAACCTCTCATAGCTCTTACAAAAAGTTCTGTTCCAGACATTTTACAGTTGGATCCCCAGCATCTCTCAGCCATAAAAGAATTAAAACGGGCCTTGTTATCAGCACCTGCCCTGGGACTACCAGATTATAGTAAGCCTTTCACTCTCTTTGTGCATGAACAAAGGGGGGTGGCTTCTGGAGTCCTGACTCAGTCACTGGGGCCTAACCAACGCCCTATAGCCTACTATTCAATTCAGCTGGACCCTGTAGCGGCTGGAGTGCCACCTTGCCTTAGAGCAGTGGCGGCCACAGCGCTTTTGGTAGAAAAAGCCTCTGATTTGGTCCTAGGTAACCCTCTAACAGTGCAATGCCCTCACGAAGTAGGGGCTCTCTTACTACGTCACAGGACACAAGCCTTTTCAGATCAAAGGCTGGCTAAGTATGAAATAACCCTGTTAGGTAATGAGAATATCACTTTAAAACGCTGCACAGTTCTTAATCCAGCAACACTACTCCCTAACTTACCATTCTCGGGGGAACCGTTGCATGACTGTGCTTCTTTAGTTGATATGGCTGAAAAACCCCGTGACGATCTTTTTGATACACCTTTAGAAAATCCTGATCTTGTCCTCTATACAGATGGTTCCTCATTTATGAGAGAGGGAACCCGTTTTACTGGAGCTGCTGTAGTTTCTGATTATGACACCCTCTGGGCAGCTTCTCTGCCTTCCCATTTTAGTGCACAGGCTGCTGAACTTGTGGCTCTTACACAGGCCTGTAATATAGTCAAAGGTAAGAGTGCCACTATTTTTACTGACTCGAAATATGGCTTTGGCATATGCCACTTTATTGGTATGATTTGGCGTCAACGAGGCTTTCTAACATCCTCGGGCAAGGCTATTGCCAATGGGGACCTTATCAAGGACCTCTTAGATGCCCTAAAACTGCCTTCTTCCCTAGCCGTTGTACATTGCCCTGCCCACACAGGGAATAGTGACCCTGTTTCAAAGGGAAATGCACGAGCCGATTCTGCAGCCAAGCTTGCTGCATTAGAAGCTCCTGAACATGTATTTAACCTTTCACCTTCTGAGGATATTCCTTCCAACCTAACCTATGACGATTCTGAAGTAGAAAAGTGGAAAAAGAAATTTAAGGTGAAACAGATCAATGGCATCTGGGTGTCTCCGGAAGGTAAGCCATTTCTTCCCCGGAAATTCTACCACCAGGTATGCCTCTCTGTTCACAGAAAAGGCCATTTTGGTACACAAGGCATTGTAGACTCTATTAAGAGAACCTGGATAGCACCAGGTGTAACTAATACAGCATCTCGAATCTGCTCGGGCTGCTCCACATGTCAGTCTTATAATCAGTATGCTTTTAAGGCCAAAGCTTATGGAGGGCGTCCTCTAGCATATACACCTTTTGAGCACTTACAAATTGATTATATTACTATGCCAAAAGCAGGACATTATAAATTTTGCCTTGTTATAGTTGATCAGCTCACTCGGTGGGTGGAGGCCTTTCCCAGCCCCCGAGCCACAGCTGCCTTTGTTGCCAAAATTCTTCTTAAAGAGATAGTACCTCGTTTTGGCCCACCAGCCCTCATCGATTCTGACAAAGGCACACATTTCACTGATTCGATTTTATCCCAAATCTACTCTTTCTTGGGAGTGACTCCAAAGTTCCACACGCCCTACCATCCACAAAGTTCAGGCCAAGTCGAACGTATGAATAAAGAGCTTAAGAGTATGATTGGCAAATTATGTACTGAAACCCATTTGAAATGGCCTGATGTTCTACCATTGGCATTATTCTATCTACGAAGTAGACCAAGAGGAGAACTTCATATATCTCCTTATGAAATGCTTTTTGGTCACCCTCCTATCCAAGCTAAAACTTTTTCCCCAGTTTATACATCACTGGTGGGAGGTGATACTTCTGTTGCCTCCTATATACAGGAATTACAGACCAGGCTACGTGAACTCCATGAGGCAGGAGCTGTGGTCCAGGCAGGACCATTAGACTTTTCATTGCATAACTTCAACCCAGGAGATAAAATATATGTAAAGAATTTTCAGAGAACCAGTGGAACTCAACCTGCCTGGGAAGGACCTTTTCAGGTATTATTGACAACTCCTACTGCCATTAAAATTGGTGAAAAAGACTCATGGATTCATTGCTCTCATATAAAGCCTGCACCATTCATAGGTGAAGAGATTTCAGATAGACCTGAGGTAGACGCTAAAGAGGTAAAAACCCTAACGATAGCAACTGTTAAAGAGCAAAGAAAGTTCAGAGGAAACAGGCAGTTCCCATTTAAGAATCCCACTGATCAGTTAAATGCTTTGGGACTCAGTTTTCGTAAAGTATCAGGAGACGGAAATTGCCTTTTTAGGGCTTTAGCAGACCAGCTAGAAGGTCACTGTAGAAATCATCTCAGACACAGACAAGAAGCTGCTTCTTATATGATTAACCATAGACAAGAGTTTGAGTCTTTTAGAGTAAATGACTCCCCTTTTGAAGAATATGTTGATGAATTAAAGAAATTTGGAAAGTGGGGAGTAAATGATACAATTGTAGCATTTGCTAAGCAGCATCAGCTGAATGTTGTGGTTCATCAATTAAATCAGCCTTTATTGAAAATCAGTGGCACAGACAAAACTGATGCTAGAGAACTCCACATTTTCTACCATAAAGAACATTATGACAGCATTAGAAAGATCAATGACAATTCAGAAACCCCTAAATCTCACATCTAGAACCAAGCAAGCGGTCGGACTGAATGGACTGAATGGCTGGCCCAGGGCGGGGGGTAAGTGCAGGGGTACCAGTGGACTGGGGGGAAGGATTCAACTGTCCCACCCCAGTGGGCAACCAGGAAGAAATCCTGAGTGGAGGGAGACCCAGGTGGGGGAGGGGAGCAGGGGAGCAGGTGTTAAGGGCTAAAATTCTAGCTAAACTGTCTAAAATATCTAATGAGTGGTCGCCAATAAATTATAAGGGCTAAAATTCTAGCTAAACTGTCTAAAATATCTAATGAGTGGTCGCCAATAAATTATAAGCTTTAGCAAGAGTTAGACTTTTAAGCATTTATTAAGGAGAATAAGAATTTGGTAAAGAGAGAGAAAAAGGCCTAGATTCCTATCTATTAAAGGGAGAGCACATTTCTAGCTCCGCTCTCCGCCAGAGTCCAAAGGAAAGAGGCCCGAGACTGAGCACCAGTCTCTTCCTTCCTCCTCCCACTAGCCCGCGTCACTTCCTGACTCCTGGTCTTGCCCTCAAAGACCTTCCCTTCATGGGCAGAACTCTTCTACAGTAAGTATCCAGCAGGTGGCGTTATTCCAATCGTTACAGTCCCCCCTGTTGTTCCTCAAGAAACAAAATGTTTCCTTGACGGAACAGTAAAAAGAATATAATAACTATTGCTAACTAATAATATGTGAACAACAATATAGAAAAGGAAGAGAGGAAAGTTTTGTCCAGAGGGGCGATTTTTTTTTTGTCCTCATGAACCGACGCTTTGACATTAGTCTTGCAAAGGGAGGGCCTCTGCAGAGAATACATGTTACAGATGGTGTATATTATAACAGAAAGAGAAAAAAACAACAAAAACAACAAATCAAAACTGTTCATTTAAAGTCTCTGAAAGTCTTTTCTTAGATGTCCTCTAGGTGTAGTCGTGGAATGGAAGTCTTTTCAGGGGTTGATGTGTGGATGCTGGTAATCAGCCAGAAAAATTTCCTACAAAATTGAGCTTAACACAACTTTAAAATAGCTTTGTCAATAATCAAATCAAACAATGAAAGTTCTCAAAAACATGTCTAAGGGAATTCAGAATCTTAGTTGTTACACATGAAACATATAATAAAACAAAAATTGAACCATTCTTTAAAATTATATTATTATTATAGTCCCCCTTTATGGAGGGTAATTGAGAAGATAATTGCTGCGATATTAATTTTTAAAAATAATTTTTATCTTTGTTTCATCACTTTTTGCATCATCTGCCTAATTATCCTCATGTCATTATGAGAAATTAGAAAATCTAATATAATTGGTAACAGGTGTCAAGGCCAAATTCAACACTGTATTTATCATGACACCTGAGATAATTATGGGGGTTACCATAAAAGAACAGAGAAATGATGGGATATGAGCATTCCCACACTTGAGCAATATATACTGCCCATACAGTATGCCAGGCTTAAAATAGGTGGATGGAATATACGTCCATGCCACCGAACATATTGGAGGAAACTGAGTCAGACTTAATCAGATCCATGGGATTAAGATGTCCATGGCATCAGGCATATAGGAGGGAGCATAGAAGCCAGGTGTAGAAGTGAGATGGGTGGGATGAATACTTCCAGCCATCTGTACAATATTGTGGGGAAAAATAAAATAAAATATTAAACCAAGAGAATCCAACCTCAACATTTGTCAAAAGCCGTTCTCTCGGCCATACCTTGACTTCATGCATGTCTCCCCTCATGTGACAATTCAGTGTCTGCTCTTGCATGTATTCCTCTTGTGATTGGATGGCACCTTGGCCAACTGGCATCTGATAACTCAGAATAAAGGTAATTAGTGTCTTAAATGATAAGTTCCCATAATCCAAGTCTCATATGGATTTAAAAATTGAGGATAATAAATGATTGCAAAAAATGTGAATACATCTTGACTCAGAACACAATATATAATTATGCAACAATTTCAAATAATACCCCTTTTTTTTTAACTTAGTATACAATTACTTTTTTGAAAAATCTGAACATATTTAAATACAAGTTAAAGCACAACACAATCTCAAAGAAAACTTTTACAAATGTTCCCCTCTTTTTTTTTTTTTTTTTGGAATATGCTTATCAAAAATAATACTTCTAGAATCAATTTACACTTGCCATGGCAAACAATTTGCCAGGGAAATGCTTTAAAGAGTTTGATCAAATAATCAGTTGAGAAAAAATAACAAAAACAAACAACTCAGAATATGGGAGCACAATACTCCTAGAATTAATATTGTATAATAAAATCAAAACCATCTTGCAATGTTTCAAAATTAGATAGACAAATGAATAGAAGAAAATACACATGGAACAATAAAATACAGTGAAATTCAAACTAAGGAAATCTAAATGAATATGAACTTAATATCAATAAGAGTATTATAAAATATAA
The DNA here is from genome assembly GCF_019393635.1 of Dromiciops gliroides. Taxonomy (NCBI): domain Eukaryota; kingdom Metazoa; phylum Chordata; class Mammalia; order Microbiotheria; family Microbiotheriidae; genus Dromiciops; species Dromiciops gliroides. The sequence goes on along the minus strand of NC_057864.1, from coordinate 16,207,353 downwards.
ACTTGATCACATGACTATAAAAAGCTTTTACAAATATTCTCCTTGTTTTAAAAACTAAGTATAAAACACAATCTCAAAAGCAGGAAAATCTCTACGAAAATAAACCCATACCATTAATTTCAAAATGTATATGTAATAGCATAGAAATCCTATGTAACCTCTGAACTGATATTAATACTCTGAGTGAATTCAGAACACCTTTGATTCCGATATCTAAAATCCCCAATACTCATATCAATACCTTGCTGCTTACTTCTACATTTCTGTAAAATATATACCCTTCCATGGCAAAAGAAGCAGAGTCTTGAACTATGTTGATGGTTGTCATTCTTATTCAGCTTAAGTTTTTCTTCTTTAACACCTTTATATTGTCTGTCAGTCTTTTCACCATACAAATGCTTTATAAGATTACTAATTAAAGACAAAAGCAGGTTAGCAAAATTATGAACAAAACAAGCATATCTGGAATTTAAAGGGCTTTCTAAGGTTGTCTCAGAAGCACAGCCAGGCTGGGAAAGGGCTGAGCCTGAAGCTGCAAATGTAGTTAGAGAAAGTTGAGCATGCGCATCAGTTCTCTGGACTTCCCAGGCAGGGGAAGCAATGGGCTTGGCCATGGGAGGAGTAGAGGGTGGGGTTTGGAGAGGAGGGGAGGGACCAGAGCAATTTGAATCAGACTTGATTTTGAACTCAGGCCTGGATTCCTCTTCCCCCACTTGGCCTCCAGGTGCTAGGGGATTAAAAGCTTCTAGAGGGTGGGTCATTGCCTCCAGGCATGCAAAATTAGAGCAACAATTAGTGTTAGAACTGGGAAAAGCTGCAGGAATCTCTTCAGGTTTCTCTGAAAAAGCATGGTTGGGAGAGGGAGAGATATTTCCTTGTGTGAGTAAGTTGCTGGCTCTTCTAACAAAAATAAAAAGAAAAATAGAAAATCCACAAAAACAAAGCATTAACATGATCTTATCTCCCATTTGTCTGGTTAAACAGACTAAAATCAAAAATAGGCTAATTAGGGAGTTTAAAAGGTCCATTCGAAAAAATTTAAAGGGAAAACACAGCCAGTACGCCAGTACTTAGCAGTTAAAGGGAGAGGGAGGGGAAATTTCTTACCCAACCAGAAGATCAGAAGACTGAAGTTTAGCTTTCCTCTTCGTGGTCAGCCATCTGTTAAGGGCTAAAATTCTAGCTAAACTGTCTAAAATATCTAATGAGTGGTCGCCAATAAATTATAAGCTTTAGCAAGAGTTAGACTTTTAAGCATTTATTAAGGAGAATAAGAATTTGGTAAAGAGAGAGAAAAAGGCCTAGATTCCTATCTATTAAAGGGAGAGCACATTTCTAGCTCCGCTCTCCGCCAGAGTCCAAAGGAAAGAGCCCCAGACTGAGCGCCAGTCTCTTCCTTCCTCCTCCCACTAGCCCGCGTCACTTCCTGACTCCTGGTCTTGCCCTCAAAGACCTTCCCTTCATGGGCAGAACTCTTCTACAGTAAGTATCCAGCAGGTGGCGTTATTCCAATCGTTACACAGGCTCATCAGAAGCTGAGAACCACACCACAGAAAGCTTTGCTGGTTGGTTTCTTAGTAAATAGGCCTGAGGTTATCTCTGGACTGGAGAACAGGCCAGGTGAGATTAAAGCCTGCCCCCTCAACCCAAAAAAACACCTGGGACCCTCTGAAGCTGAGAACAGGAGTGGAGCCGAGAAGCAGCCCCCCCTCTCACCCCCCTGTAACGATTGGAATAACGCCACCTGCTGGATACTAACTGTAGAAGAGTTCTGCCCATGAAGCGAAGGTCTTTGAGGGCAAGACCAGGAGTCTTGTCTTTGGCATCAGGAAGTGACGCGGACTAGTGGGAGGAGGAAGGAAGAGACTGGCGCTCAGTCTCGCGCTCTTTCCTCTGGACTCTGGTGGAGAAGGGAGCTAGAAATGTGCTCTCCCTTTAATAGATAGGAATCTAGGCCTTTCTCTCTCTCTTTACCAAATTCTTATTCTCCTTAATAAATGCTTAAAAGTCTAACTCTTGCTAAAGCTTATAATTTATTGGCGACCACTCATTAGATATTTTAGACAGACTAGCTAGAATTTTAGCCCTTAACAGATGGCTGACCACGAAGAGGAAAGCTGAACCTCACTTCTGATCTTCCGGTTGGGTAAGAAATTTCCCCTACACTCTCCCTTTAACTGCTAAGTACTGGCGTACTGGCTGTGTTTTCCTTTAAATTTTTTCGAATGGACCTTTTAAACTCCCTAATTACCCTATTTTTGATTTTAGTCTGTTTAACCAGACAAATGGGAGATAAGATCATGTTAATGCTTTGTTTTTGTGGATTTTCTATTTTTCTTTTTATTTTTGTTAAAAGAGCCAGCAACTTACTCACACAAGGAAATATCTCTCCCTCTCCCAACCATGCTTTTTCAGAGAAACCTGAAGAGATTCCCGCAGTTTTTCCCAGTTCTAACACTAATTGTTGCTCTAATTTTGCATGCCTGGAGGCAATGACCCACCCTCTAGAAGCTTTTAATCCCCTAGCACCTGGAGGCAAAGTGGGGGAAGAGGAATCCAGGCCTGAGTTCAAAATCAAGTCTGATTCAAATTGCTCTGGTCCCTTCCCATCTCCCCAGACCCCACCCTCTACTCCTCCCATGGCCAAGCCCATAGCTTCCCCTGCCTGGGAAGTCCAGAGATCTGGTGCGCATGCTCAACTTTCTCTACCTACATTTGCAGCTTCAGGCTCAGCCCTTCCCCAGCCTGGCTGTGCTTCTGAGACAACCTTAGAAAACCCTTTAAATTCCAGATATGCTCGTTTTGTTCATAATTTTGCTAACCTGCTTTTGTCTTTAATTAGTAATCTTATAAAGCATTTGTATGGTGAAAAGACTGACAGACAATATAGAGGGGTTAAAGAAGAAAAACTTAAGCTGAATAAGAATGACAATCACCATAGTTCAAGACTCCGCTTCTTTTGCCATGGAAGGGTATATATTTTACAGAAATGTGGAAGTAAACAGCAAGATATTGATATGAGTATTGGGGATTTTAGATATCGGAATCAAAAGTGTTCTGAATTCACTCAGAGTAATAGTATCAGTTCAGAGGTTACATAGGATTTCTATGCTATTACATATGCATTTTGAAATTAATGGTATGGGTTTATTTTCATAGAGATTTTCATGCATTTGAGATTGTGTTTTATACTTAGTTTTTAAAACAAGGAGAATATTTGTAAAAGCTTTTAATAGTCATGTGATCAAGTTTATATTTTATAATACTCTTATTAATATTAAGTTCATGTTCATATAGATTTCCTTAGTTTGAATTTCACTGTCTTTTATTGTTCCATGTGTATTTTCTTCTATTCATTTATCTAATTTTGAAAAAATTGCAAGATGGTTTTGATTTCATAATACAGTGTTAATTCTAGGAGTATTGTGCTCCCATATTCTGAGTTGTTTGTTTTTGTTATTTTTTCTCAACTGATTATTTGATCAAACTCTTTAAAGCATTTCCCTAGCAAATTGTTTGCCATGGCAAGTGTAAATTGATTCTAGAAGTATTATTTTTGATAAGCATATTCCAAAAAAAAAAAAAAAAAAAGAGGGGAACATTTGTAAAAGTTTTCTTTGAGATTGTGTTGTGCTTTAACTTATATTTAAATATGTTCTGATTTTTCACAAAAGTGATTGTATACTAAGTAAAAAAAAGGGGTATTATTTGAAATTGTTGCATAATTATATATTATATTCTGAGTCAAGATGTATTCACATTTTTTGCAATCATTTATTATCCTCAATTTTTAAATCCATATGAGACTTGGATTATGGGAACTTATCATTTAAGACATTAATTGCCTTTATTCTGAGTTATCAGATGCCAGTTGGCCAAGATGCCATCCAATCACAAGAGGAATACATGCAAGAGCAGACACTGAACTGTCACATGAGGGGAGACATGCATGAAGTCAAGGTATGGCCGAGGGAACGGCTTTTGACAAATGTTGAGGTTGGATTCTCTTGGTTTAATATTTTATTCTCTTTTTCCCCACAATATTGTACAGATGGCTGGAAGTATTCATCCCACCCATCTCACTTCTACACCTGGCTTCTATGCTCCCTCCTATATGCCTGATGCCATGGACATCTCAATCCCATGCATCTGATTAAGTCTGACTCAGTTTCCTCCAATATGTTTGGTGGCATGGACGTATATTCCATCCACCTATTTTAAACCTGGCATACTGCATGGGCAGTATATATTGCTCAAGTGTGGGAATGCTCATATCCCATCATTTCTCTGTTCTTTTATGGTAACCCCCATAATTATCTCAGGTGTCATGATAAATAACAGTGTTGAATTTGGCCTTGACACCTGTTACCAATTATATTAGATTTTCTAATTTCTCATAATGGCATGAGGATAATTAGGCAGATGATGCAAAAAGTGATGAAACAAAGATAAAAATTATTTTTAAAAATTAATATCGCAGCAATTGTCTTCTCAATTACTCTCCATAAGGGGGGACGATAATAATAATATAATTTTAAAGAATGTTTCAATTTTTGTTTTATTATATGTTTCATGTGTAACAACTAAGATTCTGAATTCCCTTAGACATGTTTTTGAGAACTTTCATTGTTTGATTTGATTATTGACAAAGCTATTTTAAAGTTGTGTTAAGCTCAATTTTGTAGGAAATTTCCTGGCTGATTACCAGTATCCACACATCAACCCCTGAAAAGACTTCCATTCCACGACTACACCTAGAGGACATCTAAGAAAAGACTTTCAGAGACTTTAAATGAACAGTTTTGATTTGTTGTTTTTGTTTTTGTTTTTTTTTTCTCTTTCTGTTATAATATACACCATCTGTAATATGTATTCTCTGCAGAGGCCCTCCCTTTGCAAGACTAATGTCAAAGCGTCAGTTCATGAGGACAAAAAAAAATCGCCCCTCTGGACAAAACTTTCCTCTCTTCCTTTTCTATATTGTTGTTCACATATTATTAGTTATCAATAGTTATTATATTCTTTTTACTGTTCCGTCAAGGAAACATTTTGTTTCTTGAGGAACAACAGGGGGGACTGTAACGATTGGAATAACGCCACCTGCTGGATACTAACTGTAGAAGAGTTCTGCCCATGAAGCGAAGGTCTTTGAGGGCAAGACCAGGAGTCTTGTCTTTGGTATCAGGAAGTGACGCGGACTAGTGGGAGGAGGAAGGAAGAGACTGGCGCGGAGTCTCGGGGCTCTTTTTCCTCTGGACTCTGGCGGAGAAGGGAGCTAGAAATGTGCTCTCCCTTTAATAGATAGGAATCTAGGCCTTTTTCTCTCTCTTTACCAAATTCTTATTCTCCTTAATAAATGCTTAAAAGTCTAACTCTTGCTAAAGCTTATAATTTATTGGCGACCACTCATTAGATATTTTAGACAGTTTAGCTAGAATTTTAGCCCTTAACACCCCCGAGTTTAAAATCAAATGAAAGAGAGGCCAGGCAGGCTAAGAAGAAGCCCAACCATCCCCCGGGCCACGCTGTAGCTTGAACAGTGTGTCTTGGAAATAGCACCACACTTAAAGAAGGAGTTAAAAGCCAAGAAATAGTAAGCCAGGATGAGTAGGCAGAGAAAGCAGAAGACCATCGAAAACTTCTTTGGGGGTAAGGTAGACCACAATACAACCTCAGAAGAAGAAGATAATAACAGGGTCAAAGCTCCAACATACAAAGCTTCCAAGAAAAATATGAACTGGTCTCAGGCCATGGAAGCTCTCAAAAGGGACTTTGAAGAGAAAGTAGGAGAAATAGAAAGAAGATGTAGAGAAAAGGAGGAAAGAATGGAAAGGGAAATGAGAGCAATGCAGGAGAGTCAAGAGAAAAAGGTCAACAGTTTGAAAAGCCAAATGGAAAAGGAGATTAAAAAACTGTCTGATGGAAAATAACTGCCTAAGAATTAGGATTGAACAAATGGAAGCTAGTGACTTTATGAGAAACTAAGACACAGTAAAGCAAATCCAATTGAATAAAAAAATAGAGGGCAGTGTGAAGTATTTCCTTGGAAAAACAGCTGACATAGAAAATAAATCTAGGAGAGATAATTTGAAAATCATTGGACTACCTGAAAACCATGACCAAAACAAGAGTTTAGACACCATCCTCCAAGAGATTGTGAGGGAAAATTTCCCTGATATTCTAGAAGCAGAAGCTAAAATAGAAATTGAAAGAATCCACCGATCACCTCCTGAAAGAGATCCCAAAAGGAAAACCTCCAGGAATATTATAGCCAAATTCCAGAACTCCCAGGTGAAGGAGAAAATACTGCAAGCAGCTAGAAAAAAGGAATTCAAATACTGCGGAGCTCCAATAAGGATAAAGCAAGATCTAGCAGCTTCTACATTAAAGGACCAAAGGGCATGGAATATGATATTCCAGAGGGCAAAGGAACTGGGACTTCAGCCAAAAATCACGTACCCAGCAAAACTGGGTATAATTTTTCAGAGGAAAAAATGGGATTTCAATGAGAAAGAGGTCTTTCAAGCATTTGTGATGAAAAGACCTGAGCTGAATAGAAAATTTGACTTTCAAATACAAGATCCTGGAGAAGCATAAAGAGATAAACAGGAAAAAGACTTCATGAGGGATATTAAAAGATCAAACTGTTTACATTCCTACATGGGAGATAATACTTTGAAATCATAAGAACTATCTCAGTAAGAAATTCAGGGGCAGCTGGGTGGCACAGTGGATAGAGCACCAGCCCTGGACTCAGGAGAACCTGAGTTCAAATGTGACCTCAGACACTTGACAATTACTAGCTGTGTGACCCTAGGCAAGTCGCTTAACCCCAATTGCCTCACCAAAAACCAAACCAAAACAAAAATTCTTCACGAGAAATTCATAGAAGACAGGGCTGAACTGAATATGAAGGGATGATATCTGTAAAGCATTTATGTTTTGTTCTTTGTAGGGCAGACAGGGTGGGGTGTCTTATGTCTGGGGCTGGATTTGGGCTTGGGGCTTCCTGCGTCCAGGGCTGGTGCTTTGTCCACTGTACCACCTAACTAATCCATGATGACATCATTAAAATAGGGTTGAGGTGTAGGAGGAATAAACTGGGGGAGGGAGAAGGGGAGAGATGGTCTGGGGAGAGGTATTTCACATGAAGGAAACAAGAAGAAAGCTTATAGAGGAGAGTAGAAGAGGGGGAAGGAGTTGGGGAGTGAGTGAACCATAATATCATCAGAATTGGCTCAAAGAAGGACTAACATACATACTCAAGTAGGTATAGTAATATACTTTTGCCCTGGGGGGGGGCGGGGGAGAAAAGCGGAGGGGGGAGAAGGGAAGGAGGAAAGGGCAGATTGGGGGAGAGAACAGTAAAAAGCAAAACACTTTCAAGGAAGATGAAGATGTTCTGCATTACTGCGCCAGTATGACATATTGAATTGCTTGATCTCACAGGGAGGGTTGAGGAGGGAGGGAGGACCCTGATCTCACTGGAGTGGGCTCATGGAGGAAACAGCTTTCATACCCAATTGAGAGGAGCAATCTATTTAACCCTGCAGGAAAATAGGAGGGGAAGAGGACAAGGAAGGAAGAGTGAAAAAAGGGAGTGCAGATCGAGGGAGAGGATAGTCAGAAGTAAGGCACCTCTGAGGAGGAATAGGTAAAAAGAAGAGAGAGTAAATGTCATGGGAAGGGACTAGGATGGAGGGAAATAGTTATGATGATTGATTATAACGGCAAAATGTATGGTACCTACTTTGCTGGGCTTTTATGAAGAAAATTCTCTGTCAAGCTTAAGGTACTATATAAAGGTTATGATGAACAGGATACTATCAGGAAAACCTAGAAAGACCTACATGAACGGAAGCAGAGTGAAATGTACTGTATACAAAATAACAGCAATAGTGGGGGATGATCTGCTGGGAAGCATGTGGTTATTTTCAGCAAGGCAATGATCCAATATAACCCTGAAAGACTTATGAAGATTACAGCCCATCTGCAGAGAAAGAACTGATAGTATCTGAAAACAGATGGAAACACATTTAAAATTTTTTTTTATTTCCTTTTTGACAATTCCTTAATCTGAAGTTTGGGTTTTTTTTTACTGTTTTCTCTCACAACTAGCTAATATGGGAATTTTTCCATGACTATTCATGTATAACTTATTTTGAATTGATTGAGTTCTTGTGGGTGGGGGGTGAGAATGGAGGGAGGAAGAGAAGTTGGAACACAAAGTTTTTTTATATTGATGTTAAATTTTGTTTTTACATATATTTTGGAAAATAAAATTCTATTCAGAATAAAAAAAAAAAAGAAGTGGAAGAACCAACAAGGGGAATTCTATTCTGGATATGATCTTTACCATCAAGAAGGGACTGGTTGGGGGCAGCTAGGTGGCACCACAGTGGATAGAGCACCGGCCCTGGATTCAGGAGAACCTGAGTTCAAATCTGACCTCAGACACTTAATACTTACTAGCTGTGTGACCCTGGGCAAGTCACTTAACCCTGATTGCCTCACCCAAAAAAACAAAACAAAACAAAACAAAAAAAGAAGGGACTGGTTGATGGAGTGGAAATGACTTCTCACTCTCCCGGCAAAGACATGGAAATGAAGGAAGTGTCAGCAGGAAGTGTCATTTAACCACACTGAAGGCATGTGCTTGCTCTGGGTTAGAATTTGAGATGGGGGGGGGGTGCTGGGCATAGGTTGGCATGTGCCACAGATTTCAAAGGGTTCAATGGAAGAACAGGTAGTGGGTAATTTTAATTTCCTTTCAAACTGGCTCCAGTATGACCATTTTATTTTTAAGGAAAATCCCACAACTGGCTGAGGCTTTCCTTAGAGTGTGTAAATTAGCTGAAAGTTACAATAATTTAACTCAAAATAATCAATTGGTTAGGGGTAAAAGAATTTCTGGTCCTGTTTTAAGACAACATTTTGCTAGCTATAATTCCAGACTGACTCTTCTCTTTGTTGATCTATTTACTACTAGATCAGATGTAGTTTTTCTCCTCCTGTTGTTGTTTTTTTTTTTTTTTTGGCGGGGCAATGGGGGTTAAGTGACTTGCCCAGGGTCACACAGCTAGTAAGTGTCAAGTGTCTGAGGTCGGATTTGAACTCAGGTACTCCTGAATCCAGGGCCGGTGCTTTATCCACTGCGCCACCTAGCCGCCCCCTCCTCCTGTTATTTTTTTGACATGTAAACCTCCTGCCTCTACATTAACCTACTATAAACTTTACAAGATTATCTTTGAAATGTAAATCTTTATTTACCTTTTCCCTCCTGGCAGCTATAAATTCTAATTGTATCTTTTTTTTCCTCCCATGTAAATGGAAACTACATAAGATTTATGAACAACTTTATCTAGTGCTGAGTGGTGAATTTTTAGATGTCTTGAGTATGCTGAGCAGGTCATAAAGACTGGTTTTCAAAATGTCTCTGCATATTGTTAAGTCCATTTGGCAGCAGTACCTACCAGTGAACACATGTCTATTTCCACATTGGCAGAAACAAACGGACTGAGATGATTCAAGAAGTACGCTAAGTCCTCGAGTGTGTAATTCTTAAGGCAAGATTAGCAATTCTGAAGAAGAAGAAAAGGAGAAGTTGTTGGAAAGGACCAATGTGGCTACGAAAAGAACTCACCAAAAGAATCAGATTCTGAAAAGTCAAGTCAGAAGATAAAAGCGAGGGCAGGATGGAGGGAGCACATTTAATAAGCGTTTACTCTGTGCTTGGTATTGTGCAAAGTGCCAAGGACGGATGCCAAAGTACAGAAAAGTCTCAGGACACCGAAACAAGCAGAACCATGCAAAAAGCGTAATCAGCTGCTCGTGGAGATCGTGTTGCCTCAAGACCTCCCTGAAGTCCTTCCAGTCAAAGCCAGGTGACCACTTGAGTGTGGTGGAGAAAACTCGTCCTTAATGTGCTGAATGAAAGGGTCATCAAAGACTCCTCCCCAGCCCCACCTCACCTCTAACACCATGTGATTTTCTTAGGAAATATGCTGGGAACAGACTGACCAAGTGAGGCCCATCACCTGTGGCTGAACAGTTATGGTATACAAACAAATGGGGTGAAATATGACTGTGCTGAATTCTTATCAGCAAAACAAGTAACCCGGAAACTCAAGGACTAAATGGGAAAATGTGCTACCCACATCCTAATAAAAAAGGAAGGACTCAGGGCAGCTAGGTGGTACAGTGGATAGAGCACCAGCCCTGGAGTCAGGAGGACCTGAGTTCAAATCCAGCCTCAGACACTTGACACTTACTAGCTGTGTGACCTTGGGCAAGTCACTTAATTCCAATTGCCTCACCCCCCCCCCAAAAAAAAAGAAAAAGAAAAAGGAAGGACTCAGTGTGCACAATGAGGCAAATTCTTTTGGGCATGGCCAATGTGGAAATTTGTTTTGATTCACTATACATATGTATAATGTTTACTTCCCCTGTATTCTCAATGAGGGATGGGAGGGTAAAAAGAATGATTTGGGTTGATTAAAGCAAATAAAATATTAAAAACAAATTCACAAAAGGGGCAGCTAGGTGGCACAGTGGATAGAGCACTGGCCCTGGAGTCAGGAGTACCTGAGTTCAAATCTGGCCTCAGACGCTTGACACTTACTAGCTGTGTGACCCTGGGCAAGTCACTTAACCCCAACTGCCTCACAAAAACAAAACAAAAAACAAATTCACAAAAATGAAAATAAGACTGGTCTAAAATCCCACACTATAAAAACAAAGTCAATGAGATTTTTGCCCAAATTCCATGAAATTCCTCAAGGTAGGGCATAAATGCATGTGTGAATAGACAGAGGGATGTCTGGATAAATAGAGAGACACATTAACAGATACACAGAAAGATCTACAGATAGAGGGCAGGCATTGCCCAGTGAACAATGAGTTGGGCAAAGAAAGAGAAAATAATCCGTGATGCAGTAATGCACGCAGTCCCTTCTCTGATTCCAAGCTTTGAGCTGCTGCAAAAGTCTCTCTCTTTCAAACCAGTTCTTACTCAGGGATGCCTGATGTCCCTAAACTTGAAAATCCCAAATGGCCCATAAACCAGGGGCCAATGTTAAGATGGGAGCCGGTAGAGGCTGAGAGCAGAAGGAAGCCTTTTAGCCAAGAAAACTTCTGCACCATGACTGGCAGGGAAGCTGTGGAATTTCAGAATCACCATGCTGGATGGGACCTCTGTACCCATCCCTATGACTGCAGGAGACAGGCCATCATGTAGCAGAAGGTTGAGTCGGCATTGGGACACAGCATTAAAGGTGCCGGTGTTGTCGTCAAGCTGCTGGGTGCAGATCCCAGCTGTGAGCCTGACCACACACATCTGGGTGAGCCTCTCTGGCCCTCGGTCTCATCACCTCCAAAATGAAGAGGCTACGTCAGTAGACCTCTGAAGAACTCCCCAGTGGGGATCTCTGATCGTCTGTGCACCACTACACTGGTCCTCCTGCGATGCTAAGAGAAGCAAAGCTGACCTCTCCAATGGTGGGGATGTGCATCGGGCCTGGGGGAGCACTTACTTGTTTTAAGAACAGGGCAGGATAGGAAGGTACAGAGGCACCGATTTACATCAGGGAAAGAAGACTGAAAGCAGCGAGATCACTGTGATTTAAACTACTAAAAGGGGGCAGCTGGGTGGCGCAGTGGATAGAGCACCGGCCCTGGATTCAGGAGGAGGACCTCAGTTCAAATCTGGCCTCAGACACTTGATACTTACTAGCTGTGTGACCCTGGGCAAGTCACTTACCCCCAATTGCCTCACTAAAAAAAAAAAAACCCTACTAAAAGAAGCATATTCTTCAACACAATACTCTAAAATCAAAAAAAATTTCATTTTGGGGCAGCTAGGTGGCGCAGTGGATAGAGCACTGGCCCTGGAGTCAGGAGGACCTGAGTTCAAAGCCAGGCTCAGACACTTAACATGTACTAGCTGTGTGACCTTGGGCAAGTCACTTAACCCCAATTGCCTCACCAAAAAAAAAAATTTTTTTTTTAAATTAAAAAAAAAAAAGAATTTCATTTTAGCTGCTGAGAAAAGCAGGGAGAACATGTGATGACGATCATTTTCTTAGGAACTGCTTAAAACGCCTTTCTTCTATGACCAAATTTTTATAACAACATTCAAGAACTTCGCCATTCATATCTGATTCTCTATATTGTTTACTTCTGACATTTTTTTCAATGAAACAAAATCACTAGATTACATTGGAGTTTACTAAGAAGTCTGCATCACAACAGAAAAATGCTTACCAACCTTTAGAATTAACATTTTAACTTAAAATTTCTATTTGTTATTTTTTTGTCGAAAGATCAAAAAACATGCCTACTATGCGCCAAGAACTCTGCAAAATGCTGCTAAAAGGTTCATGTTTACTAATTAATTACTTGGAAATTTAAGTATTTCAGAAATACCTTGCCAAATAATATTCTAAGAACATTTTAAATTATGGCTTATTATTATAGCTAAAAATATAACAATAAGATTTCAGAAAAAATTTTAAAGTTACAAATGATGATTATGACTGAAAAAATGTTCCCACATTCCCCAAACTTACCTTTTTCTTTTCCTTGACATCATATAAAGCCAAACTTGCAAAAATGGGTTCAATTTCAATTTCAAATCTAAAGAAGTAAACACAACTTGGTGAATTCCACACAAGAAGAAAATATTTAATTTTAACTGATACATTTTCCACACATCTGACTAATCACTTCCCCAGACACCCAGCTGTATTAAGTGCTTTAGAAGAGAAGAGAATTGATGTTCTCAGATATCTGGCACGCTGCCAAAGGGAACAATATCAGAACAGTCGCTCAGAACTAGGAGACATGGATGGAAAACTGCATGGAGGAAGATTTGGGCTTGACACAAGGAGTTTCCTAACAAAGCCATGCCCAAGTGGAATGTCCTGGCTGCTTCAGGAGCAGCGATCTCCCTCTCTGGGCCAAGGCTGAACAGCTGCACCTCTCGGAGATGTTGGGAGAGGAATCCTGTCCAGCGGAGGCTTGGGCCGCATGGACACTGGCTCGGTCGGGGACAAAGAGCCATTTCACTGACACTGAAGAACTTCCCCTTCTCCTCAGCATCTTGAGAGAGATGGGACAAACCACCAAAGTGTCTGCCATTCCAATCAGAGAAAACATCAACGATTCCCATGCTTTCCTCCAGTCAAGCCATGTGAAGGGCGCTGCTACAGACGGCCCCTCCTGTATGAGAAGAGCTAAGAGATGGAAGAAAGTGGAGGCCCTCCTGGAGACCCCAAGTGGTCACGGCCAAGTTAGGAACACACACAACTCTCTGAGACTCTCCACTTCACACAATCTGCATTAGTAGCAGCATCTCCACACAGGGAGTCTCCCCACACCAGTGAAATCTTAAGTGTGATACAGAATAACACTAATAATTAAATGGACAAAAGGTCAAAATGGTTCACTGCAATGGAGTCTTACAGACAGTTCTTTGGCATCACCAATGCCAGGAGACAGAAGGGGCTACAACTTGCAATGCCGCCCCCCTCCCCCGGCCCCTGCCAGAGTCCTGTGTTCTTGCCTCACTGCAGCATATGCTGGTGACCCTGATGAGGAGAAGTTCACAGAGGGCAGCTCCTGTGGATCTCACCACCAAAAGCTGCCATTTCTAGGGCTTTACATCACGGAAAATGTAGTCCGACCTCCATGTCACCGGATCTTCAGACGCCTGGAAGGGAGGGGCTACAATCCCCATTTTCAAGAACAGGAAAACAAGGCAGAGATAGAAGAGAGGTGCCCTTGGGCATCGGCCGGGCCACGCTGGAGGAAGGCGCCCATATTCAGGAACCCCAGCACAATTTCTCCTCTCTTCTGCACACCTCTAATGAGCCTGAAAGGTGACACTCGGGAGATGGCCTGTGGGGTTGTCTAAAGCTGAATCAAACCAAATTCATCAAAGACTTTGCACCAGGCCCTGTGCTGAGCCCGGGGATACAAAAAAGAATCAAAAGACAGGTCCTGGCCTCAAGGAGGTCACAATCCAAAGGGACTGACAACACACAGACAACTCTATGCAAAGCAAGTCTCACACACCACCAAGAAGAAATAATTAGCCGAGGAAAGGCGCCGGCACGAAGAGGGCCAGGGAAGGCTTCCAGTAAAAGGCGGGCTGTGGGGCTTCCTCGTGCCCAGCGACCCTCTGCCAGGAGGTGACGGAGGAACTTCGACCTTCATGGGTGGAAGAATACCCTGCCTGCTCTGGAAGTTGCCACACGCATTTGTTAATTCAGACCAAACGTAAAGTCACAGAATGCCTCTCCCCCAAATACGAGGTGTCCGAGCTGGATGGAAAGGCCAGGAGGTACCGCAGTGGGGAGGGCACTGGGGCTCTGGCCTGGGCACAGAGGACGACACCGTGTGTCCCTGGCCAAGTCCTTTCACTTCACAGCCTTGATGTCCTCAATGTAAAATGGAGATAAGAACAGCACCCACCTCGATGGCTGCCAAGAAGATCACATGAGACAGTAGCTGCAGAACCCTTGGCAAAGTGCCTGGCACACAGTGGGCGCTATATGAATGCTTATGCCCTCTCCCTGCCCCAACGGTGTCTTCCACATGCTCTGCAGAGAATTTATTTCCAAGGCTAAGTATTAGTGGAATTAAATCTGGATGACTCCTGATGGATTTCCTGAGATGAGGGTGGTTTCCAGTGTAGATAGTTCATCAGTGAAGGGAATTCCCAGTGTGGAAGAGCCCTCCACCAATGCAGCAGGATGACTCCCAGTGACCTCAGTCTTAGGGAGTGTCTCTGGAACATGGCGGGGGGGGGGGGGGGGGGCAGCCGGGGTCCAGACCTCTCATTTGGTTTTTAAAAGCCTTTGGGAGCTCTTCCAAGAAGGCATTTTGGTCTTCAGACAAGATCATCTTTCCAGTTGAGTCTTCACTTGTGGGCATTTTGACAAACCCATCTGAGCTGGAGTTCTGGCCTTCCTTTTCGCCACAGAAGCTGTCAATGGTCAGGTCCTTTTTTGTTTCTTACTCATTTTGTAGCCTATTTTTAAACTTATTAGATGAAGTCGGCTCCTGGGGCACAGGGGTCACTGTCGCTAGCTTCTTACTGCTCTCAGCTGCGTCAAGCTGCAGCCGCGTGGAGCTGCCGGTGAGACGGCTGAGCCACCCTCCCCTTTCACCCAGGTGAGACAGACCTTTCCTGAAATCTTCTAAATTATCTCCAGTAGGACGACTGTGTCTCTCTGTCTTTTAGCAGGTTCTGTTGTTCCAGAATCTGTTTATAGGCTTGATTTAATGTTGTTTTTGAGGGAAACATGGGAAAGCTCAGGTAGCTTCCTGGCTTCTCTCCGACATCTTGGCTCCACCCACAGAAATCGCCCTTTGGTGTCAGAAGCGAGACTTGACCCAGGCACTGCTGGCTGCCCTCTGTCCCAGCAGCAGCGCGGGGCTGCTGAGCGTGGCAGGATATAACAGGGCAGAGTGCGGAGTCCTCAGTCACACTTCCGCCTTTGTCCATCACCATCTGCCGGGCTCACGGGTCCCGAGCAGAGGCCACACGGAGCCGGCCGCCCCTGCAGAGCATGGCGCACTCTGGCCACAGCCCAACCCTGCAAACCGCCTGCCTGGTCACAGACCCTGGGGCAGTGAGTCTGATGAAGCTTAGGAAGCCCCTCTCCCAATACCAGGGTTCAAAGCATGAAATAAAATGCCTGGAGACCAGCTACCCTGAAATGCACGTCTCCAAAGAGGCCCCATGAGGAGCCCCCGGGGGCCAAGGGTGAATGCACTCACAGCCACCAAAGGGCTCCTGCAGGGGCTACTGTACCGAAGGTGAAATAACAATGGGCGGCAGTTCTGGGGGCTGGAGGGTTTGCCAAGGGACCTAAGATGGTTTGGGTCTGATCCCCATGACGACCCCACAAGCCAGGGGCACTAGGCCGCCTATTTTACAGACAAGGGAAGGAAATCAAACAGAGGTTAAGTGACTAGTTCAGGGTCACACAGCTAGTAAGTATGTGGGGCAGGACTTGAACTCAGGTCTTCCTGACTCCAGGCTGGGTGCTCGCCACACTGCTCTACCTCGAAGAAGAACAGTGCAGTCTGGATAAATCCCAACCCTTGTGGGCCCACAGTTAATACAATACTTGAATCAACACAACAAGGACACCTGTGGACAGACTGTGAGAGGGATGCTCGGGCACCTCCTTCCTTTATTCTGCTTTGCCAGGCATGCCAGTCTGTGCGATGTCCCTGCCCGACGGGGGTCGATGATCCAGTACGAGCTCAGGGAGAATGCCAGCTTGGCTTTTCCTCCAGAAAAAGGGCAGAAGCTCCCTCGGGACTTGTCTGCTTGTCACAAGGGCTGATAGCCAAGGTCAGATGCCAGATTTACTGGGCTGTGCACACCTTCGACACAGTGGAGTGCGTTCAACACAGGGCCTGGAGTAAAGAGCCAAGTCCAAACTCTGCCTCCTACATCCATCTGCCGGCTGTGGGGCCCCGGGCAACTCGCTGAACTTGCTCCTCTCATCTGCCAAATGACAGGGTTGGCCTAGAGGACTCTACAGCTCTCTTCTAGCTTGAAAACTAGTATGCTGTGTTCTGTAATATGGAGCCAATCCCCTCCAGGTGTCACAGGAGGATCAAATGAGATGACAAAAAGTCGGGATTTTTCAAACTCAAAAAAGCACCATTTAAACATTATTATTATCGTTATTACTGTTATTATTACTACTACTAATAGTAGTATTACTATGCCCGTAAGCATCACTCACTATTCCAAGCTTGATTTGCAAAGGATGCGCTGATATAATTAAGTCCAAAAGCATTGTTTTTAAAAACACGATTTTCTACAAATGACTATAAAAAATAATTTCTGACATATTCTGAATTTAAAATACATCCACCTTCTCCCTCCTGTTGCCCCTTTATGAAACGTATGAGAGAAGAGGCTGTGTCTCTAACCCTGTTCGGCCAAACTGGGCGGCTGGAACAAGGGCTCCAGCCTAAATGGGGGTAAAGAAGATGAACACGGCAGGTGGGAACTTTATTCCTCTAAGGGAACAACAGTGAGATTTTCACCGGTGTTATTAGAGAAGAGTTATGGGCAAGGAAGCAGGCCCAGGTAGCCCTACGTTCAAAAGCTGCAGCTCATTAAACTCGTCTGACAGGTTTCCAGTGAAAGGTCATTACAGGCATAAAACACTGGCTCCTAAAGGAACACAGCCATGGCTTTCAAGGGGGTCCCTAAGACTGGGATACTTTTCTAATGCTCTGAATCACCACAACAGTTTTCTTCTTTTCTCTCAAATAGTCTTTCGTTAAAGAAATCAATGGCAGAATGATTCATCTCGACCAAAACAAAGCCAGATCTGCTAAAACCCTAAGGTTTTAACTTGCTCCTCTGAGCTGAAATCACATTCTCTAGGCAAAGGAAACCCCCTGCAAAGCCCTGAAGAGGCAATTCTAAAAACCGTGTCCTACTCTGGGAAACGGGGACTTCAAAGACCATTTACAGTAACCTGCGGCATGAAACTGATCCTGGCATCTAAACAGAGACCTGAAAAGTTCATTGGTCAGAGCGGCAGGAGGGGTGCGGGATAAGCATCTTGGTGCAAAATCACTGTGGAAGGCAAACTCAAACAGGAAAAGAAATACTTACTTGAGGGACAGGCATTTTACAAGAAGTCTTTGACCAAAATGTTCTTTGGGTATTTCGGGAATGCTAAGTCGTTCTATTGGTTCCTCCTGCAAATTGATGAATAAAATTAGAAATGGACGAGTCTTTCAAAGTTTATCCTGGCATTAGAAATTCTCAGAAGTTATTCTCTAAAAGAAGATAGTGCAACAGGCCTCGAACTGAAGGAGGATCCCATGCTATCTTTTTGACTTTTTTCACTGTGATTTGTTTAATAACTTTAAACTTAAAATGTAGTTTTAAATAAAGTTTGGACTTGTTTAATAACTTTAAACTTAAAATGTAGTTTTAAATAAAGTTTGGACTTGTTTAATAACTTTAAACTTAAAATGTAGTTTCAAATAAAGTTTGGACTTGTCAGTAAAAAATAAAAGTCACTCTGCCCTAAGTTAGACATGCTAAACTCATTTGTAGGGGCAACTAAAAAGATGCTGACATTTCTAAATAATAAGCAGCAAAGATGGTCTGGGAACAATTCAAGATCACTAAGATGTAAACGTGGCTTGGCTAAAGCCTAAGAGAGGGCACCAGAAATAAACTCATTTCCAGCAACAGAATTGTGAAAATTAAGCAACGGGGGCAAGTCAAGCTCTTTTTCCCCCACGAAGTTTAAAACTGTAATAATCTTTCCCGAGTTTCTAATGCAGTCAACTCAACAAACAACAATTCTCCAAATACTTCCTACATATCTGCAAAATGTCCTCCTGGGGACAGCCAGGGATGAAGAAGCTTCCACCCAGTGGAGAAGGTCATCAGGCAGCCACCCAAGGAGCCACAGCGGAGGGAGAGATTTCTATGAGCAAGAGAACCGTGCCAGCATGGCCACCTTTGTCCCCAATGTCCGTGAGCTCAGCATACCTCGTCTGGCGCCGGGTGCAGGGCAAAGAGCTCCTTGTGCCGGTTGGATTTTCTCTGGTCGTCATTCTGATGGTCAAGTTCTTCATTCGGAGTCCGGTCCAGCAGACTGGGGAGCAGGGCGTCGGGCAGGGAGTTCTTCAGGTCAAAGATGCTGCAGGCCCAGCTGCCCCGAGGAGTGTCGTCGATGGACATGGACCGTCTCTTAAGGTCATCCTAGGACAGAGAGCATCAGTGAGCCACAGGTGTGTTTTGTGTAAGACAAAAAGAGCTTTTGTGGGCAAATGTGAAGAATCTCACTTGTTCATCCTGGTAGCTGTTACCATCGGGGGCTTCGTCAGATTCAAAGATCTGTTTGGGCAGACCTTTCTGCCTTTCCTTTTGTTTGTCTAACGTGTTGGGATTAAAGCCTGTTCCAAGTTTGTGGTACCTGTTAAAAAAGCAAACATTTAAACCCACTTTGCATTTGTCAAACTCACAATTAATTCATCAGTATCATTTCTTAAAGAGCACAGAATTCTCTGTGATATTCTTGCCATTTCATTTATTTATTATCTATTTATTCATTCATTCATTCATTCATTCATTCATTGCAGGACAATGAGGGTTAAGTGACTTGCCGAGGGTCATACAGCTAGTTAAGTGTCAAATGTCTGAGGCCAGATTTGAAATCAAGTCCTCCTGAATCCAGGGCCAGTGCTTTATCCACTGCACCACCTAACTGCCCCCTATTCCTGCTATTTAAAAAATAATGATGCCCAGTGGAATGATAAATGTGTGCGCTAAATAAATGGCCATCCTGCCAAGGTCCCCAAACATTTAATATTCACTTAATAACATTCACTGTTTTCCAGTTCCATTTCCTTGTACTCTCACAGATGCGTGGGACAGTGAGCCAGTCAACAAACATTGATACCTTCTATGTGCCAGGTACTGTACTAAGTAGTGGGGATACAAAAAGAAGCAAAAGACAAGTGACTGCCCTCAGGGAGCTCACGATCTCCTGAGGGGGGCAGCATGCAAACATCAATATACAAACTGAACTATCTACAGCATAACTAGGAAATGATCAAAGGGCGGGGGGGGGGGGGGGGGGGGGGGGGAGAAGCATCTGGTGGAGGCCGGGATTTGAGCAGGATTTAAAGGAATCCAGCAGTCACAGAGGAGAAGGGAGAGCCTTCCAGCCATGGGGGAGGGCCAGAGGGAGTGCCCGGAGCTGAGAGATGGAGGGTCTTGTTCATGACAGAGTCAGGGGCCAATGTCGCTGGATCTAAGAGCACGTGGTGGGGAGGGAGGGCTAAGACTGGAAAGGTGGGAGGGCGCCATGCTGGGAAGGATGGTTTCTGAATTGGATCCTGGGGGCCATAGGAAGCCACCAGTCTACTGATGTGTAGGGACTGGGGGAGGAGGGGTCTGCATTATAGGAAAATCACTTTAGTGGCTGAACAGAGGAAGGACCGAACTTGGGACAGACCTGAGGCAGATGCCCCACCCCCAGTAGTTACTGTAGCAGTCCAGGCCAAAGGTGACGAGGGTCTGCACCAGGGTGAGGCTGGGTCAGAGGAGAGAAGGGGACAAATCGGAGAGATGCTGCAGAGGTAAAACTGATGGGTCCTGACAACAGCTGGGATAGAGGCATGGGACAGAGCAAGGAGCCCAGGACAACTCAGGGTGGGAGCCTAGGGTACCGGGAGGGTGGTGATGCCTCTACAGTAATAGAGAAGGGATGAGGAGGGAGCATTGGAGGGAAAAAAAGAATGAGTTTTGTTGTGGACATGCTGGATTTAAGGTGTCTACAGGACATCCCGTTAGAAATGTTTGAGTACAGGGGCAGCTAGGTGGTGCAGTGGACAGAGCAATGGCCCTGGATTCAGGAGGACCTAAGTTCAAATCCTGCCTCAGACACTTAATGCTTACAAGCTGTGTGACCCTGGGCAAGTCACTTAACCCCAATTGCCTTACACAGGAAAAAAAAAAAGAAGAAATGTTTGAGTACATATAAAACCTAGATCACATGACTTTCTGTCTTATAAAAACAAATGTTGAACACTATCTCTACATGATGTAACTGGAAAATAATAAAATACTTTTATAATTAAAAAAATGTTTGAAAGGCAGTTAGAGATGGGAAATTAGAGGTGAGCAGAGAGGCTGGGAAGGATGGTTAGATTTGAGAATCATTAGTACAGAGATGATCACTCAATTCATGGAAGCTGATGAGACCACCCAGTGAAGCAGCATAGCAGAAGAGAAGAGGAGCCCAGACAGAGCCCTGCAGGACACCCAAGGTGACTCTGGCAGAGTAACCAGCAAAGGAGACTGAGAAGCAGCAGTCAGAGGGGTAGGAGGAGAATGAGAGGACAGCATCCTGAAAACTGAGAGAGAAGGGACTATCAAGGAGGAAAGAGGGACCAGCAGTGCCTGAAGCTTCAGACAAGCCGAGGGGAATGAGCACAGAGAAGGAGGCCACTGGATCTGGCAGGTGTGTGTGTGTGTGTGTGTGTGTGTGTGTGTGTGTGTGTGTGTGTGTGTGTGTTTTTGCAGACACCTGACGTAAAACCTGAGAAGACCTTTCCAGATTCTAGTTTTATGGAATCAGGATATTGACTCTAGTCAGCTGGTGACCCAAGAAACTGGGGAAATGGAAAGGAAGGAGGGACCAGCTGAGATTAGAGGCACCCACACTGCACAGCAGGTGTGAAGAAGACTGTTTTGACAAAAGTACCCTGCAACCATCGGCTGAAAGGGAGATGGGCTGAGAGGCCAGGAGAAAAAGGGAAAGGACAAAAAGTCTCTGTGAAAATGACCCTGTTTTTACAGGAATCTGAAGGTTAAACCCAGAGTAACGGAGACAGTAAAAGTTTCATTTCAGAAATTAAAAGAAGGAAGCAACATACAGACCAATTGTTGACTGTGTGAAGGATGATGTTAGCTTAAAAAATGAAGCCAGTTAACACCACACACCCACACCCACTCACAGGCCCCAAGCAATGACACAATGGGGCTGCTGCAAGTGGATTCACACAGGCCTCTATGAAGTAGCTGCTACCAGGCAATGCATGGTCACATCTGGAAGGGCTTGCACCCTCCATGCTGTCTTCTTTCAAAAGCCATTCAAACAGCCGCCATCGACATCAATCAACATCAACGCAGGAGGAGGCAGATACAAAGCGCTTTTCCTGCCTCGAGGCACTCAGACTCTAGTACAAATGTGGTTACTGTCGTCAGTGTTCACGGGCAGAGGGTTTACCCATGCTGCAAACTGCTAAGTTTTGCTTCTGTGCCACTTAGATAAATCTGAAAAATGCTGAACTTCATTCCCTTCAATGTCTTTTATAAGAGAACTCCTGCCTGGGATGCTCAGAGAAGACTGTGGAGTTAACCACACTGGGAAGCAAAGAGTAGAGGAATCATTATCCATATATAACAGCTGAAGGCCCAGATACTTTTGTATCACTGGTGATCTTATAATCAAATTAGGGAAAATTGGAAAAATCTGCCTGTCAGGTCTATGGATACAGAAAGAGTTAATGCTCAAACAAGAGACAGAGAGGAAAATGGACAATTCTGATTGCATTAAATGTTAAAGTTTTTACACAAACAAAAGCAATACAGCCAAAATTAGAAGGAAAGCAGGAAACTGGGGAGGGTGGAACCTTTACAGCAAGTTTCTCTGATAAAGGCCTCATTTCTCAAAAATATAAGGAATTGAGAGAAATTTATAAAAATAAGATCCATTTCCCTGTTGACAAATGATCCAAGGATATGAACAGGTAATTTTCAGAAGAAGAAATCAAAACTAATAATAGATTTAAAAAATGCTCTAAATCACTATTGATTAGAAAAATGCAAATTGAAATAACTCTGACATTCCACCTCACACCCCTAACAGATTGGCTAACATGACAGTAAAGAAAAATGACAAATGTTGGAGGGGATACAGGAAAATCAGGACACTAAAGCACTTTTGGTAGAATTGTGAACTGATCCAACTCTTCTGGAGAGCAATTTGGAATTATGCCCAAAGGGCTATAAAACCATGTATACCCTCTGACACAGCAATAGTACTACTAGGTCTGTATTCCAAAGAGATCAAGGAGAAAGGGAAAGGACATATTTGTACTGTGAGAATTGGAATGACACCCCCTGCTGGGAGAGATATTACAGGGAAGCTCTGCCATGAGGAGAAAGCATGTGACTTCGAAACCATGTGACTTTAGCATCTGGAAGTTACCCGGCATCTGGAATTGCCTAGTGTCCAGAAGTTACATCTATAGAACCACCCATGGGACCTGTCAATCAGAGCTGCCAACCAATTAGCTTGGAGCTGTGTGTGTATGTGGACAGCCCTATTTCAGTTTCACAAGGGGGATTCTGGGAGAAGCCCCTGAGGAGGGGTCTTTTGGGTTCCTGACCTTAGCTTGGGGGGTCGGATGCTGGGGTCTATTAGATAGTTAGAGGAAGTTTGCCTTTTACCTCTCTCTCTCTCTCTCCCCTCACCAACTTCTGATGCATTTTAATAAATACTTAAAAGTCTAAACTCTTGCTAAAGCTTCTAATTTAAGGTGACCACTCATCAGATTTTAGACATAATAGCTAGAATTTTAGGCCCCTTACAGTACAAAAGTATTTATAGCAGCTCTTTTTGTAATGTTAAAGAATTGGAAATTGAGGGGATACTCATCAATTAGGGATTGGATGAACAAGTTGTAGCATATGATGGTGATGGAATACTATTGTGCTATAAGAAATGACAAGCAGGATGCTTTAAGAAAGACTTGAAAAGACTTAAATGAACTGATGCAAAGTGAAGTGAGAAGACCTGGAAGATCATTGTACAAAGTAACAGCAATACTGTGTGATGTTCAACTGTGACAGACTTGGCTACTCTGATCAAGGCAATGATCCAAGACAATTCCAAAGACTCATCATAAAAATGCAATCCACCCCTAGAGAGAAAACTGATGAACTCAGTGCAGAATGAAGCAATTGTTTTCTTTATTTTTCTTTCTCCCCCACCCCACAACATGGCTAATATGGAAATATGTTTTGCATGACTTCACATGTATAATAGGTATCATATTTCTTGCCTTCTCAGTGGGTGAGAAAGTGAATAAAGGGATGAAGAGAATTTGGAACTGAAAATATTTTTTTTAAATCTTCCCCCCCCCCCCCCAAATGTCTCTTTTTGCTTCCTCTATTAAAAAAAACCATTTGTTCGATCACTTGCATGCCAGGGAATAGATACTGTTCATGGTGAGAAATCAGACAGCACATTCAAACCATAAACCAGCCTCAATGTGCTGCCAGTCTCACAGCTCTTAATCCTTCATTGAAAAACTTCTTTTTAAGTTTTATTGAAGCTTTTCCTACTCTTCATCTCTTTCACTTTGCAGTGACTGGTGGCACCAGTGCCACCCACTGCAAAGAAGCCCAGTTAATTAAAACAAACCTTTGCCTTCCTAAGCACCCACTACTCCACCTACTCTGGGAGGAGAAGGGAGATAAGGTTCACCAATATCACCTCAACTCAAGCCTCATCACTGCCTTGATCACACTTCAGATATTTGTCAAAGTTGTTTTCCTTGACACTGTTGTGGTCACTGTACCAGATTGTTCTAACTTTTTTTCACTCTATCATTTCAAGTAAGTCTTATTATTACCAAGTTTTCCTGAATTCTTCACACTATTTCTAACATCAAAATAATAATGTTCCCCAACTGACAGGCAAGCCAATTCCGGTGTGAGTAAAGAGTATGGATGCAAGAGATGTTGCAGATTTATTAACTGGATATGAGGTATAGCCCTTGGCATCTTCAGCACAGAGATGATCATTAAACCTATGGGAGTTGCCACAGTCACTAATGGAGAGAGTGCAGAGAAAGGAGAGGGCTTAGGACAGAGCTTTGGGGAATACCCACAATGAGCGGGGCACAACATGGAGGAAGATCTGGCCAAAGAGAATGAGATGGAACCGCTGGAGCCAGGAGCAGAGCATCACATAAACCCAGAAGAGTCAGCCAAGGACAATGTTGATCACAGATCATGAAGTGCAGAGGAGGAGTTCAGTGGGAGACTCTGAGCAGGGCTGAATTAGAAAATGATAAGAACCGGTGGAGTTTGTAAAAACCAGTCACAGAAAGCCTCAAGAAGCCAGTCACACCAGGGTGACAACAGGAAACAACAAAAGGTGGAAAGTGGAAAAAATCTGGAAGATTCTGAAGAAAACCTTTTCACAATCACGAGCAGCAGATCCACCCCATTTGGACTCTTGTGCTAGCTTCACAAGTGCTGGATGACAAAGTGGAAACGTTACTGAAGACATCAAAGATGGGAAAAACAAGCAAACTGGAGCGAGTGCTTCAGGCAAAGCCGTCTGAGAGCAGCCACTGAATTCGATTCCAATCCCGCTTCAGACATTTCCTAGCTGTGTGACATCAGGCAGATCCTTTAACCTCTGTTTGCCTCACTTTTCTCCACTGGAAAATGGGAATATTAATGCCAAGGACCTCTCAGGACTGTTGTGAGGATCCAATGAGATTATATTTGTAAAGCACCCAGCACAGTTCTAGGCACATAGTAGACACCTAATAAATGTTTACTCTCTTCTCAGTTTGGGAGGGATTAGCAAGGCATGAAGAAGGAAGACTATCAAAGTAACTATACCTCTGATTTACTTACATTTACACACACACACACACACACACACACACACACACACACACACCCCCACCCTCTTTCTGGTTTTCACCTCTTGGTCTACATATTTGTTGTCTAAAGTACAAGTTACTAGAAGCCGCTCTTCTTTGCCGTGAGCTGCCGCCCATGTTGGCTGGCAGTATTCCTCCCCAAGGGGTGCATGGCACACCACGAAGCCCAGTGAACTGTGACAACCAGCCAAGGGCAGGACGGTGACCAAAAGAGTCCCTCTCAGGGTGGGCCTTCATACAGAGGACTCTACCTGTCATCGCCACCTCAGCTATTGTCAGGGACCTCATTCTTTTCAGAAAGCAAATTATTTCACATGGATTCGAGGAGCTTTTACTAAGAGTTTTCTGGATTATCTCATCAGATTACAATCAGGCTTCTTCATTGTTGTCAGAGACAAGTGGAAGCAGGGGTGGGTAGAGCAGAAGGACAAATGGACAGGCATTTTCTTTCCCTTTGCACCCATGGGGGGGGGCACTGAGGAGGTGGGGTGGGGGGGAGACTTGGCTTTGTGCTAGCACCTGGTTGTAAAGGAGAATTCTATTGGTGGTGAAAGGCAAGTCACTGGAAGTGACCATGACGTAGCAAACAGACCTCACTAAGGAAACGCTTGTTAAAATGCTCCCTTTCTTCCTCTCCTGTTTTTGTCAGGCGGTTTTCAAATCTTAGGGCTATTAGTCACCAAGCTTGAACTACTGAAGAAGCAAGTGCAGGCACAAAGAGCCCAGGAACTTACTTTCGGTTCACAATGGCCCAATCCTCGGTATAGCTTCTTACGCAGTCTCTAACATGTGGGTCCATTTCACTGTTTCAGAAGAAAATCCATTAGTGTGGCCATCAGGAAGAAAAGTACTTGTATAGCACGAGCCCTCGCCTTTCTGCGTGTTAGGGAAACCCCAGCCCGCCTCTCTGGAAGGCCGGTGAAACCCGCAAAGCCCTTCTCAGAATCACGTTTTTAAACATATAAAAGATACTACAGAGGTTTTAAAAAGCAAACAAATCACGTTGAAATAGTCATCAAAATATGTTTTAAAAACAAATCCACGGATGCCATGGCAAGAGCCCCTGCTCTGTATGAAAATACACCTTGGGGACACAATCCAGGGAGTCAGGCCCAATTACAGAAGCAGGCAGCGGCTCCCATAAGCCAGCCCAGCTCCCCTGCCTGCCTCCTTACCTCTCTTCAGGCACAGCAGACACAAGTGTCCGACAGTCCCGGGGATTGTAAACCACTTCGATGTCATCTGGGGGAAATTCAAGCAAATCCCTTAGAGGCCCAGACTCCACAGCTAGGGGATGAGTCATTAGGTAATCTTCGAAATCCACTGGATCCACAGCTTCGGTGAGGGGAACCTAAAAACAATTCACAGAAGACTTCTGAATGAGCACAATGATTCAGCTGAACTTTCCTCTGGATCTCAGCTGATCCTTGAGCAGACAGGTCCCAGGGCCGATCTCCCAAGGCCTGCCCACGACGGAGGCATTTTATCCTGCTCACAGAACACCTCCTCTGTAACTCCTGCTGGCTCTTGTCTGATGTCACGAGGGTCTTCAAAGGGCCCCTCAGGGGACATCCACGCACCTCTCAGAACTGAGGGGCTCCCAGTCTAGGGGCCCCTGCTCGAGACACTCAGCAGCCCCTCTTCATGCCCATCCCTGAAATCATGGGCTTCACCTCCCTCTTCAATTCAGCTGAGGACTTCTGCATTGACCTGTGCATGCGGGTGCTCAGCCCAAGACATCAAAGACCAGAAGCCAAATGGACACCTGAGAACCTGCTCCATCGCAAGCCAACTGCTCAGAGCTGAAGGTGAGTGTGACCTAGGCATCCCTGAAGGCAGAGTGATAGAGCAATCTGTCAACTGCTAGGGACCTCCTTCCAACCTGACATCACTCCATTAAGACTAAGGACTTCCTGGGGCAGCTAGGTGGCACAGTGGATAGAGCACCGGCCCTGGATTCAGGAGTACCTGAGTTCAAATCCGGCCTCAGACACTTAACACTTACTAGCTGTGTGACCCTGGGCAAGTCACTTAACCCCAACTGCCTCACTAAAAAAAAAAGACTAAGGACTTCCTTAGGGCCCGTAGCTGATCTGTCATCACCCCATTATATTCCTTCTTCACTGCCCCCCACCTCCCAAGGGGCTCATGTTAAGCCTCCTCCCCTTGAGGGTGTTAAGATAAATAAAAGGCCTAATGCTTCCTGCATCACAGCTTTCTTCTAATTCTCTGCTAACCCCAAGCACAGAGCATTACATTTGTCCCTGCTACAATATATTAGATCCATCCATTCTTCTAAGACATCGACCTTGGGGGCTGTCATCAGCATTGTCTGTCCCTGCCAGCTTGGTATCATCTGCACATTCAATAAGCAGGCCTCGCACGGCTTCATGTGAGGCATCAACCACAATGGAGGACAGCAAAGGCCAAGGACAGCCTCCCTGGAGAAATGCCTAGGGACCGCCTGAGTGCCCCCATCATCGAGACCCTCTCTCTATCCTGTCCAAAGGCTGTTAACTTTGATCACTACATTATTCCTTAATTTAGTATTCTTTTTTTTTTAAATTTTTTTTTGGTGAGGCAATTGGGGTTAAATGACTTGCCCAGGGTCACACAGCTGTTAAGTGTTAAGTGTCTGAGGTCGGATTTGAACTCAGGTCCTCCTGACTCCAGGGCAGGTGCTCTATCCACTGTGCCACCTAGCTGCCCCCATTATTCATTAATTTAACTACAATTGTTATGTATCTGTAAAGAGAGCACAGCATAAAACAGAATACTGGGACTGGGGCCAAGAAGCTGCCTGTTCCAGTCCAGATACGGTACGCAGCACTCCAGTAAAGGTGACACAGCTGCAAGCACCAAGGGAGGTATGTGCTAAGCCTTCTCAGGCAAGCCATCCATGGGCTTCCTAGCAGTCCCTGGCTGGAGAGCAGGCTATAAAGCTCCTTTGGGGATTCAGGTATTAAGCTATTGCAAACAAAGATACAAGTCATTCTCATGTCCAAGAGGCCATGTAGTCCACCCAGAACTGCATCTATAACATACTGGATAATTGGTCATGGGACCTCTGCTGGAAGAACCCCCAGTGAGAGCAGAGCCACTACCTACCAACCCTCTGTGGCCTCCCCACCCAGGTGGGGAGCTTTCATAAGCATTATATCAAGTCAAAATTGGTTTCTGTATGCCCAACCTGGCTCTGCCTCTGGGGTCACATGTAAGTGGCTTTAAAAAAAATTCTAAATTTAACAATTACCAAAAAAATTTCTATGTGTAAAGCAGAACAAAAAATGATTTCATTTAAAATCTCAAATCCCGATTACATAAAGCTTGCTTTTAAAGTACATAATACCACATGTTACTTTCAACACTGCCCCACTTGTCTGTGTTTCTGTCTAACCTTCTATTTTCTCCTATAAATTTTATAAAGACTTTTTTCTTTCCTTCTGTTTTTGAGAGGACATTTTCATTAGCTCGTCACTCCCTCAACAATAAAAAAGATGTTGTCCTTCAGTTTGAGATGTGGTCTCTTAGCCTCACCTTCTTCCCAACTTTTTTCATTATTTACCTTGGGAATCTTGTCTTTGGTTCCTCCAGATTAATTCTGTCACTTTTTTAGCTATTCAGAGTTATCCTTTAAGAGCCAATAGATGGCCAAGGAAAGGCAGTAAGCACTTGGAGCTCCTGACTCGATCATGCCCCAAACCTCCAAATAATGCCATAAGACAATTCCTGGAGCAGCAGAACCCACAAAAGGATGGGCTGAGATCATTTTCCTGCCAAAGATGGCTTAGAAGGTTGGCAGGAAAGGTCTGCTGGACCAGGGTGATTGTGAAGCAAAGTTAACCTTTATCAGTCAGACTGCTATGACAATAAGTAAATTAATTCAGCCATTTAGCTTATTAGCATGATCCAACTGTAAACAATCTCTCTCCACTTATTTAAGTCTGTCTTTATGTAAAGAGTATATACTGTAACTGTATTCACAGCATTTTGCGGTATAGTTCCTAATATTTTATACATTTTATAATGATTTTTAATGGAATTTCTCTATCTCTTCCTGTTGGCTTTTATTGGTAATATATAAAAAGACTGATAATTAATTTGAGCTTGTTTTATATCTTGCTACTTTCCCCAAGTGCTTAATTAATTTTCAGATAACTTTGCAACGTTCTCAATTGAATCTGCAAAAGGCAGTAATTTTATTTTTTCTTTTCCTATGATTATCCCCTCAGCATCTTTTTTTTTTGTCTTACTGCTAGAGCTAGCATTTCTAACCCTGTATCGAATAAGAATGGTAATAATAGTGACACTTATAAGTGCTTAATGTTTATTGATTGATAATGAGCACGCTTGCTTTTCCTTGGATCTTAATAGAAAGGCCTCTGATTTATCTTCATTATATAGAATTTAGGCTTTTTAGAAAAAGATAGATACTACTTACTATGTTAAGAAAAGCTCTATTTAGTCCTCTGCTTTTTGGTGTTTTTACTAGGAAGGATTATTGAATTTTACCAAATCTTTTCCCATATCTACTGAAATAATTATGTGATTTTGTTACATTTGCAGTTTTCCTAATATTGACTCAACCTATAAATCCTACCTCTTAATGATATACAATCTTTCCGAAACAATACTGCAGCCATTTGCCAATGTTTTATTTTCAATTTTTGCACTGATTTTTACAACACATTTTCTATAATTTTCTCCTTCTGATATGTCTCCTCTTAATTTAGATTATCAAGACCATAATTGTATGAAATAATGAAACTGGTAGGATCCCCTCTTTTCCTGTTTTTTGCAAACAGATCATGTAAAACTGCAATTAATTGTTCTTTGAAAGTTTCATAAAACTCATCTGTTAATTCATTTGGTTCTGAGATCTTTTTATTTGGAAGTTCATTTATTATTGCTTGATCAATTTCCTTTTCTGAAATTGAGTTCTTTAAATTATGTATCCCTTGTCCTGTTAATCTGGGTATTTTCTATTTTTCAGGATTTCGTCTATTTCCTTTAAATTATCCATTTTGTTGGGATATAATTAGGCAAAAATGTTTCTAATAATTTTCTTCATTTCTTCACCATGTGCTATGATTTCTTCATTTTTTATACTGGGAAGAGCAAAATAGTTAATGGCTTATCGATTTCACTGTTTTAAAGCCTCTCATTTTATTCATTGATTCAAGATTCCGTCTGGTAACACTCTCTCTGCCTTCAATACATAACACTCCTCACAGGTACTATAGGGACCTCCCTGAAGCCCAGGTGTAATAACAATTGTGCCAACCACTGTGCAAAGCACAAGTGTTATCTCATTTGATTCTAACCACTGCCCCAGGAGGTGAGTGCTATGACTATCCGCATTCCACAGATGAAGATACAGACAAGTAGAGGTTAAGTGACTTGTCCAAGGACACAGAGCGAGTAAGTATCCAAGACCCAATCTGCACTTGTGCCTCCAGGCCCAGTGCTCAGCCTACGCTTCCCCAGGTGACTCCCCTTCTTAACAGTAACACCCACTGCTCTCTCCTGCCTTGTTGGGCTTGTTAAGAGCTTCACAGCATGGCCCCAGCCTTATTCCTTGTGCTCCTGCTCCCCTTGGTCCCGGGCAGTGCAGCCAGATGGCCCCTGCTGCTCTTCCTCTCACGGGGTACGGCACCCTCCTCTCCAGACCCTCACATCGGCCACCCCTTTAGAGGCGTGTATTTATGAATCTGCTCCAGGAAGGGCCAACATGGCCTCCCCAGTGCGCCAGGAGGGAACTGACAAAATGGAAAAGGGGCTAAGTCTGTGGGAGAATGAGATGGGGTTCCCCCGCCTCCCTGCCTGCTGCTGCCCACAGGTGCTCCTGGTTGAGGACAGTGCTTCTCTTCTGGGAACAGCTGAGCCCTGGAGCCAGAGGGGGATCAGAGCCAGCAGGCTGTGCCCTCTTGTCCTTCTTACCTCCGGGTTCTTCTGACATCTCTGCCCCTTCCCCTCCTTTCCCCAGTGTTTTCTGGGTTATTTCAGGGCGACTGTGTTAAGAAGAGCGTGGATAATCAGAAAGAAGGTTTTGTCGTAAAAAATTCTATGCCAAAAAGTGTATTCTCAGCAATCTCTAGTGAGAGATTAGTTGGGTGACGGCAGGAACCAGCCCCCCATTTCCTGTAGCTTCCATAGCACATCAGGCTAGGAACAATGAGGACTGACTCCCCTTACCTATGTCCAGACAGCCCCCCATGACCTCAGCAGAATGGAAGCTCCTGGAGGGCAGGGCCCATTTCATTTGGGTCTTTTTACTCCCAGGTCCTATGAGAGAGCCAGTCGCCAGCCAAGAAGGGAGCAGCGAGCAGACCCCCGGGCCCGCCCTCCTAATCCTCCGTCTGAGGGCAGGGTGGCCTTGGCTCAAATGACCCTTTCCAAGAGGTCCTCCCGGGCCTCCTTGTCGTCGTCAGGTTCTGCTCAGGAAGGATTCTCCTCTGGACCTGTGTCCTGGACATCCCCGGAGCCTCAGTGTCTTCTTCTGTTATTCATGTCTTCATATTTCATTCCTGAATCAAGATTCTGTGCCAGCGGGGGCAGCTAGGTGGCACAGTGGATAGAGCACCAGCCCTGGATTCAGGAGGACCTGAGTTCAAATCCGGCCTCAGACACTTTACACACTTACTAGCTGTGTGAACCTGGGCAAGTCACTTAACCCCAATTGCCACCACCCCCCCCCAAAAAAAATCACTTCAAAAAGGATTCTGCATCAGGGCCAATCGGGGGTCCTGAAGAGGACGCCAGGCCCTGTTGGCACCTCACCTGTACCATTTCAGGTCTTGCCACTGGCTTTCATTCCCATGGGTGCCTGTGCTCCAGGGCCAGCAGGTTTGCAGAGCGCCAGCATCCCCTGAGAACAGGGCATGGTGTCCTATGTACAAGGCCTCACTCTCTCTACAGAAGGAGCCCTCTGGGTGGTATGTATCAGCTTCTGTGTTTGCTGTGTGGCCCCAAGCTGCTGCGCTACACAGTCCGAGTGCCCCGGGGCTGACTTGCCGCTGGAAGCTGAGGGCTCCTCACGGCCGCCTGCTGAGAAGGCACTTTCCCATTTCTTGTCATTGTCTGGTCTTGTGCTGGGGCTTGATCGTCCCTGGGGACCTTGTGGTCAGGGGAGTTCTCAGTTCTGCTTCCCTTGGCCCTCCCCCACGCCTGGCCCGGCCCAGATCTTCTTCCTGCCCTTGCCAGTCCCAAGGCTTTAGGTATCCAGGCAACTCTACCCTGCTCTGAGTCACTCAGGAACGGGAGAGACATCACGAGACTGTCTTCTGGACTGGCAGACCAAGGACATGGCTGACGAGCTCCAAGAAGGGGCAGCCAGGAAGGCTTCCCTGGACGCGTCGGGCCGGGCCAACCTTGTGCCCTTTCTGACAGGATCGCCACTGTGACCTCACCAGGCGGGGGCTGCACGAATCACCCTCAGCGGCGGGACACGGACACACCAGCCGGGCTCCAGGGCAGGGCCCGGGGCTCTGGCCTGGGGATGTTTCACCTCTTTACCAACGTCTTGGATAAAGGTGGAGCCAAATCTGCAGTCAACACAAAGGTGAAAGGGCGCCCAGGATCCAGAAGGATCTCACGGGCCAGAGCATCAGGCTGATCGAATAAGACAAGTGGAGGATGAAACGTCAAGTCATGAAAAAGATCAACTTCACAAGTGTAAAACAGTGGAGACCTAGGTTCTGAAAAAGATCTGGGCGGGCTAGTGGACTACAAGCCCCACAAGAGTCTGTAGTATGGTGTGGCCGTACTGAGAAGGGCACAGGGAAGCAGGAATTCCCTGGCCCGATGCTTTGCAGCCAAGCCGACTGGGTCCACTACAAATGGACTTTATCTGGCTTTGACAAGGCTCCCGTCTCATGCTTTCCTAAGAAGATAAGGGGCCGTGGGGGCTGAGTCTCCTCTCCTCTGAACCTCAAGCACCCTGACATCCCAGCCCCGTCTCTCCTGCAGTTTGGGCTGAAGAAGCCCCTTCTCCCCTCCTCTCTCTGGCCCTGAGAGGCTGCAGCACAAAGGAACACATAATCTGATACGAGGCAACATAAAGCCGCCTTTTACAATCTGGCCGGTGTGGTTCGGTTACCCATCTGCCTCCTCCCTACACTCTCAAGCACACTCAGACTGGTCTTCACGTGGCTCTCCATCTCCCACCTCTGCCCCTCTGCCCGAGCCGTGTCTCCTGCCGGGAAGCACACCCCCTCCTCACGGCTGCCTCACGGAATCCCTACCTGAAACCGGTGGGATCCCCACAGCTGAGCCTGCCAGCCCCACCCACCAATTGATCCAGTGTCTCTAGTATATGTCCATTCCCAAAAGAATATCAGCTGCCTGAGGGCGGGAAGTGCTTCATTTGCCAAAGCCCAGGAAGGAGCAAATGCCTAGAGATGCTTCCTCCTGGAAGCCAGAGTGCCTCGGCTTTGTCACCTCTGCTGACCTCGCAGGACCTCCCTCCGACGCCAAGCCACTCCCCAGTTGGCAGCTGCCTCCATCTCCAATATCACTTATCTTGGGATGATACCAAGAGTAACTTCAGGGGCGGGTCGGGATCCAATCTGCGATTGTCACAGGCTGGATTCTTAGAGCAGTCCTTCAAGGAGACGGAATCCAATCCATCCGGTCCAGGAGCATTCTTTGGAGTGAAGAACCGGCATGTCGTGATGGCAGCTCCATCACCAAGAGAAGGATTTGCTTGTGCGCTTCCCCACAGGCCGCACGGAACAACTGTGGTTGTGATTCTCACACACCCCAGAGGAAGTCTTTGTAATCTAAGTATGCGAGCATCCTTAAAAAGCAACAGCAGAGTCTGCCATTTTACTAGAACTGCCCAAGTATCAGAAAGACCTCATGTCTCTTAGACTTTGTACACATAACTGTTATTAGTGACTCCGCAAGCTCAACGTTTTCTGTGAGGCAAAGATTGCTCCAATCTGCTACTGTCTTTCCCTAGTTGTTCTAGTGCCTCTTTATAGGAGGAGGGGGTTCTAACAATGAGATTATCTAGAGAGGCATGTGCACAAGTGTGAGCATGTGCGTGTGGTATGTGTGCACATGTATGTGAGTGTGTACGTGCATATGTGTGTGCATGCACACACAAACACGTAGGTGAGTGCAAGGGGAGACAGCAGCAAAGAGATGAAGTGAAGGGCACAGGGGCTCCAAGTGTTGAGAGGGAAGGCCCTGAGTGCAGGAAAAGGCGGCCCCCTTGGGTCAGCTTGTGCTCCTTGGGCCTGGCATCACCTGCAAACTGCAGAAGGAAAGCGCGTGGCCCGGGGGCGGGGGAGGCCCCGGGCTGAGAGCATTCCCTGCTCCTCGGGAAGCCCGTTCTCTGTAAAACACTTCCCGTAAGTGGCTCCAGCCTCACCAGGCTCCCCCCATTTCCGCTGCGCTACTTACAGTGGCATGGTGGGAAACGTTGCCCACGAGGCTGAGGTTCTTGAGCAGCTGGGGCGAGCCGCTGTACTGGCCCGAGATCTGCTTCCTCACTTCTGCCGCCACCGTTCTATGAGAAGGAAGGCACATCACAGATTAGAAAGGAATGCTGCGAGCGGTTATTCTACACCAATGTGTGAGTAAGATTAACCACAATTAACTAAGCTAGGGTTCTAAGAGAAGACTGCATGGGCAATAGGGGAATAAAAAAAAGGGGGACGATAGCACTGCATCAGCATCAAGGGGCTGGCACCATGGAGGGAGCACTGTTCGAATCCTGCTTTGGGCACACATGAGCTGTGTGGAAAGTCACTTAACCTCACTCAGCCTCAGTTTTCTCATCTGTAAAATGGAGTAGGGGGCACATGGGAATCCAATGAGATCGTTCATTCCAGTGTACTTTGCAAACTTAAAGTGCTAGGATAA
The DNA here is from genome assembly GCF_019393635.1 of Dromiciops gliroides. Lineage (NCBI taxonomy): Eukaryota > Metazoa > Chordata > Mammalia > Microbiotheria > Microbiotheriidae > Dromiciops > Dromiciops gliroides. The sequence goes on along the minus strand of NC_057864.1, from coordinate 16,172,229 downwards.
ATGGTAATTGCTATTATTATCATTGTTGCTGCGCAGTCATTTTTCAGTCACATCTGACTATCCATTTGGGGTTTTCTTGGCACAGATACTGGGGTGGTTTTGCCATTTCCTTCTCCAGCTCCCTCTACAGATGAGAAAACTGAGGCAAGGGGGTTAAGTGACTTGCTCAGGGTCACACAGCCAGTGAGTGTCTGAGGCCAGATTTGAACTCATGAAGAGGAGTCCTCCTAACTCCAGCCCCATGGTGCTCCCTAGCTGCCCCCCATTATTATCATTACTCCAAGCCTATAAATGAACTTTCTGATTCTTCAAAAGCAAAAATGGAGAGAGATGATGAATTCGGTTTTGAAGCCACTGAATTTAAGATGTCTCTGGGACACCCAATTCAAGATGCCCACGAGGCAAATGAAGAAGGGGTGAGAGATCGGCAAGCTAGCTTGGGATGGGTGGGCTAGAGAATCACCCTCATAGACATGGTAATTAGGTCCAGGAGATCTGCTGAGACCACTAAGAGACAGAAGTGAGGGAGAAGACAAGGGGCTGAGGACAGAGCCCTGTGGGGCACCCGCTGTCGGCTGGCATGACCCAGACACGTGGTCTGATAGGGCCGAGGACAGAGCCCCGTGGGGCACCCGCTGTCAGCTGGCATGACCTGGACCATGTCCAATGGCTAGGAGAAACAGCCCGGAGAGGTGTCCACACAGCCCAGGGAGGAGGCTGTGCCAGTGACTGCAGGAAGGTCCAGAGGGGTGAGGACCAAGCCTCTGGGTTTGGTGAACAGGAGCCAGCCATGGCATGATGAGGCTGGAAGCCAGGCTTTAGAGTCAGGTGAGAGTGAGGGGAAGAACGTGGAGGGCAGCAGAGGGCATCTGGGTGGCAGGAGACGAGGGTGAGGGCGGGAGAGGCGGCTTGCGGGACGTGAGGCCAGGGCGAGGTGAGGCCGGGGCGAGGGGAGCCAGGGGAGGCCTGAGGTGGGGAGGGCCACTGCAGGGAGCAGGAGAGGGAGTAGCTGCTGGGTGGGAGGCACTGCCTGGCGGCAGCAAGGGCCCAGCACACACCCATGGTGGCCCCTGTCAGGACCGCCACATGCTTCTCTCCGCCTGCGCTCAGCAGCACATGTGGAAGAGCAAAGACACGCAGGGTGGAGGGAGCCAAGGCTGAGGCTTGGCTGGGCAGGAGCAGAAGGGTGGGTGTTGGCACTCCAGGCCTTTGAGAGTACATAGAGGTAAAGCGGCTCACCCAGGGATGAGAATGGGAGGAGGAGGTTAAGGGCTCTGAGATCATGACATGGGGAAAGAACAGGAATACTCATCTCTTGTGATCCTACGAGAGAATTTCAGGGTTCATGGAGGGGGAGCATGTGTGGGTGGGTGGGGCCATCTTTGGCTGAGGCGGGGTAGAAGGGCAGGTCCGGGGCAGCTTGGTCAAGGAGGAAGGCAGAAGATGGAAGGAGAAGCTCTCACCTATAGGCTCGTCAGTGGCCTAGGGAACAGGCATTCCAGAGAGCACCAGCAAAGGGCTGGGGTCTAGAACAGGACGTGGGGAGGAGGGGAGGACCTGCCACCAACGGGAACAGGGGACCAGGCAGTGGGAGGCAGTTCTTCATGGAAGTGATGCCCAAATATGAAAGTGCCAAATATACCATTATTCACTCAACTGACACGGCGTCATCATAAATGTGAGCTGTCCAGTCGCCACCCCCTGCCTCTGTCTCTGTCCTTGCCCAGGAGTTCAACAAGCACTTTTTTTTTTTCTGGTGGGGCAATGAGGGTTAAGTGACTTGCCCAGGGTCACACAGCTAGTGTCAAGTGTCTTGAGGCTGGATTTGAACTCAGGTCCTCCTGAGTCCAAGGCCAGTGCTTTATCCACTGCGCCACCTAGCTGCCCCTCAACAAGCACTTATGTGCAATGAGTAGAAAACAAATCACTATATCTTCTTTTTCTATTATGAATTTTTTTTTTTTTAGTGAGGCAACTGGGGTTAAGTGACTTGCCCAGGGTCACACAGCTAAGTGTTAAGTGTCTGAGGCCGGATTTGAACTCAGGTACTCCTGACTCCAGGGCCGGTGCTTTACCTACTGCACCACCTAGCTGTCCCTATATTACGAATTTAACAGTCATCAACAAAAACAAGCACTTCAATACTCAAAGAATAAGAGGACTGCATAAGAAACAGTGAGTTTCTGCTATATAGTTTAAATTTAACAAGGTAGTCAGATAAAATGGCTCTTTTGTCTTCCTTTCTCAACATTCTTTCTTTTCTACATTAAAACCCATTTTATTGATGTCCTTTTTCTTCAACATCTCTCCCTACCCGTGAGCCCCACCCACACCCCCCAAGACACCCTCCCCCAACACGCTGGGGCATTGGCTGTGTCTGGAGTCCGGCTGGTGATCAGAGCAGGAAGTGACCTCAGCGAGTGCAGGGCCAAACCCACACTCTCTTGGGCCACTTACAGCCCGCCAGGCACTGGCTGGCTCTGTCAGACACTCCGTCCTTTCACATGTTCTCTGATCCACTCCAACTGGCTGCCCGGATGCTCCTCACACCCAAGGAGCCATCTCCAGCCTCCGAGCCTCTATCGGGGCCGTGTTCTAGGCCCCCTCCAGCACCACATTCTACATGAGGCTAGTGCCCCCTCCAATTCCCTTCTATTTAGGTGTTTGTGTATGTGGGGCAGCATGATGTGGTGGCCAGAAAGCTGGCTTCAGGGCCGGGAAGGAAGGGGTTCCAGCCCATTTCTGACACACAAAGCCATCTCCATGCCCTTGGCCAGTGGCGACAAACCCAAAGAGAAACAGGGCCACTCAATGGTACAAAAGGATCCATGCAGATCACTCTGGCTTAGGAAAACCACATTCTTTTAAAAACTATTATTAGCTTTTAAAAATTATTATTTATTTTAACATTCTTTTAAAAAAAAATTTGAGTTCTAAATTCTCTCCCTCCCACTCCTCCCCTACCCATCGTGAAGGAAAAAAATATAACCTCAATTATACATGGAAAACAGGTTTGAGCCACATTGGAAAAAAAAAAGTGAAAAAAATATGTTTCAATCTGCAATCAGACTCCATTGGTTCTTTCTCTGGAGGTGGATGGCATTAAAAAACTACATATTAATATTATCTATGTTCAATTGTATTTTGGTTGATTTTGTTAAATATTTCCCAATGACATTTTAATCTGGTTCCCTCCAAATGAGAGAGAGGGCCTTCCCTTATCCCAAGGAAGCCAAAGACACGGTGCCCATGCCTGTGTGACACATGCACAAATCGTCTGAGGGCCAGGATGGTTTCTTTCTTGTACTTGCACCCCAGACAGTGCCCAAGAAGCACCTGGCACCATGTGGGTGCTCCCAAGGTCACACGAGTCACCGGGACAGCTCCAGGCTTCATACTCAGCTCCCCTGACTCCAAAGCAGGCCTTCTTTCTTGGGGCCACGCTGTGTTCCAGTGCTAACAGCACTGTGAAGTGAGCCCAAGGAAGCAGGTACATTATCATGGTAGAGTGGTACAGTCACACCGGAGACTATATAAGACCAGCCCCTCATCTCGAAGAATCCAACCATCCGGCCAGTCTAGTCATCACCAAAAATAGTTCATCAATGACTGTTAAATCAGGCAGCTGTGCTGAGGTTCAAATGAGGAGATCGTGTACGGAAAGCATTTGGAAAACCTTAAAGAGCTTTATAACTATGAATTGTTGTTGTTATTACTTTGAGACCCAGATGCCAATTTCCCAAGTAGTAGGTGCTTAAGGTACTCCCTAGCTAGTGTCGCCTCCTTGGCGACACACCTATATCAGACGTCTCTTTTCTTCCTCTCCCTCTGCCCCCCAAATACTTGCAGGCACTGCTTTCCAAACAGCTGAGGAGGCCTCCCTCCCACTGCACTCCCAGGCTGCCAAGGGCAGACACAGAGCCAGCTTCCAATCCCTCCGATTAAGAAAACCAGGTCAGGGGGAGAAGAAAAAGAAACCAGAAGCTTCAAGATGGGAATCGCTCCGAGAGGAAAACTAAGTAAAAATCTGAGCCCTCAAATTCAGCAGAGAAACTCGCAAAGGAACAGATACACAAAATACACCCAAGACACAGGAGCAGAGTCCAAGAAAGAACTGAATCTGTCAGCCAGGGACATTTATTTCTGGGCAGAGAGAGTTTCCCAAACCAGAACTGAAAATCAGGAAAGTCCTGTGAAACTGAGAGACCCGTCAGCCTCCGGATAAGGAATGTCCTGTCCTCCCACCTACTCTAAAACTCAGGCTAAGGCGTGTGCGGGAGGGGGTGCCACTAAAGGGGCTGAAATGGCCCAGGGACGCCACCACTCACAGGTGTATGAAGGGAATTCCCTCCTCCTGGCTGCTTTTACACTGGAAAAAGCAGGCTGGCAGTTCCCGCTTGATCAGGTCACAACCAGCCCCAGAAAGCTGAATGAGGAAAGGCCCTTGATTCCCAGCTGATTATGGGAAAGCAAAAGCAGGCCTCGCGGATCTCCTGATTGTGAATAATACGGTCAGCGTTGGTGAACTTTACAATTTGATGCTAGGCGTCTTTGTCACTGGTATCCAGAAAAAAAAAAAAAAAGGCTAAAAAAATGCCACTCTTTAAATATTCAGTTCCAGAATTTGAGAAGACATTTTTGCTAAACCCCATTCCTCACCCATACCAAATTAAGTGAGATTTTAATCCCGTTGATGTTAGCAGTTTTTCTACGTTACAAGGAAGAATCAAAGAAAATGCCGTCTGTCTAAAGCTAAGCAAACCCTAAAAGTACCGTAAGATTGGGAGCCGTATCAGGAAACACTCATGGCATAGAGAAAACGTCCTCAGTGTTTTCGATGAGTGGGAAAAAATCAAGCAGAGGTTTCAGTCACACACAGGTAAGGGGCAGAGACAAAGGAGGCATTTTAAAGTGTGAATGCCCTTAGGTTCCAACGTGGCCCATTTCAGAAACCAAGAGAAGCAGCAAAATGTGGAGGGGCGTTTAAACGTGAGGGAAGTCTGCCTTTCAGGGCCCTGGGCATGAGCACAAAGCCCAAAGAGAGCCCAGTGTACAAGAAGAGCCCGAGACTGGGTCCTGGTGAGTGAGAAAAGTGGGGCTGGCAGAAGGCCCGGGGAAGGACTAACTGCCTTGGTTGGACACACGCTTGGTTTTCTCTATTTTAAGGATTCCACCCAATTACTGTTTCCTGTGATTATCCTTCCTTTCCTATTTAGCTGAAGTCAGTCAACAATCCAGTGAGCTTATATGTCCTGTCCTTTTGGTCCCTCTTAACCTTTTTTTTTTTTTTTTTTGCAGGGCAATGAGGGTTACATGACTTGCCCAGAGTCACACAGCTAGTAAGTGTCAAGTGTCTGAGGCCGGATCTGAACTTAGGTCCTCCTGAATCCAGGGCCAGTGCCCTATCCACTGTGCCCCCTAGCTGCCCCTCCCTCTTAACTTAAAAAAAACCCAACCAAACAATGTTCTGACAACTAAACCTCTGTAGCCATCCCAAGATTTCCAGCAGGGGTCTGCAGGCGCCAATGCCAGCAGGGGTCTGACACGGGGCCAGTGCCAAGAGGGGCAGGCTAAGCTCTTTGTGGGCAGGGGCCGTCTCTTATATTTGAACCCCCAGTGCCTCAGAACCGCGCCGGGCACATAGACCCCATCTGCAAATGCTGCTTCTTTCATTCATTCTTTGGACAAAGTCAGATGGCCCATTTACAGAGGTGCCGATCTCCGCCACACATCAGTCAGTCATTCAACACCTCTTAAGCACCTACTGTATGCTTGGCACTGAGGCTACAAAGAAAGGCAAAAGCCATCCCTCCCCTCAAGAAGCTGACAGTCTAATGGAGACCACAGGCAAACAACTGGGTCCCCGCGAGCAACAGACAGAAAACTGGAAAGAATCCGAAAAGCAAAGGCCCGAGCATTCAGAGGGCTTGGGAAAGGCTTCCTAGAGAAGGTGGGATCTTGGCTGGGATCTCAAAGAAGCAAAAGAAGTCAGGAGGCAGAGGGGAGGAGAGGGAAGGTCCCAGGCATGGGGATAGAGAAGATGGAGTGGCCGATGACACAGATGGGCAAATATGGGGCGCAAGGGAGAGAGGGGGGTTATGAAGGGCTTTGAACACCAACAGAGCCCTTGCTATCGGATCCTGAAGGTGACAAGGGCCACTGGGGGGGAGGGCATGGTCAGGCCCCTGCTTTGGGAGGATCCCTTTGACAGCTGAGTGAAGGACAGCAGGGGTGGGGCAGACTCGGGGCAGACCAGTTAGGGAAACAGATGTGGTGACTAGGGGATAATGTCACCCCTCCAAGAGACCTAGCAGAGCCTGGGCCCTCTGCCTCCTCGCAGAGCCACCATCCTTACTTCTTCCCTAGACTAACAGCCTAGGATCCTTGCCCCTGGGTCCCCGGCCTCATCTCTCCCCATTCCACCCGTTCTCCTGCCACACAGCTGGCATAAGTAACGCCGAGTCACTCCCCTCCTCAAGCCCCAGCGGCTCCCTCTTGTCTGGAGAGTCTGTGTGGCATCTCAGCCAACTTTGCCATCATCCCTCCTACCCCTCCACATGTGCTACAGCCCAGCCACGCTGGTCTTCCTGCTGCTCCTCGCCTCCATCTCCCCTTCACTTCCACTCCAGTTTCCATTAGGCTCGCCCCTTCTACATGAGGCCTTCCTGCCCAGAGGCCAGCTCCTCCCCCAAACCTAGCAGGTGTTTGTTTTGTATGTGCTCTATGCAGACACACATTATCTCCCTGAAAAAAACCTTGGCGCTTTTTATGGTCCTTAAAATTCTGGCTGTTAAACTGACCCAGGATGAAGAGTGTGGGCTAGCCAGCCTCTGGAACAGAGAGAACTGTATGTAGGCCGGGTCTTTGAAAACCACACAGAGACGGCCAACAGACAGCAGAAGTGTGTCGCTAGAGAGGTAAGGGTAGAGAAAGGTACTGGAACCGCTACCTCTGGAGAAGGTCAGAAGCAGGGGGCCAACAGGGGGGAAGACTGCATGAAGACCAAGGAGACACGGACCCCGGGAAGCACTCATTTACCTTACAAAGAGCTCCTTGCCAACCTCTAAGAGAACAGTTCCACTATCAGAGTGGGAAGAGGAGCCACATCACACAGAACTGTGTGGACAGAAAGCTGACGGAGTAAGTGTACCCCACCCCCCACTTCCCCCAGCTGGGTGTCTGGCAGAAAGAAAGAAAAAGATAATGACTGGATGGTCACTGGAAAGGGCAGCAGAACCAAATGAGGTTATTTTAGTGATGGGGGAAACCTCAACATGTTTAATGATCTAAAGGAAAAAGGCTGAGGGAAAGAATGACAGACATTAGAAACAAGGTCTGAGACCTGGAGGAGGTGGGCAAGGATAGGACCCACAGCACAGCACACGCTTTAGCTTTAGGAAAGACAATCCATTCCTCTGAGACTAAAGAAAATGATGGCCAAACAGCAACTGGAGTGAAAAGAGGGAGCTCGCAAAAATGCTGACGTTTTCCAAAAATTTGAGGTGAGATTAGGGGCCAAGTATGAATGAGCAGGAAAAGAAATAAGACAAAGTCTAGAATAACTACCGTGCTATGAAAAATGTTAGAGGAGGAAAGAAAAGACAAATAAACTAACTTTATGGGGCCCAAGTTGAAAACACACAATATGAAGTTATTTGGCAACATGAGCCCAAGCCTCAGACTCAAGAGCCAGTGTGGGCCAGGCTAGACAAGGGAAGCTTCTAGAACAGCCTGTGACTTCCCTGGAAAGGCATCCAAGTCTGCTACCTGGAGGCTCGCCGCCCAATGGCACACAGACTGGCAATGGAGAACCAAACCAAGATGGTGTGCAGGCCCTTTGGGAAGCTGATGGACAAGCCTGTGGCATCCATCTCCCGCACAGGGTGAAGCCTGGACCTCCATCATCCAGCTTGTTAGGCCACTTAATCAGTGCTGTCTCCTGAACATCAAGGGACAGAGAGAACAGGAAAGCCAAGCACGGAATCCCGGCACCAAATGCTCAACACAAGCATCTTCCATAGACACAAAGAGGATGCACAGGCAGGAGACGCAGACGCTGCCCATTAAGGATTCCCAGAAGTACATCCCCAAGCAGCCTAGCACTCATCTCGGACGACTGGGGAACAGATCAGAACAGAGGGGCTTGTCTTCTGCACGAGAAGGAGCCGAGACGGCAGGGCCCGAGCAGGGGTCTGACCCAGCCCCCTCCCCCTGGGACGACTTCTCCAGCATCTCCGTCTCTACCAAGTACGGCCTGGTTATTTCCAAGGGGTGACTCCTGGAGAACTCAAGTGCCCAGAGGCCAGGGCTGGGGCTGTGCCTTTCTTTGTGTCCCCATCACATGGCAGAGTAAGTGCCTAGCACACAGTAAGCAATGAAATGCCTGCAGATTAGCTGACAGTAACATCTTCCTATGTTAACTAAAGATGCCAGTAAAAAGCCAAACTTTCTGCTTGATCCAGGAGAACAACCCGGCTCCCACATTCATCCTAAGTCACGTCATAAATCTGGAGGGCTGCTGAGCAACGCTGTAAGGAGAAAGGAAAAATCCCATTTCCCAGATTAATGGGTGAATGGACGTCACTGGACAGTAATAAGGGACCGAGCTGGGCCAAACAGGTCATGCCACTAATGGACGGGCTTCCCTCCCAGTGGCGGCATCTCTCCCATTCTTTAACCCAAGAGATCAAATCTAAAATAGTATTTTTAAAATGTTGAGTCAAAATGCCACAAAACTATGTCTGCTCAATTCCACAAACACTGATTAAGTACCTACTGTGTGTGCTGTGCTAGGGACACAAAGGTGTGTGCCACCCTCAAGAATCTTCCATTCTGTTGTGGGGACACAAACCGTGTGCCGCCAGGTTCAGGAAGGAGGGGGACCAGAAAAGGTCCCCACAGGAGACAGGGCTGGAGTGGACCCAGGAAGGAAGCTCGGGGCTCTAGCTCCAGGGGCTGAGAGGGCGAAAATGGAGGAAAGCCAGGTGGGCAGAGGTGGCAGAGGAAATGCCCAGAACCCCCAGGAGGACAGGCTGGCTGGAACAGGCAGCACCCAATGGGGGTAACTATAAAATGGGGGAAGGAGGGGGGTGGCACACAGACCGCCGAGGCTGGAAGCCCCTGGCGAGGCCGGAAGGCCTGGATACAGACTGTAAGGAGCTGGATGGACCATGATCTACCAGCGGCTCTGATCTCTGAACTGGGCGCCCGGCTAGAGGGAGGGGCTTGGTTATTCTCCCACTTACTGACCTGTCTCCAAAAGCACAGGCACCACTTCTCATCTAACAGCTCCTGTTACTCTAGCGCTTTACCCACTTCTCATTCTGATACACAGAACAATTGCCAGGATCCTTATTTTTCAGGCTAACAAACTGAGATGTTAGGGAACCTGCCCATATTTCTCGCAGATGCAGCCCCCAAACCTGACAGGGCAGCAAAGGGATGCCAGAGACCGGGTGAAGCCTGCCTCCTACACCTACTAGCTGGTGACCTGAGGCAAGTCATTTACCATTTGCCTCAGTGTCCCTCCCGGTAAAATGGGCGTGGTGACCACTACCTCCCAGAGCTGTTGTGCAGATCACATGAGGTAGTCTAAGTAAGCCCTGTGCAAGCCCTGGGATGTGACGTAGCACCACCGGAGGACAATAATGCCTCTTAACAAACTCAAACGTTTCATTTCTCATCTGCTTCAAAGCTGCCCACCACACATTCACCCTCCTCCTTGCTCCATCCCGGGTACAGATCGGAAGAGCTTCCCCACCCTGGGAGGGCCTTAGACCAAGGGAAGTCCAAGTCCAGTCCCCGTCCATCTGTGTCTGTGAATCACTGGCTGCTTGCAAAACCTCTCGCCTTCCAAGAGTCCAGCACTCCCACAGCCATCCTGTCCCCTCTTCTCTTCAACATGCCAAGCAAGGCCTGCATCCATCTCTAAGTTCCCTCTGACTCCCTCCCACCTAAAATCCTTCTCTACTAAAACCCTACCCAGATCCAGTTACTCCACATATCCCAGAGTTCCTCAGGATGCTTCGTACAGTCTCGCATGCCTCCGTGAACTGTCTCTGGTGGTGTTTTTATAGAGGACTTGTTGATGTCTGTCTTACATGTCCCAATGGAGATATCTTAGCCCACGCCCATCAGATCATAAATTCCTAGAGTTAATAGATAACGTCAATTTCTTTTGTATCTTCCTATGTTCTGTTACAGCGCTCAGCCAAATATCACTGAAGAACAATTGACTTAGGGATGTTAGAAGTTGAAATGGGCTTTATTTTTCCTGTGAATATTTACGTGACAGCATCACAAATCTATGCTACAAAAAAAAAAAAAGATGAAATAGTTTTTTCACCAGAAATGAGACCTAGCAATTCCAGGGGAAATTCCACAAGCCACAGCAACAGTTTGTAGTCATGGCTATCACAACACCCAAATGTACACAGAAAAAGGAGGGAAAAATTAGAAAATTTTGATTTTATCTCCCAAACACGAAGCTTTAAGAAAAAGCACCATTTTCAAATGAAAGGGGACAAAACCCCAAACAAGAAACTCCAAGACGAAGTAATAATACAAGGAGGAAGAGAAGGGGAAGCTCAGGCAAGTGAAAACTAGTAAGTAGGCCTCAAACTGAAACAGAAAGCCCCTGGAAAGAGAGACAGGACCAGCTGTGAAAAGGTTACTGTTTTTATTTACGCTTCTTCCTGTAATTGGCTCTTCAAAGAATTCACTTTTCCTCAACTAAATAGTATCCACCACACCTCTCTCAAAGCCACCCTTTCCTTCTTGTTTCCATGACCTGTCTGGGTCTCAGGCCCCTTGCCTGTAAAATTTCAAAGTTAAATTTTAAGTGGTGCAATGGAGAGAGAGAGAGAGAGCACTGGGCCTGGAGTCAGGAGGTTCAAACCCGGCCTCAGACACTGACTAGCTGTGTGACCCTGGACAAGTCACGTCATCTCTGTCTTCCTCGGAGTAAAATGGGGCTAACAGACCCCACCTCACAGGGTTGCTGTGAGGATCAAAAAAAGTCCTATTGGTTAAACTCTCTGTAAACCTGAAAGTGATGGATGACGCTAGTCCCCATCTGTGGAAGGAGCACAGACAACTTGTAGATCAATGGCCTCATCTCCGTCTCCTAGAAAGGGATTAGCCACTGGAGCTTACTATGTAGGGCTGATGAGGTCAGACCTGGCTCGAGAAGATGGGTGGACTGGAAGGGGAAGAGACCTGAGGCAGGCCGACCCAGCAGTGAGATGGTGAGGGCCTGCCCGGGGGCAGTAGACAAGAGAAGGCAACATGGAAAAGGGATGCTGTGAAGGGAGATGTGAGGCTTGGGATGAAAATGGGTACAGGGGCTAAGAGAGCATGAGGAGTCCAGGATGGCACCTTGGAGGGGAGCCTGGGTGACTGGGAGATGGGGGTGCCCTCCAGGGCAATAGGGAAGGTAAAAAGATGGAAGGGTTTGAGGGAAAGAAACAGCTCCATTTTGGAAATGTTGAAGTATCTATGGGACATACCATTGAGGAGCTTAGAAGAGAGGTCAGGGCAGGATAAACAGATCTAAGAATCATTTTCACAGAGAAAATAACTGAATGTAAAACTCCAGAGTACAGCAAGGAGATAAGGTTTTCTTAAACGAACAACATAAGGAAATAGAAGAAAACAACAGAATGGGAAAGACAAGAGAGCCCTTCAAGAAACAGAGACTTCAAGGGAACATTTCATGCACTTAACAGGATCAGAAGAGACGAAGAAGTGGACAAGACAGAGCTTAACATCACCAATAGCATGATGAGGTGGTGACCGACCCAGAGGCAGCGGTCCTGGAGAATGAAGTTAGCCAGGCCTTAGGAAGCACTGCTAACAACAGGCCAGTGAAGTGATGGCGTTCTGGCTGCACTATTTAAAATCCTAAAAGATGAAGCTGGTAAAATGCTGTACTCAGTGTGTGAGCCCATTTGGAAAACTCAGCAGTGGCCACTGGCTTAAAGACCAGTTCACGTCCCAATCCCAAAGAAGGGCAATGCCAAGGAATGTTCACATGACCACACAATCCACTGTGCTCATCTCACACGCCAGCAAGGTCATGCTTAAGATTCTGCAAGCCAGGCTTCATTACCATTAGTGCAGGCTGGTCTGCAAAGAGGCGGAGGAACTAGAGACCAAATTGCCAACATTCACTGAATTATGGAAAAAGCAAGGGAGTTCCAGAAAAACGTCTACTTCTGCTTCGTTCACTACACTAAAGCCTCTGACTGTGTGGATCACAACAAAGTGCAGCAAGTCCTCCAAGGGAGGGGAGTCTTGCTTGTCTCCTGAGGAACCTGCAAGCAGGCCAAGAAGCAACAGTTACAACCAAACACGGAACAACTGGTCGGTTTAATATTGGAAAAGGAGTACGACAAGGCTGTATCCCGTCACCTTATTTAACACATATGCAGAGTACAGCATGCCAAATGCCAGACTGGACTAACTGAAAGCCAGGATAAATATCAACAGTCTCGGAGATGCAGATGATATCCCTCTGATGGCAGAAAGTGAAGAATGAAGAAGCCTCTTGATAAGGGTAGAAGAGGAAAATGTAAGAGCTAGCTTGAAGCTTAACATCAAAAAAAAGTGAGATCTCGGCAACTGGTTCCATCATTCCTGGCAAACAGAAGGAGAAGAAAGAGAAGTGGTGTCAGATTCTTTACTCTTGGGCTCAAAGATGACTGTCAACAGTGACTGCAGCCAGGAAATTAAAAGACATCTGCTCCTTGGGGGGAAAGCTCTGGCAAATCTAGACAGCAGCCTAAAAAGCAGAGACGTCACCTTGCTGACAAAGGTCTATACAAGTCAAAGCTATGGGGTTTTTTCCAGTACTAACGTACGGCAGCAAGAGTTGGGATTATAAGGAGAGCTGAGCTCCACAGAATCGATGCTTCTGAACTCTGGTGCTGGAGGAGACTTTGGAGAGTCCCTGAGACAGCAAGGAGATTAAGTCAGTCGATACTTTAAAAAATTAATTCAGGGGGCAGCTAGGTGGCACAGTAGATAGAGTGCCAGCCCTGGATTCAGGAGGACCTGAGTTCAAATCCGGCCTCAAACACTTAACACTTACTAGCTGTGTGACCCTGGGCAAGTCACTTAAACCCAACTGCCTCACCAAAAAAAAAATAAAAAAAATTTAATTCAGGCTGTTCACGGCAAGGTCAAATACTGAAGCTGAAGCACTTTGGCCACAAAATAAAGACAGAACTCACTGATGGGGGAAAGGCTGAAGGCAAAAAAAGGGGCGGAGAGAGCAATGAACGTGAGCTTGGACAGACATTGGGAGTCGGTGGAGGGAAGGAGAGCCTGGCGTGCTGTGGTCCATGGGGTCGTGAAGAGTCAGACATGCTTCATGGCAAGAGAGCTCAGAGCAGACAGGGCAGAAGGCCTCACCCTCCTTTGTGGCCTGGACACCCCAACCCCGGCTCCAGGAGACTGGGGAAGCTTATGGGCTCTTCTGAATAATGGTCTCAAATGCATATAAAACTGTCTTTGAAAGAAAACAAATGATATCAAAATATCATTTAAAAAAATAAAATAAGTTCACAGAGCCCGGATTAAGCATCACTAGTGGAAAGGGAGAAAACGTCCCACCCAGGAAGACCCTTGGGAAACAGCCACATGTGGTGGTCATGACCTAGAAGAAGATTCAGCAAAAGAGACAGAGACAGAACAGGTAGATGGGTAGAAAGAGAACCAGGAGGAGGCGGCTAGGTGGCGCAGTGGATAAAGCACCAGCCCTGGATTCAGGAGTTCCTGAGTTCAAATCCAGCCTCAGACACTTGACACTTACTGGCTGTGTGACCCTGGGCAAGTCACTTAACTCCCATTGCCCTGCAAAAAAAAAAAAAAAAAAAGGAAAAAACAAAAAAGAGAACCAGGAGAAGAGAGTCATGGACACCCAGAAAAGAGTCCACAGTGGCCACGTCAAAGGCTGCTGAGGGTGAGGAGAAGGAGGAAGAAGGAGAAAAAGCCATTTTTGTCACTGTTGTCATTCAGGTATTGGGTCACTGTCTCCGCGACCCAGGATGCCTTTTCTTGGCAAAGTACTGGAGGGGTTTGCCCTTGGCTTCTCCAGCAGCCTTTTGGCCATGCGGTCTGGCAATGGAGAACTCACTGGTAGCCGGACAGGGCAGCTTCAGTGGAAGGATGAAGACAGAAGAGAAGGCACTGAGAAAAGAGAGAGGGGAGAGATGCAGCAGCATCGACTGTGTGCACGGTTGTGCAGAAAGGCCTCTCTGTGGAAGGCCAGGGAGGGTCTTCTAAGATCTGGGGATACGTGGGAGAGTCTGTAGGCCACAGGGAGGGGGTGAAGATGGAGGCGGCAGTCAGCCTGAGAAGAGAGCTTACAACCGGAGTCACCCAGACAAAGAGAAGGGCTGTGAAACAAGGGGTAATGGAGACGTTGGGTGGGCTGGGACCTCTGAGTGAGCTGAGATCAGGGAGGGAGGTCGAGGCTGAGAGCCTTGGTGCTTTCAGTGAAGGCAGAGGCAAGGTCCTGGGGGTATCGGGGTGAGTGGGCCTGGAAAGGCCCCTGTGGGGGTGGTAGAGGAATATGGGAGGCACAGAAAGCCAGCTAGAGAATGGAACGGAAACCTGTGGCAGACCCAGTCAGCGAGGTTTTGTGATTCTCTCCTGCTCCATTCAACAGTATGGGAAGAAGGGGGGGCAGCTGGGTGGCCCAGCGGATAGAGCACTGGCCCTGGAGTCAGGAGGAGCTGAGTTCAAATCCTGATGGCCTCACTGATTTTCACTTAACCCTGATTGCCAGGAAAGCCTGGGACCTCCCGGAAAATGTCAGAAGGAACTGAGCAGCAGGATCTAGGTTGACTGACAGATTTGGATTGAATGAACCTCAAAGGGGGGAGGGGGCTGCTGAGGAACGATGGTCAAGGCAGTGCCTAGAAGGGGCAAGGATGACTCATGCGAGACTCATGAGTGGAAGTGCAGTCAGTGCTAGAAAAGGGGGCCCCGGCCAGAGGAGGTGGGGACCAAGACGGGAGGCTCAGAAGAGGAAAAGGCCTAAGATGAAAGCAAGACAAGGCCCCCAGGAAAAGCTGCCTAGAGGGGGCGGCACTGGAGTCTGAGAGGGATGGAGGGGGCCCAGAGCCAGCTGGAAGGAGGGCAGTGTCCCAGGCACTGGCAAAGCCAGTGTGGAGGTTTGGCACACTCTATGCTCTATGTGAGTAGGGCCTGGAGTCAGAGAAACCTCAGTGTGTGACCCTGGGCAAGTCACTTCTCTGTCTGCCAAGGTTCTCAAGCACCTACTTCACAAGAATCAAATGAATCAACGCTGTAAAAAGCTCCCAGCACATAGTAGGCATCCATCAACAAAAATACGGAATGGAACAAAGGAAAGACCTCATTCCAGAACACCCGCCCAGTGATCCACATGAACTGCATGCAGCAATGCAGACTTCCTCCCCCTGCACCCCCAAACACCCTCTACCTATTCCTTAAGCCCCAGCTCATACACCATCCCGCTAAGGAAGCCAAGGGTCACAGCATTTTCACCTTGCCAAGGATTCCTACCATCAGTGGGTCCCCCCACAGCCAACTTCTGCCTCCAAAGGCCCAGTGAGTGATGACTCTAGCCTCCTGAAGCAGTCTGGTCTGCTCGCTGATACCTCCCGGTCCTGCCCTCTGGGCTCAAGAGAACAGGCTTTCAAAACCTGCAGGCTGTCAACAATGCCTTTAATGGTCCTCAGGATGGCAGGACCTTGGGGGTCACTCGTGGGGGGGGGGTGGGGGGGGGTGGGGGTGTCCTCTCCTCAAGGCTCCCCTAAGCCTTACAGAATGCTCTCAGGTCTGGTCTCAAAGATCTGGGAATGTCCTTTATGCCAGGAAGCCTCCCCACGCTTGAGCATTGGGCACACTGCTTTGCATACGGTAGGCACTAGATACATGTTTCTGAAATAGACAACAGATCCCTGGGTAACACGGATGCATTTTATAAGGCTACCACTCAGCCCGTCATGCTCTATTCACCTGCCCTCCCCATCTACCCCATCACGGAGGGAAGAATCAGTAAACTCTAACTCCTGCCTCCAATACTACAACCAGAAGCAAGTTACTGAACCTCTGTTGCCCCATGGGAACCTGGCCCCTTGGGTCATAGCTGGCTTGCCTCCCTCTGCTTGGTGTTCTGGGCAGTGGCCCCTGCCTCCCCTCCACAACAGGGAATGCTCCCTCCCCACACCCAGGGCCAGCCATGAGCTTCTTGAAATTATCTGACACTGAATTACAGTAACATGTAAACATCTACATCGGTCAGTCAGCTAGCATAAAGCACCGGGGATACTAAGAATGCCTGCAAGAAGCCCAAGTGGAATAGGGGAGACAACCGGGCACGAACAAGCTCTACAGCAGATAAACGGGAGATAATTAACAGAGGGAAGGCATGGAGAGGTTTCCTGGGGAAGGAGGGTTTTAGCTGAGCCTTGAACGCAGCCAGGAGGTGGGGATGAGAAGGGAGCGCCTTCCAGGCAGGGGGCACCGCCAGAGAGAATGTCCAGAGTCGGGAGATGGAGTCATAGGCTGGAGGAACAGGCAGGGGGTCGGCGTTCCCGTATAAAAGTGCATGGTCGGGACTGAGATTCGAGAAAACTGAAAAGGTGGGAGGGGGCCTATGCATGAATGGCTTCGAATGCCCCACAGAGGATTTTGTATTTACTTCGGAGGGCAATGGGTTTAGTGAGTGGAGGGGTGAGACCTGAGCTTTAGGAAAGTCACTTTGGCCCCCGAGTGGAGGCTGGACCCGAGTGGGAAGAGCCCAGAGGCAGGCAGACCCCCCTCCCCTCAGCAGCTCCTGCAACAGTGCAGGCAAGAGCGGCCGAGGGTGTGCCCCTGGGTGGGGAGGAGGGAGGAGGGTCCCTCCTTTTTGTCTTGCTGACCCCGGCCCTTCTCGCAGCCCACGACGGGTCTGAGATTTCCCTGGGCTGAAGGGTCCCTCCAGTAATGCCTCTCGCAGCCCTCGCTGCCCGCCCAGCCCAGGCAGCGCCGGTGTCGGCCCCGGCCCCGAGCCCGGCCCCGCACAAGCCCCGAACCCTGAGCGGATGGAGCCGGTAACAAAGTATCCTTGTTGTGGTCACGGGCCGCCCGGCCCGGCGCGCTCTCGGGGTCCCCGGAGAGGACTCCCCCCCCAGCTCTCCCATGGTGTCCCCCAACCCCATCGGGGCGCAGAGGGGTGGGGGCCTCCCGGGAAAGGAGCCCGGGGAGAGGGTCTCCGGGCGACCCCCGCCCCTTGGGAGGGGGAAGAGGGGAGGGGGGAGCTGGAAGAATGAAGAGAAAGAAAAGGGGGAGAGGAGGACGGAGAGGGAGAGAATGGAAGGAGGGGAGGGGGTGCGGGGGGCGCGGGGGCGGGGCCGCGCGCCTTGCCCCCCCAGTCCGTCAGTCCGTCCGCCAGCCCCCTCCCTCCCCCCCCCCCCCCAGCCTCTCCCGCTCGGCGGCGGTGGCTCCCTCCGCGCCCCCACCCCCGCCCTGGAGCCGGCCCGCGCCCCCACCCCCTGGAGTGGCCCTCCCCTGCCCGGACCCCAAGGCCTCGGGCCGCCCTCGCCCTCGCCCTACCTGCTGATCTTCTGCGCGAAGGCGCGGCGCTCCGCCATGGCTGCAGCGCCCGGGCCCGGCCGACTGGGACTGCGCGCCCCCGCCCCCGCCCTGCCAGGCGCGCGCCGCGAGAACGCGCCGCGAGCGCGCCCCGCCGCCGGGCACCCTCCGCGCAGGCGCGCGGCCCGACTCCCGCCTCTCCCCCCACCCCAGGCCGGAGGGCTGGGTGGGCCGGGGCGGGGCCTCTGGGGAGCTCCGGGGCCTCAGGGCGTGGAGTGAAAGAGTGCGGCTCGTTAGGGGAGGGGTGGCCCGCCCTGAGCTTCCAGTCCACCGTCCGCGTCCGCCCCCGCTCCCCCAGCCCGCCCGTGGGGCCAAAGCGCTCTGCGGAGCGCCTCCCGGGAGGAGGGTCGTAGTCCCCGGCTCGCAGAGGGGGAAACTGAGGCACGGGGGACGGGGACGGCGGGGGGCGCTCTGCCCAGAGTCACGTGTCAGTGCATCTCCACAGTGACTCCCAAAGACCCTGGGGACCCTCCATGTTTGTGCGCGTGTGAGAGGCACGTTCCCTGGATTCTCCGGTTTGATATCGATCTGTCCATCGATGACTATTTATGTGTACATTCATCTATGTCTGTACCTCTGTCCATGCCTGTCTGTCTTTATCTGTTCTTGTTCAGCCCGACTCCTCCTGACACCCCCTTTGGGGTTTTCTTGGTGGAGATACTGGAGGGGTTTACCATCTCCTGCTCCAGCTCATTTGACAGATGGGGAAACTGAGGCAAGCAGGGTCAAATGACATGCCCAGGGGCACACGGCTAGGTAGTGTCCGAGGCCAGGCTTTGAAGGCAGGGCTTCCAGAGTCCAGAGTAGCACTCTGATCGCCACTGAGTCATCTAGCTGCCTTTAAGCAGATGTGCCCCACGTCTGGACAACTTTTCTAAGATCCTTATAGACTGATGGTTACAGAATCTCAGCATTTGAGTTAAGAAGAGGGGGCAGCTAGGTGGCGCAGTGGAGTCAGGCGTACCTGAGTTCAAATCCGGCCTCAAACACTTGACACCTAGCTGCGTGACCCTGGGCAAGTCACTTAACCCTCATTGCCCAGCAAAAAAAAAAAAAAAAAGAAGAAGGGACCTTGGGGATCACATAGATAGTAAGTAGGGATCTACGGGTATTCTGGGAGCACAAGGGCCTCTGACTAGGCTCCCCTTTTCCAAGGCTGCCCACCCCCCTTTGGTGTCTACCTGGTATCCATTCTCACCAGGAAGCTCTAGCATGCTCAGGAACCACACCCCAGTCAAACCATCTCAGGAGATGCACTAAACCACATTGAGGGTAACCTCAAACCTCAGGCCTCAAACCCATCGATGAGTTGGGGGTTGTCGATCCCCAAGCGTGTGAAGACTTCCCTTGACAGAATGGGCACATGGGGACAGTTTGTTCCAATGGCCTTGAAGGCAGCTGAAGCTGGGTCAGACATCAGAGCCAAGGTCATGTGCTGCATCCCAGGCCAATCATCAGTGCCCAGACTTTTGTCCTGCCACTGGACTTGTTTTGGTTTTGGTTTTTTGTTTTGTTTTTCCCGCCACTGGACTTTGATGACTCTGGAAGAGAGAGTGAGGCTGATGACTTCATGCAGCTCTGCCTCACTTAAATCTAACTCGAGCACTGGTCATTACCCCAAGATGTCATTGGGCCTCTTTGGAAAAGGACAAAATGAGATAGGTCTTTGACACCAGAGATTTCTTCATATGTATCTCTGTGTGTGTCCACAGTGCTTAGCACAGACCAGGCAGTAGGCACGGGCTTAATGTTTGCTGATGTATTAAAAGTCTCGTATGCCTCACAAGTGGTTGTCCAGAAGCAGTTTGGATCTATGGCCAAAACACTTCAACTGTGCATACCCTTTAACCCCAAAATGATGCCATACTACATCTATACCACAAAGAGGTGAAAGAAGAAATGGACCAGGGGGCAGGTAGGTGGTGCAGTGGATAGAGCACCAGCCCTGGAGTCAGGAGTACCTGAGTTCAAATCCGGCCTCAGACACTTAACACTTACTAGCTGTGTGACCCTAGGCAAGTCGCTTAGCCCCATTTGTCTCACTGAAAAAAAGAAAAAGAAAAATGGGTCTGTCCCAGAAATCTCCATCCATAATCTCCTTTCATCTCCAGGTACCTCCTCATTGTCTAAAGTGAATTTCTTTTGAAAGATTGGATCAACTGAAACATATACTTCATTAATGGGCCCCTCCCCCCCTCTGATTGGAGAGGATGAAGGGTAGACGTTAGTGAGCTCCTCCCAAAACCTCCGATTAAGAAGGGGACCCAGGGCCCCCCGCCTGCCTCATCATCTCTCACTTGGCTACTGTACTTGATTATGCCCTGTGCCCAGTACCATCCCCCCTCCTCAGAGTACTGTTTTTAAGTCAATAAAGTATGTAAGGTTACAAAGGAGTCAATTATGCTGAAAGGCGGTTATCAAAATGACTTTTATTTAAAAGTTCATGGACCTCAGGTTAAGAACCCCAGCTTTATACCCTGTGGTCCCTTTATGAGCTAGAAACCTCTTTGATTAATCCTAGAAGGAAAAGTTATGGCTGACTAACCAAACATGTTAATGAGGTTTCTGGGGACTTTGGGGCAGGAGGAAGTTCAGAGGGTTGCTTGGTTCATCTGAGGCCCAAGCAAACCTTGCTTGGCTCCAGGAAACAGGGCCTTCTGCCGGTTTCCGGAAGGATACAGGAGTGAGCCCCTGAGGATTGTTAGATTCCTCTCTCCCCCATGTCATTGGAGAGGCTGGATTGGTAGGAGACAACAAAATCCAACCAGAAGCAGAGAAAAAAGCAGCTGGAACACTCTAACTGGGCGGCCTTTTCTTGTGTGTTTCCTTACAAGTCAGACCAGTTTCTTTGTGATATCCTTTGCCTGTTTGAATGCTTAAGTTCTGTTATCTATCGTGTGACCGTAGTACCCTTATAAGTATGGCACTTACATGGGCTGTTGGGACTTTGCATCCTTAATACAGGTGCCTCCCTAGCAGTATGCTGGGAACACTGGAAACTCATCTCTTTTGTTTTGTTTTTTACTTTAAGCAGACTTAGATTTCTGAAAAGTAAGCATGTGTCATGAATCTAGACAGCTAGTCTGAGAACCTCGTGGACTGAAGGTCACAGAATCGGAGTCTGAGCGTCAGAAGGGCCCTCATGGACCATCCACAGAAGAAGCCCCCAGTGGTGGCCAGAAGCAGTTTAGAACCATGGCCAAAAGGTTACTAAACTGCACATACCCTTTGACTCAATAAAACTCCTAGGTCTACACCCTAAAGAGGTTAAAGAAAGAGGAAAGGGACTCACTTGTACAAAAATCATCATAGTAGCTCTTTTTGTTGTGGCAAAGAATTGGAAACTGAGGGAGTACCCATCAATGGGGGAATGGCTGAACAAATCATGGTTATATGAGTGTGATGGAATAATGTTGTGCTGTAAGAAATGGTGAAGAGGAGAGACTCAGAGAAACCTGGGAAAGCTTGCTATGCACTGATGCAGAGTGAAGTGAGCAGAACAAGAAGAGGGAGGAAAGGGGCAGCTAGGTGGTGAAGTGGATAGAGCACCAGCCCTTGAGTCAGGAGTACCTGGGTTCAAATCCGGCCTCAGACACTTGACACTAGCTGTGTGACCCTGGACAAGTCACTTAACCCCAATTGCCTCACTAAAAAAAAAAGAAAAGGGAGGAAAATGAGTGTTGGCTTATATTTTTTACCAATATTTCTATGTGAATCCATCTGTTTGCTCAGACTCCAGACATTCAAGGACATAATAGAATAAGGTAATTACTTCCAGTCCCCAAGGCATCTCCTGTTTAACTAGCTTGGGCAGGACCCCATGCCTCAGTTTGTTGTTATTGGTCCAAGAGAACCAATAATATCACAGGGTGATTTCTTGACTGCTTGAATTAGATTTAAGTGGGGCAGAGTTGCACAAAGTCATCAGCCTCACTCTCCTGGAGACATCAAAGTCCAGTGGCAAGGCAAAAATCAGGAAGACTGACAATGGTCAGGGATGCAGTAGGTCACCTTGGCATCTTTGATGTCTGACCAGATCTAAGTTCTCCAAGACATAACTCACAGAGCTTTTTTATTTACTCTGGGAGATGTCCTCACTCCCCTCAACCTAAAGATGAAATAATAGAAAGGAGCTGAGGACTTGCTTAGCCCACCTCCTCAGTAAAATGTCCACCAATCAGGGTTGCCAGGGGAGGTCCAAACGATGCACTGTTAGACCTATCAGGAGGAAGACATACCTGGCTATAAAAAACACCATCTTCCTTCACTCCTGATCTTTGGTACAATTGGAGGCTATCAAATTAAACTGTGTTGTTGTTACAAGGGTGTCTGCCCCTGCTAATAAAAGATCTCTCAAGGTTACAACAGTTAAACAAGGACAACGGCATCGTAAGGACCGTCAGCTTTGAAAGACAGGAACTCCAGTTGGCTCAATGACCAACCAGAAGACTCATGATGAAACATGCTACTTACTTCCAGATAAAGAGGGAATGAACTCTGCCCACAGATCCAAGTTTTTTGTTTGGTTGGTTTTGGACATGGTCAATGAGGGGATTTGTTTTGCTTAAATAGATGTGTTTGTAACAGCTTTTGTTTCTCTTGCTTTGTCAGTGGGAGGGAGAAGGAAGGAAAAGAGTCTCGGAGGAGAGAAACCAACCACTTCCTTCAGCAGCTCATTCCCAACCTCAATATGCTGATTGGTACCTTTTCCCCAGGGCTCCCGGTTCTCCCTCTAGAGACAGATGGAGCAAGCCTAATCCATCCTCCTCCATGTGACAGCCCTTCAAATAATGGTATTATGTGCTTCCCACCCCTCCCCCCATCTTCTTTTCTCCAGGCTAAAGATGACAAGTTTTTTAACTAACCTTCAAATGTCATGGACTGGGGCAGCTAGATGGCACAGTGGGTAGAGCACCGGCCCTGGAGTCAGGAGTACCTGAGTTCAAATCTGGCCTCAGACACTTAATACTTAACTAGCTGTGTGACCCTGGGCAAGTCACTTAACCCCAATTGCCTCACTAAAACAAACAAACAAACAAAAAAAACCAAATGTCATGGACTGATGGCCCTCCTGCCATCTTGGTTGCCCTCCAGCTTATCCATGTTCTCCTTAAACCTTAGTGTCAGCCCTGAACATGATACTGTAGAGAGGATCTGATGAGGGCAGAGGATAGTAGCATTGTCACCTCCTTATGCCCCTCTCAATGCATTCCAGAAAAGAGGAAAAAGTCTAGGAAAAGGACCTCAGGCAGAAATGAAACTGTTATGGTGTATGACAAAAACAAGGCTCAGGGAAAGAGAAGAGGTGTAGGATAGGAGCTGACAGGTCCAACCTCTTTCCTTTTGTGGAGGAGGAAATGGGTCCAGAGAGGTTGGGTCAAACAATAAGCAACAAAGCAAAGATTTAAACTCAGTTCCTTTCATTCTTTTTCAGTTCAGGAGAATGGTTGGAAGAGAGTATTTTATAAGGAACCCAAGTTCCCTAGAGTTTTAAATTTTGGGGGGTGAGGTGGGGATATGAGGGTTAAATGACTTGCCCAGGGTCATACAGCTAGTGTCAAGGGTCTGAGGCTAAATTTGAACTCAGATCCTCCTGAATCCAAGGCCAGTGCTTTATCCACTGCACCATCTAGCTGCCCTGAGCTTTAAAATTAATTCTATGGAAACCAGTCTGTGTTGAGAGTCTGTTTTGCCAAAAAAGGTGGATGAAAAACATTAAAGGGGAAACCAATGGGTCCTAGAATTCCATTCCATTCCATTTGGCAAACATTAAGCAGGTAGAGTGTGGCGAGGACGGTTTGAAGAATACAAAAACTCAAGAGCCTCTGCCTCAGTTGAGGAAATGCCGCAGAGAGAGAAATAAATTTCAATTACAGTCCCAAATCATTGTCCATTTGCAGTGTCTGTCCAAGATAGAGTCGCTGATGGATGAGCTCTGTAGGTTGTCAAACCAAATTCACATTGTGTTCTAGACAATACAAGATGATTTGAGCAAAGAGAAAACACAAAACCTCAGGGGCCCTCCAGGCTGACCTATACCTTACAGAGTTCCCCACCCCCCCATTACACTGAGAGCTGGTTGAGTGGGTCATTATTTCATTCCTATCTAAGTAGCTAAAAAGGGGATTTCAGACAATAAATGGTAAACTCCTTGAAGGCAGGGACTGGGTGGTGGTTGTTGGTTTTGGTCTCTGTATCCTCATGGTTTAGCATGTGCCCCGCACCTGCTGGGCCCTAAAGCAATGTCCCATTGAGTGGATTCATTCCACTTCAGCCCCATGATGAGATTGAGAATGGAGGGGAAAGGCATCCCCTTCTTCCTGCTGACATAGCCCTACAACTGCCCTGAAAAGGACAAGAGACAGAAGAACAACAAATTCACACTCTGAAAAGGGTGGGTTTGACCATGAGTTATGATGGCCATGGGAGGCGCCCACTAAATTTGAACTCAGGGCCCCTTGGTCTGAATCCTGGGTGTATCTTGGGGCGAGGTAGGCAGCAGCCTCCTGGCTTCCCTCATTCTCTTCAAGTCTCAGCCTTGCACAAGAGACCTCTGGTGACTGTTCTTTCCGGCGTCTTCCCTCTATTCATAATGTCCAGTTTATCCTGTATGCAGCATGGTTGTTTTTTTTTTCCCCCACGGGGCAATGAGGGTTAAGTGACTTGTCCAGGGTCACACAGCTAGTAAATGTCAAGTGTCTGAGGCCGGATTTGAACTCAGGTTCTCCTGAATCCAGGGCCACCATGACATCTAGCTGCCGCTTTGCAGCATGTTTGTACAAACCTGTTTGCATATTGGCTCCCCATTAGAGAGTGGCCCCTTTAAAAGCAAGGAATGTCCTTTGTTTTTCTTTATATTCACAGCACTTAGTAGTATGCCTGGAACATCCTAGGGGCTTCATAAATGCTTATTGACTGCCTTATAACAAAGCACAGTATGGGGGGGGGGGCAAAATCCCAAGAGTTGGAAGACCTGGGTTCAAATCCCACCAGTGATCCTTACAACCTGTGTGCCCCAAGGAACTTCATTCCCCCTCTAATGTGTTCCTGCAGGCTATGCCCACCCCTCCAGCCCTTCTCCCTTTCCCGCTGGGGTCCTGTTCATTTCTCTGTAGGCAGTCACATTCACGACCTACACTCCGCCATGATGCCGGAAGAATCCCCGTATTTAAAGGGATATTCTTTCCCTTGCAATAAAAAAGGAAGCCTGGAAAATCCCTTGGAAAGGCGATGCAGACCTTCCTGATTCTGAGATCCACTGCTCGTCCATTGGCGATAGGGAGGCAGAACCTCAAAGTGGAGAGTCAGTGTAATGATTAAATGCCTTCTGTATGTCCCTATTGTGTTCATCAGTGAGCCCTCAAGGAGCTCACTGTCTAAGGAGGGAGACGATTATATGCAAACAAGATAAAGTGGAAATAATCAGCAGAGGGGAGGTACTGAGCTTTGGGAACACTAGAAAGGCTTCTTGCAGCAGCGGGGATTTGTGGGAAGCCAAGATGAGGAAGGAGAGAATTTCAGGCACAGGGACAGCCAAGAAAAACTTCCTGGAGTCCAGAGGTGGATTGGCCCATTCCACGACAAGCAAGGAGAGTCAGGAAGTCCTGAGTTCAATTCCTGACCCTAACATACTGGCTGTGGGGCCCTTGGAGTCACTCAACCCTTTGCTGCTCCGTGGAGCACCCTAGGACAATCCACTCAGTCATGGGAGAACAAGGGCCTCACTGGGAGTTCCCTGTACATAAAATCTCATTTTAAAAAAAAAAGTCTTCTTAGGGCAGCTAGGTGGCGCAGTGGAAAGAGCACCGTTCCTGGATTCAGGAGGACCTGAGTTCAAATCCAACCTCAGACACTTGACACTAGCTGTGTGACCCTGGGCAAGTCACTTAACCCCCATTGCCTCGCAAAAAAAAAAAAAGTCTTCTTGAAATTTTTTTTAATGCTTTCTTTTTCTTTCTTTTTCTTTTTTTTTTTTAGTGAGGCACTTGGGGTTAAGTGACTTGCCCAGGGTCACACAGCTAGTAAGTGTTAAGTGTCTGAGGCTGGATTTGGACTCAGGTATTCCTGACTCCAGGGCCGTTGCTCTACCCACTGTGCCACCTAGTTGCCCCTTTTTAATGTTTTCTAAGAAAAAGTCAGTCTGTTCTCCTTCCTCTGGGGTGGGAGAGGTGGGAGGTACACAATCATCCCACAGGTATCCTTCCTCCAGTCCATTGGCTTAGAGCATTCAATCCATCCATCCCAAAGGTTATTATAGCTCCGGGTTAGCTTTGCCAGTGTGGCCACAGCGTCACACAGTTGTTTTTACAGGAAGGAGCAGAGACTATCTCAACAGGTGTCAGACGATTCGGAATCAAACCCAAGCTCTGCCACAGCCTGGTTCTAGCAAACCACCGGGATCATTGCGATGCTATCTTCTGGTCTTCCAGATAAAGGGAATAAAAACTCTGGTGGCTTTTGTATGGAGTAAATAATTCTGCAAAGTGGAGGGAAGATCATAAACACAGAGAGAAATGTGTTCAGTGGCATTATTAAAATCCTATTAATACAGAAAATGCAATTAGATGGCATCTTTACCCCCCACTCTATTCCCTTTCCCCTTTTTCCTGCTTAATTTGTGACTGATGCTTGCTGCTTCTTGGCATGTTTCCTAAGACCTAAATTTCCCTGCCTCCAGCCATGTCTTCAATAGCTCCTCATGACTTGGAGGTGACCCTGGGCTTTCAAAGACCATGGCCAGTGAGATGCAAGCTCAGGAAGGTCCTGCCAAGCCAAACAGGCTCTGAAGACAGACTAAGTGTGTCTCCTGACAAGCAGCCCAGCTAAACGCTGAGAGATCCTAAGCAAATTAGCTATAAGAGGCTTGATTTCTCATCCCTAGCAGCCCACCAGGTGCACCTGACAAGAAAGGGAGGGATTGCTCTATCCGTAAGAGGATGGCTCACACCAACAAAATCATAGCTGAAGTAATACAATATATTCAGTATAATGACTGACTGGCATTAAGTGGTTCAAACAGACAGTGTGTCCGACTTGGAATCTAGAGACCTGAGTTCTAATCCTGGATTGGCCACCAGCAATAAGAACAGCATCAGCTCTGCCACTTACTGGCTGTATGACCTTGAACAAGTCACAGTCTTTCTGCACCTCAGTTTCCTCATCTGAAAAAGAGAGAATTAGATGGATTCTGAGGTCCCTGACATCTCAACATCTAGGATCCTACGGTGTTTTAAGGCTTATAAAACACTTTTGTCCCAACGATTGATCTGTGAGTTGGGTAACACCAGCCAAGGGAGAAAACAAAGAAGTTAAGAGATTTGTGCTTGGTCACACATTACTAAGTAAGTCACAGAATAACAGAATCTGAAAGTTGGAAGAGACCCCAGGGCCCATCTGGGGTAATACATGAAAGGATTCCCCACCATAATGTAACTGAGAAGTAGTTCTCTAGCCTCTACTGGGAGACCTTCAATGAGGCGGGGGACCCCCACTTCTTTTTTTTTTTTTTGGCAGGGCAATGGGGGTTAAGTGACTTGCCTAGGGTCACATAGCTAGTAAGTGTCAAGTGTCTGAGGCTGTATTTGAACTCAGGTACTCCCAAATCCAGGGCTGGTGCTTTATCCACTGCGCCACCTAGCTGCCCCAACACACACACGTCTAAAGACAATACATTACACTCTTGGTCAGCTCAAATTGCCAGGAATTGGTTTTTTTTCTGTTGTCAACTCTAAATTGGTCTTTTTGCCACCAAAGTTATCATCTTCTTAAAGGGCTGACCATGTCACCCACCTACTAAATAAAGCCTAGGAGCTCCCTAGCATCTCCAGGATCAAATAGAAAATCCTCTGCTTGGTTTTTAAAGCCCTTCATAACCTGCCCCCTTGTCAGTCTTCTTACATCTGCTCTCCTTTATTTAAATACTCTGTGATCCAGCCTCTTTGCTTTTCCTCCAACCAGACACTCAGTGTCCCAACTCTGTTCATTATCTCTGACTGTCTTCCATGCTTGGAAGGCTTCCCTTGCCCATCTTGGCCTCCTGGCTCCATTCAAATCTCAGCTAAAATCTCCCCTCGGCAGCAAGTCTCTCCCAATCCCCGTTAAAGCTTATTATCCCTTCCCTCTGAGATCACCTGCAGTTTACCTTGTCTATAGACCTTAAAGGCATGTAGCTGTCCTTGTGTTGCCTCGCTAGTTAGAATGTGAACTCCTTGAGAGCAGGCTGGGACTTTCTTTGTATCCTCAGAGCTTAGCCCAGTGTCTAGGACACAGCAATAATCATCACTGTTATTATAGCTAACGTTTAGAGAGCGTTAGTGTCTGTGGTGTGCTTCCCACCAATCCTCCCAACAGTGCTTGCTGAGTCACCGATTCCACCTTCCCCCCCACAACTGCTGGTTCTGTCCGGTGGCCAGGCAAGTGGCCAGTCAGGCCCCCTGATTCCAAATCCAGGGCTTTCCCTGCCCTCCAGCAGTTCCTCTCCAACCAGCTGTGTGACCTTGGGGGAGACAACGCTAATTAGCATTTAGCGGTGCTCCCGAGCCTTTATTGTGGGTACTAACTAAATGCCACCTTTGTAAATATGTTCACTCCATTTGCTTCATCGAATATGAGACCTGGGATTATTATCTTTGAGGTACAGCTCCCCTTAGTGCAATCGCTGCTGAAATCCTGATGTTCTGCCTATGAGAGCAACTCCCCAGAATTATTACTATCACCACTGGAAAGTTCTTTCTAAAGCACAAATGATCTGAATGATGCTTTTCGACTCTTAGGCAAAGAATTGCACGGAAATACTAGTGTCCTCCCTCCCAAACTACTTTAGGTTTAGCTACTTGGTATATATTTGTGTTGATTGGTTTTATACTTATCTTCTGGACACTTTTCTCCTCCATGAGAATGTAAAATTGTTGAGAGAAGGAACTGTCTCATTCTTTGTACTTATATCCCTACTGCTGGGCACATAGTAGGTTTTTAATATATAACTGTTAATGGATCGATCCTGGGAAAAGTACTGCTACAATGGACATCTACTCCAAGGAAGGCAAAGACCATGTCTTTATGTAAGACAGTTGGCACAGTGGATAGAGGGCTCTCCTGGAAATCATGAACAGGCGAGCCCAAATTCAGCCTCAGAAATTTACCAGCTGAGTGAGGAAGGGAAAGCCTCTCCAGCTCATTGGTCTCATTTCCCTCATCTGTAAAATCAGAGGCTTGGACTGGATGACCTTTCAGGTCCCTTCTCACTCAAAATCTGCTCCTTCAATGAATGTCCCATATTCGCCAACATCTTTATCAGACCATTTTTATATCAGCAAAGAAATGGCAATAGAGTAGATTCCCATCCACTGGAGAATGGCTACCCAAGCAGTGGTGCATGGATATAAGAAATAGTGCCATAGGAAACAGCGGACCTAAAGAATTTCCCAAAGCACTAAAAGACATGCATGTACTCATGGGATGATTCAGAGGAAGGAGAGAAGAGCCAAGAAAAGAGTGTGCCCAGTGACTACGATGATGGAAATGGAAAGAATAAAACAAATACAACATGAATGAATGGATGCTGGATAGTTATAGCCCCTCACCCCTGTCTGACTCCCCCAAAGAGATGGGAAAACACAACTACATCCTTTACATGCATAGGTGGAGGACTATGGGTGTGGGGAATTGTATACACACTGTCATACTTAATTGATATGTCAGTCTTGCTTAGCTAATAAGGGATAGCTCTCTGAATAGTGGGGCAGAGAGATGGATGGATGGATGGATGGATGGATGGATGGATGGATGGATGGATGGATGGATGGATGGATGGATGGATATATGATAGATAGATAGATAGATAGATAGATAGATAGATAGATAGATAGATAGATAGATAGATAGATAGATGTGGATGGATGGATAGAAGAGAGAGGTATGGAAAGGGAGAAGGAAAGGAAGATGAAAGCAATTGGTCAGAAAGAAAATTTTGAGTCTAGACATCAGTGAGAGGGGTCAATATGGTAAGGGATTGTGGCTATAGAAAGGAAATGTTCTGGAGTTGAGGCAATGATTAATGTCCTTTGTTTTTACATCTTCTTCATGTCCAGATATTTCCTTTCTCTTTTCTTCTCAAAAGAGCCATAGTAACAAAGAATAAAAAAAGAAGATGAAGAAAAAGAGGTCAACAAAACTAAGAAATATATCATGTTTCACATCTAGCCCCTCACCTCTAAAAGGAAGAGAAGGAAGTGCATATTTTGAAATATTCCTTTAAATGAAGCCACCCTCTGGAAAACATAATAGCAACAAAAATAATAAAAACTGAGAGCTTTGAAAAGTTGTCTTCTCTATCTATCTATCTATCTATCTATTTATTTTGCAGGGCAATGGGGGTTAAGTGACTTGCCCAGGGTCACACAGATAGCAAGTGTCAAGAGTCTGAGGCCAGATTTGAACTCAGTTCCTCCTGAATCCAGGGCCGGTGCTCTATCCACTGTGCCACCTAGCTGCCCCCGAAAAGTTGAGTTCTAATGCCTGAACAGCAATTTCCAGATACTATCCCACTGTAGCTTTGCTACAAAGCTGTGAGGGAAGGACTACAGGTTTTATCTCCATTTTCCAATGAGGAAAGTGAGGCTTAGAAAAGGTTCAACCATTTGCCTGTGATCACACAGGTATTGACTATCAGACAGGAATCTTGATTTCATTTTAATATCCTAATTTCCAGTCAAGGCTGTAAGGGGCTAAAATTCTATCTAGTCTGTCTAAAATATTTAATGAGTAGTCGCCAATAAAGTATAAGCTTTAGCAAGAGTTAGACTTTTAAGCATTTATTAAGGAGAATAAGAATTTGGTGAAAAGAAAGAGAAAGGCCTAGATTCATCTATCTATTAAAGGGAGAGCGCATTTCTACCTGAGTCTTGAGGAAAGAGAACAAGAGCTCCAGCCTCATCCCCTCTTCCTCCCACAAGCAAATGTCACTTTCTGATGACAAAGAGCCGTGTCTTGCCCTCAGATGCCTTCTCCTCAAGGCGGAGCGTCCTGCAGTAAGTTTCCAGCAGGTGGCATCATTCCAATCGTTACAAGGCTCAGGGAGGGATTGAAGAGACCCAGGTCATAGGTGATATGTTCATTAGGGCCCCACACATAAGGAGAGATGAAAGATTGATGGTGGGCTTAGAAAGCCATTTAGAAGGACCAGAGAACTGCATACACTGACAATAATTTATTTTTATTCATAAGACAAAGAAAATAGAGATGGGATGAAAGATTATAATGAAACTTGTGCATCAATTGATATGCCTGGACCTTCTAGTATTAAGGAATCTCTCCCCATACTCCCCTCACCTCCCTGTCCCCAGCAGATAGGACTTCCAGAACATGGACTTTTTTTTTTCAGGTCAATGAGGGTTAAGTGACTTGCCCAAGGTCACACAGCTAGTGAGTGTCAAGCGTTTGAAGTCAGATTTGAATTTAGGTCCTCCTGAATCCAAGGTGAATCCAAGATGAAAGCAATTGGTCAGAAAGAAAATTTTGAGTCTAGACACGTTAAGCACTGTGCCACCTAACTGCCCCCATGGACTTTCTTAAAGACTGAATCCCATAGAGAGATGCAAATTAAAACAACTCTGAGGTACCACCTGACACCTATCAGATTGGCTAAAATGACAAAAAAGGAAGATAATAAATGTTGGAGAGGCTGTGGGAAAATTGGAACACTAATGCATTGTTGGTGGAGCTGTGAGCTGATCCAACCATTCTGGAGAGCAATTTGGAATTATGCCCAAAGAGCAATAAAGCTGTGCACACCCTTTGACCCAGCAATACCACTTTTGGGTCTTTTTCCCAAAGAAATCATGGAAGGGGGAAAGGGACCCACATGTACAAAAATATTTATAGCTGCTCTTTATGTGGTAGCAAGGAATTGGAAGTTGAGGGGATGCCCATCAATTGGGGAATGGCTGGACAAGTTGTGGTACATGAATACAATGGAATACTATTGTGCTGTAATAAATGATGAGCAGGAGGAGTTCAGAGAAATCTGGAGGGTCTTGCGTGGACTGATGATGAGTGAGATGAGCAGAACCAGAAGAACATTGTACACAGTATCATCAACATTGAGTGTTGATCTACTGTGATGGACTATATTCTTCTCACCAATGCAATGGTACAGAAGAGTTCCAGGGAACTCATGATAGAAGAGGATCTCCAAATCCAGGAAAAAAAAAAGAACTGTGGGGTATAGATGCTGAATGAACCATACTATTTCTTTTGTTTTTGGTGCTGTTGTTTTTTTCTATTTTGAGGTTTTTCATCATTGCTCTGATTTTTCTCTTATAACATGACTAATGCAGAAATATGATTAATGTTATTATGTGTATATATGTGTATATATATATATATATATATATATATATATATATATATATATATATATAAAACCTATATCAGATTACCTGCTGTCTAGGGGAGGGGGGAGGGAGGGGAGGGAGGGAGAAAAATCTGAAATTGGAAAGCTTGTATAAACAAAAGTTGAGAACTATCTTTACATGTAACAGGAAAAAAAATAAAATACTTTATTAATTAAAAAAAAGACTGAATCCCAGCTATCCAGGGACAAGGAATGCCCTCTCCCACAATATTTTAGTACAATTTTTAGGGTTTCCTATCTCATAGTCACAGTTTCATTGGTCTTAGGAGTGCCAGTTTGTGTCAAATCCAAAGGGAAGATATTACTTCCTGCATTGAATGCTGCCTGGATTCAGAAGGGTGGGGGAGGGAAAGGGATGACTCCAAATACTCTGCCATAAATTTCTACTTGTACCCACATGTGCTAACATGTATTCCCTCCCCCCCCCCCCACATTAGAATGTCCTTGAAGGTACACGAGCTATCTTTGTATCTGCATCCTCAGCACTTAGCACAGTGCTTGGCACATGGTCAGCAGTTAATAAATTCTTGTTGACTTGACTTTCTTGATTCTCCCTTGTTATTACCACCCTCTCCTTGAAATTACACTGTTTCCATTTATTAGTCTTATCTGTAAACCTGCTGTTTCCCCCTGCCAGAATGTAAGCTTCCTGAGGGCAGGGACTTGGAACAGTGCTAAACACTTATTTCTTGTTCCATAGATTTAGAATGGGACAGGACCTCAAAGATCTCCTACCTCAATGCTCTTATTATGTACATGAAGAAACTGACCAGAAAAATGAACTTAGTCCAAGATCACAAAGTGAGTGAGGAGTTGAGCTGGGCTTCTGGTCTACCTGTCCATGGTACCACTGCAGTAGACTAATTTTAGATACTTGTTGAAATGAATGTAAGGAGTAACTTGCCTTGGAGGAAAAAATCAGTTCATTTTGTTGCTTTAGAGTTGGTTTCAGACATCAAATGGTGAATTCAGTTGTTGAGGTATCCCTTGGTTTTCTAAATTGGCCTCGTTTTTGCTTGCTGTCATATGGAAACAGTCTTCACATGAGTGAGTACTTGACTCCTAAAGAGCTTTGTGTTCATTTAGGGCTCCTGGCGGATGCGCTAACCCTCATGAGCCAGCATTCTCAAGTCTGTAGTCTACAATCAGCCATTCATTCCTTACAAAAAATCGACTCTTTCCACTTGTCAGCTCCAAAGAATCACCCTCTGATTTTTCATTCTTTAATTCCACTTTTATTGGTGTTGTTGCTTAGGGAGTGCATTTCCACAAAGAAGGATGCAACCTGTGAAAAGTGCTGACAGAGGAGAGTTGGTTTTCTGCCTAATCCTAAGAGCCTGCTTACACAGATGATTCCAAATGTAAACTTCCAAGGCAGTAACAGAATGGACCAAAGGGTGTCTGGGTAACTGATAGCACAATCTAAATGAGACCCATTAACTCGACCTTCCTGTGGGGTTATAAATCACCAGCTAACACTGCTAGGTACCTTTAATTTGTTTGATTTAAATATGAAAATCTCTAAACCCAATGAGCCTTAGCAAAAAAGCACAAGAAAAATAATAAAAATGTGTCAGGCTTGTTTTCAGAATTCTGTTATACTCACACCCACCCATCCACCCACATACATACTCAGGCTTGAACTCCTCTGTCTCTGTCTCTGTCTCTGTCTCTGTCTCTGTCTCTGTCTCTATCTCTGTCTCTGTCTCTGCCTCTGTCTTTCTCTTTCTGTCTCTGTCTCTGTTTCTCTCTCTCTCTCTCAGACACACACACACACAGGTGCTACAGATACAAAGACAAAAAGAAAATACTTCCTGCCTCCAAGTCAGAAGAAAATAATGGGGGAGGTGGGGAGCAGCTAGGTTGTGCAGTGGATAAAGCACTGGCCCTGGATTCAGGAGGACCTGAGTTCAAATCTGTCCTCAGACACTTGACACTTGCTAGTTGTGTGACCCTGGGCAAGTCACTTAACCCTCATTACCTGCCCCCCCCCAAAAAAGTCAAACCACCCTCATTTTCTTAACCCTTATTGCCCCACAAAAAAAAGAAAGGAAAAGAAAAAATATCATGGGAGAAAAAGAGTTTAGTAAGGTGGAAAGAGAAAAGGGTGGGTTGAGAGGAGACTCTCTGGGACTTACTCCCCATAGGACCTTGTACAAATCACTGAACTTTGCAAATCATTTGCCCATAAGTCACATTTCTGGTCCTCAGTTTCTTCATCCATAACATGGGGGCTTTGGATAATGTGGCCTCCAAGGCTCCTTCTAGCTTTAAATCTACAATCCTACAAACATGTACATAGATGAGTCAATACAGAATATATGCCCAGAAAATCCAAAGTAAGAACTTTAAGGTGGGAGTTGTGGGAGATGGTGAGCTCTTCAAATGAGCAGTGAAAGAAGCTAGGATCCTAAGAGACAGAGGGAAGGAAGGAGAGCTGTCTGGGATGGGGGATGTGCTGGCCAAAGGCTGAGGGATACTGATGGAAGGGTGTATGTGGGCAACAGTTGGCTAGGTGGGCATAAGGGGATGGAGGCTCTTTGACTGTGAGTCTTGGAACACCATGATTCCTGAAAAAGCAAAACTGTAAGTGACCCAAAAGGCTAGTTTGCATGTGTTTCCCTCATTAGTTAGTCAATAAACATTTATGAAGCACCACCCTCCATCCTCTCTAGTCTGAGAGAGTGCTGGTCTCCACAACGTATCAAGGCCTCTGGTTCATCATTTAAACCTCCCAGGAGATATACAGGATTCATGAAGGAAGAGCAGACATAGAGGTTGTGTCTTTCCCTGGTTCTCTTCTGATCATGACTGACTATAAGGAATATTCTTATCGTAGTTTTTTTCTGGGAATAATCAAAGGAGATAAAGAGTATTTGGGAGCAGCTAGGTGGTGCAGTGGATAAAGCACAAGCCCTGGATTCAGGAGGACCTGAGTTCAAATCTGGCCTCAGACACTTGACACTTACTAGCTGTTTGACCCTGGACAGGTCACTTAATCCTCATTGCCCTGGAAAAATAAAAGAGTATATCAAAATCCTGTACTTATTCTCCCAACCTCTCCCTCTCTTCAGGTCAGGTTCCTAGAACAGGTTAGCTACATCTCTCCCTCCCCCCCTCCTCAGAGCTACCCCTGAGGGGTTGGAGTGATTAAAGCTCCCCTTCTGCTGTGTTCTACCCTCCCCAACATCTGGAGGTACAATCTCTGCATGCCATCTTCCAGATGACTTATCTTTTGGGACGCCTTCATCCACCTCTATGCTGGGTCCATCACCAGGTTCTTCTACCTGCAAAATCTGGCATGAATACCTGTTCCGGGACCTTTTGCAGCTCACTCTCTGGATCATTCGAATCTCAAAGTTCAAAGCCTAGTCAGATGTTCCTTCAACCAAGAGCAAAGAGGCAAAGAACAGAGCCTTTCAGAATCTTCAGAAGCCACATAACATCCAGGTGTCAGCTACACAGAGAAGCCTCATCTTTGAAGAGGTCAGGAAAAGAAAAGTTCTAAATCATCAGTTGAATGCCTTTTGTGAGCAGTCAGCCAATCGAAAGGCTCTCTTTCTTCTCTTGGTAACCTGATTAGAAACAGTGCTTGGACATGCTTTGAAATCCATGGAGGAGAATGCCAAGAATGCTGACAAGAACCCAGTTCATTGATGGGTCCCTTTTTCCACTGTCCTTATCATCTCACCTCTATTTTAAAGAAACTGTTGTAATCATCAAATGTAAGGTGACATCATTTTATATAACACATTTATTTATTAGCTAATCTCCGTTCAAGTGGCAGAATTAGGGCTCAAGTCCAAAGTCTTCTGATTCCCAGGTGAGTGCCCTAATTGTTGACTTAAGATGCTCATGAAGAATACATTTGGATATATCCCTTTGATCAGCATATCACTGGATCATAGATCTTGCACTGAAAGGTACCTTAGAGGACATCTGGTCTCATTTCACAGCTGAAGAAGCTGAGGCTCACCACACAGGCAGTCAGAGTCATAGGTGGAGTTTGATGCAGGGGCTTTTTGACTTCAAAGTCAATGATCTAGGGGCAGCTAGGTGGAGCAGTGGATAGAGTACCGGCCCTATATTCAGGAGGACCTGAGTTCAAATCCTGCCTTAGACACTTTACACACTTACTAGCTGTGTGACCCTGGGCAAGTCACTTAACCCCAATTGCCTCACAAAAAACAAATAAACAAACAAAAAAATTGAAATGTACAAAGTCAATGACTTTCCCCATGTAACACATAAAGTGCTGTCTTTGTAATTCTCCTGCTGGAAATCCATTTGCAGCAGATTCTTTGGTTCTTTGCCAACTAGAAGACTGTCCTCCCATAGGTTCACCACAGAGGAGTCCACCCCACTTGCCCTGGAAGCCATCTTCATCTTTTCCTGGTGTTTCTGGGATTCTAGTGGGATGCTTGGGCCATCTGATTATTTCTTTCTCTAATCACAAGACCTACTCATTTTATTTTTCAATCTTACATTTGTTATTTTTGATCATTCCTTATTTGTAATGTTTTGCAGTCTACTTCCTACCTCTCACTGACCTCTGGGTCATATTGATTTTAAATTGTTCAAAGACTAGTTTTCCATGACTTGTAGCTATCCATCACTACCAGGAGAACATGAGGATTAAAAGGATGAGCTTTCATTTCTAGAAAAAATTTGGGGAAGACCATTAAAAGAGTTTGACAATTTCCCAGTAACAATCTAGGTCCCATTCCTCCCTTTAAATTATTCTCAAATCTGCCTAGGATATCTATATATTGCTGGGTGAGCTTTATAAACCATCCACATATCTGCTTGTATTAGTCTGCATAATAGGCATTCTCCATCAATTCTGGTTTCCCAGTGGTCTTTGGGGTAGTAATACTGCCTCAAACCCTGTGTGACTCTGGTTAAATCACCTCATCTCTCTCCTCCTTAGTTTCTTCACCTATACTATTAAGGATAATAACAGCACTTCCCTCATACTGTGGGGAATCAAATGAGATAACATCGGTGCTTTGCAGACCTCAAGGTGCTGCATGAATGCTGGCTCCTCTAATGGCCTTCATCCCTGCAGCAGTGGGGGGCTGGGTATGGTCAGGGCAATAGCATCAAGGACAGAAGCAGCTGGATGGTGTCACTATCTATAGGGAATCACTCTTCAGCTGTATCAGGGCTTCTTAACCTGGGATTCCTATATTTTTTTCTTTAATATTTTGGTAAGCACATTTCAGTATAATTGATTTCCTTTGTACTTCTACATATTTTATCTTAGGCATTTAAAAACATCCTTCTGAGTAGGGGACTGATAGGCTCTATCAGATTGCCAAAGAAATCCAGGATACCAAAAAAAAATGGTTAAGAACTTCTGAAATGTAGGAAATCCCAACTTGAGGCATTAGCTTCTCCAAAGAGGTCTTTCTTATCTCCTCAGCTGTGAGTGCCTCCTGCTGCCCCAAACTGCCTTGTATTTATGGATTTGGGGTAGGTATTTATAGACTAAACACACATTAACTTCCCCGATGGAATGTAAGCTCCTTGAAGGCAGGAGCTATTTATTTATCTTTTGTTTTTCTTTGAATGCCCAACATCTAGCACACTGTCTGGCACATAGTAGGCACTTAATAAACACTTGTTCACTGATTCCACCTAGGTGGTGTACTCTTGGTCTCTTCCAAGGCAGTGGTGAATACCTGTGGCAACCATACTTCCCTCTTTTCACTAGATGTTAATGGTCAAAGGATCCTTTAAAAAAGTCTTCTCTGCTATTTTATCTTTCAAGAAATCTTACATAATCTTCACCTGAACAAGGGAGGAAAGTCTTTTCACTTTCTTAAAATGTACCAACAAATGCTAAGTACAATGGGATATTGTATTCATTACATCTTTCAGTCTTCATATGATCTGCTCTAGAACATGGTTTGCCAAAGGCTATCTGCTCCTTACGAATACTGTCATCAAGGATGCCAGTAATGGGTGTGTAGATCATTCTCATAAGAATGTCCACACAAAGGGACAAGGGACTATACAGACTGGTAAGATGGTGATGTCCATTCCTGCTCATCTTTCCCTTTTTTGTATTCATAAAGTCTGAGACATTTTCCCACATTTTTGGTATCCTTTCCTTAAGGCAGATTGAGAATGAATGCCTCAGTGGCCTCTAGCCTCTATATCGTCATGATCCAATATGGCAGCTTTGCCAATATTCTTTTTCTTTGATGTCATTTCTGATTCTTCTGTAAGCATATCCAAGGCTTCCATGATAGATTCCAAATGTGAGGCACTATGCTTATTGATAAAAACTTTTGCAGATCCTTTCTGTCTTCCATCTTTTTAGTTGTCCTTCCAATTTCATTTTTAATGTAACAATTGGAATAATGCCACCTGCTGGAGACCTACTGTAGAAAAGCTCCGCCATGAGGAGAGGCCTCTGACCGCAGGACCATGTGGTTTTCTTTGGCGTCAGGAAGTGACGTTGGCTTGTGGGAGGAGGGAGGGGGAGGCTGGCGCACTGGCTCACTCTCTTGCATGTGGACTCTGGCGGAGAGGTGAGCTAGGAATGCTCTCTCCCTTTAATAGATAGATGAATCTAGGGGCAGCTAGGTGGCACAGTGGATAGAACACCGGCCCTGGAGTCAGGAGGACCTGAGTTCAAATCTGACCTCAGACACTTAACACTTACTAGCTGTGTGAACCTGGGCAAGTCACTTAACCCCAATTGCCTCCCCCCCCCAAAAAAAAAGAATCTAGGCCTTTCTCTTCACCAAATTCTTATTCTCCTTAATAAATGCTTAAAAGTCTAACTCTTGCTAAAGCTTCTAATTTATTGGCGACCACGCATTAGATATTTTAGACAGACTAGCTAGAATTTTAGCCCCTTACATTAAATGACCTTGGTTGGGTTTCTTTAAACTAGCTTTCCCCTTTTCCTGTTTTTGTTTTATGAGGTAAAACTACTCACAATCTTCTCCTATCATTCTCTATAAAATTTTACAAACAAGTTTATATTCTAAATCTATGATGACCTTGGATGTCTTTTCTTTTTTCTTTCTTTCTTTCTTTTTTTTTTTTGCTTTGCAAGTAAACCAACTCTTAGCTGATTAAGGAATTTTTTAGGGTTCTTTTATTCTCCTCCTCATGAAGTTTGATTTACAACGGTTAAGCTTTTTTGTTTTTAATCATAAAAGTATTTTATTATAGCAGTTAAGCTTTTGTGCGAAAGTTTGTAATTGTTACCTGCATCCTTTCTTCCATCTGCATCCCATGTTGGGAGCATCAATAACTGGTTGAAATTTAAGGAGGTCAGGTGGGGGATATTTTGATTTCATGTTTTTCTCATTCCTCTGCTTTCTTCCAGCTTTGCACTAATTTTACTTTTGCTCTAACAAATCTGCAGATGGGTCTGAATTCATGCTCCTAATAACATTTCTCAGGCTGAGATTTGAGCAAGTCCATTGTTTAAAAAGGAAACATTTTCACTTCAAGTATGGGAAATCACCAAACAATTAACTTCCGTGGAACATGTCTGCTCTGGGTCAAGTGAGTTTCTTTGTTTTATGTCAGGCTATTGAGGAAATGTTTTGCAGGCATGGTTCCTGCCTGTAATGTCACCACGGTATCCTCTTGAACAAATTGAATCAGCTGTGAGACATAAGCCAACATATTTATATTTATATCCATGCCCAACCTCTCTTTAAGGTAGCCCTGCAGTGCTAATCACCACATCTAGTGGTCATTTTTTCACTATTCATGGGGCAGGCAGGCTAGCTTGGCTGAAGCAGCAAGTACCAGGTGAGTCAGACCACTTACTATCACCTTGATCATCATGTTCCCTCAGACCCTAGTGGAGACAGCCCAGGACCTGAACTGAAGACTCTTAGCCATCACCCTGGGAAGCAGCCCCAACGGAGATGCTGCCCAGTCACTGCTCCTGCAGAGACTGCAGCCATGGCTACCAGAGACCGAGGAAAGAAAGTTCTTGTCCAATGGCTCAACCTGAGAAATTTCAGTGGAAATGACATGGAAGAGACCTGAGGATCTGTTTTGTGGCTGCCCCAAAGGACTATGGGACTTTTTTTTTGACTGGCAGCTGAAACCTTCTGTAAGTATTGTCTCCCCAAATGGAATGTAAGCTCCCTCGTGAACTGATGATGAGTGAGATGAGCAGAACCAGAAGAACATTATACACAGTATCATTAACATTATGTGTTGAGCAACTGTGATGGACTTGATTCTTCTCATCAGTACAACAGTGCAAGAAAGTTCCAAAGGACTCAGGATGGAAAAGGCTTTCCAAATCCAGAAAGAAAAGAAAGGAACTGTAGAATATGGATGCAGATCAAACCATACTATTTCTTTTGTTTTTGGTGCTGTTGTTTTTCTGTTTTTCCTTTTTGCTCTGATTCTTCTCTTTTAACATGACTAATGCAGAAATATGTTTAATGTTATTGTACATATATAACCTATATCAGATTACCTGCTGTCTAGGGGAGGGGGGGGAGGGAGGGGAGGGAGGGAGAAAAATTTGAAATTGGGAATCTTATATAAAAAAATGTTGAAAACTATCTCTACATGTAACTGGAAAATAATAAAATACTTTTTTTTTAAAAAAAGAATGTAAGCTCCCTGAGGGTTGGGATGGATTGATTTTTCTATTTGTATCCTCAGATCTTAGTGCCATGCTTAGCACATACCAAGTGCTTAATGCTGTTTCATTCCTTCTTTCCTTCCTTCCACTTCAAATAGAAATGTCTCTTTTTGACATCTAAAGCTCCTTGCAACCTCAATCCAGCTCAGCTTTCAAACCTCTGTCCAGCCATAGGGGCTTTGGGGGGTGTTCCTCACACATGACACTTGCTCTCTGGTCTTTGTTCTCTTTGCTGACTGCTCTCCATGCCTAAAATGTCCTTCCTCTTCACTCATGACTCTTTGAATTACTTCTTTCCTTCAAAACTCAGCTCAAGGGTGTCCCAGTCTCGGCTGAGCCTCACAGCTGCCATTAACTTGCACTTATATTGTAT
This sequence comes from Dromiciops gliroides, assembly GCF_019393635.1. Taxonomy (NCBI): domain Eukaryota; kingdom Metazoa; phylum Chordata; class Mammalia; order Microbiotheria; family Microbiotheriidae; genus Dromiciops; species Dromiciops gliroides. The sequence continues at coordinate 16,131,180 of NC_057864.1, read as the reverse complement.
ATGCTTATGCTGTAGAGGCTGCATTTGCCTGTGGGGGCCAGCCCAGGGACTGTGCTGAGCTTCCCTGGAAACTTCTGGGACTCGGAAGACGCCATGACTCACTGCTTGGGCCTTTTTTGGCAATGACTAACTTCCTGGCTGCCGTCTGCTCTCTCCCATGTTTGGATGTGGAGGGGGGAATGCAGAGTGGCCCCCTGGTCAACCTCCCTTTCCACCCAGCTCCCCCAACACACATAGAGTGGCATTTAGCAGTAGACCTTTCTTCTTCTCCTTACCTAAAAGAGGAGGGCGGAGTAGGTGGCACAGTGCATAGAGCACAGGCCCTGGAGTCAGGAGGACCTGAATTCAAATCCAGCCTCAGACACTTACTAGCCATGTGACCCTGGGCAAGTCACTTAACCTTCATTGCCCTGCCTAAAAAAAAAAAAAAGAGCAAAAATCCCACTTTCTGCAATAAGCCTCTCTCATTTTAATGCTGGTGCTTTCCCCTGAGATTACCTCCTCTCTACCCTGTATATATCTTGTATCTACAAGGTTGTTTGCATGTTGCCTCCCCCACTATGCTGTGAGGGCAGGGACTGCTTTTGTCTTTTTTTGGTTTGTTTGGTTTTTTTTTGGTGAGGCAAATGACTTGCTCAGGGTCACACAGCTAGTAAGTGTTAAGGGTCTGAGGCCAGATTTGAACTCAGGTACTCCTGACTCCAGGGCCAGTGCTCTATCCACTGTGCCACCTAGCTGCCCCAACATTCAAAATGTTTTGTTTTGTTTTTTTCGGTAAGGCAATTGCGGTTAAGTGACTTGCCCAGGGTCACATAGCTAGTAAGTGTTAAGGGTCTGAGGCCGGATTTGAACTCAGGTACTCCTGAATCCAGAGCCGGTGCTTTATCCACTGCGCCACCTAGCTGCCCCAACATTCGAAATGTTAAAGTCCAAAGGCGCAGGAGTAGAAAACTGACGTGGCAAAGAGGCAAAGGGTTCCTGGAGTCCTTAGGAAGTAAGTCCCAGGGGTAGCTCTGCAGCATCACTTACCACACTAGGGCACTGTGGTCCCCTGGCCAGCCTCAACCATGAAAAGTCATGCTTCCTGGAGCAGCCTTTCCTTGGGGGATAACCACTTTCAGCTGGATGTGTGTGTGTGTGTGTGTGTGTGTGTGTGTGTGTGTGTGTGTGTGTGTGATGGCCAACTTTCATGGCCAACGATGAGAGGAGGAAAGATGAGAAAGACAGCCTTTCCTTCCCCTTCTACCTCACTGCCCAACACCACCCCAATGGTAATTCCCTCTCAAGGTTTTGGCTCCATCTCTCTTACTGGAATCTTAAACTACAGCAAGGTCCTAAGTGGGAAAAATGAATCCCCTGATGTGGTTATAGGTATTCAAATTCACATTATTCAAAGTTTGTTGTTGTTGAATCATTTCAGTCACGTCTGACTTTCTGTGACACCACTTGGGGTTGTGTTTGCTATTCCCTTCTCCAGCTCATTTTGCCAATGAGCAAACTGAGGCAAACAGGGTGAAGTGACTTGACCAGTGTCACACAGCTATCAAGTGTCTGAGACTGGATTTGAACTCGTGAAAATGAGTCTTCCTGACTCTAGGCCTGGTGCTTTTTGCGCTATGGCGCCACCTAGCTGCCCCTTTACCAAAATTAGAATTATGTAAAATAGGGTCTTTAGGTTCAATCCTATGAAAAATAGGTAATGTGATCACATAAGAGGATTCGTTATTTGTACCAATGAACTTGGCTGTAGAACTCTTCCATCACGAGACAAGGTCACTCTTGACTTACAAACTCTGAACTAGTTTGTTGTTTTTATATATAGCCCAAGAGATGTAATTTGATCTCCTTAATTAATCACAAGATGTTTCTTGTTTAGCATCATCTGCTTTTCTGCCAAGGACCAAAACCCTTTAATTCTCTCAAAGTATCAACATATTCACCACTGGCACACACTCTGATTGAATCAAGATGTGATTGTTTTTGTGTGATTCCATTAATGAGTACCTTATACTTGGAATGCCAACCCTTTTATTTTCCTGTCGAATTGCTGAACCATCCTTTTTAGTTTAACGCGAATTGTACCAATTTCATGATCCCTTTCACCTCTAGATTTCATATATCTCTGTACTGTTTCATAATTATAAAATAGTATGTATTCTAGTTATTGGTATTGGTATCTTATGTTTTTAGTAGACAGTTTCATGGGGCTAGGGTCCCTGTCCCTGGGTGCCTAGGACAGCTCTGAACACTGAAGGAGCTGATAGATGCTTCCATATATAATGTGAACATTTTCTTATTTATAAAGATAAGAGCGATAACAACAACAAAAAGCCCAGCCCTCAAGGAGCTGAGCTTAGTTATATTTAAAAGTTTTGAGAGACTTTTTATGAAGCTACAAGAAAAGATGTTTTTCTTTTTAATAGTCCACTGCACTTTACATAAAACTCCAAAATAATTTCATTTTATTCACTTATTTATAAAAAAATGTGAATATTTTTTAAAAACCAACAAAAGTTTTCAGATTTATTCTAGCTGCTAGTACCTCTCTCCAAAAATTGTTCAGTCATTCAGTCATGTCTGACCCCATGGACCACAGCACTCCAGACCCTTCTATCCCTCACTGTCTCTCAAAGTCTGTCCAAACTGATGTTCATTGTTTCCATGACACTCTCCATCTCATCCTCAGAACCCCTTTTTCTTTTTGCCTTCAATTTTTCCCAACATCAGGGTCTTTTCCAGAGTCCCATCTTCTCATTATGTGGACAAAGTATTTCAACTTTGTCTCCAGTTTTTTACCTTCCAGCGAAGAGTCAGAGTTAATTTCTTTAAGTATTTTTTTTAATTTATTTTTTTATTTTAGTGAGGCAATTGGGGTTAAGTGACTTGCCCAGGGTCACACAGCTAGTAAGTGTTAGGTGTCTGAGGCCAGATTTGAACTCAGGTACTCCTGACTCCAGGGCTGGTGCTCTATCCACTGCGCCATGTAGCTGCCCCTAATTTCTTTAAGTATTGACTGATTTGTCCTTGCTGTCTGAGGGACTCTCACGAGTCTCCTTCAGCACCACAATTGAGAAGCCTCGATTCTGTGGTGCTCAGCTTTCCCTATAGTCCAACTCTCACAGTCACACGTTTGTTGTTATTATAAAAACCATAAATAGCTTTGACTTATATGGACCTTTGTCAGGAAGGTGATGTCTCTGCTTTTTAGTCTGTTGTCCAGATTTTTCAGAGCTTTCCTTCCAAGGGGCAATATTTTAACTTCCTGGGTGCAGCCACTGTTTGCAGTTATCTTTGAGCCCAAGAATATCAAATCTGACAGGGCTTCCCTTTCTTCTCCCTCTATGTGCCAGGAAGTGATGGGACCAGTTGCCATGACTTTTGGGTTTTTAATGTTAAGCTTCAAGCCAGCTTTTACCCTCATCAAGAGACTTCCTAATTCCTCTTCACTTTCTGCCATCACATGATCACATATGTACTTGTCTATGCTCAACAGAACATAAACTCCTTGAGGGTAAAGAGACTTTCATTTTTCTCTTCAGTAGCCTCATCTCCCAGTCTAGTGCCCAACACTAGGAGGTGCTTAATCAATGTTTGTTTGATTGATTTGTTTAACAAGATGTTTTAAACATATATTGCTCTTATTTGTGCCTTTTTCATTTATTTCCTCTTCCCTTGAAATAATAACTACCATTTATATAGTTTTGAAGCCTTTATCCATGTTAACTCATTGGATCCTCAAATTTATTAAAGACTGATTTGCCCCTTATATATATATATATATATATATATATATATATATATATATATATATATATATATATATATATATATATTGTGGGGCAATGAGGATTAAGTGAATTGCTCAGGGTCACACAGCTAGTAATGTGTCTGGGGTCATATTTGAACTCAGGTCCTTCTGAATCCAGGACTAGTGCTCAATCCACTGCACCACCTAGCTGCCCCTGCTAACTTTATATTTTTGAAGCAGATCAGATAGAGTTCAAGACTGTGGAGTCAGGAAGACCTGAGATTGAGTTTGAATCTGGCCTCAGACACTTATTAGCTCTGTGTCCCTGGCAAGTCATTTAACTTCTCTCAGACTCAGTTTCGTCATTTGTAAAATGGGGATAATAACAGTACCCACCTGCCAGAGTTGTAAGGACACAAGGAAGGAACAACACACATAAGGTGCTTTGTTAGCAGTAGAAAGCCAGCCATTATCTTTATTACTTTTATCATTATTGTTGATTCAATCACAGCCTGATTACATTTGTGTGGTTTAGGAAGCTCGCTAAACAACTGAATCAAAGTACTTTTGTTGCCAGAGGAATGAGTTCAGCTTAAAGGAGTTCCAAACACTGCTCTCCCCTTGTTTTTTCTTTTCTTTTCTTTTTTCTTTCTTTCTTACTTTCTTTTTTTTTTTTGCCATTATTTTTGACAATGCTATGGCATTACACCCACTCAAAAGCAAGGAAAGAGAAGCGTGCCAACTTCTCCCATCCCCCTCTGGAGGCAAACAGGAAGAACCCAATCATTTCCAGCTGTGGCAACAGAAATGCCAGGAAGAGTTTTGAGACTCGCTTTTACTGTCTGAGGGAGGACCTTCCACTCATTTCATTTTTTTTCCTCATATTCTGCTGTTGCAGAATTCCAATAGTGTTTGCACTTGCTTCACCGAATTAGTTTCTAAGTCGGCTCCTTGGAAGACTTCAGCCTTCCTCGGAAATGGCTTCGAACATGGAAGAAGGAGGGAGGCTTTCTGCCTGTCTCTGTAGTGGGAGAGAAGGATTTCTATTTTCCTTCAGAATGAAAGCTGGAGACAGACTGGCACCATGACCCCTGCTGATGCCAGGTGAAATCCAATTCCTAATTGGTATTTTAAAAGATAATATTTTATTTTTCCCTAATTACATGTAAAAACAATTTTTAACATTCATTTTTTAAAAGTTTGAGTTCCAAATTCTCTCCCTTCTTTCCTCTCCTCCCCCTTCCCTGAAGTGAGCAATTTGATATAGGTTATACATGTGCAATCATGCAAAACATATTTCCATATTAGTCATGTTGTAAAAGAAAATGGACAAAAAACCACATCAAAAATGTGAAAAATTGTATACTTTGATCTGCATTATGACTCTAGCAGTTCTTTCTCTGGAGGTGGATCAAATTTTTTCATGAGTCCTTTGGAATAATCTTGGATCATTGTATTGCTGAGAAAAGCTAAGTCTATCACAGTTGATCATCACACAATATTGCTGTTACTTTGTAGAATGATCTCCTGTTTGGCTCACTTTACTTTCCATCAGTTCATATAAGTCTTTCCAGGTTTTTCTGAACTCATACTGCTCATCATTTTTTTTATATAGCTCAACAATATTTCATTACAATCAGATACCACAGTCATTCTTCAATTGATAGACATCCTCTTAATTTCCAATTCTTTGCCACCACAAAGAGAGGTGCTATAAATATTTTTGTACACATGGATCTCTTTGGGATATAGACTTAGCATCAGTGTTGCTGGGTCAAAGGGTTTGCACAGTTTTATAGCCCTTTGGGCATGTTTCCAAATTGCTCTCCAGAATGGTTAGATCAGTTCACAACTCCACCCACAAATGCATTAGCGTCCTAACCTAATTGATATTCTTTTTTTCCTCTTTCTTTCTTTCTTTTTCTTTCTTTCTTTCTTTCTTTCTTTCTTTCTTTCTTTCTTTCTTTCTTTCTTTCTTTCTTTCTTTCTTTCTTTCTTTCTTTCTTTCTTTCTTTCTTTCTTTCTTTCTTCCTTCCTTCCTTCCTTCCTTCCTTCCTTCCTTTTCCTGCAGGGCAATGAGGGTTAAGTGACTTGCCCAAGGTCACACAGCTAGGAGGTGTCAAGTGTCTGAGTCTGGATTTGAACTCAGGTCCTCCTGACTCCAGCTAATTGGTATTCTTAATAAACCTCTTTGGGCAGACCACCAAGCTAGTCACTGGCTCATTGATACTCCCAAGGCAGAAAAAATCATGGGGAAAAGTTTAATGAGATGGGGGGGGGGAAGGGGGGGTTGAGAACTAGAGGATGTGGGTCCAAAAGCTGGCTCCCTGTATGACTTTGGACAAATCACTGGCTCCTTGGTCTACAAAAGCTGGCCCCTCTGAGAGGAGTACATTTGAATGAATAGGGCCCTGTCCTAGGAATCAGGAGATGAAGCTTAGTGTCCCAGACTTGCTTCAGGCAAATGACTTCACTGACTGCAGCCCTGAGCATAAGCATGTGACCAAAGAGTCAAATGTGACTGAAACAATGCCACAACAATTGGTGGAGTCAGTTTGCATATTTGTGATTATACCTTTGATGTAAATATTTCTTTGTAAAAGTTAGACTGCTGTGAATAAATGGAATTGGGAAGCAGCCCTCCATATTGAAGGGAACACCGTGGTGGGGGCTGGAGTCAGTGGTACAGAGCCTAGACTCAGTCCCCTTGAAGGGCAGTGGAGAATGGTAGAGGAGGAAGTGAGGAACGGGGAATCAGGGTTGAGAGCTTGATGGGACATTAGACCAACCCCTTCCTTTTTTTTTTTTTCAACCCCTTCCTTTTACACATGGAGTAGCTGAGACCCAGACAAGCACAGAGAGTGGCCTTAGATCACATAGAGAGTAAGATGCTGAATGGGGATTTGAACTCAGGTCCTCTGACTTCAAACACAGTTTCCTCTATACTATATTGCAACTGTATGAGCTGATGCAGAGTAAAATGAGCAGGACCAGGAAATCATTTACACAGTGACAGCGGCTCAGAAGGGTGCGCTGGAGTAACAGGGCCTGGGTTTGAATCCCACTACTACCTTAGGGGCTTGGAGAGAGTCGATTACCCTCCTCATCTATAAAATGTAGGCATTGGCCTAGATGGTTCTAGGTTTATCTCAACTCTAAATCTAAGTAAATCAAAGTCAAACAAACCATGGTCTGCAGAAGACATGAGGAAATGTACCGCCCTCTTTTTCCATGGAGAGAGGCGGGGGACTATTGGTATGGAAAGCTGCATACACTTTTAGACATGGATGTTGTGTGGGTTAGTTCCACTCAGTTATTTTTCTTTGTTGTGAGGGAAGACTCACCAGGACAGAAAGAATTGATCTGAAAATCACTGTGAAACAAAACAAACTTTAACAATTAAAAAAAGTTTATTTGAATTTCAAGTTAAGATGTCCCATGTCATATTTAAAGGAAGTTTCTTGGAGCAGCTAGGTGGCGCAGTGGATAAAGCACCGGCCCTGGATTCAGGAGGACCTGAGTTCAAATCTGGTCTCAGACACTTGACACTGACTAGCTGTGTGACCCTGGGCAAGTCACTTAGCCCCCATTGCCCCGCAAAAATAAATAAATAAATAAAAATTTAAAAATAAAGGAAGTTTCTTCATAAAAGCCTTTGGATTGAGTGATATTATGTCAGTTAGCTAGACTCACATCCCTGTATCCATTGGATTATCTCCTTTATAGGTAAGATCCAGAGAGAAAAAAACTTAGGGTCAACAAAAGCATTGGTAAAACACCTATCCAGGTCTTTCTGGATTTTAGGCCTTCCCAGTGGTCATCGTCTCAGGAGGAGTAAGAGAAAAACAATGTTCGTAGATAACCAGCCCTGGCCAACGCAGGCCTATAAAATGTTTTCAGACTCGAATTATTAATGTGCTTCTTTTCAAATTCTGTTTGCTAATGGCTGTTATCAAGCCAGAATTGTGTGTGTGGCCATATGATAATTCTTGGTCAGGTCATATCTGCTGGGTTCACTTCTGTGTGCCGCATTTTAGGAAGGACATATGTTGATCAAGAGGCTTACATTCTATTGAGAGAAGCAGTATGTATACAGATAACTGCAAAATGGAGAAGGCAGGGAGGTGGGGGAAGGGTTTGAGGCACTGACATTGGAGGAGTCCTTATGCATGGTACCTGGCATATGGCTAGCACTTAATAAATGCTTGTTGATTGATTGATTGGGTGCTTGATTAATTGAGGGAGGGAGGTATTCTAAAACTGAGCCTTGAGGGAACTAAGGATTCTCAGAGGTGGAAGTGAAGAGGGAGCGAGAATTCAGGCATGAGGTAGGGCCAATGCAAAGGCAAAGAGACAGGAAATTACATGTTATGTGTGAGACACAGCAAACATGCCATTTTAGCAGAAACATAGTGTAGATACAGGGTAGGGGGGACATGATGTAAGACTAGAAAGGGAGAGCTAGATGTTGAAAAATTGGAACACTAATGCATTGTCGGTGGAGTTCAAACTTCCCTATTACTGTTGATGCCAACACCATCCTCCAAGTTGCTGTGACAATTAGAAAGGTCCAAGAAACATTGTTTCCAGGTAATTTAATCATTTTATTAATAAGGCACTTTACTAATTCAATTAATTCATTTTATTAACAAGAAAAAGATGGAAAATTGGAACACTAATTCATTGTTGGTGGAGCTGTGAACTGATCCAACCATTCTGGAGAGCAATTTGGAATTATGCCCAAAGGGCGATAAAGCTGTGCATACCCTTTGACCCAGCAATTCCACTTTTGGGTCTTTTTCCCAAAGAAATCATGGAAGGGGGAAAGGGACCCACATGTACAAAAATATTTATAGCTGCTCTTTATGTGGTAGCAAGGAATTGGAAGTTGAGGGGTGCCCATCAATTGGGGAATGGCTGGACAAGTTGTGGTATATGAATACAATGGAATACTATTGTGCTGTAAGAAATGATGAGTAGGAGGAGTTCCGAGAAACCTGGAGGGTCTTGCGTGGGCTGATGATGAGTGAGATGAGCAGAACCAGAAGAACATTGTACACAGTATCATCAACATTGAGTGTTGACCTACTGTGATGGACTATATTTTTCTCACCAATGCAATGGTACAGAAGAGTTCCAGGGAACTCATGATAGAAGAGGATCTCCAAATCCAAGAAAAAAAAAAAAAAGAACTGTGGAGTATAGATGCTGATTGAACCATACTATTTCTTTTGTTTTGGGTGCTGTTTTTTTTTCTATTTTGAGGTTTTGCATTACTGCTCTGATTGTTTCTCTTATAACAGGATTAATGCAGAAATAGGATTAATGTTATTATGGGTATATATATATATATCTCACACCTATATCAGATTACCTGCTGTCTAGAGGAGGGGGGAGGGAGGGGAGGGAGGGAGAAAAATCTGAAATTGTAAAGCTTGTATAAACAAAAGTTGAGAACTGTCTTTACAAGTAACGGAAAAAATAAAATACCTTATATGTAAAAAATTAATTAATTAAATTAAAAAAACAATAAAAAGATGGTCATTTGGCCATCTCTCTTAGACCAAATACAATGATGGCAGGCGGCTCACAATTTATATACCTGTCCTCAGATACTTGACACTTACCAGCTGTGTGACCCTGGGCAAGTCACTTAACCCCATTTCCCCGGGGGAAAAAAGAAATAATGCAGAGTGAAAGGAGAAGAATGAAGGGAAAGTTGCTTGCAGTAAGAACAATATTGTTTGAAGAGTAACTGAATAATTAAGCTATTCTGGGTGATATGAATATTCAAATTAATTATGAAGGACTTATGAAGTTGCTCTCCACCTCTAGAAAAAGAACTGCTATATAGAAGTATGTATTGTATGGTTTCACACTAAAACAATAGAAAATGAACTGCAAAAGCCCCCAAAACAACAAGATTTACAGACTCACGGTGGGAGAAGGCGTTGGAGGAAGGAAGGAGAGAGAATTGGAACAGTTTCGGGGGTTCAGGGCTGAGGACAGCCTGCGGGGTAGGACGGCGGAGCCGGGGTGGGCTTGTGGTGCCAGGCATCTTCCTAATTGGCCGTCCATGGCCTGGAGGGTGTGTTGAAGTTGCTGGGGTCCCAGGCACCAGTCTGGGACGGAGTAGAGCTACCCTGGTACATGGGGGTCTGGGAGCCATACATGGGGGTCTGGGAGCCGTAGAGCGGGGTGAAGGAGCCTGAGCCGTAGCTGGGGGTAGTGGCCGAGGTGGAAGTCACGCATCCAGGGCGGGTGGTACCAAGGGGGATGAGTCTCTCATGATGCACGGAAATGGTCTGGCAGGTTGAATGGAGCTCCACGCGGGCAATGCATTCCGTCACGACCTTCACGAGCCCGATGTAGCCCTTGTAGGGCCCCTGACGGATGCGCACCGACTGTCCGATGAGACTGTCCTTGCCGCGATGGCCGTCGTGGCCGTGGCCGCGGCCCCCGTGGGAGTCCCGGTCCCGGCTCCTGCCCCTGCCTCGGCTCAGCTCCCCGGCAGGGGTTGTCTCTGATGCTCGCCTCCTGGGACCCTCGGGGCTACGAGGCCTGGGACTGGCGAGGTCAGCTTTCGGGCCTGGAGCCGGGCCCCCTACCAAGAGGCCCTGGCCGCAGCTAGACTGTGAAGCCCCGGTGAGCAGAAGGTGGCGGGACTTGCAGACGAAGAGGCCCCCATTGTCCGTGAGCCTCTTGGAGTGGAGGAAGGCAGTCCCTCTGAAGAGGTGGAGGATCTTGGCCTCGAGTCCAGAGTGTGGGCCCTCAACGACCCTGACCGTGTCCTTGACGCGAATGCTGTTCTGCTGGCCGTCCAGAGCCACGACCAAGTGGTTTTCCTTCCTGGGGGTGACTGCTTGGCGGCGCACCGTGACCAGCTTGTCGTGCATGTTCAGGATCTGGAAAGCGTCTGCGTCCAGCCCGACGATGATGCCCACAGTGTCCCGGTGCAGCTGCACCAGCTGGCCCCAGCGGTGCTCGCCCCCAACGTCCAGCGTGGCTGACGTGTCCCGGCAGAGCTGCAAGTGTCTGGGAAGTAGCTTGATCTCTTCCCTGGTGTGGTCGGAGAAGATCAGCACAAAGTTGTCCTGGGTGCTCAGGACGAAGCCCGTGGTGCCGCGGAAGCGGCCCGCGATCACTTGCACGTGGTCTCCTGTCTCAAAGACCTTCTGCAGCTCCCAGGCGAACAGCTCCATCAGGTCGGTGAGCTGCTCGTGCTTGGGCAGCATGATGACCCGGGGCCCGTGCACGCTGACCACCCGGCCCCGCAGATTGAGGAGCTCCCCGCTGCTCACTTGCACGTTGTCTCCCGGCTTGAAGCTGTGCTCGGCGTCTGCGCTGTCCTCCACGAGCACCTGGACGTCTTGCAGGGCGTCGGGCCGCTCCTCAAACGTCTGCAGCTCCGAGAGCGTGGGCTTCACACCGTCTCTGACCAGGGCCGAGAGGGCGAAGGTCTTGAAGAGGAAGCCTTGGTGGCTGTAGCGGTTCCCCCTGAAGATGAGAAAGTCTCCATCTGCAGCCAGCTTTCCTCCGAGCGACCGAATCTTCTGAGCATCAAAGAGCTTCTGTGGGGGCCGGTTGAACCTCTTCCTCTTGGCGAAGTTGGCTTCCTGGTTGCTGGGGGCTGTGATGAGGCCGTAGTCGATGCGAGGAATCATCTTGACGGAGACAGTTGCTTGGCCCGGCTCGGCGAAAACCACCTGCGCGATGTCATCCTTGTAGAGGCCCGCCCTGACTCGCACCCAGCTCTTGGGCTGCAGGCTGCGGGCCTCCTTGACCTGCACCCTGAGCACGTCCGTCATCTCCTCGATGGGCACCATGCGCTGGCTCTGGCAGCCCTGGCGCAGGCTGGCCACGCCTTCGATGGCTTCCACCACGTGTCTGGGCTTGTAGGCCTCCACGTAGATGTAGCCCTTGAGGTATTCCGGAGCCACCACGGACTTGATCTGCAGCGGGCTGTCAGTGAACTGGGAGGCTATGAACTTCCGCATGAGGGTCAAGGCGGTGGCTTTTTCCTCCCCGAACTTGCACTTCACCATCCACAGTCTGGGATCCCGGATGCCAGGGAGCAGCCTCTGCTGGCTGATGTCCTCGGAGGGCTGCTCAGGGGCTCTGCGTTGGGCTTCCCGGAAAGGCACACTGGCGTACTTCTGCATGTAATAGTGGGCCAGCTCCTCCTCTCCCTGATCCCTCCAGGCATTCTGGAGGCGCCGGGCCTGGGAGAGGTCTTCCGCAGTGGTGGTGGCATGGAGGGCGCTGCGGCCGCCCAGCCCTTCTTTCTCCAGAAGGTCCTCCGCTCCCTCCTCCCATTCTTCTTCTTCCTCTTCATAGTCAGCATCCTCCTCAGCTTCCTCTAAGATGAAACCCTGGCATCTGGCCTTCTTTCTTGGACCCTCCTCCTCCTCCTCTTCGTCGTCGTCGTCGTCGTCGTTGTCGTCCTCCTCGTCCTCGTCCTCGTCCTCGTCCTCGTCCTCGTCCTCCTCCTCCTCCTCCTCCTCCTCCTCCTCCTCTTCCTTTTCCTTCTCCACTTCCTCCCCGACTTCCTCAGACACCTCTTCATCTGATTCTGACACCGACTGGGACCCCGACTCCTCGGACTCGGACTCGGACTCGGACTCGGACTCGGACTCGGACTCGGACTCGGACTCGGACCTGGGCTGCTCCGACGCCCTGACTGAGGCCAGGCCCTCGTCCTCGGACGTACTTTCCGTGTCCTCTTCTTCAGGGACCCTGCGAGGAACCCACCGGGGCATCTTCCGGGCAGACTGCCTGGGGCTCATCTCCAGGCCTCGGTGGCAGCTGCTCTTGGGGCAGTTTCTGGCTTGAGTCACTTCAGTCGCCTGCCTTATATACTCTGAATTCACACCTCAAGAGGAATGACGTTGGGCAGGGAGGGAGGGGCCGGGCTGCAATGATTCTGGAAGTCTTTTGTGCTCGTCCAATGGAAGGAAGGAGATCGAGGCAAGGTGGGGCACAAGGTCTCTACTTTCATGGTCATCAAACCTAAGTCCCTCACGACTGCACACGTAGAACCTATATCAATTTGGGGACTGCTCAACGAGGGAGCAGGGGAAGGACAGAGGGAGGGACGAGAGTTTTCGGAGTAACTCACCATTTAAAAGCAAATGAATGTTAAAGGTGTTTTTTGCATGTCATTGGAAAAAAAATTAAGTATTCCCAAACATCCAAGTCCCTGCCCTCAAGGAGCTTCCATTTCAATGGAGGAAACCACACGGAGACAATCATATACAAACCAAGGGAGCGAGATTGGGAAAGGTGGACATCATCTCCTCAGGAAGGTCCTGGCATTAAGGAAATAACTGCCAGGAACACAGTTCTTTGTTCTCTTTCAATGGCTACATAAATGGCAATAAATCAGTTAGCACTTATTTAGCACCTACTCTGGGTCAGGTACTGTGCTAAGCCCAAGGTAATCAGAGACAAAAAGAGACAAAATTCAGAGACAAGAAGAAAACAATCTTTATACCTTTTAAAAATAAGGTTCTTTTTAATGGATATTGTTTGTCTCTCATATCATAGCCCAGTAGTGAGCCCCAGTATCTCCACCGCTCACCCCACCCCCAGAGACTTCCCATAGAACGATTTCCAATTTTTTAAGGAGGAACAAAAAATCAGCACGACTGGTGGATGCTTTGAAAAAGCTAGAGCCCTGGGAGCTGTGTATGTAAGCCCTGAGGACCTCTTACCTCCTACAACAAGAAGGGCTGGGTTGGGGCCCTCCTTCTCATCTCCACCACAGCTGGCTTGCTCTTCCTAATTTGGTCCCGTTCCCTTGTGATTGTGCCGGTGCGTCATTCTTTCTCGTTAGGTTGTGGTGGTGGTTCGGTGTCTCCCCTTCTGCCGGTTCTGCCTCCTTCACTCTGCAGTAGTTAGGTTAGCTTCCCAGGCTTCTCGGCAATTATGACACAATTCATTTCCTACTTCACAGTAATATCCCATCACCTTCATGTGCCATCATTTGCTAAGCTGGTTCCCCAGATGGTGGGCATTTTCTTTGTTATCACCAAAAGTGCTTCTCTACATCATCTAGAATATGTGGGGACTTTCCTCTTATCAGTGGCTTCTTTGGACCATAATAAGCCCAGTAACAGAGTTTCTGGTACAAAGACTATGCTTCTTTTGGTCACGTGATTAGTATGGCCCGATTTGCTTTCAGGGGCAGCTAGGTGGCACAGTGGATAGAGCACCGGCCCTGTAGGCAAGAGGACCTGAGTTCAAATCTGACCTCAGAAACTTTACACTTACTAGCTGTGTGACCCTGGGCAAATCACTTAACCCCAATTGCCTCACAAAATAAAAAAAAAAGAAGTAAATGGTAAAGCACTCCAGTATCTCTGCCAAGAAAATGCCAAATGGGGTCACAAAGAGTCTGAACAAATTGCTTTCCCAGAAGCTTGTACCATGTTACTGTTTCAGAAACTCTCAATTAGTATGCCTATCATTCCACACCCCCCCCAAAATGGATTCTTGCCATTTGGGGGGTCATGGATGTCAGTTTGGGGGGGTATAGAATTTTGATTTGCATTTCTCTCAGTATTAGTTATTTGGAACATTGTTTCTTGTGGATATGAATACTTCACAGTTCTTCTGAGAACTCTTGGCTGATATCCTTGAACCATTTATCTCTTCGGGAATGTCTCATATTGCCAATTTGTGTCTCTCTGTGTGTTTGTCTGTGTGTTTGTGGGGGTGGGGTGCTATGGCTTAGAGACCAAGCCATCATCAAAGACATTTTTTTAGAATTTTATTTTCCAAATTACATGTAAAAGCAAATTTTGACATCAATTTTTTTAAACTTTGTGTTCCAACTTCTCTTCCTCCCTCCCTTCCCACCCGAATCGACCCCAAGAACTCAAACAATTCAATATAAATTATACATGAGTAGTCATGGAAAACAATTCTACATTAGCTAGGTTGTGAGAGAAAACAAATAACAACAAAACTTCAGATTAAGGAATTGACAAAAAAAAAATGTGTTTCAGTCTGTTTTCAGATACCATCAGTTCTTTCTCCATAGATGGACTGCAATTTTCGAAAATTCTTCAGAGTTATATTGGATCATTGCCTTGCTGAAAATAACCACATGCTTCCCAGCAGATCATCTTACACTAATGCTGTTATTTTGTATACAGTACATTTCTCTCTGCTTCAGTTCATGTGGGTCTTTCCAGGTTTTTCTGATAGCATTCTGTTCATCATAATTTTTATATAGTACCTTGAACTTGACAGAGAATTTTCTTCACAATAGCCCAGCAGAGTAGGTACCATACATCTTGACATTGTCGTCAATCATCATAATTATTTCCCTCCATCCCATTCCCTTCCAGTGATATTTACTCTATTGTCTCTCTTATTTTGCCCCATTCCTCCTCAAAAGTGTTTTGCTACTGACTGCCCCCTCCCCCACTCTACCCTCCCTTCATTCACCCTTTCCTCCTTATCCTCTTCCCCTCCTACTTTCCTGTAGGGTTAAATAGATTACTCTTTCCAATTGTGTGTGTGTGTGTGTGATTCCCTCCTTGAGCCCACTCTGATGAGGTTAAGGCCTTTGAGCTGATTCTGTTTTCTAAATTTTTCTTCCTCCCTCCCTCCTCAACTCTCCCTATGAAATCAAGCAATTCGATATATGTCATACATGTGGTGTTATGCAGAACATCTTCACCTTCCTCAAAAGTGTTTTGCTTTTTACAGCTCCCTCCTCCAAACTTCCCTTCCCTCCTTCCCCTCTTCTCCCCCCACTCCCCTCCGTCTTCCACTTCTCCTTCCACTTTTCCTCAGGGCAAAAATATATTACTATGCCCACTTGAGTATGTGTGATATTCCCTCTTTGAGCCAATTCTGATGATAGTGAGGTTCACTCCCTCCCCCACTCCTTTCCCCTCTTCCCCTCCCCTCCATAGGCTTTTTTCTTGTTTCCTTCACGTGAGCTACCTCTCCCCATTCCACTTCTCCCTACTCCCCTCCCCCAGTCTATTCCTCCTACCCCTCACCCCTATTTTAAAGATGTCATCATGGGTTAGCTAGGTGGCGAAGTGGACAAAGGACCAGTCCTGGGCCCAGGAGGCCCAGAACCCAAATCTGGCCCCAGACACCAGACAACCCACCCTGTTTGCTCCACAAAGGACAAGGATACACAAAAAATAAATGCTTTACAAATACCATCCTTTCATATTCAGTTCAGACCTGTGTTCTCTGTGTATACCTTACTGAAAAAGTTATTATGAGTTGTAAGTATTATTTTCTCATGTATGAATGTAAACAGTTTAACCTTTTAATGTCCCTCATGATTTCCTTTCCCTGTTTACCTTTTTATGATTTTCCAGGGTCTTGTATTTGAAAGTCAAATTTTCTATTCAGTTCAGGTCTTTTCATCACAAATGCCTGAAAGTCCTCTTTTTCATTGAAATCCCACTTTTTCCTCTGAAAGATTATACTCATTTTTTCTGGGTATGTGATTTTTGGCTGTAGTTCCAGTTCCTTTGCCTTCTGGAATATCATATTACATGCCCTCTGCTCCTTTAATGTAGACGCTGCTAGATCTTGTTTTATCCTTATTGAAGCTCCACGGTATTTGAATTCCTTTTTTCTAGCTGCTTGCAATATTTTCTCCTTGACCTGGGAGTTCTGGAATTTGGCTGTAATATTCCTGGAGGTTTTCCTTTTGAGATCTCTTTCAGGAGATGATTGGTGGATTCTTTCAATTTCTATTTTACCTTCTGCTTCAGAATATCAGGGCAATTCTCCCCTCACTTTCTCTTGGAGGATGCTGTCTAAGCTCTTGTTTTGGTCATGGTTTTCAGGTAGTGCAATGATTTTTAAGTTATCTCTCCTGGATTTATTTTCCAAGTCAGCTGTTTTTCCAAGGAGATGTTTCACATTGCACTCTATTTTTTTATTCATTTGGATTTGCTTTACCATGTCTTGGTTTCTCATAAGGTCATGTAAGGGGCTAAAATTCTAGCTAGTCTGTCTAAAATATCTAATGAGTGGTTGCCAATAAATTATAAGCTTTAGCAAGAGTATTTAAGTGTTTAAGTATTTATTAAAGAGCAGTAGGATCAGAGAGGAAGGTAAAAATCTAACTATTTCTAAGAGACCCCATTCTCCGATCTGCCATGTCCAAGTCAGGAACAAAAAGGACAATGCTTCCTCCTTCTTCACAGAAGCCTCCTCTGAAATTGGGAACATCCTGTCCACACAAGCACACAGCTCCAAGCTCATTGGCTAGTAGCTTTGATAGACAGCACCCACGAGCAAAGTCACTTCCTGATGGCAAGGAAAAGCCCCGTGGCTTGCCACCAGATGCCTTCTCCTCATGGCAGAGCTTTCCTACAGTAACTCTCCAGCAGGCAGCATCACTCCAGTCATCACTCCAGTTGTTACAGTCACAATCTCCCATTTGTTTAATCCTAATTCTTAGGCAATGATTTTCATCAGACAGTTTTAAAATTTTCTTTTCCATTTGGCTTTTCGAACTGTTGACTTTTTTCTCATGACTCTGCTGTATTGCTCTCACTTCTCTATCCATTCTTTCCTCCCTATCTCTAAATCTTCCTTCTATCTCTCCTACTTTCTCTTCAAAGTCCCTTTTGAGAGCTTCCATGGCCTGAGACCAATTAATATTTTTCTTGGAAGCTTTGGATGTAGGGGCCCTGAGGTTGTTATCCTCTTCTGAGGGTGCACCTTGATCTTCCCTGTTGCTGAAGAAACTTTCTATAATTCTGAACTTTCTTTGCTTGCTCATGTTTTACTTGACTTTAAACTCTCCACTGGAGGGCCCTACTTCTCAGCTAAGCTACTGTTCCCAGCTTCAGAGGGTCCCAGGTGTTTTGGTTTCAGGGAGGGCAGGTTTTACTCTCACCTGGCCTGTTCTCTGGTCTGAAGATAATCTCCAGCCTACTTACTAAACAACCAACCACCAAAGCTTACTGTGGTGTGGGTCTTAGCTTTGAGGGGCCTGTGCCCCTCCCCAACCTGGGCCTTCCACCTCTCAGAATTTCTTCCTGGTTCCCCACTGGGGTGGGACAGCCGAATTCCTCCCGGGGTCCCACTGATACCCCTGCACTCTGCCGCCCCCCACCAGCTGTTCAGCCCTCTCACCTCACCGCATGCTCAGTTCCAGAAGACACTGGTGCTGTAGCTGATTCAGAAGCTCAGGGGTAAATTTCTCCTGTGCATCATTCCCGGGGTCTCTGATGGTGAGATTGCAGGGTTGGACTTTACTGGTAGCCCAGCATGGCCCCCTGTAATCAATCTATCTATAGCTGGAAAATAATCTCAGCCTGTATTTCTGTGGGTTTTTTCTGCTCCAGGGATTCTTTTATTGCTGTTTTGGGGTAATTGTATCAGGAGTTCTGTGTATTTAATGTCTTTACTCCACCATTTTGACTCTGCCCTCCATCAGAGAAATTTAATTGAAAAAATGTTTTCCTCATTCAACCACTTCCCTTCTTACACTAGGTGTATTAATTTTGTCTGTCTGTGCAGAAACTTTTCAATTTGATTTTCTGCTTCAAGTTATGTAATCAAGAATGACCTATTTTATCATAGGCGTTACCAGCAACCTCAGGTGCTTGTCCACTTGTAGTGAGAAGAGCAAAAGCCTTCTCCAAATAGGCTCCCTTTTTACAGAACTCAAAATCCCTGTGCTCCCTTCATTTGCCACCTGCTGCTCTGCTTGATTTCCAGTCACTATCTTCATGATGCCTCTTTGGAACTGGGCTTAGAGTAACACCATACACCAGATTGCACACCACATTTTATTTTATTTTTTTTTTTGTGGGGCAATGGGGTTAAGTGACTTGCCCAAGGTCACACTGCTAGTAAGTGTCAAGTGTCTGAGGTCAGATTTGAACTCAGGTACTCCTGAATCCAGGGCCGGTGCTTTATCCACTGGGCCACCTAGCCGCCCCTGCACACCACATTTTAAACAGAGACATGACTTTACTATGAAAGATCTGACTCTAAAAAAATGGGGACACAGATCACAGCCAAGAGATGTATTTATTGTGAACCAAACAAGAGCTAGAAGTCATTACAAGACAATACAACAAGAAAAGCATTCATTAGCTCCTGGTAAGTACCAGGTATAGTGCTAGGTGCTGGAGATACAAATAAAACAAAGAGAGTGCCTGCCCTCAAGAAACAACTGAGCATCTATTGAGGAAGACGTGTGCACATAGAGATATGTATGGCCTCTCCTCGAATGTACATGGAAGTGTACTATTGATTTGGGGTTTGTTAGAAATGGACTGGGCTGGACTGGAATGGGTTGGAATAGAATGCAATGGAATGCAACGAAATGGGATGGGATGGAATGGAATGAATGAATGAATGAGTGCTTGAGCCATGGGTAGGAAGCTGGCTGGGGAATGGCTGGGGAATTGGTGAAGGCTGGTGATTATCTTGGAGACCCAGCCTGGATTGGCAGGAACCTGTGGGAAACCAGCTAGTGTAATCCCTACTGCACATGGTCAGGGAGGGGAAATGGGTTGGCTCTAGGTGTTCTCGGGCTTGTGGGGTGTGTGGACCCGAAGGGAAGAGGACCAGAAAAGCCTGGTGTCACGGATTGGGGAGGGGTGGGTGAGGAGCAGTGGAGCGGTCTAGTTTCCCCCTGACAGCTACCAACTCTCCTCAAAAGAGAACAGAGGGAAAGGGTCGAAAGGAATCACCAACAAGGAGGGCAGTTTGAAAAATATATGTCGAATTTATTATACACACTTAAAGAGAAAAGCAAGTTTGGTTGAATCGGGAGCTTCAGGTTGGTGTACAATTGGGAACGAACGGATCTAGCGTTTCAGGTGAGATTCAAGTCAAAGAAAAGCAATGGCCCAAAGCCGTGAAACAAATACACACACAAGTTCTACAGAGGTGTGGTGGGCGAGGGGCGCGGAAGGGAAAGGATTCTGGGAGTCCAGTGGTTGGAGCAGAGGTTGGGGGTGCAGGGCTGAAGACAGCCTTCGGGGTAGGACGGCGGAGCCGGGGTGGGCTTGTGGTGCCAGGCATCTTCCTAATCTGTCGTCCATGGGCTGGAGGGTGTGTTGCGGTTGCTGGGGTCCCAGGCACCAGTGTGGGACGGAGTAAAGCTGCCCTGGCACATGGGGGTCTGGGAGCCGTACATGGAGGTAGTGGAGATGGTAGAAGTAGTGGAGGTAGAAGAGGCACTGAAGGTGCTTCAAGAGGAGGTAGAGTTGGTGGAAGATATAGGGATGGAGGAGGCAGAGATGGAAGAGGTGATGGAGCTGGGGGGTGGGGGTGGGGGAGGTAGTAGTAGACGGTGCAGGTGGTGGAAGTGGCGCAGGTGATGACGGCGATGATGACAGTGCTGGTGCTGGTGCTGACCTCGCTGTTGTCACTGGCAGAGTTGGAATCAGAACCAGTCAGAAACGGAGAGGAGTGTGAAGAAGAAGAACTGACCCTCCCCCACCTCTCCATTTCCTCCATCTCCTCCTAGCCCTCCTCTTCCACCTCCCCCTCCTCCCCCTCCTCTTCCTTTACCACCTTCATCACCTTGGACCCCATGAATTCTAGAGCTCCTTTCTAGCTCCATCATTCAGGCCTCTGTGATTGGGGTGGGGGCTGTGGGGGGACTTAATCCGGCAAAAAAAGCTAACTCAGAAAAGGACACCAATTGCAAATTAAGAGAGCCATCTGCTGGCAGCCTCTGGAAACCTGACTAATTGATTAGGTTCCTGTGTCCAACATAATTTACATTCTCTCTTAGGTACCATTATGAAATCTAATCTAAGATACTAACATGTAACCCTTGGTATCAAGTGGAAAGAAGTGTTTTAGATTGAAGCCAAGTTCTTCAGTATCTCACAGAATCATCACAGCCTAAAGTAACAAAGTATCTCTTGAGAGATTTATTCTCATGTACACCTGGGAAAGAATGTCTTCCATGACATTTTGAACAAGTGGCCACCCAACCTCTGATGAAAGATTTCAGATCATGGAGAACCTCCCACGGTGGCACATTTCATTCTAATTTTTAGGAAGTTTTCCCTTATATTGAGTCAAAATCTACTTCTCCTACAACCCAGAGCCATTATTCCTGTTTAGTAATCTGAATAACTGACATTTCTATATCATTTGAAAGTTTTCAAAGCATTTTGTAGACCTTACTTTTTAAAATAGCATTTTAGGGGCAGCTAGATGGTGCAGTAGATAGAGCACTGGCCCAGGAGTCAGGAGTACCTGAGTTCAAATCCGGCCTCAGACACTTAACACTTAGCTGTGTGACCCTGGGCAAGTCACTTAACCCCAATTGCCTCACTAAAAAAATTAATAAAATAGCATTTTATATTTTCGAATCACAGGTAAAGACAATTTTTAAACATCCATTTTTAAATTAATAAAGTATTTTTTTTCCCATTACATGTAAAGATAGTTCTCAACTTTTGTTTATACAAGCTTTCCAATTTCAGATTTTTCTCCCTCCCTCCCCCTCCCTCCCCCCCTCCCCTAGACAGCAGGTAATCTGATGTAGGTTATATATATATATATATATATATATATATATATATATATATACACACATATATATATATACATACATATATATACATATATATACACATAATAACATTAAACATATTTCTGCATTAGTCATGTTATAAGAAAAATCAGAGCAATGACAAAAAACCTCAAAATAGAAAAACATCAGCACCAAAAACAAAAGAAATAGTATGGTTCATTCAGCATCTACTCCACAGTTCTTTTTTTTCCCCCTGGATTTGGAGATCCTCTTCTATCATGAGTTCCCTGGAACTCTTCTGTACCATTGCATTTGTGAGAAGAATATAGTCCGTCACAGTAGATCAACACTCAATGTTCATGATACTGTGTACAATAAACATCCATTTTTTAAAATAAAAATTTGAGTTCTAAATTTTCTCCCTCCTTCCCTCCCCTGCTCTGCTCCATCCCTAAATCAGCAAGAAATTAGATATAGGTTATACACAATGGTCCCAAAGTCACAAATATTTAATAACTCCTTTTTTTGTTTTTAATTTACAAGATCAAAACATCATATACAGCATATATAGGAAATGAATTTACATTATGTATGAAAGAAGCAAATCTCAAAAATGGCAAAAAATAAAGAAAAAATAATTTTCAAAAACTTATTAAGACATCAGACCCCTTTGTGATTTTTGGGAAATCATGAAAACATTTACATTTTAGTCATGTTGTGAAAGAAGAAACAGAACAAAAGAGAAAATCCACCAAAAAATAAAGAAAGTGAAAATAGGATTCTTCGACCTTCATTCCGACTCCCTCAATTCTTTCTCTGGAGGTGGATAGCATTTTTCATCCTAAGTCCTTCAGGGTTGTCTTGGATCGTGATATTTCTGAGAACAGTTAAGTCATTCACAGTTGATTATCATTATATCTCTGTTACTATATATAGTGTTCTTGTTCTGCTCACTTCACTTTCTTTGAATTCATCTAAGTCTTTCAGACTTTTCTGAAAGCATCCTGCTCGTCATGTCACAAAGTCTTAATAATTTGATGAAGAGCTCTTATTGGCCTCAAGTTTTCAATAGGCTAATGAGTCTTTATTGGCTCCAAGTTCTTATTCATTAAAGTAGCCAAAAGTTCTTATAAACTGATGAGTTCTTATGGGTCCCAAGTTTTTATTGGCTCATCTAGATTCAGACTGAAAATACATCACTGGAAGATGAAGTTTTTCCCTTTAGGTTTGATGAACAAGAGAAGGTAGAATTTCTCCCTGGGAGGCACCTGTGGAAAAATAAATGTGAACAATCACTTTACCTTTGGGATTGTGGGAGTCAGGGAAAAGTCAGGAAGGAAGAAGAGGGAAAGGTAACCAATCTTTCTTTTCTAGGTTGTGATTCCCTAGTAGCTCATTGGTTGTGGGATGAATTTCTCCTGGACATGATTGAGTCCCAGGCTCTTCATAGTCCCAGGCCCTCTTCACAGAGGGCTACCCAATACTTCTAGAAATTGCAGGTGTGCTCCTTCTGGAAGATTTAGTTATACTTTTGAATGAGGCATTGACTGTAGAATCATGGACAGCAACCTTGATTAACTAAGGGAAGACAAGAGAAAAGGGGAAGGAATAAAGAAAGGTAGAAAGGAAAGAAGAAAGGGAGGGAGGGAGAAAGGGAAAGAAAGAAGGAATGAAGGAAAAGCTCATAAATTCCTTCTAATGATTCAGGCACTGTGCTTAGCAGCGGGGCTCTAAATACAAGCAAAAAGAGAAACAGTCCCTATCTTCAAGAAGCTTCCATTCCAATGGGGGAAACAACACATAAAAGGGAGTTGAAAAGTGTGGGGGGAGGGGGTATGGAGGAGTAGAAGGGGGATGTTGAAGTCCAGAATGTCAGGAACTGCTCCTGCAGGGAATGAAGGCAGGCAAGCTTGTGTCCCCATGAAGAACTCACCAAAAGGAAAAGAGGAGAGGGGCAGGTCTTGCGGAGGGATATACCAGGGTGAGCGGCCATCCCAACATGAGACAGCAGTAGAGCGTGGTTTTGATGCCCAGAATGCCAAGAACATGTCCAGGAGGAGACCGAAGGCAAGCTCGATCGATCCCTGTGGGAAAGAGTCCAGAGGAATACCCTAATCGATGAGCTCCAGTCGCTCCCTCCAGGATCAACCAGAGTCAAATACAAAATCCTCTGGTTTTAAAGTTCTCATAAACTGGCTTCTTCCTCCCTTGCCAGTCTTCTACTACGCAGTGACATTGCCCGCTTTCTGCTCCTCATACATGACCATCCGTATTCCAATTCTGTGTCTTGTCACTGACTGGGGTCACGTCTGGCATGCCCTGTCCCTTCACTGCCACTTCCTGGATTCTTTGGTCTTCTTCTGCAGGAGGCCCTTCCCAGTCTCCCACCTAATGTCTTCCCTTTGAGTTTGCCTTTCACCGATGGTGCATATCACTGTTTACCATGTTGTTTTGCTTGTTGGAATGGGAGCCTCTTGGTGGCAAAAGTGTGGTTTTTGCTTTTATCTGTATCTCTAGCACTTAGCACACTAACTGCACATGATAAAGCACTCAGTCAATGTGTGTTGATTTGAATCCAGGTCCATTAACTATATAGCCAATATCTTCTGGCCAAGAGTCAATTAGTTAACAAGTATTAGGTACTTATGGTGTAGTAGATAGGATGCTGTTCAGTCTTGTGCAACTCTTTGTCACCTCACTTGGGGTTTCTCTGCAGAGATACTGGAGTGGTTTGCCATTTCCTTCTCCAGTCAGAGGAGGAAACTGAGGCAAACAAGGTTTAGTGACTTGCCCAGGTTCACACAGCTAGTAAGTGTCTGAGGCCAGATTTGAACTCCAATGAGGTACTCAATCCACTGTACCACCAAACTGTCCCTGCTTATACTACAATGACCCTTAAATGAATAGATGATGAAATTAAAATGCAAGATGACATTGACATTTTTGGACATGGCCACAATGTTGAAATTTGTTTTGCAGGAACATGCGTATTTGTTATGCGGCTTTAGAATATACCTGGCCTATTCTCTGGCATGCTAGTTCTTTGTAGAGAAGATTCCATTCTGCTGGGATATGATCATCTTACCTTCAAACGGATCTCCTAACTGACCATTACCTGCCTCATTGGAGAGAACATACTGGAGGATTTGTGTCAACCTCATTATAAATCTTGGAGGTGAAGGGATGATCCTCAGAGGCCTCACTTGGAAGGATTATGAGCATGCTAATGACTATGCTAATCTTACATTACACTCCTGATTATTATGCAGATCACTCTCTTGGACTCTAGACCTGATTTATGCTGGAAGGATTTTGCAGGCTCAGCCCCACAGGATTTCAGAAGATGAGAATAATTAGATCTTTTCTCTCTTTCCTAAAATAGACTCCAAATTTGGAGAGGACCCCAGCGATGTTTAGTCAAATACATTTAGAGATAGAAAGGACCTCCTAGCTCAACCAGTCCAACCCGTTCGTTTTACAAAGGAGATAGATGATGCCCAGAGAGGTTAATTAACTTCTCCAAGATCACACAAAGTAGTAAGTAGAACAGCTGAGATCTGAACCCAAGTCTTTTGACTCTGAACAAGCACTCTTTACATCCCACCCATAATTATTCAGTGATGAATCTTGTCATTGGTCCCAGAAACTACAGGCACTTTATAATGTTCCCACTCATTTCCTCTCCATAGATATTTGCATAGATTTCTCCATCTCCTAATTACATGTCATTTTGCCATCAGCCTAGCATGTTGTCGATAGTTCTGTATGGGACAATTGCCTCAGTTTACCCAAATAATTCAAGGACACCACCAAGTCAAGCAGAGACAGATTCATTTCATTCCCATGAGAATGGGTGACCTCATGCAAAGAATGAGGAGTGTGCTGATGAGCTCATGAGTTGGGTTTTTATGGAAGTTTAAGGGGGCAGTCCCCTCGTTTACAGGGTGAACTCACAAGCTAACATCCAATTCTGTCTCACCCAAATTTGTGTGATTAGCTTGTGATCGGGGTATGGAGGCCTGCTCAGCTAGGTTCAAGAGTGGGGGGGGGGAAGGGGAGGGAGAAAGGGTGAAACCACTCCACCTGTGTAAGGAGGGAGCAAGGAGGAAGAAAGGATAGATGGTACCAGGAACTAGTACCAGGAGCTAGGGTGCTTTGGAATGCCAGAAGGGAGAGGTAGTACCAGGATGGGGTCTGCACTAACAGGAGACAACTGTGTAATTTTTTTTTTTGTGGGGCAATGGGGGTTAAGTGACTTGCTTAGGGTCACACAGCTAGTATGTGTCAAGTGTCTGAGGCCAGATTTGAACTCAGGTATTCCTGAATCCAGGGCTGGTGCTTTATCCACTGCACCACCTAGCTGCCCCTGACAACTGTGTAATTTAAAATTCTAAATGTGGGTTCTAATCTGTCCCCCCAGTTTTGGGGGGAAACTGACTAAAATCACTGATAAACGAGTTTAGGTTTTTTAAGGGTTTATTGAAAGATAGTAAAAGAAAGAGAAAAATTGAGAACAGATTTCTTATAACCTGTAAATCCTCACCTTCCTAAACCTCTCACTTTTGAAGTCCTCTGCCACCACGCCCAAGTCTCGCACCAAAAGAGGAAGTGCTCTCTTGCCAGCATCTGCTTCCTCCTTCATGTTCCCCTCCCAGAAATGAGAGCTTCTTCAAGATGATTGGCTAGTGTCATTCAAATTCATTGGTTCACTGGACCCAAAGGTGGTCTCAATGTAAAGTTCAAAGTTTTTAGCTTCTGAGAACAATATTCTTAAGTACCAGCCAGATGTGCTTACAATCTAGTAAGAAAAAAAAAGAAAAAGAAAAAAGAAATCACTTAAAGTAAATCATTGTTTAACAAAACAACAAAAAAAAAGGTGGATGAACAGCCCTCACACCAAAGGTGCTAGTCCTCCCTGAACATCCCATACACTCCCCTGCAGAGGAAAGCCAATCCCCATTGGTAGACATTTTTAATGACAGTTTGGTTAAGAGCTATTTCAGCTCCTCACCATAACTTCCTGGAAGATGGGAGTAATCCTCCCAGTGATATCCACAGGTGGAGCCTGCAATGACTTTAATTGAATCAACTTGTATTGGAGTTAAGTGTGTGATGAGTGAGGTTACAGTGGGGGTGAGGAAGTGAAGTAGTGCAGTGGATAGAGTGTTGGGCCTGGAGTCGGGAAGACTCATCTTCCTGAGTTTAGGTACCTGTTTCCTCAGTTTTCTCATGTGTAGAACGTCCTGGAGAAGGAAATGGCAAATCACTCTTGTATCTTTGCCAAGAAGGGTGAGGTTATTAAGGAACTTGAATGTGAGGTGAATGAAATTACAAAGGTGGACTATTCTAAGGTAGGGATGTTCAGTCAATTCAATCATGACTTGATTAAGTGACTTCCCCAGGGTCATACAGTGTCTGAGGCCAGATTTGAACTGAGTCTTCCTGACTCCCAGCCCATTCCATTATTGCTATCTAGCTGCCCCATGGTGGAGATACAAATTAATATAATAGAATTCAAAATAATTGAATGGAGGTTACTTGAGTAAAGGGTAGAGGTAGTTACAAGACAAAAGCTTGACCTCTTGGCAAGTTTCTCCAGAATGAAGATGAGGTGAAATTACAAGGCTAAAGAGTTTAGACTCACCAGGAGTGGAGAGATATTAAACCTATGCCAGCTTGATTGAGTCTTAAAAATGGAATTAAAATCAATTTTCGGGGCAGCTAGGTGGCACAATGGATAGAGCACTGGCTCTGGATTCAGGAGGAGCTGAGTTCAAATCTGCCTCAGACACTTAACACTTACCAGCTGTGTGACCCTAGGCAAGTCACTTAACCCCAATTGCCTCACAAAAAAACCAAAAAACAACCAAAAAACAAACCCAACAAAAAATATCAATTTTCAATTGTACAGTTCTAAGCACTCTACAAATACTATCTTATTTGACCCTCACAACAACTCTGGGAGGTCAGTGCTTTTACTATCCTCAGCTTACAGTTTGCTGTTTTGTTGTTTGTAGAGAACGAAAAGGATAAACAATTATCCTTATTTTATAGTTAAGGAAATCGAGGTAGATGGAGGTTAAGCTATTGACTCTGGGTGACACAGCTAGGAAGTCTTCAAGTCTTCCTGACTGTGGGTCAAGCCCTCTATCCAAGGTGCCACCTAGCTGCTTCTGCCTAATTCCATGTGGTACAAGCTGCTTGTGCCCACCACAACCTTTCTATTGACCAATGAGTGGTCATGAAATTTGGTTCTTTAGAGACTCATGTTCGATGACTCACAGCCATACAACAATGCTGGAAGAATATTGGTGTTTGGGAAATGGTCAAAAAACATTTCTTAAGCTCACGTCATATGCCAGGCATTGTGCTAAGTGCTGGGGCTACAGAGAAAGGCAAGAAATGATCCTACCTCTCAAGGAGTTCACAGTGTAATGGGGAGGTAACCCATAAACAACTATGGAGAAACTACATATATGTGTGTGTATATATATATATATATATATATATATATATACACACACACACACAAACATGCATATGTATGTATACACACATATATATATACACGTGCATATGATAAATGGAAAATAATCAACAGAAGGAAGGCACTAGCATTAAGGGGGGTTGGGAAAGGCTTCTTGCAAAAGGTGAGATGAAGGGGCTTCAGAGAATCATCAAGGCATCTACTGCTGTGGAAATCTTAGTAAATCAGAATAGTGATTTTGAGCCCATGGAGGGAGGGGTTTATTGCTGACTTCTTTCCTCATTTTACTAAAAATATTAGCTTTAGCAATAAGAGAAGAAAAAGAAATGGAAGGAATTAGAATAAGCAAGGAGGAAACAAAACTATCACTCTTTGCAGATAATATGGTGGTTTATTTAGAGAACCCTAAAGAATCAACTAAAAAACTACTTGAAACAATGACCAACTTTAGCCAAGTTGCAGCATATAAATAAGCCCTCCGTAAATCATCGGCATTTCTATATATGACCAACAAAGTCCAATAGCAACAGATAGAAAGAGAAATTCCATTTAAGATAACTATAGATAACATAAAACATTTGGGAGTCTACCCGCCAAGGCAAACCCAGGAACTATTTGAACACAATTACAAAACACTTTTCTCTCAAAATCAGATCTAAACAAATGGAAAAATATCAGACTTCTTTCCTCCTCATCCTCAAACTACATTATGTGAAGCTCCATCATCCCTTTGTTCAGACAAATATTTGAGAGACTGACAGCATGGAATAGGGTAAGAGCATGAAAATGAAAGTCAGGGGAGACCTGTGTTGATTCTTGCCCAGTTAGGAGACCGTAGTCAAGTCAATTGACTTTTCTATGCTTGTTTCTTCATCTGTAAAATTGTGATGGTAATACTTGTGGTTTCTACCTTGTAGGGCTTTTAGGAGGTATAAATGAGATCATGTAGATGAAAGAACTCAGACAACCTTAAAGCACTGCTAAAGTGCAATCAAATGCAGTGGAATAAGAGAATGGACAGCTAAGCTGGTGAAATAGGAAGACTGAATTCAAATCCAATTTTAGACACTAGCTGTGTGACCCTTGACAAATCACTTTCCCTAGTTTGCCTCAGTTTCTTCATTTATAAAAAGAACTGGAGAAGGAAATGACAAACCACTTCAGTATCTTTGCCAAGAAAAACCCCAAATGGGGTCATGAAGAGTCAGACACTATTGAAACAACTGAACAGCAACAACACTGATTATGAGTATAATCATTTCCTGCAAAAGTTTATGTGATGATAAATAGTTCCCATAGTGAAGGAGGCCAAAACAGCCCAGAAACCTCCTTAGCTGGTGTGGGAAAACTTTATGGCATTGTTTGAACTCTATGTGGTTCAGAAACCAGACCTGTTGCTAAGAAACCAGATTAATTTAAGGTTTAACTCAGGATTTAGGTTATGCTGACCAGAAGCCCTGTCTGAGCCAAGAATTGATTCAAGGAATGTAAGGAGTTCTCTCCTATTGTATGTCTTGTTGGGAAACTTCCTCCATGCTGGCCAATCAGCTCCCATTTCCTTGTTCCTTTGTTTGAACTCTACAAGATGTATAACTTATAGACATTTGGGGGGAGTGTGCCCCCCTTTTTGCTCTTCCCTTTGCCGAATGACTTAATAAGCTTCTTTCTAAATTATTCTAGTTGTGGATTTTGTTCTCAGCTAAGACCAGCATATAGTGGGGAAAGGGACAGAGGCCAAGTCACACACAAGAACATGTAATGATTGGAATGACGCCACCTGCTGGATATCAGCCCACTTGGAATGATGTTACTGACCTTATGGAAATAATATTGTCCCCAGGAGAAAGAGCAGATATAGTAGCTGCAGCAAACAGCCTGGAAGCCACGGGAAAGGTTGATATTGGGTGGCCTATTCAAGACCCTGACTGGGACCCCAATAACCCTGAGTATTTTGATATGTTGAAAGATGCAAGGGAAACATTGCTGAAGGCAATGGAATCCTGTATTAGAAAGACTGATAACTGGCAAAAATTTATAGATATAGTTCAGGGACCTGATGAGAGACCTAATAGATTTTATGACAGGCTGTGTAAGTATGCCAGGCAATATGCTAGACTAGACCCATTAGACAGTAGAGACGCCCATATTATCTGCTCTCATTTTGTAAACCAGTCATTACCAGAAATTCGGAAATATTTTAAAAAGCAATGTCCTGGGTGGAATAGTTTGAGTCCTGACAGACTTAAAGAAATAGCAACATATATTTACGAAGGAAATGAGAGAGAAGAAAGGAACAGACAGGACATTTTAGCTCCAGTACAGGAAACAACAGGGCAGAGAAACTGGAAAATTGAAAATCGTTATCAACCCCCTAAATTTTGTGAGTACTGCAAAAAACAAGGACACTTCTTGAGGGAATGTAGAACTAGAAAACAAGACCTTAAGAGGACAATGACCGAGAGCCTTGAGGAATTCTTTGGGGGAAATCAAAATAATTTTGGAAACTTTTATCAGAAAGGAAACAACCGGAGTAATTATAACCCTTATTACAGGCAGAATCAAAATGGATATAAATCTTTTCAGGGGGATACAAAGAGACAGTATCAGGATAACCGTAGACCCTATCAGGGAGGAACAGAAGGACAGAACCAGAATCAGGGTAACCATGGACTCCCTCAAAGGGGGGCACAGGATTGACAAGAGGAAGGGGAGGAATGGAACAAAGATAATGAAAGCAACATATTCCCAGATCTGGATTTTTTGAATGCGCTTGTGCCAGTTCATTCACCTCCCCAGAGTAATGAACCTCATGTGACCCTCAAAGTAGGGGACACGTATTATGACTGTTTACTAGACACAGGAGCTTCTAAATCAGTATTAATAAGCAAACCAGATGCTGGGTGTAGACCTGTAGGATTTTTGAATGTAGTAGGAGTCTCAGGAAAGAGCCAGAGAGTGGCAAAATTGAATCCTCGCATGGTATCTATGGGGCCCTTAACAGTAGAACATTCATTTTTACTCATGCCTGATGCCATGGACATCTCAATCTCATGCATCTGATTAAGTCTGACTCAGTTTCCTCCAATATGTTCGGTGGCATGGACATATATTCCATCCATCTATTTTAAGCCTGGCATACTGTATGGGCAGTACATATTGCTCAAGTGTGGGAATGCTCATATCCCATCATTTCTCTGTTCTTTTATGGTAACCCCCATAATTATCTCAGGTGTCATGATAAATAACAGTGTTGAATTTGGCCTTGACATCTGTTACTAATTATATTAGATTTTAAAATTTCTCATAATGGCATGAGGATAATTAGGCAGATGATGCAAAAAGTGATGAAACAAAGATAAAAATTACTTTTAATAATTAATATTGCAGCAATTGTCTTCTCAATTACCCTCCATAAGGGGGACTATAGTAATATTATAATTTTAAAGAATGTTTCAATTTTTGTTTTATTATATGTTTCATGTGTAACAACTAAGATTCTGAATTCCCTTAGACATGTTTTTGAGAACTTTCATTGTTTGATTTGATTATTGACAAAGCTATTTTAAAGTTGTGTTAAGCTCAATTTTGTAGGAAATTTTCCTGGCTGATTACCAGCATCCACACATCAACCCCTGAAAAGACTTCCATTCCACGACTACACCTAGAGGACATCTGAGAAAAGACTTTCAGAGACTTTAAATGAACAGTTTTGATTTGTTGTTTTTGTTGTTTTTTTCTCTTTCTGTTATAATATACACCATCTGTAACATGTATTCTCTGCAGAGGCCCTCCCTTTGCAAGACCAATGTCAAAGTGTCGGTTCATGAGGACAAAAAAAAAATCGCCCCTCTGGACAAAACTTTCCTCTCTTCCTTTTCTATATTGTTGTTCACATATTATTAGTTAGCAATAGTTATCATATTGTTTTTACTGTTCCGTCAAGGAAACATTTTGTTTCTTGAGGAACAACAGGGGGGACTGTAATGATTGGAATGACGCCACCTACTGGAGACTTGCTGTGGAGAGCTCCACCATGAGGAAAATGCCTCAGAGGCATTGTGGCTTTTCCTTGGCGTCAGGAAATGACGCTTGCTCATGGGTGCTGTCTATCAAGTCTACCAGCCAATCAACTGGAGGAGCCTCCTATGGTCTGGGAGGAGACAGGAAGGAGGAAAGGGAGCCTGCGCAGAGAGCGCTGGCCTTTTGGCTTCCGGACTTGATGGTGGTGGCGGCAGAGGACTTCACAGGAGATTTGAGGAAAGATAGGAATGCCAGACTGTTAGAATTCTGTTCTCAATCTTTTTCTTTCTATTTTCCAATAAACCCTTAAAAACCTAAACTCGTTTTATCAGTGATTTTTAGTCAGTTTCCCCCAAACTGGGGGAACACATTAGAATCCACATTTAGAATCTTAAATTACACAAACAGAAATGTATTTGTGAAATACTGTGGAACAGGATGGCAGAAGATGACAGGAAGTCCCTCCTTTTAAAGCAATGAAAAGTAGAAACAGAAAATGAGACCCAAATGAGCCAAGTCCTCCTCCCAAGAACTTTAATGGGTGAAACTAGTAAATAATATTAATAATAATAATAATGATAATGATAAATCAGCTCCCATCCTTCAATATCTCCATCAAAGCTGTGATTTTATTGAATGAGGAGTTCCCTCTGATGAATAGTGACCACATCCTGTGGGACTCTTGTCCATGTTCTTCTAAAAGTCCACCACAGAGGGGTTTCCCAACTTTCTGGAGTCTTTCCTCACCTTCCCCCAGCAATCGTGAGGGTATCAATAGATCATGTCCACTGTCCTACTGCCATGCCTTGATCTTGCCATGTCATTAGCTCATCTTATCTCCCTATTCTACATTTTTTTTATTATGAAAGCCTTCTGGTTACATATAGAGATAGTTTTCAACATTTTTTTGTTGTTGTTGGTTTTTTTTTTTTGTTTGGTTGGGTTTTTTTTTGTTTTGCAGGGCAATGAGGGTTAAGTGACTTGCCCAGGGTCACACAGCTAGTAAGTGTCAAGTGTCTGAGGTCGAATTTGAACTCAGGTCCTCCTGAATCCAGGGCCGGTGCTTTATCTACTGAGCCACCTAGCTGCCCCTCAACATTTGTTTTTATAAGATTTTGAGTTCCAAATTTTTCTCCTTCCCTCCCCCCTCCCCAAGGCAGCAAACAATTTGATATAGGTTATATATTTCTGCATGTCATGTTGTGAAAGAAGAATCCCTATTCTACATTTCTTTCATGGCATCCTTTACTGCTGTTTTCCTGCAGAGTTCCTCAGTCTGGATTCTGTACTGGATCTCCACCACTACAGTGGTGAATACCTTCGGGGGAAGATATGTGTCTCTGTTTTATGACTCTAATGATATTTATTATCAGGTCATTGAACAGGGTCATCTCTATTGCCGTATCACCTAAGGAATCCTGAATGACCTTGTTATATGGATGGGATACAACCTGCTATAAGAAGCCTGGGTGAGGTGACATTTTGTTCTACCAAATCAAATGCTTTTTCATAACTGACAAACAATAAGCAAAATGGGACCTTCTATTCTCTACATTGTTCAAATAAATGTGAGACAGTAAAGATGTGAGCCATTGTTGATATCTATCGTGAATGCCTGCTGGTTCTTTATTAATACCCTCATAGAGGATACCCCTGATTTGAATATAGATGACTCTCACTAAGATTTTGTATAGACGAAAAAGTAGGCATGCAGGTGGGTAGTTACTGATATTTTCTTGCTCACAATTTTTCAAGTGTTAGTAAGGTCCTAGATTTGTCCAACATTTGATATTTTCTCCTCCTTGAGATACTTTATATATCAGAGCCTTGGTGACTTCATAATTATTATCACCTTCAGGAAGGATCTCCTCTGTATATGTGATCCAATGTGGTTAATTTCTCGATCTTTCTACTCTTTAATGCTAGAATGCTCTATTAACACCTCAGAGGCTGTGATGTTAGGGTCCAAGGATGGTGGCTCTGTTGTCCTTGTGGGAGAAAACAATTTGTTAAAATGGTTGTTACAGATATTTTCTATTATTTTTCTATTTGTAATCCTTCCATTTTTATCCTTGAATGCCATTGGGATGACTGGGCTATCTGGTCAAGCTTTCTTTAAATGGATTTTTATACTCCATAGTTTCTCTGTTTTGTGGGGTTATATTGCTTATAATCATCCATCATCTTTTTCCATGAGATTTTTCAGATAAGTTTATTTTTGTACTTGGTGTTGCCTTTGGCACTTTTTCTTTTTTTGTTTAGGAAGCTGGACACTTACTAAGACACTTTCTGGACTCACTTTGTCTCCTTGTTGTGGCAATTACTCTCCATTGGTTGAACTTATGGTTCCAACAATCATAGTGTTGATATAATTTCTGTTGTCCATTTCCCGTTTTTATTTTTAGTAACATTGAAAATATTCATGGTTAATGTGTGGCACATTCTTTTATCAGTATTTTTGGGTTGTTACAAATTCTGATCTTAGCTCTGAGAAGTTGATGGACTCTATGCATAAAATACTACTGATTCAGGGATAACTCCTCAGCAGTAAGAAATATTTTCCTGTTTGTTATAATGTAGCTAATTTTATTCTTTAGGATGTTATCTGGGGCTTGCTGTATCCAGTACCTTTGCATTCTCTTTTTTTGTCGTTGTTTTTTTGTTTGTTTGTTTTGGTGAGGCAATGGGGGTTAAGTGACTTGCCCAGGGTCACACAGCTAGTAAGTGTTAAGTGTCTGAGGCCAGATTTGAACTCAGGTCCTCCTGAATCCAGGGCCGGTGCTCTATCCACTGCGCCACCTAGCTGCCCCTGCATTCTCTTTTTATGGAAAGTGTTCATGGGCAGCTAGGTGGCGCAGTGGATAGAGCACCGGCCCTGGATTCAGGAGGACCTGAATTCAAATCCGACCTCAGACACTTGACACTTACTAGCTGTGTGATCCTGGGCAAGTCACTCATTGCCCCCACAAAAAACAAAAAGAAAGAAAGAAAGAAAGAGAAAAAGAAAAAAAGGAAAGTGTTCATGATATAGACATATGAGGTTTCTTTATAATCTTGAACTCTTCAGCCTTTCTTGAATCATACTTTCACACATAATTCTCTTAATTCCCACCTTTTCAACCTTTACACTGAAGTTACCAAGTATTTGAGCATGTATTGATTTAATCTGGAGGGTCTTTAGAGTTCATAATAGAATTTCTCTATCACTTTGTCTTCAGCAACTCATATTGGTACAAAAGCTGCAGTTATTTTTAAGGTGGCATTTTTTGAAAATACTTATTTTTACTTCAATACATGGTGACCAAATATCCCATGAAATACCATTTCTTGCAGGCATCCTTTTATTTAGCAGCAACTTCCTTCTTCCTTTTGGATTTATTTATAGGAAGAATGTCAAGACTGGTATGATTTAGTGCTTCTAGCAATATGTCTGCTAATTGGTTATTGAACAAGGTTCTCTTTCCTTTTTTCTTTTACTTTTTTTTTGGTGGGATAATGGGGGTTAAGTGACTTGCCCAGGGTCACACAGCTAGTAAGTGTCAAGTGTCTGAGGCCAGATTTGAACTCAGGTCCTCCTGAATCCAGGGCTGATGCTTTATCCACTGTACCACCTAGCTGCCCCTGACAAGGTTCTCATAACAGCCATGTGGAATGTTCTTGATGATCTATGGGTGATTCTTAGCACCCTTTGTTCTCTTTTCTGTCACAGTGTCTCCATCACTGGTTGCATAAGATCAAAGGACAATTTTTCTTTATTTCATGGGTTGCCATGCCACCATGAGATGACCAGTCTGTTGGTGACTTGCCTCTCTGTAACTGGCTAGGTGAGTGCTTGTAAAAAAAAGATGATCTGCTGGGGCCATACTCATAGCCTTCCCAACATCATAGGACCTCCAGGGCTGCATCAGCATATTCTCAGTAAGCTCTGGGGGTTGGGGAGGCACCCCTATGGCATGATGAGGCACCAGAATAGGATTCTGTGGAAGATCTTAGACATGGTGAAAGAAGTTGGGCAACCAATCAATCAAATCACCCCAAGCATGGTAATTCTAGAAATAGAACATAGTAAGGTTCTAGGATTACCTTTCCTCCCTCCAATTGACTGCCAGGCTAGCCAGGCTGTTACATTCACTGAAGACTCTAGGGTTAGCCCTGATGGGTTAGAGGTTAGGTTTTTCTAAAAGCCCCCAACAATATTCTTCCTACCTTTATTGCCAGGTGATTAGTTAGTCAGCCAGAATGAATTAACTGTAAGCAAATGAGTACTGAATAAGGTGGAACTTAGTAAGAAAAGTTGGTACAAACCATCTCCCCAAAAGATTGGAGCACAGTGTCTCATAAATAGTATGGAGTCCAGGGGGAAGCAGGCTCATATTTGGTACAAGTGATAACTCTTGGTTAACAGAAGACCTTAATCCCTGCTCTGTGAGGTGCCCATGAAGTTTTCCTTGGGAATGGTGCAGTTGTCACTCTGGCCTCTTTGCTGAGCTGTAAATCTGTAACCAGTTTGTCTTTGGCTCACAAGGTAGACATTGCTGATCAGAAACATCCAGAGATATCACCACCAGATTGATGGTGATATAGAAAATAGGAATTCTTCCTGACCCCTAAGGTTCATGAGTTGCCCTGCCCCTGTCCAAGGCGTGAAAGGGTGACTGAGACTGAGACCAGATGGATCTGCCAAGCTTTCTGCTCGCCTACCTCCCCACACCCCACCACAACCACTTCCTTCTTATGGTTTTAGCTTCTTTCTGTCTGAATCTCTTTTGGGCCTGGATTTGCTTGCCCCTTTATAGACAATCCACAAGACATAAACAACTTTCCCAAGTCAATCAGGATTAACTTCCTATTACACCCCAGAAGGTGATAGAGTCTTATTCGAACATGTGAACAATCAAGGTGTTGTAGGTGTTTATCTTACATTCTCAAAAGGACCATGACATCAGGGTAATGCTTTGACTTGCACGGAATTGGATTTAAGTGAGGAAGGGCTGTGCAAGGTCATCTGGGTTCAGTGGCATGGTATATATCAGACAACTAGAGATGGCTCTGGATGTTTAAGGCAATTGGGGTTAAGTGACTTGCCCAGGGTCACACTTCTACTAAGTGTCTGAGGTGAGATTTTAACTCAGGTCCTCTTGACTCCAGGGCCAGTACCCTATCCACTGTATCACCTAGCTGCCCCAAGATATGTCCTTACTTAATAAATGCATCAGAACACTGCTTTAGGTGGGGTCAGGTGATTTTATTGATTGGCCTCAGTCTTACACTGATAATGACAAGGGTCAGGGGACTATGGGAAAAGAACCCAGGATGAGACTTCCCTACAAATCCTTAAAGGCTGGTTCCCCCCCCCCCACCCCCTGCCAAAGTCTGCTCCAGGGTGAACATCTCAAGCTGATCCCTATATAGCTCAGGCTCCTGTCTGCTCACCATGATGGTTGCCCTCCTCCAGACACTCCCCAGTTTATCAATGTCCTTTCTAAAATAGAGTCCCGGGGCAGCTAGGTGGCACAGTGGATAAAGCACCGGCCCTGGATTCAGGAGGACCTGAGTTCAAATCTGGCCTCAAACATTTGACACTTACTAGCTGTGTGACCCTGGGCAAGTCACTTAACCCTCATTGCCCTGAAAAAAAAAAAAAGGAAAACAGAGCCCCCAGAACTGAACAAAATACTCCAGATGCTGACCCAAGGAGACCAGCTCTACTCCCCTGATTTGTAGATGAAGCCATCGAGACCCTCAGAAGTTTGATGATTTGACTTTTTATAACAACCAAGCAAGGGGCTATCTGCAACAGACCCAAAGATCCCATTGGTTCCCTAGGAACAGGGATGTCAATTCTCTGCTGGCTCCCCGTAGGAGTAAGAGGTCTTGTGCAATGACTCCTAGAGATTAACTCTTCCTCTGTTACAGTAGGAGGATCAGAGCATTAGAGATGGGGAGTTGGAGGGATCTCAGTGGCCAGCCCTCTCATTTAACAGATGAGGAAACTGAGGCACAGGGAGGTTAGGTGACTTGAATGAATATGACACGTAGTAAGAAGCAAAACTGAAATTTGAATTCAGGTCCTGTGACTCGAAATTCAGCATTCTTTCCATGGCACAATGCTGTCTCAATCTGTATCTGCCCCTTCCTCCCCATCCACAATTCCCCGTCCTATTTATCTCGACTCGACCACTACAACAGTCTCCTAACTGTTTATTCAGGTTCTTTTCCTATCTCCCTTCATCTTTCACAGGGCTCCAAAGTTAATCTGACTGATGTAGTCACCATGGTGTGGTGGAAAGAGTGCTGGACCTGGAATGAACCAAGGGAAGAACAAGTACTTATATTGCCCACTATGTGCCAGGCACTGTGCTAAGTGCTTTATTGTATTTGATCCTTACAACAACCCATCAAGGTAGGTGCTGTTACATTTTACAGTTGAGGAAACTGATGCATACAAGGGAAGTGACCTGGCTGGGGTAAAATAGCTAACAACTGTCTAAGGCTGGATTCGAACTCAGGTTTTCCTGACTACAAACCCCATATTCTATTTACTGTGTTATCTATTGGGTGTCTGGAGCTTTGGGTTTGAATCCTGCCTCCCATGGTCAAGGGTATGCTGGTACATCCTTAGAGTTCATTTTGCTTAGAACTAATCCCTCCCTCTATCTAATTCCCCCTGCCCTTCTCTCCTTTCCCTCCTTTTTTCCTGTTAAGTGAAATGGATTTTTGAACCCAACAGTGTGTGTGTGTGTGTGTGTGTATTCTTTCTTCTTTTGAACACTTCAGATGAAACTGAGGTTCAACTATCAGCCATTCCTCTCTACCTTCTTCTTGTTTTGTTTTGTTTTGCTTTTTTTTTTTTGCAGGGCAATTGGGGTTAAGTGACTTGCCCAGGGTCACACAGCTAGTAAGTGTTAAGTGTCTGAGGCCAGATTTGAGCTCAGGTCCTCCTGAATCCAGGGCTGGTGCTCTATCTACTGCGCCACCTAGCTTCCTCTCTTCTTGTTTATATAGGTGTCTATGCATGCTGATTATGTGAGATAATTTCCCTTACCTTCCTTTCCTCCAGGGTATAATCCTTTTCCCTTTTCTTTCCATTTTCCCCTTAAAATAACTATAACATAATAGGACCACTCCCAGGCTTTGCC
This sequence comes from Dromiciops gliroides, assembly GCF_019393635.1. Lineage (NCBI taxonomy): Eukaryota > Metazoa > Chordata > Mammalia > Microbiotheria > Microbiotheriidae > Dromiciops > Dromiciops gliroides. Next base: position 16,092,283 of record NC_057864.1, on the reverse strand, counting down.
TAGTTTGACTCCTTCTATGAATCCTGGTGATGAGAGGGTTCAGAGGGGACACGTATCATCTCATATTTGAATGTAAGCAGTTTATCCTTGTTTGTTTTTTTATAATTTTTTATTCATATTTTACTTTTTTATGTTTCTCTTTACTCCTGTGTTTGAACTTCAAAGTTTCTATACCACTCTGGTCTTTCCATCAGGAATGCTCAGAAGTCCTCTATTTCATTAAATACCCATTCTTGCCCCCTTCATTGCATTATACTCAGTCTTGTTGGGTAAGTTATTCTTGGCTATAAGCCCTTCTCCTTTTTTTCCTGGAATATTTATTCCAAGTTCTATGCTCCTTTATAGTGGTGGCTGCTAAATCATATGTGATCCTGTGGCTCCCCCATACTTGAATTCTTTCTGGCTGCTTGCAGTCATTTTTCCTTGATGGGGAAACAATGGATTTTAGCTGTGATGTTCCTGGGAGATTTCATTCTGGTGTTTCTTTTAGGAGGTAAGCAGGGGATTCTGTTTATTTCTACTTTGCCTTCTGGTTTTAAGAGGTCTTGGTCATTTTCTTTTCTTTTCTTTTCTTTTTTTGTGGTGGGACAATGGGGGTTAAGTGACTTGCCCAGGGTCACATAGCTAGTAAGTGTCTGAGGTCGAATTTGAACTCAGGTCCTCCTGAATCCAGGGCCAGTGCTTTATACACTGCACCACCTAGATGCCCCCCTGGTCATTTTCTTTTAAGATTTCCTGAAACAGTATGTATAGATTACTTTTTTGGGCAAGGCATTTTTTTTTTTTTTGCTAATAAGATGGGATTTAACAAAGAAATGTTTTATACTTGGCTTCCAAATGTACTTAATTTTTGTCTTTATATTTTCAATTCCTGATAGATTGCCTACACATAAAAATTATTTAATAAATATCAATAAATCATTGAATTGAAGAAATCAACTTCAGAAGAACAAAAGGATATGGAGGTGGCTCTATAATACTTACTGGGGAGGGGAGTTAGTGTGAGGGTTTAGCAGAGTGCAAGATTAATACCAGCTAAATTTTTTATATAACAGCCAAAAAAGTTGATACATTGAGAAATGTAATGACCAGAGCTAGAGATATATTATTCTTACTATACTCTAAAAACATACTGTACTATACTATACTGTACTTTACTATACTTACTATATAATATAATACTATGCTTACTGTATTATACTATGCTATGCTATACTATATTATATTATACTTACTATACTATACTTACCCTACTTTACTTATACAATACTACACCAGACTATACTTAATATACTCAACTATACTTACTCTACTCTACTTATTATACTGTATTATACTTACTCTACTGTGTAATTTAAGATTCTAAATGTGGATTCTAATCTGTTCCCCCAGTTTTGGGGGAAACTGACTAAAATCACTGATAAAACGAGTTTAGGTTTTTAAGGGTTTATTGGAAAATAGAAAGAAAAAGATTGAGAACAGAATTCCAACAGCCTGGCATTCTTATCTTTCCTCAAATTTCCTGTGAAGTCCTCTGCCACCACCACCACCAAGTCAGGAACCCAAAAGCCCAAGAGCTCTCCGCGCAGGCTCCCTCCCCTCCTTCCTGTCTCCTCCCAGAAAATAGGAGGCTCCTCAAGTTGATTGGCTGGTAGCCTTGATAGACAGCACCCATGAGCAAACGTCCTGATGCCAAGGAAAAGCCACAATGTCTCTGAGGCATTTTCCTCATGGTGGAGCTTTCCCACAGCAAGTCTCCAGTAGGTGGCATCATTCCAATCATTACACTACACTACTTACTATACTAAACTATACTATACTTACCCTACTCTACTTATACAGTACTACACTAGACTATACTTACTATACTAAATTATACTTACTCTACTCTACTTATTATAATATACTACAATATACTATACTTACTCTATACTACTTATTATATTATGCTATACTATACTATATTATAATTACTATACTATACTTATTATACTATACCATACTTACTATACTATTGTGATGTTTAAAATCTAATGTGTGGTTGGCTTACCTGCCCCCAGTGTGTGTGTGTGTGTGTGTGTGTGTGTGTGTGTGTGTGAGAACCAACTAAGTTTACTGATAGATTTGGCAATAGCCCAGGCTTTTAAGTATTTATTAAAATATATTAGGGGTTAGCAGAGAGAGAGATAGAGAGAAAGCTGCCTTCACTTAACTATTCAAGAGAGTGAATTTCAGCAAGTTAGCAAACCTGGCTACCTTCCTCTTTTTTCTGCCACCGCCAGCTCCTTTCTGAACCAAAGAGAGCTATCCTCAGCAGCTTCTCCCAGAAGCTCCCTGTGGAACAGGAAGCAGGGCAGTCCCCACACACAGCTCCAAGCTAATTGGCTGGTCCATTGATTGACTTGGCTTACAGGTGGTCTATGAATAGAGGTAACTTCCAGACTCCAGGCAGCTTCTGGAGGGACGCTAGTTACATGCTCTCTTTTCAGGGGGGCATCACCCTGGTTCTCACAATGTCTTTCTCAGCAGGGGGTGGCACCCTGATTTTCACACTATATTATAATTACTATGCTATACTATACTATAGTACACTCTGCTCTGCTATGATATGCTAGCTCTTGTTTCTTCTCTAGCACTCTCATTCCATTTATTTTTTTAAGCCATGTTAAACTCTTTGAAAATATTCACTTTGTCTCCTGCAGGAATTGTAGTTGAGTTTGTGCCTAAGCTGTTTTTTTCTGAGGCTTTGCTCAGAGCTATTTTAGAGTCATTCTCTCCTTCTGGGTTTGTGCTTTGAGTGTCCCTGTCCCCGTGGTGGGGTTCTTGTTTGTTTGTTCGCCTGCTTGTTCTTCCAGCTACTTCTAGACTTTACACTTGATGTGAGGGCTGGGCTCTGCCACACTTCTGGAGGGAAGGTCTGGGGTGGTGCCATTGCTGCTTTCTTTGGGTAGTGAGTGTTGTATCATTCTAGGATCTCAGGGACTTGCAAGCTTTCAGTGTTCCCAAGGGGGTCTGATGGGGGGGGGCGGCGCGGATCTGATTGCTGCCCCCTGCAGGGTTTGGGTCTGTGTGAACTTATAGTTCTTCTAGGCTCTGCCCTTGTCAGTAGGATGGAAAGCTCCATTGGTTCAGTGACAGAATGGTAGGAGTCCCCTTTGGTATAGATTTCTTGCTGTGGGCATTCCTCTGCAGGCTTGAATTTGAGCCATACCACTGCGACTGCTGACTTCTGAATTTCCTCCTTTCTAGGTACAACTCTCAAGACCTCTCTACATGGGAAAGGCAACCCCATTGCCTAGCTGCATCATGCACAGAAGGTTCCCTTCTCACTCTGCTCTGGATCTGTGTCCCAGGATTGGACAACAAGACTGACACTTGGCATTTGTCCTCAGTTGGGATCTACTGGTGCCTTGGTACAGGTCTCAGACCTCCTTTTGTGTGAGTGTACAGATTCTCTGACATTTGTTTTTGCTTTTGTTTTTGTTTTTGTTTTGTTTTGTTTGTTTTTTTAGTGAGGCAATTGGAGTTAAGTGACTTGCCCAGGGTCACACAGCTAATAAGTGTCAAGTGTCTGGGGCTGGATTTGAACTCAGGTCCTCCTGACTCCAGAGCAGGTGCTCTATCTATTGCACCACCTGGCTGCCCCGTAGTGTACATAGTGCCCCTGGGTACTGAAGTGCTCCATACAACATATACTCCTGCCTTGACTCTATCACCGGAGTCTACACACCTCTCCAACTGTATTCTTATGTTAACTTGGGTTGGACAATGGACTCATTGTGGCTTCCATCAGGATTCAGTCTGGTACATTATGTAGATCTGTATGGAGGGGTTATGGATGGGAGTTCAGCTGCATTGCTTCCTTCTGCTCCACCACCTTGGCTCTGCCCCCTGCTGTCATAATAGTGGTTTGAGCACTCACTGGTATTCTGGGATAAGCATTTTCTTAGAGTCCTAAGTGTGATTTAGACAATCATGATGATTGAGGTGGAAGGAGAACTTGAGTCATGCTGGGTCATTTTAAAAGAGACAATCACAGCCTTTAAGAGAACAGAGGGGCAGTTGGGTGGTGTAGTGGATAGAGTGTGGGACCTGGAGTCAGAAGGACCTGAGTTCAAATGTGACCTCAGACACTTACTAGCTATGTGACCCCAGAAAGTCACTTAACCTCAATTGCTACCCCGCCCCCCCCCAAAAAAAAAGAGAGAGAACAGATAGGAAGGAGCAAGGAGACCGTGTTCCTAGGCTTGCTTGGGACCTAATGGACTGGACTAGACAGAAAGCATTAGTAGCTCAGGGGCAGCAACCAAAAGAAAAGACCAAAAGGAAGGCAGAGTTGCTGGCAGAGAAGGAAGAGGTCAGGATGGCCCACGGGTCCTCTGCAGCTGTTTGGGAAGAGCAGACTCAGGCTGGAGTCACACTCCCCTCTTCAAGGACTGAGGGAAGCTCCCCAAACTTCTCCTCCCCATGCTTATCCAGGAGCAGATGCTGGAATATACTCTGTTCACTTCTTTTACTCAGAGGGTTCCTGTATCTTTAATTTTTACCTTGAGCTCAGAGAGGACAGAGGTTAACTGGAAATACAAAGAAACTTACATTTGGGCAGAGATCCAAACTTCTGTTTGAATGTTAGGAAATTTTCCCAACTGGGGGCTATGAGCTATCGTGATTATACCAATAGCTTTTTACTTGATATAAAGTCCATAAATAGCAAAGGACCAAGTGAACCTGAAGGCATTTTCCCCCCTTTTTCCTCTCCTAGCCCCCAAATGAGTTAATTATTGTAATAGAGAGCTGTTGATTATCTCTCTCTCTCTCTTTTTTTTTTTTGGTGAGGCAATTGGAGTTTAGTGACTTGCCCAGGGTCACACAGCTAGTAAGTGTCAAGTGTCTGAGGCCAGATTTGAACTCAGATCCTCCTGACTCCAGGGCCAGTGCTCTATCCACTGTGCCACCTAGCTGCCCGATTATAGCTCTCGAGAGAAAGGAGGTCAGTGATCCTAAACCACCTCGCAAGGAAAGGATATATGCAACACCTGAGAAAGATTCAGTTCCATCTCTCTCCAAGAGTGAGGAAAGAAGAGAAAGGATCAAGCACTGGTCAGTCAGCTCTCCTTATCCCCAGCAGCATCTAGTTTGATGAAGAAATCACGTCTGCTTCTCCCTCCATTGCACGGCATACAAATGTTCCCCACCATGCTTCTCTCTTCTAGTTCCTGGATTTCCTTATGATAGCACAGTTCCTTAATAGACGAGGTTATCCCATAGTTCCCTCTACCTATCCTTTCTCTATAGAAAAGAAGCACGTGCTTCCAAAGCCATCTCTGAGCCATTGATTGATCCCACTGAATCTCAGTGATACCTGCCTCCTTTTGTTAGGACCCCTAGCTTCTATTGTGTAAGCTCTGGACAAGTTAACGGGTAGATGTAAAGGGTTTTATGTAAAAATGTAAAGGCCAAGGGTTTCATTCCTGGCTGCTTTCTTGGATTGTGTCCCCATGAATTCTTGAGTGTCTCAAATGTTAATCTTCTTTGTTTACTCTAGCTACTCTATGGGGTGTCTAGTTTGGGTCTTAGACACGCAGTCCTCTCCTCAGTCTCTTGCATGACTTATAGGAACAGGGAGTGTGGGATTCCCTCATCTCTCTTTCCCTTCAAAGGATCAGGAAGGTGAGCAGGGGAAGTGAGGAGATGATTGGGTGAAGGGCTCTGTGAGATGCAGCACTTCACAGCTCTGAGATCTTACGTTACATTTAATTAAGCAATCCAGCTAGAGAAGAGTGAATTGCCTATGACGCACTAATATGGTTAGTCAGTGACAGGAAATTTACTAGAGGTGGCATGGGAGCTAGAACCATAGAGATCTCCAGATTTTAATAAATCCAAGGCCACATTTTGTATCTTCCCCCTAGATGCATTCAGAACCCCGGTCAGGAAGTGTATCTTTTTGCCCGACTCTTGGAAACTGAGGGGCTTGGTGGGGCTGGGCTGCTTGGGCAGGCACCAAGCGGACAGGAGCATAGGGATGGTGGCTGCAGTAGAGCGCCATCTGCTGGTGAATGGAAAAGCGACGCTTTCTTTGTATAGGTCTCTAGAAGGCAGGATCTGGCTGCTCTATGTATCCCTGCACATGCAGCTTGTGCCAGTCACAAACGAGGTTGTGGCGGTTGGCTGTCAGTTCCCAGGCCCAGACCTAAGGTCATAGGTCTTCTGGGCTGAACTATTGTCTTTATGCTCTTCCTTCTATTTTTTTTTTGGGGGGGGCAATGGGGGTTAAGTGACTTGCCCAGGGTCACACAGCTAGTAAGTGTCAAGTGTCTGAGGCCAGATTTGCACTCAGGTCCTCCTGAATCCAAGGCCAGTGCTCTATCCACTGAGCCACCTAGCTGCCCCCAGCATCAACTTAAATCAAGGAATAAGCATTTATCAACTGCCTCCTATGTGCCCCAGCACGTTTGAGTACAAATATAAAAGTGAAGCAGCTCCTGACCTCAGGGAGCTTAAAGTCTACTAGGACAAGACTTCTTAACCTGGGCCCCATGATCTCCCCCCACCTCCTTCCTTCCTCCCTCCCTCTCTTATTTTATATAGATTTTACATATATTATATATTACAAACTATATATAATAGTTTTTGTTCAGTTGTTTCAGTCTTGTCCAACTCTTTGTGACCCCATTTTGGGGTTTCTTGACGATGATACTGTATTGGTTTGCTATATCCTTCTCCAGCTCACTTTATAGATAAGGAAACTGAGGCAGCAAGCAGGGTTAAGTGACTTACCCAGGGTGACGTGGCTAGGAAGTATCTGAGGCCAGATTTGAACTCAGGGATATGAATTTTCCTGACTCCAGGTCTGGCACTATCCACTGTATCCTCTAACTGCCTTATATAATCTATATTATATTGAATATAGATTTACATATATAATATAGCATATATGATTTTGTATGGATTATATATAATCCATAAAGATTTATGTATCTTAAAAAAGAAGTTTTAGAAATGTTTATATGTACACATATGCATATATAGATATAAACTGTATTTCAATACAGTTCATTTCCTTTGTAATCCTGTGCATTTTATTTTATACCTGTGAAAACCCAATTCTGAGAAAGGGTCCATAGGCTTCACCAGACTCCCAAAGGGTTCTATGACCTAAACAAAAGGTTAAGAACCCCCGTACTAAGGACATAATCATGTTAAAGACAAATCAAATACACTATACATACAAAATAAATCTACACTAATGGGAGGGTACTCATAAAAAGGCCTCTTGGTTGAAAACTAAAGATTTACATCGAAAACTGCTCTATTCCCCTCTAGTGTGTCTATAAAGCTGACACAAATTCCAAGTTTAATGATAATAGTGGAGAACTAGTCAACTTCCTAACTTCCTTTAGGAAAAGACTTTGAATTCTTGAGATAAATGATATTATCTGTGCACAATGCACTAAGAAGCAACACATTCTCTTATCTTGAATGGATAAAGTCTGGGCCATTATGGTTAATCAAATACTTGTTAACAGTGAATCATTAGTTATTGGCAGACACTACCTAACCTGGTTAATTGATCCACTGAAAAGACAACATTTTAGGTGAAACAACATCATAGGGGACCGTTATTTTCACAGCAATAGTCTTGTAAATGGGAGGTAGGTTTATAGGCAACCAAAATTTCTAGGACAAAGGTCTCAAATTTGTCTTTTTAGGATGCTGCATCTTTAAGAATGAACCATGCAGCTGGCTGGGTGGGTAGGTGTGGGCAACAAGCCAGCAGTATGGAACCTTGCCTTGTGCAATGATCGGAGGAGCCTTGAGGTTTGCAGTGTTTGGGTGGGCATTTATATGGTAAGGGTTGCAAAGTACCTGAGCTGTGCGGTGCCTGGGACATCCTTAGCTCCCATGATAGGTCTTCCTACAAAGGACAGCTCTTCCACGCCTGATGCACAGTGTGCGGCTGCATCTACCCTCTGCATTCATCATTAATGGCTAGAGAATATAATCAGTTCCAAACAAAGGCATTTCTTGAAATGACTCAGTAAGAAAAGCACCATGGAGATCTTTTCTGTTAACACTTCCCCTATAATTCCGGAGTTCATTCTCCAACAAATTCACCCAGCTCCAGGGGGGAGAGCCTATGCAGACAGGCATACACGTGTAGGGAACATGTATGGCAGGTGCACACAGACAGGGCCACAGGCATGGAGGGCCGTGACCAGGCAAACACGGGGCATGTCCGCTCACACTTCCCAGGCTGCCTAGCGGCTGCTGCCTTCCAAAGATGTTAGGACACACGGCTTCTGCTCCCTGCTGGTCTCCACCAGATGCTGCTCAGCTGGATGGATACACAGTGGCTCCTAAACGCTGCTTGGTAGGAGTCTCTACTGGCTCCAGTTTTGGCTCAGTTGGAGTCCTTGCTCTCTTCCTCACGGGAGGGGCCGCCATGTTCCCAGCTTCTCCAAAGCTCAGAGCTTAGTTCTCTTGTTAGAGCAAGAAAAACTTGCCCGGGCCCTGGCAGATGCCTCCCCCCTCTTAGGCTCAGCTACTGCTCCTTCACCTTCCCCGCAGGGCCCTGTGCCAACCTCTTTAGAAAAAAGAGGAGAAGTGTTATCCCAGCTGCCTTTGCTCCTCCCCACCCTCTGCCCCATCCCGGTCACCCTGTATCTGCTCTGCTGGTGTTTTGTGTACATCCATAACCATGGGGTCTGCTCCTGGGAGCAAGGCCAGGAGCCCTCTGCTACTGGACCCACGGAAACTAGCCCCTCTTTGCATAATCAGAGGCTTCCAAGCACTGCCCGCTAGCCCCTCTTACCTCCACCAGGTTACCCAGGCATCAGCCTAGGCAGTGTCACAGGAAGCCTGGGCATTCGAATGTGTCCACCTTTGTGCTCAGCTCTACAGTGTATCTTTCTGGCTCATGGTTTATGCGATGACCAGGGTTCGAATAATCCTTAATCTGTCACAAATCAATTGGATAGGGGCTTTCTCCCTCTCTAATCGGCTCCACTCCCCTAGCCTGAACTGATGGAAAACATCTCTTATTCCTTTTCTTGGGAGGTTTGGTTCTCCTCTTAGAATGGAAGATGTTTGAGGGTAAGGCCCATTTGGCTTTTGCCTTTATGTTTCCCGTGCCTGCACACAATAGGCACTTAATAAATGCTTATTAATTGGTTGATGGATTGATTCTTCTTCCTGGTGCAGGTCTTGGGCCCCTTGTTCAAAGGCCTCACCCTTACTTATGGTGATTATTCCATATACTTCCTGTTTGCAATCTTTGAAGGTCAGACCACAAACAGGTAAAGGTTATTTGCCTAATAATTGCCAAATCACTCTAGAATTTTCTCAGTTTTTAAATCTTAGGTCATTTTAATTCTCCTAGGTAGATGAGTGGGTAGAGAAAAAAGTACAGATACAAGCTAAGCCCTCGAGCCATTGTTCCTGTCACCTGCTCTCTGACCCTTCAGAGGCAGATTTGGCCAAAGTCAGAAACATTTTTTTTTGCCCCACATTCTGACATCTGTCATCTCATTTGGACCTTACAACAACCCTGTGAAGTGCCACAAATATTGGTCTTCCTACTTTAGAGATGAGAAATCAGCCCTCAGACCAGTTAAGTGACTTGCCCAGGGTCACACAGCTAGTAAGTGTCAAGTGTCTGAGGACAGGTTTGAACTCAGGTCCTCCTGAATCCAGGGCCGGTGCTCTATCCACTGTGCCACCTAGCTGCCCCCTCCCCCTTTTCTTTTCATGATATCTCAGTGTTGTGGAAGGAGGTTGAGTCCAGAGGCCAATAGTGTCCCCTGGGCCCTTATTATATCCCAGGTCCTTGGTCTAGGGACAGTACTTGATAACAAGGTAGAAAAAAAATACCGCACAGGGGAAACACCACCTGGCCTAGGGTGAGCTTCAGCCTTTTCACATGTGATCAAAGTTTTGTCTTGACACTATTTAAACCCCAGCTCAAGGTCAGCCATAGCAAGGGGTCAGGTCTCTCTATTCCAACAGAAGCACCAATTTGCATAGAACAAATTCCTGGTGTCAGATGTTAAATTCCCTGGGAACTGACACATCCTACTGTCCAGGATTCCAGAATGCAGGCCCCATCCGTGTCATCTTAAACTCAATTCATCTCCCTATGTTTCACCATCCAGGCAAAATTCCCAGTTCTCCACTGTTGGCTTGAGAACAATTACAACCATCTAGGGCCATCTTGAGAGTATTTTCTTATCTCTCTATCCATATATTCTTCAGTATAGCCTGTAGCCCCAAATCAACTATTTGTATTATTCATTATGTCATCATAGGGAATCCTTTGAACCCAGGACCCAGAAACTTTGGGTCAAAAAGTAAGAATCCTCATGTGGTTCTTGTTTTATTGGTGAGAGGCAGCACAGTGTTAGAGAGCCAGTCTCGAACCCAGAAATAGCTGAATTTAGATTCCTCCTCTGACGCATGTTGTCTTATGTGATTCTAGACAAGCCACTTAACCTCATTCCCTTACCTTCTCTAAGAATATTGTGACGAGTCAAATTAAATGTGGTGGACTTATTACTATCCCAAGTGTAGGGAAAATCAGCTGGAGTTTCTAATATATTTGTTAATTAGAAATGAGAGGCTATTGCACCAGTTTGGGGCATTAAGCATTTATTCAAGTATATTAGATATTAGTAAAGAGAGAACACATGGAGTTCAGAAAGTTCAGAAGCTCTACATACCTAGAACAAGGCGCTTCCCCTACCACTTCAGAGTCTCAGGCCAAAAAGAGGAAGTTCCTCTGCCTGCCAGAGTGGAAGTTACCTGTGGTCAGGAAGAGAGGTGGTCCCTACACACCACTCCAAGCTAATTGGTCAGCATCCCTTGAATCTATTGGTTCAATGGATTTGTGGGCAGTCCATGAGTAGAACGTGCTGATGTCAGAGACAGAGAACACACCCCCTAGCAGGAACAAGGCTTTCAGGTAGGTGTGATTTTAAATGAGGTAACTTCCTGACTCTGGGCTGACCTTAAGAAAGGTCAGGCCTGGGGCAGCTAGGTGGCACAGTGGATAAAAAGCACCAGCCCTGGATTCAGGAGGACCTGAGTTCAAATATGGCCTCAGACACTTGACACTTACTAGCTGTGTGACCCTGGGAAAGTCACTTAACCCTCGTTGCCCAGCAAAAAAAAAAAAAAGGAAAGAGAGTAAAGAAATTGAGTGATGCATTGACAAAAACTAAAGGGGGCGGTCCCCTTTAGGAGGTGGATTTTACAAATAGTGTATGTAATGGGAAAAGGAAAACAGGAAAATGTCTATTTGAGTCTTTGAAAGTCTTATCTCAGATGGCTCTTGGAATGTCATCTGTGTATAGCTCTGGATTCTGGCTCTGGATTCTGGGCACGGTCTCAGGTGTGCTTGTAGAGTTTAAGTCTCTCAGGTGTGAATGGAATTTGTAATCAGGTACCCGGGGAACACTGGGGATTGAGTGGTTCTCCATGCTGCTGGAAGGTTACCTACAAAATTGATCTTAACACAACTTTAAATGGCCTTGTCAATAACCAAAAATCTCAAAGACATATGTCTAAGAAGGTTAAGAACTCCTCCCAGAATTTTACAAATGAGACAGTTTAGGGGGCAGCTAGGTGGCGCAGTGGCTAGAGCACCAGCCCTGGAGTCAGGAGGACCTGAGTTCAAATCTGGCCTCAGATGCTTGACATTTACTAGCTGTATGACCCTGGGCAAGTCGTTTAACCCCAATTGCCTCACTGAAACAAACCAAAAAAACCAAATGAGACAGTTTAGGCCCAGAGAGGTGAAGGGACTCACTCAGTCCCAGAGATGGTGAGTGGCTGAGTGGGGATTCTAATTGAGGTCCTCTGACTGCAGATTTGGGTCCCCTGTACCCCAAACTTCTGTTTTTATTTTATTTTAAAACTCTTGCCTCTTTCCCTTTATGATTTAGAAGGAATGAAAACAGGTGTGAGGGAGAGGCAGTTAGGTGCCTCAGTAGCTGGAGAACTGAGCCTGGAATCAAAAAGATTTGAGTTCAAATCTGACCTCAGGTACTTAGCAGCTGGATGACTCTGGGCAAGCCATTTAACCATTTGCTTTTGAGAAGCATATCCGGAAGAAAACCCCATGGCCAGTATGCTCCTTCGGATCAAGAAGAGTGGGACACGACTGAACAACAATAGGTTGTATCCATCAGTTCATTGCCTGTGTTGGACCTGGGGCTGCTCAGATCAAGACTTCCCCATAGTCAGGGAACCCATCTGGTCTCTCTGTTGACAGCTAACCAGGAAGGAAAGAAAGGCTCCACCTTCCCTTCCCCCACCTCGGTTTTAGCCATAGACCCTTCAGGGCCTTAAGTATAAGGGATTATTATAAAGCAATGTTGGCAAGAGCAACTTGTACCGGGCATTCACACATTTCAAACACAGTTTACAATGTTTAAAGAATTCGAAAACACCTAGTTCCACACTTGAGAGGCATATTTGATGCTTAATCCACGCTGAGCACAGGTAATGCTTTCCTGGGTCCTCAGGAGAGAGTTCTACTCAATGAGCATTTACCAACCACCTTCTCTGCGCAGGACATTGGAGCACAAAGGAAACAGGCCATGCCTCCTAGTAGCTTATGGTCTCCTGGAGGGAAGCCAAACACACACACAGATGTGGCCTCTCGCTCAAGGCCCCAGGTTCAAAGTCCACGTGGAGCGGGCCTTTTGTGGGGGTGGCCTCTTTATTTCACTTTCTTTACGCCTCCCCCAGAATGGACTCCGTGAAAATCTTAGGATAAAGCTCACACCTTGGTTTCCCCTGACGTGTATCACGGGGCTGCTGGCTCATGTCCCCGGAGGCCTTTCTGATGAGGGCATTTGGGAAGGGAGGCAGGAGCCAGTTTTCAAAGGGCTTTAAATAAGAGACGGGGGAGATAGTTTTTTATCTTTGAGCCAACAGGGATCATCCAAGATTCCTGACCAGAACATGATGTATTTGAGGCAGATTGTCATGAGAACCGTGGAGAGACAGGGGAGGAAGTGGAGGCAGGGAGGCCCTTGAGGAGGGGACCGGACCATTTTCAGCAAGAGGTGATGTGGGCTTGCTCAGGGGAGCAGCTGTGTGAATGGAGAGTGAGTGTGAGGGAGCCAGGAAGGTGAAAGAGGGGAAGCTTTTCTTTATTTTTTCTGGGTAGTTTTTTTTGTGTGTGTTCGTGTCTTTTTTCACATGACTGATACGGAAATACGATTTGTATGAGTGCACCTGTATTACCCATATCAAATGGTTTGTTAGGGAGGGGGCAAGGGGAGGAAGAAGGGAACTTGGAATTTGAAATTTTAAAAAATGAATGTTAAAAATTGTTTTTAGGGGGCAGCTAGATGGCACAGTGGATAAAGCACTGGCCCTGGATTCAGGAGGACCTGAGTTCAAATCTGGCCTCAGACCCTTGACACTTTCTAGCTGTGTGACCCTGGGCAAGTCACTTAACCCTCATTGCCCCACCAAAAAAAAAAATTGTTTTTACTTAAAGTCACCATTGCAGATGCCTAATCAATCATCTCTATTTGAATAAATTGATTGCAAGTATTAAAAATTGTTTTTATATGTAATTGGGAAAATATTCAAAAATATTTTAAAAGGAGGTGAAGCTAAAATCATCAAGTTTTGGAAAGTTGTAACCTTTCAGCACCTCAACCTTCAGTGGTCACCCCATTGTTCCTATGGACAAGAGCTCATTATTAGAGGCTCCTAGCTGATGGAAGCCTGGGTTATTAGACATTCCAGCCTGACATGTTCTCTTCTTTCCGATTTTGCCCCAACTATTTCTTGTTTCTCTCTGAATTATCTGAATTATCAGGGGTGTCTCTGATTTGGGAATAGCTTTTTAATTTCAACTCAGGTTCTATAAATGGCTAAGCTGGAAAACCCAAAGACCCCACTGGGGCCAGGGACACTGTCTTCACCCCACCTGCAGCTGTCCAAATCTATTTTTGAAAGTCCATGGCATAGCTCACATATACTTTAAAGCCATATTCAAGTTCATTTACACCATGGGTCATTGAAGGGACAGAGTCTATTAAGTATTTAGCATATTTATAAAGCTGCTCTAACATATCACTAATATAAAGGGAAGAAAAAATGGCCCATGCTTACTGCCAACTCTGCACCATAGAAGACGAGTTAATTACAGGTTCTGGGCATTAACTTTGAATGACTCCAGTGGCAGTGCTTTGTCTCATTGCACTAGGGTTGTTTTCGTGTGTTAATATGAAATGCAGTAGATCATTCTCCAGGAACTGAGATTTTAAAAATTTACATGATCATGCTGCATAATTTAGCACAAATTCCTTGCTTCTTCCCTTAGATGACATTCTATCTCCTGCCTCCAGGCCTTTGCTAACCCTGAGTCCTCAGCTCTGCCTTTCAGAACTCCAAGCTCCCTTCAAGGTTTATTTCAAGGTCCATTTCCTCTAAGAGGTCTTTCCTAATTTCCTAATTGTTAGAGCTCTATCTTCCATCCTTGGGTGTTTATTTTGTATTTAGCCTATGGTTGCTTATCTGCCAACACATCTATATCTCTAGTTGAATGTAAGCCCCTTGAGGGCAGGCACCATTTTATTCTTGTCTTTGTATCTCTAGAGCCTGTTGCAAAGTAAAAATGTAATAAATGCTTCTTGATTAATAGCAGTTAGTTTGTATAATAGCTAATGCGACTAATCAATTAGCTAACCAATGAGCATTTATTAAGGAACATTTTTTTTTCTAGGTAATAGGTTTGGTCCTGGGTGTACAGAAACAAGAGGGAAATAATCCTTAACCACATAGAGTTTACAATCTAGCTGTTGGGTCAGGGAGGGGAACAATATATATGTGTGTGTATTAAATACACACACTTATGTATGCATATATGTATATAGTTATATATAGTTTTATATGTAGTTATATATGTTACATAGTCATATAGTTATATATAGTATTATATTGTGATGAAATAATGGGATTTAGCAGATACTCAAAGACCCACCTGGAGATTAATCAAGACTGGTACTGAAGCCTTTAAAATCTTAATTGTGGTCACCAAAATTTAAAAGGCTTCAGTACCAGTCTTGATTAATCTCCAGGTGGGTCTTTGAGTATCTGCTAAATCCCATTATTTCTGCTAAATCCCATTATTTCATCACAATATATATAGTTATAAAATGATGATGATGATGATAACTAGCATTTTTTTGTTCGGTCATGTCCAACTCTTCATGATCTCATTTGGGGTTTTCTTGAGATACCAGAGTGGTTTGCCATTACCTTCCCCAGCTCATTTTACAGATGAGGAAACTGAGGCAAACAGGGTTACGTGACATGCCCAGGGTCATACAGCTGGTAACTGTCTGAGGTAAAATTGGAACTCAGGAGATGAGTCTTCCTGCCTTCAGGCTCTGTGCTCTGCGCGCTATGGCGCCCCCTGGCGGCCCCTCAAAAATCCCTCTACTAAAAGCTCATTCGATCGGCTGGCTGATTGTTAATGAGAAGGATCTGGGGGCCCTTGGGACCCAACCCTCAATTCTTCAGCAGGAGTGTAAGTTGGTGGGGGGATGGGTGTGTGTGCAATGAAAAAAAGTAGATTTTTCTCTCTTCTACCGTTAAAAAAAAAAAGGGAAAGAAAACCCAACCCCTTGTCACAAATATGCATAATCGAACAAAAAAAAATTCCCCCCTCCCTCCCCCGTTGTCCTCGTCCACAAGCGCGCGCTCCGTTCCACATAAGACATCCATAGGTTAAGTGTGGGATCTTCACGGCCAAGCTTTTACAGGACAATCCCAAGGTCCTAGTGCCCTGCTTCCTTCTTCCACAGAGGCTACTGGGGAATGGGACAATGTCTGGCCGCAGTGCATCCTGGGTCTTGTAGTCCCTGTGTTGGTGGTGCAGGCTAAGCGATCTAGGTCGCTAAGCTTGAGGGTGTTCGAAGTCAAGGCGCACTGCATGCTGGGCCTTTTAGTCTCTGTTGATGAGGCGGAGCGATTGCCGTCATGCGACATTCTGGGATTTGAAGTCAGGGCGCATTGCATGCTGGGCCTTGGAGTTCTCGTATTGGTCCCGCCTTGGAGCGACCCTTCGCGGGGCATGCTGGGATTTGAAGTCAGGCTGCTCATACAGGCATAACTCATTCATTCTTGAGAAATACTTCTCTTTAGAAACAATGCTTGCCCGTTGATGGCAGCAAAGAAGGGGATGAAATAGCCCAGGCCCAGGGAGGACAGAGCGGATGCGTGTGGGGCCGTTGTCATGGCAGCAGCTGTAGAAGAGCGTCCTCACGTTAGTGACGGAAGGGGAAGTGTCGTCGGGAATGTTGTCAGCTCTTGGGCGGAGGGAGGCCGGGAGGGGCGGGCCGCTCTGCCTACGGTGGCTCGGACGGCGGCCCGCTAGGAGGCGGAGCGAGCCCCGGGGGAGGAGCGAGCCCGGAGGGGCGGGCCCTGCTGCCTACGGTGGCCCGGAGGCCGCGGCTGCGGAAGGACGGAGCCGCCGAGAGGACCGCAGCGGCCGCGGTGGCGGGTTAGTACTTCTCTTCGCTCGTCTTCCCTGGGCTCGGCCGGGCGGGCGGGGCCGGAGCCGAGGGAGGGAGGCGCCTGGGAGTTCCTGGACCCCCGCCCCCGTGGGGAAACTGAGGTCAGTCGGGGGGGGGGTGACTTTCCCCAGGTCAGAGGCGGGATTTGAACCCAGGACCTTGCCCCGCCCACACCTCCGCACAGCTCGCCCCTCGGCTCTAGTCCTCCGGCCATCTGACTCCTCACTGCTTGGCGGTGTGGTGGTGGTGGTGGAATGAGCATTTATATGGCACCTACTGTGTGCCAGGCACTGGGCCACCGCAGATGTCACCCCCTTTTTAGATGAGGACACTGAGACACAGAGAGGTTCAGTGACTTACCCAGGGACACGCAGCTAGTGGGTGTCGAGGCAGGATTTGAACCCAGGACTTACCGCCCAGGTCCATTTTGGGACTCGTTCCCCCCCCCCTCCCATCACATGGCGGGTGCAGCTTGTGAGTCTCCATTTATTGAGCACCTGCTGAATGCGGGGATCCAAGGAAAGGCCGAAGGGGCCCGGCCCCTGGGAGCCATCCTTAGACGTACAGGGAAACTGAGTCCGCGGGAGATTGGGGGGAGCATCAAAGGGGGCTTTTGAATCGAGGCCCCGATGCCCCCTCCCATGGTACCCACGTTATAGAGGGGCGGGAGGGGGTGGCCTGTCACTCACAGCAGGATAAATAGGGAGGGGTCTCGGAAGGAAGACCCTGGGGTGGAGGAGGGGCAGGGGCTGGGGAGGAAGGGTTTGGACCCCTACGGAGCCTGTCGTGTTGCTTCCCCTGGTCCTTATTGAGGAGGGGCTGGAGTGGGGGGGGCGGGAGTGAGGGGTGAGGGTCTGCACTGGGGGGGCTGGGGGAGCAGCGTCAGAGGGGAGAAGGGGGCAGAGGCTGACCCCTGGGGGCAGAGGCCCCAGGCCCCGCCCCATCATCAAGCCCCTCCCTCGCCATGTCTGGGGCTTTTAGGGACCCTCATCCTTGGCACTGATAGTGGTTCTGGTCCAGACCCAGCCCTCCTGGTACCTCTGCACCCGGGGCCTTTAGACCGTGGCCTGGGCCATGAGGAGTGAAGGGACTCGACCAGGGCCCCACGGCCTCGGGCCAGAGCCCAGGTGGGGCGGCCTCAGAGGCCCTTTCCCTCCCTCCCGCCCTGTCCTGCTAATCCTCCCAAGGAGGCGGGGACATCTGGGGCGGGGGCTGGGAGATTGTGTGAGGAGGAAGCTGTGGCCCGGCCCCGGGCAAGCAGTGATGACCCCCTTGGCCCAGCTAGGGTCAGTGGTGGGAGTGCGGAGAATGGGGCGCACTGGAGAGTTGGGGGGGGGTGGAGGAGATCTGGCCGCTGATAGAGTATGGAAAGTGAGGGGCCAAGGAGGACTCTGAAGTCGTCTGTCTGAGTGGGACCTTTGACTGCGGGAGGGAGGGCTGGGGAATGAGGGAGGGCTGGGGAATGAGGGAGGGCTGGGGAATGAGGGAGGGCTGGGGAATGAGGGAGGGCTGGGGAATGAGGGAGGGGTAAGTCCTTGAATTTGAGGCACCTGTGGAACGCCCCTTGGGACGGGAGCAGGAGGCCGTTGGGGGGGTGGGACGGGAGGCAGTGAGGTCCCTGAGGGGATGTTCCACTTGGTTACCTTGCTTGTGACCTGGTGATGAGAGACTGGAAGGGCAGGAAGAGACCGGGAAATCCCATCTGTGAAAGGCAAAGTCACTGGATGCTTCATGGCTGAAGAAGCGTAGTAGTTTCTTTAAAACTTTAGGGATTGTTTAAAGTTAAGTAGGACCTTAAAAAATGAAAAAAACAAATTTAGGTTTATTGCTGTTTTCAAATCTGTAACTTTTTTCTGTTCTACCAATCGTTAGTGCTTAGTTTAAAAATTGGGGATAATGTAGCCAATGTGTCATCCCTGTGTTTCCCCTTCTCACCCCCACACCCTCAGTGCCCCCAGGCAGTTTTGATGACCTTGTGTCCAGCCTTCCCAGTCTGGTTCCACGTTATCTCTGCCACCTTTCCCTGCTCCTGCTGACTCGGCATGCCGGTCACCTCCGTGCCTGCCCATGGGCTGGGCCTCATACCTGGAGCACAGTCCCTTCTCACCTCCTCACCTCCTCTCCTCACTTCCGCCCCTGAGAATGTCAAGTCCTCCTTCCTCCTCACTGAGCACGTGTGTACTCAGGATTCCAAGGTGGGTTCAGATCCTGGCTCTGCTCTGACTAGGTCTGTGCCTTGGGTAATAACGATACTAATGATCACTGGGAAGAGTTAACGGTTCTAGAGAGCTGAGAGGTTTTCCAAGCAATGACACCCTTATCTTCTTTGATCCTCATGACAACTCTGAGAGGTGCATGCTGTTCTTATGCCCATTTCATGGATGAGGGCACTCAGCCTGAGAGATGTTAAGTGACTTGCCCAGAGTCACACAGCTATGTCCTGTAGCCTCAGTTTCCTCATCTATAAAACGAGGGGGTTGGACTATATGGTCTCCGAGATCTCTCAGCTTTAAATCTGTGATCTGCCTTAATCTTTTGTAGAGACCAAGGCTGCACTGTCAGCTCAACTCCCTTAACTGCAACTTCAGTTCCCTTAAAACTCCTTAATCAACACTTCTTTATTAAGTAAATACTGCTTGTTATTCATTAATTTATGAGCTGAAAAACTGGAGATATTTATTCTTTGATCCTAATTTGGAATTGAGAATGTGCTGAATATGAACTTGATTCAGTTCTGTTTGATATGTGGAGTTCAATGTATTGTGACCTCTTTAGAAAATGTAGTTATTAAGAGGTTTCTTCTCCTTCTCCTTCTCCTCCTTCTCCTTCTCCTTCTCCTTCTCCTCCTTCTCCTTCTCCTTCTCCTTCTCCTTCTTCATCATCATCATCATCATCATCATCATCATCATCATTGGGGTTAAGTGACTTGCCCAGGGTCACACAGCTAGTATATGTCAAACATCTGAGGTCCGATTTGAACTCAGGTCTTCTGACTCTAGGGCTGATGCTCTATCCACTGCGCCACCTAGCTGCCCCAAGAAGTAGTAGTATTCTTAATTGAGAACATAGTGCTTTTCTACGCAGGTGGGTTCTTTTCTGGGTTTTCTTTTATTTATTCATTCATTAAATCTTTTTTGAATATCTGTAACTTGTGAGCCATGGTGCTCCTTGTGTGAAGATGTACTAAATCCAGGTCCTGCTCTCAAAAAGCTTATCTTCTCAGCCTTCTTCTCAGAATCTGGCCTGAAAACAGCTGCTTTGAGGCAGGGGATGAAGGAATGAAAAGCCATTTATCAAGGGCTTACTCTGCTAACGCACAGTCCCTGCTCTCAGGGCTTCCATTAGATTAGGAGGCTCAGCAGAGATAAGAGGGTTCAGCCATAAGCGAGAAGGAAAGGTTCTTTGACGGCACAAGACGTGTCAGGTCTCTTCCTTTGTGCCATTTCTGATTGTGAAATCTTGCGCATTTCTGATGTTGAATAACTTGATAGTGCCAAGGAGTTTGGTGTTGAGAACATTCTTTTCTGGGTCTTCAGTGGCTGAAGTAACTTGGAAATAAGACACCAGGGAATATGTGAGTGCTGTGATAGAGGAGTTCCCACGGGGGAGCCCTCACTTCTAACAGGGAAAGATGCCGAGGCACTTCAAGGAAGAGGTGGTGCGGCTGATTCTGGTCATGCGCAGTAGTTACGTTTCATAAAGCTGCCGTGAACACTGAATTAGCCGATAGTGAACCGTTGCACCGAGGACAAACACAGGTTCAATTCTTGCGAGCCTCGGGTCACAGTGTTTACTGGTACTTTCTGCACAGCCTCATGTTCAGACCAGCGAATTTCCTCTTCCTTCTTCTGGCTCTCCCAGAGTGTTGATTCATGACCATTGAGCTCATGGCCAACGGTGCTGTGACTCATGCCTGAGCAAGCTTATTGAATTCGTATTTTTTCCTAAGGTACCTCACAGCCTCCTGGGCTTAGGAACATGATGGTTGGGGGCCATTCTTAACCAGCAGAATCACCAAAAAAGCACAAAAGTGCAAAAAACACGGCACTCGCGGGCGCGTGGAAAGGACACTTGTGTACAGGAAGAGAGACGAAACACGGCAGAACATGGCGGCCTTGGCTGGGATCACCCGTGTCAGGCGACTCACATTTTTGCTGCTCTGCACATGTCTGTGAAAACTCTGAAAGGGCCTTGACTGTTGCTTCTGGGGTTGCACATGCACTTTAGTGAGTGCATGAATCTGCAGATTTGGGGTCCATGAATAGGGAGGATTGACCTTGTGGAGCCTCAGAACTTGGCTGGGTCTTTCGTTCTAGGAGACTGGTGGAGAGGGCGGAGAGGACGGAGATGATGGGCTGAACAGGGGTGTGTGCTGAGGGTATCTGGCGAACAGTGAATGTGTCCACTCAGGCCCCGTCAGACCTGATGGGCAGCACTGGAAATGGGGCTAGGCTCCAGCTTGGGGCAGTCGGCTGACAGAATTGGAAGGGCTTCAGGAAGACTCACGGGAGAGTGAGGAAGATGGGCTAGAGCAGGGGAGGACACAGGCCAGAAGCCCAGCCTAGAGGCCTTCACAGGCCCCTGTGGGATGGGGGATCCAAAGAGAAGGACGCTAGGCCTTGCCGTAGGGGTGCTGCAGGGACTGGGGTGGATATCTCAGTGCCCAAAGCCCCAAGAAGAGAGCCGGACCCCAGTCAGGAAGACCTAGCTTCACATCCTGCCTGGGATGCACACAGACCCTCGGGGAGCCCCTGGGCAAGTGACTCAGTGTTTCAGAGCCCACGGCAGCTAAGACTAGGGTCTGAGGGAGACAGGGGATGAGAGCTGCACCCAGGAGGTTCCCCATGCTGTTTAAATTACGGAAGTGACTCGTCCTTGCCGGTCTGCTGTGGGTTTGAGAAGGCTGGAGGATGCCAGGGCTGGCCCTCGTCTGTCTGAGAGGAGCCTCTGCCGGGACTTGATTCAGGGGACCAGATCTTGTTCTTTTGTACCGGGGGGCTTGGGGGGCGGTTTGATCTGTGACAGGGATTGGCTGGAGAGCTGTGTGCTTGTTTCTAGCTCACTTTCAGTTGTTATTTTCCTTAAAAACCCTCGTGTGGGGAGAGGCAAGGAGACGGGGCAGGTGCTGGAACTCAAAGTTTAGGATTCCGGTTGACTTTGGCACACTGCAGACCGTTGGTCATTTGGGCAGCTCCGCCTTTGTTGTCCTGTTTGGCTTTAGATGAAGGACGTGATGGATAAAACTGCAGGCTTTGGAACAGACTCAAAGACACCAAACCTTCAAATTAGCATCGAACCATTATTTTCATTAATGCTCCTTTAGTTAGTAGTCTATCTTTGAAATGCTTCGTAATTATTCTGATTCCCTAAAGCCACTCTTTTTTCTTTTTTGGTGGGGCAATGAGGGTTAAGTGACTTGCCCAAGGTCACACAGCTAGTAAGTCAAGTGTCTGAAGCCAGATTTGAACTCAGGTCCTCCTGAATCCAGGGCCAGTGCTTTATCCACTGTGCCACTTAGACACCCCTTCTTAAAGCTACTCTTGTGAGGTTGTCATTTTCTGCACCGTAGAGGGGAGAAAAGCTAAGCTACTGAACCTAGTCTAACATGCTGGAGGTAGGCCCGGGTCTGGAGGTGGTGCGACTGTGCTTCGCTGCCCTTGGGAGCTCAGGTTCTCAGGGAACTTAAAAAACTGGCAGACAAGATGGATAAGACAAAAGGAGACGTGGAGGGTTTTGTAGGATGAGAGAAGGCCAGGGCTCTGGTTTTCCGAAAAGGGATGAGATCAGGCTCTGTGAGCTGGGTTTATAATGCTCCTCGCCCGGATCTGAGAAGGTGTTACTGGAGAGGTGGGTGGGGAGTTCTCAGGAAAGGGAGTCATTCTCATCAGGGCCAGAGTGGCTCCATCAAGGGTGGGTTATTTCCAGTCTGACCTCGCTTCCTTTTTGTTTTTTTGCAGGGCAATGAGGGTTAAGTGACTTGCCCAGGGTCACACAGCTAGTAAGTGTCAAGTGTCTGAGGCTGGATTTGAATTCAGGTCCTCCTGACTCCAGGGCTGGTGCTTATCCACTGCGCCACCTGGCGGCCCCCAATCTCGCTTCCTTTTTGACAGGGTCGATGACCTGGTGGAGGAGGGGCCGCTGCAGCTATAATTGACTTTCGTTTTTAGCAGAGCAGCTGCAGCTGCTCCAACTCTTGGGTCTTAGGACTCCTTCACACTCTTAACTCTTAAGGACACCCTCCCTCCCCCAAGAGCTTTGGATTATGTGGGTTCTATCTATTCATCTTTGCCGTATTAGAAACAGAAACGTCTTAATATTGTTAGGAAACTAGTTTTGGCCTCATGGGACCCTTTGACCACACTTGGAGAACCACTGGACTAGACGATACTGGGATTGTAGCATCACAGATCTCGAGTCTGGTTCAACCCCCTCATTTTACACATGTGGATACTGAGGACCAGGGAGGTTATATGGCCCGGCTCCCTAGAGGCAGCCAGGTGGTACAGTGGTTACAGCGCTGGGCCTTAGAGGTAGGAAGACCTGAGTTCAAACCATCCTCACATACTTATTAGCTGTTTGACCTTTGGCAGGTCACTTAAGT
Source organism: Dromiciops gliroides (assembly GCF_019393635.1). Lineage (NCBI taxonomy): Eukaryota > Metazoa > Chordata > Mammalia > Microbiotheria > Microbiotheriidae > Dromiciops > Dromiciops gliroides. The sequence goes on along the minus strand of NC_057864.1, from coordinate 16,069,141 downwards.
GACTGCCTGCCTCAGTTTCCTCAACTGTAAAATGAAGATAATAGTGCCCACCTCATAGGGTTGTTGTAAGGATTAAATGAGCTGGTATTTGTAAAGTTCTCAGCCCAGTTGTTTCTTTCTGTCTTAGGCCTTGCCAGGTTCAGAGGTGGTAAGTGTCAGAAGTTTGACTTGGACCCAGGTCCTCTGGTTTCAGTGCTCTTTCATGCTGTCAGACGTGTGGATTTAGAAGAGGTCGCATGGCCGGACCCAAAGAATAGTCACTACAGACTCCTTGTCTGCTTAGAACAGGTGTTCTCGATCCTGTTTGTGTCTTGGACTCCTACGAGGGTCAGGCTGGGGAAGATCATCGACCCCTTCTCGCAGTTGTTTTTTTTAAGTGCATGTAATAAAGTATAAGGAATTCCAAAGGAAGCTGATCATATTGAATTATTAAAAACAAAAAACAAAAAAATCTCCAGCTGGTTGGCTCACGGACCCCGGGTTAAGAGCCTTGGACATTGAAGGAGGCATCTTGTGGAGTATTCCAGGGAGTTGGGGGCTGTTCACCTTGTTGTTCTTCTGAGCCTGAAACGACTGGGTAGAAGCATCTCTTGGTGGGGAGTCTCCCTCCGCCGAGGCACTGAAACTGTTGTACGGTCTAGCCTCAGAGAGTGCCCGGGTCGTGAGAATGTGCTGAGAAGGAGACGTTGGTCAGCATTTTTATCCGTGGCCTTGACAGAGGCCTACGGGCTGTTCTTATCCCGCTTTCAGATGATACAGTTTGGGTGCCTGCGCCTGTGCTGCGTTAACAGGTCAGGATCCGAAAGATCTGAGCGGGGATGGTTGGTGAGTGAATTCCCATGAAATTGAATACTGGTGTCTGGGCAATTTGCTGAACGACCATGAGTTAGGGAAGAGGGGGCCGGGTGCTTGACAAATTTTGGGGATTTGAGTTGGCCTCAGTCTCAGTGTGTTAGAGGGGTGATAGGGCAGCCTAAAAACTGAGGTTATCTTGACAGAAGCATGAGCTGCCGCACAGTGTCGTGGGTAGAGAGCAGGCCATGTGTGCTTGCTGAGCCGGGCTAGACCTCCAGCAGTCCTCACTAGGAACATCTACCTATGGAATCCTGAAATTCCCGGGCTTGTCAACCCCTCCCTGGAGCCAGACTGTCTAAGGGCAAAATTAGAACTCTTGGTTAGCAGTTGTAGGCTAAGGAGATGTCTTCTCATCATAAAGAATGAATTTGAGGGGGCAGTTAGGTGGTGCAGTGGATAGAGAACTGGCCCTGGATTCAGGAGGACCTGAGTTCAAATCCGTCCTCAGACACATGACACTTACTAGCTGTGTGACCCTGGGCAAGTCACTTAACCCTCATTGCCCTGCCCCCCCCCAAAAAAAGAATGAGTTTGAATTCTCTAATTTCTTGTTAGGTAGTGAGCTCCCAATGATTGCAGGTGTTCCACCACAGTCTGGGGTGTTGTAGAAGGGAGTCTTGAATTATCAGAGGTTCTTGGTGTCCCAGGTGTGCTCAGCTAGTCTTCGCAGGTGATCAAAATTCCTACATCAAGCCAGAATAAATATTACTCTCCTTTGAAAGAGAATATTGATAAAACCAGCTAAGAATGCTTAATCTTAGCCTCTGTCTAAATTAGGCTTCTTAACTATTTCCACTCATGACTTCTTTTCTCCCGAGAAATTTTTACATGACGCCACGTTGAGTGACATGACCCAAGTTTAAGAAGCTCCGATCTAAATGATCTTGTTATTTGAATAGTTTTTAATTACTTTCCTTCTCAGTGCCCCTACACTGATGAGGTCGCAGGTCTGTTGAAAGTATTGAAGTTTTATTTCCTGCTAGTGTTAGTTATGGTTTCCACTTCATGCTGTGCTTTAGCACAAAGCAGAGAATCCCTGCCCCTGAGGATTAGTTTGATTCGATGGATGTGCGATTCTGTCCATATGGAAATCACAGCCCTCTTGTGCCTTATCTCCTGTGATTCCCTAAGTTCCCTCTACTGGAGCAGACCAGCCGCTGGGGAGAGAGAGAGGCCTTTGTCTTGCTCTTTTTCCATCTGGGAGCTAATGGTCTAGTACTTGGACTGTTCTCCTTTTGTCTCTCATTCTCGGCACGAGATGAGTCTACCTCCTTTTCTGGGCTTATATGCCATAAGGATATCTTTTTTTTAACCACTTTTCTTCCCCAGGCTGAAAATGTACTCAAGTGACCAAACCCACTGCCAATTGGCCCAGAAGTTTTGATCATTCTGTATTTGACCTGGGGGTGGGGAGTGGTTTGCCCCTCCTTAGGCAACCTGGCAGCTTCCCACCCTTCCCTTCCGGGGACTCAGCATTCTGGGCACTATCTCCAGACAGTGTCTACACTGTATCCGCTTTACTGTGACTACAGCTCAGAACTCCTGATGGCTCCTAAAGGCACCCCAGCTCCATGTGCGTTCTCATCCCTGATACCTGTGGATTTTCATCCCTGGCCCAAGTCCCTTCTCCCCCCAGCCTGTCCTCTCCTCAGGAGCCAAAGCGATCTTCTTAAAATGAAGCCGTGACCGGTGCGCCTTCCCCCTTTTCATAAGCTCCAGTGACTCCCTACTGCCTACAGGGTCCAATACAAATTCTCTGGTTCCAGTTCGAAGCCCTTCCCACCCTCTGGGGTCCAGTACCCAGGGTCTCCTTGTTGACCCTCCATCTCCTGCTCTGGTCATTTTCCTGGGCCCCCTTCAAGTCCCCGCTCCAGCCCTTCCTTCTACAAACAGCCTTTCCCGATCCCCTGCATCTTGATGCATTCCCTCTGTTGACTATCTCCAGTTGGTCCTGTATGCATCATCTGTCCATCGTTGTCTGCATGCTGACATCCCCGTTAGACTGGGAACTCCTTGAGGGCAGCTTCTAGCTTTTGCCTTGCCCAGCTCTCAGCAGAGAGCCTGGCACAGAGTAGGCACACAGTGAATTCTTGTTGGTTGACTTTTTCTTGTGTAGTGGCTGGAACACTCTTATTTGACATGGCTGTGAATTTTAGTGAAGACACTTTGCAGCGTTGGATGCATCTGGTATGACGTCAGCTCTGGATAGGAGCACTGGGTGAACTTCAGCACTGAGGGCAAGTCCTAACATCCTGACCCTGCGAAGCCCGTGTTCTATGATGTTGGAACACCCAGCTTGAAGGTGGTGCTCACTTGTCTGCCTGCTTCCGTCAGGCTCCAAGCCTGGGATGCTTTCAACAAGTCTGGGAGGCACAGGGGTGGGGGAATCTTGCAGGCTTGGCTTTTTTCTACTGTGTCAAATGCCTGAAAAAGCAATTAGGGAACCAGTAGACAATACAGGATCTTCAGCCCTTTGTTGGTTATGTGTCTGTACAGATGTGGAAGATATGGAAAATCACCTACAGAAATCTGCCCGTCCCCTAGGTTTTCATCCAGGATACTCTTGTGGGATCCGTTGACCGTTCTCATACGGGGTTTATAGCGATTCTCACAAGGCAGACATAGGGTTTGGTGGCTCTTCTGTCCTTTATAAAATAGCACTTTCAGGGTATGGTTCTCGTCATCTCTGTTTTTCAGTTGGGGAAATCGAGGCTCCAGAGTATGGAATGAGTTGCCTGTAGTCGTGCAGCCAGTAAGTGCGTGTCCCATTACATCTCCCTGCTGTGGTGTGGATGGGCCTCAGTTCCTTGAGCAGTGAATGTGTGACCTTGTTAGTTGTCGGGAAAAGATTCCATGCTGTGAGTACCAAAAATCACTGGTGGAGGGCCGTCTAAAAGTCCTGTGGCTCCTGGGCTCCCTGGCCTTCCTCCTGCTGCTCTGTCCCTGTCACAGTGGATGCACGGGGCTCAGGGCCGTTTTTACTTGTGCTGTTTCCGGCATCCATGGTCTTCGCAGCGCCTGGGGCTACATTTCTTGGTGATGAAATTTAGCAGGGCTGCTCCCTGGACAGTGGACACCGTCTGTCCTTGGCACCACGCTCGAGGCTTTGGTTCAGTGTTCCGAGCACCGAGGATATGAAGGTGGGAGACAGGACTTTCATTCTCCTGACACGGCACCCCGTCCTTCCCATTAGGACCTGCCGGAGGTGGTGTTCTATGGCATCACCTGTGTTCCCCGGGATTTCTGACCAGCCTTTCCCTTCTCTTCAATAGCGTTTGTACTTACTTATCTGTCTTGTCCTCACTTTCCACCCTGTTCCTTGTCTGAGACTCCTGGTCATCAGATGTGTGACTGGAAGTTCAGTTTCCCCCGGTACCATAACCCAGCCTTAGTTTGCTAATTGCCCATTTACTGTAGATGGGGAAAAGAAAGGAATGATGTCAGTGAACTTTTCTATTTTCTAGCCTGGAAATCCCCCTCTAGCACATCCACGGAGCCCCTCTTTGGTGCTTGGCTTTTTGGTGGGTGGTTGTCATCTAGGGTTTGCGAAGTAGAAAGGATTCTGGGCTGAAAACTTTCATAAATCAGTTTAGTAGGTAAAGGATAGGTCAGAAGTTTGTCAGGTGTGGAAGAATGTAGCATGAGACAAAGTGGAAAAAGAAGGTAATTGGCATTTCTGGAAACAATCAGCCACAGGGGCTGAAGGCCTTCAAGGTCAGAAGAGGAATTGACATTTGTTACTAAAAATGCAAGCATGCAGAAAGGGATCCAACAGATATAAAACCTTGTGGCAGAATTCACAGTATATTTTATTTGAGAGTGTAGCTAAAAGCACATCAGAAATTCTAAATCAATATCTATATTTCACCTTGCCACAGAATACCATTTGGGGAGTGTGCTTAAAGCAGTACCGAGTCCCAGAAGTCTGCAGTATCTTTTATCCATTGTACTCGGTGACTGAGGACTGTTGGGTAGAATTAGTGCCGTTTGACTTCAAGTCAAGGGCCTGTGATAAGGAGTGCATAGAACTGGCTCCTAAAGGTTTGTCTGTCAAGAGCTTTTACTTGACATTAAATCCTAAACGAATAAAATGTCCATTGACTATTGCCAGAAGAACCAAGCTGATTCCCTTCCCCTGCTTGTCAAAGACATTGCCCAGAATACCCCTTACATTGATCAGCTCCTAATTTATTGACTCTCTCAATGCATGCTCATCGCTAGGAAAATGATTCTGTAAAAATGGCATCTTGGAATGGAGCAGTGATTTCCAGATCAGATTTTCCAACCGGAGTCTCTGTCTCTCCCAAAGAATCCTTCTTGTCGTTGATGCTGTTTCCCAGTTTGCTAGATAAGGTTTGAGGAATCAGCACTTAGCTGGCTGTCTTCTCTGTCATTGATGAGGCAAAGAGAATCCAGTGTGCCCATTTCTAACCACATTATCTTCTAGTTAAAAATTGATTTGTCAGAGTGTAAATGTGGCTCTGCACAGTGAACAAGGAGACAAATGTGATGTTGCTATTTTAAGTGATAAGGTTTTTTGAAGCATGCATCACCAAAGACATCCTTGATCTTATTATTTTTTTTAAAGACAGGATCACAAAAATTGTGAAGAGTACTGGTACAGTGAATGTTTCCTCAGAAGTAATTTGGGGGGCAGCTAGGTGGTGCAGTGGATAGAGCACCGGCCCTGGAGTCAGGAGTACCTGAGTTCAAATCCGGCCTCAGACACTTAACACTTACTAGCTGTGTGACCCTGGGTAAGTCACTTAACCCCAATTGCCTCACTTAAAAAAAAAAAGAAGTAATTTGGAAGGCGTGAACAATATATCTTACATTTTCTTGATGTTATTTTAGGCCTACACTGCACAAAATGGACTAAAGATTTGGCAATTATGAAATCAGTTTGGTCAGTATATTAGGTCAAACCAGAGAATTTAGATGCTAAAGGAGACTGAAATTAAGTAGGTAATGGTCAGATCATCACTTTATTTTGTAATTTATAAGCAAAACAAGTTAAAGAAGGAGTAGACTTTTGGAAAGAAATTCTTTGGGCCCAGCCTGAGTTTGGAAATTTGCAATGAGACTATCACTCTTGCTATGTAGACAACTGTGGTTTCTTTTATACTTGGCTGTCTTCAGCTCGCCGGCTTTTAATAGAAGGTAGGGGTTGTCTTGAGGGACAAAGATAAAGGAAAATGCAGTGAGGCTAAGTGTGTGGGTTGCAGCCATAATTCCTCCCAGATTCCATATTCCACACTTATTCTGAAATGAAACAAAGATGCTGGGTCATCAAAGGAGTATTCCAGGTCACTTCGTTTGACCACAGAGTTGCTGGGAAACTTAATTGAGGAACTTGAGTTTTCCACACGACTGAACCATGGCACCGGATATCTTTAAATGTTATGAGAATGGAAGGAACCCCTTTGTCTCAGCAATTTTTCTTTTCCTGCAGCTTGTTTATAAATTTTGGAGTATGATTTTGTAGTAAAATATTTTCTTTATATATAGTGTATGTATATAATATATATTTATATATACACATATATACTATATATAGTTATAATTTGGTGTACTTAAAGAATGGGACACATTCCTTTTTGAAACCATCACAGTTTTCTGTTTTTGTTGATTTAAAGATATGCCCACAGTGCCGAGAGCTGAGTTCTAAGTCACTGTCTCCCAGTTTTAGGATTTTCAGGTGAGTTCATTTCTTTTCTGCAGGAGAAATAAAGTGGGAAGTTTCAGTCTCCTTAGCATGAGTTGGACTTAGAATCTTATTAAGAGAGAACTGGTCAGTGCTGAGTTACCAGCTCTCAGAATAGCTGCTGGGCTTCCTTAGTTTGCCTTTAAAGCAGAAATATTCCAGGCAAAAAGTTTGCAGGGCAAACTGTGGTTCTTTTACTTCGTATCGCCAAATAGATGGACACAAAATGGCTAAAGGGATTTGTTTGGGATTAATGACCTGCCACATCTCTAACAAAATGTAGGACTAGACCTTTTCTCTGATGCAGTGATGATGCACAAGAGATAAAACGATTTCAGCACCCTCCGTGGCCCAGACCTTCAAAATCCCTAGTGAGGTAGCAGTCGAATAAACCAACACAGAGAAGGCCACTGCCAACCCCTAACACAAGGAGCAACCCACAAGGTCTGCATAAGTGGGTTTGCAGCAGGCCTCCACTCTCCCCTCACCCCCTACCTCTAGCTTCCTTCTGGGGTGACCTCCCACCCTCCATGGTGGGGATACAAAAAGAGGCAAAAGACAGTCCCTGTCCTCAAGGAGATAGAAGATTCAAAGACCTTGAGCATAAGTGGAGAAACCATTAGGGTAAATGCCGATAACAGAGGGGAGTAGGGCCCTCCTGTACAGCTAAAAGAGTCCAGACATTTCTGAATAAATGTTGCAGTATAACAACTCATGAGGCATAGGACCCCGTGGATTCCCAAGAGTGTGGGACCACACCGGCATGTTCCTAAATGGTTTAAAAGAGAAATAAGAATTTTAAAACCAGGGTTATTGGCCTCCACCACAGAAATGCTCAGCAGAATCAGATAACTTGAATCCACTGTGGCAAGTGTCACTAAAGAAACAGAAGAGAGAGGAATTAATCAGGAATGAAAAATATATAGAAGTGAAGGCTACTTTTCAAGAATGGAAGCAAACAATGAATATATTAAGATAGAACATGATCTCTCAAAGACAGGCTGTGTAGAGGTACTTGAGTACTGTAGGTGTCCCAGAAAAACACATCAGGTCAAAAAGCCTGAAACCCACAATACAAGAAGATGGCCCCAAACTTCTGAACATGGAAACAAAGTGCTCATCGAAAGAATCCACAGTTTGCCTCCAGAATGAAACAAACTTCTGTGTTGCCAAGTCTGAGAAACAGTGCTCAGTTAACCGGAACAGTTCTGCTGATAGATGACGAATCCTGCCAGTACTCTGGAGAAAGACCTTCCCATACAAAGGAAAGGAAACTGGCAGAACATTCGACTCTTCTGTGCCCAAGATCAAGAAACATTCCCAGGTGCCAAACATTGCCAACATGAGCTTGACCATTAGTGAGCAAAGGCGAGCATTAAATAAGAAGATAGGTGGAAAAGAAGGAAAATGAAGCCCATATAAGTGATTTGTTTTTCAAACACCCCAAACAATGGAATACAATTGAGGTAAACAGTTCACTTCATTTATTTAGTGCCAGGCTCTGTGTTAAGCATTAGGGAGGCAAAAATAGACAAAACACAGTGCCTGTTCTCAAGGAGCTTCCAGTCTAATGAGGGAGACAACAAGCAAAGAAGTATATACGACACAGGCTGTGTCCAGGATAAAAAGGACATAATTACGGGATGAAAGCCTGGGAATGAAGAAGGGTGAGGTAACGCTTCCTGTAGAAGGGTGGGGGGTTTGGTGAGTCTTGGAGGTCAGACGTCGGAGTGGAGGAGGGAGAGCGTTCCAGGCACAGAAAATGCCCAGAGCAGAGAGATGGTGCATCTTGTTCATGGAACAGCCTGAAGGCGGGGTCCACCTGTTGGGGGATAAGATAGGAGGGGGTGAGGTGATGAAGCGCTTTGAATGCCCTGCATACCAAGGGCAGCAACCAAACAACAGAGACACCATGAGAGTTCTGTATAAAACACGAGGAGCTACTTTTTTTTTTTGAAAGCAAAAGGCAAATAGACGTGATGGTGTAGAAATAGGTCTGAACCATTATGAACTAAACCCCTGGACTGTGGGTGGATCAGCGTTTCTGTGAGGGGGCACATAAAAGATGGGAGGTGAGGAAGAGGATCGAGAGGAATTTGTGAAATGGAGTCAGTCTAACTGTACAGGGAAAATAACTCCTGTTTCTTCGAAAGAAGAAAACCTAGAGGAAGATGGGCAAAGAGGCAAAGGAGGGATTGAAACATCAAGAAAGAAAAGGGGGTGGGAGAGGATACCACCGATGGAAGCTGCCATGGGAGATGGATATTCTACAAAGGGACATGGGGACCTTAACAGTGGGTATAATCTTCAGGGATTTGGTGCTTACACAGTCTACCGCAAGAGAGGGAGGAACAGGTTCTGAGGCACCTGACATCTGGAAGAGTGGGAGGGCATGGACCTAGAGAGGAAATTTCATGACAAATGGAAAAAAAATGATGATGGGGAAGGCAAAGGTTGATAAAAAAAAGTGCATAATCAGGAGCCATAGGCAAATTCCTGTCATAGGACAATATCCTCTCTGACTGCAGGAATCTGTATTTCCAAGAGTAAAGCACAACTGAAAGAGGGACCAGGGGGCAAAATCTATAGGACTGCATCATAGAAACTGTTTAGAAAGTGGTACTCTGGAAGCTTAACTAACATGAGGAATGCAGAGATTAAAGACGTAATAGATCAATGAATAAAAGCCCAGAATAGACAGAAAGAAAAGATAATAAGAGAATGAGGTGGAATGGAAGGAAAAGTAATTCCTTTTGTTTTTTAAGGAAAAGTTGCTGAAAATTAAATTAAGAAAAATCTAATGAGCACAATGAGTTGAAAGGGAGGAGAAGAAGGGACATTTTACTTGACTGGTTAATTGGGTGGGTGGGAGCAGGGGGAGATCAGAGGGAAAGAATGAAATGATTAGACAAACAGAAGAAAGAAATATGAGCTAATAAGCTAAGCAAAACTAGAAAACTAGGGAAAGGTGAATGGGACTTGAGGGTGAGGGGAAGGGAGCAATGGGAATAGGCTTGCCTTAAAGTAGACTGAGCTAAAATAACTGAAGAGGCAAGGCACTATGTTTTCAGAGGAAAAAGGAAAAATCTTAATTGGGAAAAAATAACCATCCAATACTCAGGACAAGCGGAGGAAAATACAAACTTAATTCTCACATCTTTAAATGTGAATGAACTTAACCAATAAAATGAAATAAAAGGTTGGAGAAGAATACAAAACCTGCTGCTTACAAGAATCATTTAAAAAAATGAAAAACCAAAGGTATGCAGAATAAAAATAAGGAGTGGGAAAAAGGATGTATCAGATGAATCTGAAAAAGCAGAAGTTGCAATTATGCTATCAGATAAAGTAAAAACAAATATTCACAACTAAAAGGGATAAACAAGGAAACTACATTTTGCTGAAAGGAATGATGGACAACAAACGAATATGAATAGTAATATTAAACGTGCTACAAATGCCTTAGCATCTAAATTTATAAAGATAAAATTAGCTGAACAACAAAAAGACACAGAGAGTAATATAATAGTGGTAGGAGGTTTCAGTGTCCCTCTGTCAGTAATGAACAGGTCTAAAGGAAAGTGCAACAAAGGGGAAAATAGGAAATTGAACAAATTGGTGGAGAAACTAGAGATAAGAGACTTATGGTGTTTTCTAAATGAAACTGTTAAGGAATATATGGCTTAGCACCATGTGGGACTTTTACAGAAATTGACTGTGTATTAGGGTCCAGATATATTGCAAGGAAATTTTAAAGATAGAAATAGTAAACATATTTATCACAGGCCATAATATAATTAAAAATAGTAATCAGCTCAGGGAACATAAACAAATGACAGACCCAAATGGAAACTTAACAGTGAAATCCTAAAAAATGAATGAGTTGGAAAACAAATTATAGAAACAATAGTTATGTTAAAGAAAATTATAATGATGAAACCACATATAGAAATTTGGAGTTGTAGTTAAAATAGTCCTGGGGAAAAAAGCATATCTTTACAAACAAATATTGACAAAAGTAGAAAAAGAGAGGATTAATGAACTGGATATGCATTTTAAAAATTAGAAAGCTAATAAATAAACCTAAAATACGCACCAAAGAGATGTTAAAAATTGTAGGAGAAATAAATCGGAAACAAACAAAAAGACCCCTATAGGAATAAGTAAAACCAAAAATTGATTCTGATAAAGTTGATAAACTGTTAACCAATATGATTTTTTTAAAAGGATGAAAATTAAATCAGTATAATGATAGACAAGGTAAAATAACACAATGCAAAATAAAAGAATTATAAGAACCCACTACAGCATAGTTATGTACTAACAAAACTGAGAACAAATTAAAGGAATATCTTACAAAATATAAAACACGTAAACTAACAGAAGACCAAATAGAGGTCTTCAGGAATCTGACCTCAGAAAAGGAAGTAGATCTCTCTGTAAAGGACTACCAGAGTGGGAAACAGCTCCTGTTGCTGATGCCTGGACAGTGCAGTTCTATAAACGTTTAAAGAACAATTTGTACCAATGCGCTACAAGTTATTCTCAAAAATTGAGAAAGAAGACTCCCCACTCGATTCCTATTGTGAGACAAAGCTAGCCCTAATACCCAAACCAAGGAAGGACAAAACACAGAACTGTATACACCAGTATCATTTGTGAATATCAATGAAAAGTTTTTAAAGAAAATCTTATCAGACAGACTGCAATGATTCATCCCAGAAATCATTCATCGTGGCCAATTTAGTTTTATACCAGTGATCCAAAGATAGTTCAACGTTAGGAAGACAGTCAACATAATTGTATTTTAAAAATCTAAAAATACACAATTATCTCAATAGATGTAGAAAAAGCCTTTGACAAAATACCACACTCCTATATGATAAAAACCTACAGAATGTAGAGGATTTTTTTTTAAAAATCATAGTATTCAAAAACAAAAACATGTATCTTATGCAATGAGGATACACTAGAACCTTTTCTAGACCATATAGATTCCATATAGAAGTAAATTCCACATAGAAATAAAGCACAAAGGTGCCTACTCTTTCCAGTTTTACTTGATATGGTTCTGGAAATGCTAGTAACAGCAATAAGACAAGAGAAAGAAGTGAAGGGTGCAAAGAGAAGATAAAACCATCTTTGTTTGCTGACTATGTGATGGTTAACTTAGAAAATCCTAGGGAATCAACAAATATATTAATTTAGACAATATCTGCAGTGAAGATGCAAGTGACTCTAGGCAAGTCGCTTAACCCCAGTTGCCTCCAAAAATAAAATCAACAGCATTTCAATATAATAAAATCCAAGAGGCAATAATAGAAAAGGAAATCCCATCCCAAGTAACCACAAAATACATGAACTACCTGAGATCAATCCACCAAAGCACACTAAATACTTTTATAAAGGCTATTTTAAAATGCTCCTAAAAAAAGAATAAATGAGTGGAAGAATATTGTTCATGGCTTGGTCGTGCCAGTATAATAAAAATGGCAATACCACCACAGTTAATGCACACTTTTAATATTACATCAATCAAATTATCAAAGGGATATTTTACAGAACTTGATAAAATAATAAATTCATTTGGGAAAATAAAGAGATCTAAAATATCAAGGGAAATAATGAAAAAAGGGAGGAATGAAAGGGGAGTAGCACTTCTAGACCTCAAACTATATTATAAAGCAACAGTCATCAAAATCATTTGGTATTGATTAAGAAAAACAGAGGGAGATCAATGGGCCAGATTAGACTAGGGACAATCAGAAACACTGGACTTAATAACCCAGTGTTCAATGAAGCACAAAACAAAATTTACTTAGAAAAGAACTCTCTATTTGATTAAAACTACTGGGAAATCTGTAGAGCAGTCTGAGAAATTAGACCAATTATTATTTAGGTCAACACCTAACACCATATTCCATAATACATTCTAAATGTATTCCATAATACATTCATATTAAAGATCACGCTTTTAAAAAATTAGAAGAGAAGCAGATCATATATTACCACTGTGGGTAGGAGATGTATTAGCAATCAAAGGTTGGAGGCAATTATAGAAAATAAATAGGTAACTTTGATTACATGAAACTGAAAAGTTGCACAGACAAAATTAATGAATCTAGAATGAAAAGGGAAGTGGCTGAAGGGGAAAAAAATCTTTGTATAAAATTTCTCTGATAAGGATTTGGTATCCAAGACATAGGAGCAATTAATGTGTGTATACATGCATATATACACATATGTACGATACATATATGTACACATGCCTGTTAACATATGTATATATGTATACACTCATTAGTCAGTCATTTTTTTCAGTCATGTCCAACTCCTCATTTGGGGTTTTCTTGGCAGAGATACTAGAGTGTTTTGCCATTTCCTTCTTCAGCTCATTTTTTTTTTTTGAGGCAATGGGGGTTAAGTGACTTGCCCAGGGTCACACAGCTAGTAAGTATCAAGTGTCTGAGGCCAGATTTGAACTCAGGTCCTCCTGACTCCAGGGCCATTGCTGTATCCACTGCGCCACCTCGCCGCCCCTCTTCAACTCATTTTACAGATGAGGAAATGGAGACAAATGGTGAAGTGACTTGCCCAGGGCCACACAACTAGTTAAGTGCTTCAGGCCAGGTTTGAACTCAGAAAGATGATTCTTCCTTATTCTAGGCCCAGCGCTCTAGCCACTGAGCCACAAATGAACACTCAAGTTGAGGGGAAAAAATGTGTGTGTAGATGTATGTGAATGAATTTGTTCACGATCTCCTCTCCCTCCCTACAGCCCCCTGCCTGTCCAGAAGCCACCAGAGTGTCACTCCTTTGACTCTGAGCTGCTGCTGCTGCTGCATCAGGGCCAGTTTGGAGAACTGCTTTACCCTGTTTCAATCCCTGATACTCCTTTTCCAGGCATTTTTAGGCTAGAAGTGCTGTAGACCATCATTTTTCTGGCACTTATACTTTCTGTTAACCATCTTCCTTTTATTAGAATGTCTGATAAACACCAGCAATGCTATTTTGTTTTTTCTTTTTGTCTTTTTCTTTTTTTTGCAGGTCAATGGGGGTTAAGTGACTTGTCCAGGGTCACACAGCTAGTAAGTGTCAAGTGTCTGAGGCTGGATTTGAACTCGGATACTCCTGAATCCAGGGCCAGTGCTTTATCTGCTGCGCCACCTAGCCACCCCCAGCAGCAATGCTATTTTGATATTGAGGCAAACATTTAAAAAATGAAATTAGACGTGACAAATAACCAGTGATATCCAGAAATCATATTCACAGTATTCCTAAGTCTTTATCTCCCTTTTTATCTTCCTCTAGTTAAACTTGGTTTTTCTTACATGTTAGCATTTACAAAAGGAACAAAAACCTAATTTTTTTCTTTCTTTTTTCCTTTTTTTTTTTTTAGTTTTCAACATTTGTTTATGTCAGATTGCCAATTTCAAATTTTTCTCCCTCCCTCCCCTCTCTCCCCCCCTCCCCTAGACAGCAGGTAATCTGATATAGGTTTTATATATATATATATATATATAATAACATTAAACATATTTCTTCATTGGTCATGTTAAAAGAGAAGAATCGGAGCAAAAAAGGAAAAACCTCCAAAAAGAAAAACAACGGTACCCAAAACAAAAGAAATAGTATGGGGGCAGCTAGGTGGCGCAGTGGATGGAGCACTGGCCCTGGAGTCAGGAGGACCTGAGTTCAAATCCGGCCTCAGACACTTAACACTTACTAGCTGTGTGACCCTGGGCAAGTCACTTAACCCCAATTGCCTTACTAAAAAAAAAAGGAAAAAAAAAAAGAAATAGTATGGTCCAACGAGCATCCATATTCCACAAAAAACTATTTTTGAGTTTTATTCTTTCCCGTTTCATTTATTTGCTAGCATTACGGGAGTATTGTTTTCTAGGATTTGCCACATTTTAGCCGATCATTTATTTATTTATTTTAAAATCTTGTTTTGTTTTGTTTTTTAGTGAGGCAATTGGGGTTAAGTGACTTGCCCAGGGTCACACAGCTAGTAAGTGTCAAGTGTCTGAGGCCAAATTTGAACTCAGGTCCTCCTGACTCCAGGGCCGGTGCTCTATCTACTGTGCCACCTAGCTGCCCCCTATTTTTAAATCTTAATGGTATTTTTTACAGTTACATGTAAAGATAGTTTTCAGCATTCAGTTTTATAAGATTTTGAGTTCCAAATTTTTCTCCTTCCCTTACATCCCTCCTCCTTCCCCAAGATGGCAAGCAATCTGATACAGGTTATATATGTACAATCACATTAAACATATTTCTACATTAGTCATGTTGCGAAAAAAGAATCAGAAAAAAGGGAAAAACCTCAAAAAAGAAAAAACAACACAAAAAGTAAAAATAGTATGGTTCAATCTGCATTCAGATCCCACAATCCTTTTTCTAAATGTGAAGAGCATTTTCCACCATGAATTCCTTGGAATTGTCTTGCATCATTGTTTTGCTGAGAAGCTCTAAGTCTATCACAGCTGATCATCACACAGTGTGGCTGTTACTGTGTACAGTGTTCTCCTGGTTCTGCTCACTTTACTCAGCAAGCTGATCGTTTCAACAGACTTGTCAGCTAGCCTGGGACCCAGACCAAAATCGGTAACATTGGAAAAAGGGTTTTCCCAGACAAGTTCCAAACAACTTATTTCCACATGATCTTTGGGACCATCATAGAGATGAGGGTTCTCCATTGGGGTTAAATTTCTAGTGCCTTTACATAGCAGCCAGTCTTCTCAGAAGGCCCTCCGTGTGGAAAGATACAGTGAGTCAGCATTCTCTGTGCCTGTCTGCTTTGGACACTGTTTGGCCAGGGGAGCCTCTGAGTGCTCCTGGAAAATTTCTAGGACCAGGTTGTAGCACTGTGCGGACTAGCACGGCCAATGAAGTCACAGGTCCTGTCTGTCTCCTGGCCTTTAGGTGTCAGAGTGCCTAATTTTTTTTTTTTTTTTGCATGGCAGGGAGGGTTAAATGACTTGCCCTGGGTCACACAGCTAGTAAGTGTCAAGTGTCTGAGGCCAGATTTGAATTTAGGGTCTCCTGAATCCAGGGCTGGTGCTTTATCCACTGTGCCACTTAGTAGCCCCCAGAGTGCCTAATTTGGCATCAGGAAGAACTGAGTTCAGGTGCTGCTCATTTAGCTGTGTGATCCTGGGCAAGTCATTTAACCCTCTGCCTCAGTTTCCTCAACTGCAAAATGGAAACAATAATAGCATCTACCGCATAGTTATTATGAAGTTACTGTGAAATGAGTTAATATATGTAAAGCATTTTGCAAACCAGAAAGTCCTCTGCCCATACTATTGATTATCATCATCTATCATTATCCTCTGCTGCCCAGTAAGGATCATTATGTGATTGTCTTGGTCACGTAAGGTGACGTAAGTGGCAAATTGACTATTTATAGGATGATTTCTGTGAATCCGTTCGGGTTTTCCCTCCCGTTTTTCTTTCTCCTTGACCACCAAGAAAAATAGCTTTCTTTGGAAGTATGCATTAGGAGAGAGCAAAGGCAGGGAGGGACAACTATTGCTGACATTCTTAAACTGACCAGAACGAGCAACTTCATGACAAAACGGATGACTCGTTTTAAAGCCAAGAAGAAGGAACTCGGTAACTAAACCAAAAGCATAATTAGTAGCATTTTAAAATGCACATTGTAAAATAGAATGTGTATGGTTAGAAAAATAATTTTATCAATATTTTGAGGAGATTTTTATAACTTGAAAGGTTAATGTTCTGTGAAATATTCCTTTCATGGAAAGTAAACTATGTGTTATGGCAAAGAACTGCAAAGATTTTCAGGTACACTTTATTTTCCCTTCAAAATATATCCCCCTACCCCACCTTAGCTTTGACTCTGACTTTCCTCTGAAAGCCCCAAGAAGGCCTGGCTCCACGCCGCAGACTGCTGTGTTGTGTTGCACGGTTGGATCTGCTCCGTCTCACATGTCTGCTTCAGTGATGGAGAGTTTGGGAGTGGGAGGGAATGCCTCAATTAAAAAAGTGCTTCAAATTCATAGGGAAACAGTGATCTGTTTCATGTGAATAAGTGGTTCCACTCCGAAAATATCCCATTTTTTATAGGGATTCCACAACCTTCTCCAAATACAAATAAAACAAAAGTGGGGGTAGCTCACGAGCCCCAGAGTGGGGGGGGGTGTACTCTAGCCAGGCTTGTTGTGCAGTTGAGAGCCATTGGAAGAGGTTTTTTGTTTGCCTTTATGTGATAATTTTATTGTTGTGTATTTGGAATTAAATGTTTTCGTTACTTAAATATTCATAGAACATATGATCACTTTCTGTTTCTATAAATTGAAGCTTTTGATAGCCCTTTTCCTAGTTGTGTTTATCATTTAAATATTGTACGGATAGTTGGCATCACCTACCATGCTTGTATGTGTGTGTTTGTATGTATATATGTGTATACATGTGGGTTAGAGATCCATATTTATGAGCATTTCTGATCTCTTGTGTTTGTGTGTGTATAAAGGAAGAGAAACAAGCTCCACCGAAGAATCCAACCAAGGGATGGCTTTCTCTCTAGTTGAATATGGAGGCCACAGGGACAGATGAAGTTGACAAGCTAAAAACTAAATTTATGTCAGCTTGGAACAACATGAAATACAGTAAGTGTCGCTATTGATCTTGTGAAATTATTTAAACTGAAAGAAAATCTTTGATGCCATTTCTAATCTGTCTAAAATCAGCCGGTGGACAAAGGGCAGGGCTCTCACTCAAGCAGAAATTGAGTCCCACTCTTTCCTCAGACATTTACTGGTGGTGTGATACTCGAGCTCTTCCATCCTCAGTTTCCCCATCTGTAAAATGATGATCCTAATAGCACCAACTTCACAGGATTGTAGTGAGAATCAGTGAGATCTTGGATCTAAAGGCCGTGCTTTGGAAACCACAAAGTGCTAGGGAAATGTCAGTTCTTCTTGTTTGATGGAGGGTCTACTTCAGGTTAAAAAAGATTTGCATATGACCGTTTCCTCTGCGGGGTCACTGTTGTGTAAGGTCCCCGGGATGGGGCATCATAGTGAGGTTCTTCTGATCTCTGAACATTGTTTGCTGGCAGGGAGCGTGGCCCCTGTGAGAATGTGGCAACTCCCACAATGTGTTCATTCTTTAAGCAAAGGCTGTGAGGGAACAGTGAAGAGGTGACGCTTGTCCAGCTCTTTACGGTTTTCAGAGCAGGGCTCATGGGGTGTTGAAGAGCCCAGAGTCTCTGCCGTGCTGGGACCAGTGACAGAGCCACGGATGTTTAGCTGGGAGGAAGGAGCATGTCAGGGGGAGCTGACGGGAGAATCCCTTGGGCCGCCACGGCGGGGGGGCGGGGTGTGATGGCGTGGTGGGGAGACTGATCAGGAGGCCGAGGAGAAGTGATGGGGGCTGCAGTAAGGGTGAGTGACTGGAAGAGAGGCTCTAGAAGTAGAAACAGCGAGCCTTGGCAGTTGGCGAATCCCACGGCACTGCCAACTTGGGAGAGTTGGAGAATGGCGCCTTGGACAGATCCAGGGAAGTTTGGAGGAGTGAGTCGGGGGAAGTGGATGAGCTCAGTTTGGGATAAGCTGAGTTTGAGGTGCCTTTGGGAGGCGGGACCGAAATGCAGGGCAGAGGCTGGTGCGCTAGATGTAGCTCTATGAGTCATCTGCATCGAGCCGATCATTCAGCCTTCAGGATCCTGGATGGAACCTTGGGGAATGTGCGTAGTTAGGGCACGGGAGGGATGATGAGCCGGCAAAGGAGAAGGAGAAGGAGCCGAGGTGAGACAGGTAGGAGAGCAGTGACTGCTCAGAGAGGAGAGGGCGGTCAGCAGTGTCAGATGTGGGATGAAGACAGAGAAGGGACCGTCCGGTCTGGCATGTAAGAGGTCGTCGGTAACTGAGACCCCGATGGCAAGTTGTTGAGGAACAAGAGGAAGGACGTGCCGGCAATGACTATGGGCAGTTTTTCCCGGGAGTTTGGTTGACAAATAGAGAAGAAAGAGAGGGTAGTGGAAGGGGTGGCAAGGACTGCAGAAGGTTGTTTGAGAATCCAGGAGGTTTGAACATATTTCTAGGCAATAGGGAAGGAACCTGTGGTAGGGAGAAGGTGAAGACCAAGGAGGGAGGGTTAAAGAGAGGCCAGTCTGCTGGAGGAGAGGGGAGGGATGGCCCAAGGACACAGGTCGGCCTTGGAAGCAAGAAAGGCCATCCCATCACCAGAGACCGGTGAGAAAAAAGCATGGGGGACAACTTCCAAGAGTTTTGAGTGCCTGGCACATAGTAGGCATTTAATAAATGTTTGTTGGTTGAGAAAAGAAGAGGAGAAGGAACCCATGGGTGGTCTCAGTTTGCTCATAAAATAAGAGACAAGGGGGCAGCGAGGTGGCGCAGTGCATAGAGCACCGGCCCTGGAGTCAGGAGGACCTGAGTTCAAATCCGGCCTCAGACACTTAACATGTACTAGCTGTGTGACCCTGGGAAAGTCACTTAACCCCAATTGCCTCACCCCCCCCCCCAAAAAAAAAAGAGACAAGATCCTCAATAGAAAGGGAGGTGTGTGAGAGTCTTGAGGAGTGTTCGGAAAAGTTCTGTGGGATATGATTGAGGGCCCCACTTAGGGAGAAAGTGCTGCCTTGCTGCACCGAGAGTTTGTCGTGTACCTGCTCCACACGTTGGCCTGCCTTCCTCCAGTTCAGTTCAAGGGCACGTGAGTGGGACCTGAGGAGACCCAGAGGGGCTGGCGTTGGCAAGGGCTTAGCAGGGATGGGGCAGAGTGCGAGGGATCCGGAAGTAGGAGAGGGTGGAGCTGAACTGGGCATTATAACGGGCAGCGGGTAAGGTCGGAGAAGGGTAGAGGCTTCAGGAGGTGGGGAGAGGCGGAGGGGCACAGGGAGGGGGGGATAGGCTGGGGAGGGGTGAGGCATAGGGAGGGGGGGATAGGCTGGGGAGGGGTCAGGCACAGGGAGGGGGGGATAGGCTGGGGAGAGGCGGAGGGGCACAGGGAGGGGGGGATAGGCTGGGGAGGGGTCAGGCACAGGGAGGGGGTGATGGAGGAATGTTGCAGCCTTTCCTCAGGGCACTGGAGCACTTGTGGGGGACGGTGAGCTCTGGGGGTCCCCATGGCTGGGAGGGAGGGGGTTGTTTGTGGGATTGAGAATACTGAGGGACTGGGAGGGTGGGGCGGATGGGTGAGGCACCCTAGGACAAGGGCAGGGACCGGGAGGAGGGGGCTCCAGTAGACAGCGGTCACCGGGCTCTAGGTGGGGCGGAACATGTTGATAGGGAGTGTCTGAGGAGGAGAAGTTTTTGAGGGAGAGTCTGGAATGAGGGTGAGGAGCAGGGAGGAATTGGACTTCCCCTCGAGGTCCAGTATGTTGGGCCTTGTCAGCGAAGCCACAAGCAGGCTGGAGGGGACGGCCAGGGATAGGGTGACTTCTGGGGGTGGCTGGGTCTCTGTGAGAGGGAGCCAGTGGCACGAGGATCAGTCAACCAGGGAGCGTTTGTGAAGCGCTTGCTCTGCCAGGCCTGCACGGAGTGCTGGGCATAGGAAGAATGCCCTCAGGGGCTCACGTCGGGGTGGGGGGCAGATAGATGAGGACAAGGAGCCTTGGAGAGGGGAAGGAGGCAGAGGGGTTGGGAAGGCCTCTTGCCAAGGAGGAAGCCGGGGGTATTGAGGCCAGGCGAGCAGGGAGAAGGGGGGCATTCAAGGCAAGGGGGACAGGCTATGGAGTCCCTGCGGTTGTGTGAGGAGGAGGGGGCTGGTCTCCCAAGGCCAGTATGACTGGATCCGAGAGGGAGGAGAGGGCAAGGGTCAGAGCGACCGACCGTCGTTCCTCCGGGAGCAGGAATTCCCGAGGTGGGCGCCGATGGAAAGGCTGGGAGAGCTGGTGAGGGGGCCGTGAGTTGTGTGGAAGTCATGCGAGGATGGTGACAGAGATGCTCACAGGCTCTGCAGGGGATGTTCTCGTGGGACAAGAGCCAGGGCTGCCCTTGGGTCAGAGCGGGCAGGCCGTGCTGCAGGGGAGAAAAGGGTGCCTGGTCTGGGGGACTGGTGCTGGCTGTTTGTCTCGGAAAGGTTGTTTGAGCCCTTTGTGCCCTGAGCCACTTCATCAGAACACCCTGGGTCGAGAATTCGGCTGAGTTCTCTGGCCCTTTCTACAGAAGGCACATTGACTTGTCTGCCATTTTCTTTGTTGGTACAGCGTGGCTTTCTTTAGAACACTTGATTTTAGTGAAAATGAATGAGCACAAAAGACCTTTGTCTTGATTTGTGTTCAGATATTTTCCCTCCTTCTCACATATACTGTGATAATTGTCAATCTCCTGGGGTTGGGCAGAGAAAAATGCTTTTGTCATTTTAAACTCGCCATGTTTTTATGATGAAGCCTTCTCTTTTCCCCTCTTTCTCTAGGCTGGGTGTTGAAAACAAAGACGTATTTCAGCAGGAGTTCACCGGTATTATTGCTGGGGAAGTGTTATCATTTCAAGTCTGAAGGTGAGAGTCCCAAGTTTGTAAACAGCTTTGACATTTTTTCTAGAAGTTCAGCGTGAATATTTGCTTCTCTTAAATTATTTGCATTGTTCCTGGTGACTTGGTCTTGGCCTGTCGTCTTCAGTATTTACACTCCTCTGTGACGGTTTGCACTTAATAACATGCTGCCCTGTCCTATGGGTTTCTATTTCAAACCATTTCTCTCCTCCCTGATGACAGACTATCTAAGGCAGGAACCCAGTCTTAGGCTCCTTTTGTATTCTTCAGAGACCTTGTCAGTTCCTGGAGACGAGCAGTCAGTAGTCAGTAAACATTTATTAGCACCTGCTATGTGCCAAGTACTGTGCTAAGTGCTGGAGGCACAAAAAAGGAAGAGAAAGTGCCTGCCCTCAAGGACTTTACAGTCTAATGGGGAGACAATACACAGAGAGAAGCCAGGTTGGGGTCAGAGTGTTTGAGGGGGCCCCCTACGATGAGGGCTCGGAGTAAAGGAAAAGGCCGCGTGAAGGGCCTGTGAAAGCTCATAGCCAATGGGCTTTGAGGGCCTTCTCGAGCCTTTGCAATCTGGCTTCCCATCTCGTCATTCCGCTCACATGGTCTCCTCCACACTGACCTCTCTGCAGCATTTGGCCCCATGGACCGCCGTCCATCTTCCCATAGCCCTTTGGGATGGATCCACAGCCACTGAGCGTTGTCTGGAGAGCGCTGGTGTTCACAAGAAGGGGTTCTGTGGCAGTGGACAGTTTGGGGTTGTTGGAAGCACTTCAGAATTTCCAAAGTGAAGTCGAGCCGGATATCTTTTTCCTACTTAATTCTGGACTCAGTTTATTTTCCATCTGGAGTGCTTATCCAAGATACGCGTATTGATGGACTCATTACGTGGGCCCTCATCCAACTGCATGTCATTATCTGAGCAAGATGCATTTTTAATCTGGCTAGTTTTTGCAGTGGCTTTACCAGTGTCTTTTATGTTACTGGGAATTTCAACAAGGAGGTTTTGTGTTGTTGAACTCAGCAATTGAAACGAGCAGATTTATGAAGTACCTACACAGGTGAGAATGAAGGAGCCTTCTTGCGACTGGGGAGACAGTATGTAGATAGTTGAGTCAGTACACACTCAAACAAGGGTGGGATGGCAAGGAGGGCCTAGTAACGGGGCCTGGGGACCCAGCCCTCAAACTGAGCTGAGAAGGGAGTGAAGGATTGATTTCTAGACATGGAGGTGAGTGGAGAGATGAATGGAGAGACATCCATGAAGTGCCTACTGTGGGCTGAGTCAGCAGGTGCCAAGCCCTGTGGCTCTGATTATGTCTAAAATGATAAGTTCCCATAATCCAAGTCTCATATGATTTTAAAAGTTGAGGATAATAGTGATCTCAAAAAACGTGAATGTGCCTAGACTCAGAATATAATATACAATTATGCAATAATTCCAAATAATAACCTTTTTTTTACTAAGTATACAATTACTTTTGTGAAAAATCAGAACATATTTTAATACAAGTTAAAACACAATCTTAAAAGAATATGAATCTCTACAAAAATAAGCCCGTACTAATGAGTTCAAAATGTAGTTGGCAAACCCTTATGTAACATTTAAACTGACTTTTTTTTTTAAATTAAATTTACCTCCCATGATCGCGTCTGAAATTTTAGTGTGAGCATTCGCCTCAAGCACAGCTCAATTTAGCATATTTCTACCCGCTGAAAACTTACTGTATTTCATTTACAAGTAGTGACTGGGGTGACTTCCAGTGGGGTGATCTTAGAGTTGGTGATGTATGAAATGAAGTAAACCAGTAGCCATCATTGCCACTGATCACGAAATCACCACCATGTTTTAGGTTTGTATGATGCCTCACCATTTACAAAGCACTTCAGTTGACAGCATCCCTTACAGCAGTCTCGTGCAGTCAGCAGGATGGGTGCTGTTGTTCCCACAGATACTTCTTTTACAGAGTATACGATTTGCCTGATGTTCTGCAGCTAATTAGTGTGGGAGCCTGGGAGGGAATGGGTCCCTTGGCCGAGCTGCCCGTGGTTAGGCCCCTGGCTGTAGTGCAAGCCTCCTGCTTTTGTCTTTCAGAAGACGAGGAGACACCGCCTGTCAGATCGAGATGGGCAGTAGAGAATGACCACGTGGTCATTTCAGGGAACGTAGAAGAATTTCGTCGAGATTTCATTTCTAGAATATGGCTGACCTATAGGGAAGAGTTCCCGCAGATTGAGGGCTCCGCGTTGACCACAGACTGCGGCTGGGGCTGCACTTTGAGAACCGGCCAGATGCTCCTGGCGCAAGGGCTCATTCTCCATTTCCTTGGCAGAGGTAAAGTGACCCCCTTTAACTCCCGAGACTTTCTAACGCTTCCTGAGGGTTGTTTCCTGGACTCCCTCGGGCCAGGTAAGTTCAATGTGTGCTATTCCTTGTCCCCACTGCCTTCCTCTTAAACACATTTTTTATCTAAGCCTTTTGAAAAAGTCCGCTGTATTTCTGGTTAGCCCTCCCCTCCCCCAATAGTTTTCCTGGCAATAAAGAATTTTTTTAGCAGAACCGGCTGAAAGGTCGATCAATTCTAATGGCGCATGCAGCACTTCTCCCCCACAGCCCTCCACCCTCTCTCTGTCTGTCTCCCTCTGTCTCCTCTTCCCTCCCCTCCATCTCTGAGTCTGTCCTCTCATCCCCGAGTGTGTGATTTTCCTGGTTCTGCTTCCTTCTGTTCGCACAAAGCTTTGGGGTTCCCCTTGGCCGTGTGGGCCCCGAGACAGGAGCCAAGCTCCTCGCCGGGCCTGCCCCCCTCTCCTTCCTGCTCCCCATCATGCTCTTGTTTGGTGATTGAGGTTCATTACATTGCTGGGCAGGAGTTGCCATTAACAGTCATAGTGTACTCTTCCTTCTGTGTTGTACTTCAGCTGATGGGTGGCTTTCTTTTCCGCCCTTCCTTGTCCTCCAACCTCCCATCATGCAGATAGCGGCCCTCCTCCCCCCTCCTCTCTGCCCTGTGCTGGGGCCCAAGCAGCCAGGACCTCTTTCCTGGAAGTTCTCTTTGGTCCCACTGCTTGTGTGCCAGTCCTAGCTGGTTACAGGCAGCTGCCCGCTCATGCCCCGCCATGCACCTCCTCTGGGCTCTGTTCCCAAACAGTTACTTAGAGGGACTCTGTGAAAGCTGCCAGGGAGACCTGGCTGCAGTCAGGAAGAGCTGGATTCGAGTCCTGCCCCCTGACTATCCTGGCGGTGTGCTGGAGGGCAAGTCCCTCCACACACTATAGGTAAAAAGTGTCAAGAAAGGGCCCTGGGTGAGGGAGCTCCTCGGATGTCCCCCTGAAGCCCCAGCTCCCCCGCCGGGCCCCCATCTGCCTTTGAGCGCTGCTGTTTTTGTAATGCATTGAAATCGAAGTGATTTTCATTTTTGTGATTGTTAAATTGCTGCCCATCTTCAGCATGTAGGAAGGCTGTGTGATTCGCAGGGACTCTCAAGGGTATCACACCAAAGTCTAACTTTAGTGGTTTTTCCTCGGGTATTTCAGCTAGTTTAGAATCTTTCCTACCAACATAGCCAGCCATGCTTCAGTTTGATTTCTTTCTGAAGGATCTACTCTAATGCGGATGTTTTTTGTTTTTTACTCTTAAACTTTGAGATATGATTCATGGGTTAGTCATGATTTTAGTTCATCTTTTTTAGGAAAACTACATTATCTGGTTATGCAGCTGTAATATTTACTTACCAAAGTGCGTATTGGTGAGCCGAGTTTGGAAACTTTTCTATTACGTGTGTGTACACACACACATACAAGCATACATACATACATACACATTACAAATGTGTTATAAGGCTGCAATAGAAAGAATGCTTCCTATCATTTAGCTAATAGAGGGGGTTTAAGACGGTAGGACAGATTACGAAAGGATGTGGTGAAATAATTTTCTTTGAAAATCTTTCTGTTTTTCTGAGGCAGTTTTGCTCTCGTCCGTCCTGTGATGGTGGCCCAGTACTGGATGAGTTCTTAAGGTCCTCATGGGCCTCCTTTCTGCTTCTGTGACTCATTTTGTCCACTTAGAATCAAATCTGTGCTTGCTACGTTTGTCTATATCGTATTTAAGCCTTTGCAGACTTAGTATTTGTTCTTACTCGACAATTCCTCCTTCCTCAAACCTCTTGCCATCCCAGGAAAGTAACTTAGTACACCCCCCTGAGGTGACTGTGTCTGACAGCTTATGTAACGGTCCGCTGTGGTCTGGCCTCTCTCGGCTGAGAAGAGTGAGACGTGTTTCATCATCTGCCTTCTGCAAACAAGATTGCAGACTTTCGCTTGGAGTTAGGCTAAAGAAGTAGAGTTACTCCCTTTCCCCCATGAGAGTTCCAGGATGTGAGAGCCGGGAGGGGAGACTGTCTGGTTCAGGGATGCTCACACCACGTGTGGCACGGACTCCTTTGGGTGAAATCTATGTGGCCGTGCTCAGAACCATGTTTCTAGTTAATTTAGTCAATAGAAGGAAATGCTCATTGTCATCTGGAGATTAAGGTGAGAAAAGATGTAAGTTTTCCCCCATTCACATTTATGAACCCCCTGAAATCCCAGATTAAGAATCTAGTCTATTCCCATAACTGAGACCCAGAGTAGCTGTGACTCACTCAAGGTCAAACATCGGGGTAGAGTTGGGACACATGTGACCAGAATTCAGATCTCAGTCCCAGCCAGGTTCTCTTTCAGGTGTATTTTATCATGATGCCGCTATAGTTTTTTGGAAAAAGAAAATCTTATAGAAAAAAAAGCAACACCTGATGTTTAATCTCTAAGTACAGAAAAATATTAGTCTTTTATAACTGCTTTGCTATTTTCAAATATCATAAATTTTGTTCTGTTCTCTTGTGGAATCTGCTTTGCTTTTTTTTTTTTTTTTAAGTGAGGCAGTTGGGGTTAAGTGACTTGCCCAGGGTCACACAGCTAGTAAGTGTTAAGTGTCTGAGGTTGGATTTGAACCCAGGTACTCCTGACTCCAGGGCCGGTGCTCTATCCACTGCACCACCTAGCTGTGCCACCCCCCGCTTTGCTTTTTGACAGTAAAGACTGTGTGGTTGGTAGAGAGAGTTGTAGTTATTTATTGGTAATTGTGGTCTGCTCAATACAAGGTACAGTTACTGGTTTTAATAGGCTTAGTTTCTGTTTAGTCTTGTTAAAGTTTGGTTGTTAAAAACATGAAAACCCTGTTTTGAAACCACTGTAGCCTGGACCTGGCCAGATGCACTGGACATTGAAAACTCAGATTCTGAATCGTGGACTTCTCACACAGTAAAAAAACTCACAGCGTCATTTGAAGCGTCCCTTACGGGAGAAAGGATGCCCAAAGTCCCCTCATCCGCTCTTAAAGAAACACACAGGAGGGACTCTGACGATGAAGGCAGAAATGAGGGCTGCCACAGGAAGATCATCTCGTGGTTTGGAGACTCTCCATTGACCTGCTTTGGCCTGCATCAGCTGATTGAATATGGGAAGAAGTCTGGGAAAATGGCTGGAGATTGGTATGGCCCAGCTGTTGTTGCACACATTTTAAGGTAAAATTCTCTTAAAATTCTCATCATATGTTATAGCTTGTCAGACAGAACTGAGGGGATGAGGAGAGGGGAGAAGTAGGGGGGAAACAGAGAAGAGAGAGATAGAAACAGAGAGAGAGAGAGACAGACAGACAGACAGACAGAAACAAACAGAGAAAGAAGGGGGGAGGGATATTAAGAATTCAAGAGATTCCCTCCAGATATATCAGATCTTTTAATTTTTAAGTTATATGACATAACTGTAAAGAGTTCTTCTTATTTGCAAAGCAAAGAAAGCTCAGTAGAGTTTCAGCTTAGTGTGCCCATTCATGCCCCACTCAGTTTATTTACTGAGACATGCCACTTTCCCCCTTGTTGGTTGCAAATGTCCAAGGTCTCTTTAAAGCTCAGCTTTCAGTCGATAGAGCACCTTATTGAAATGTTCTAAAAACTAACAACTCTTTCAACCTTGGAACATGCATAACATTATAGATTTTTTTTTTAATACTGTAACCTGGGGGCTGTAATGTACTGATAGTGTAATGAAATGTCAGAGCTAAAATTGATGTTTTCAGCATTTCTTTGCACACATCAGATTCTTGTGAACTGTAAATGTATGGGACTATTAATATTATAATTATATCATAGTAAAAGTAAAGGGTCTGTGACATTCAATGTGGGCGGAAAAAAGTCGAAAGTCAAATTTCACTATACTTTGCCTTTTTATGTGCCATTTATTTGGATACTTCTTGATTTTTTGTTTTTTATGGTCTTAGGTGTTCTGTGCATGTCCCAGTATTGTCATAAATGGAATCATTAATATGTCATCCAAGTATAAGAGGTCAAGGTGCAGATGTAAATTATTCCAGTTAGACACATCGATCCATTTAAAATTTTTCTTAAGTCTCGACTCATGGCTTCCTGAGCTTAGACATTTTACAAACCAGACCATTCAAATGGAAGGATTAGCTCCTGTTGTCTAGTTTTTGTTTCTTCAGCGTAATAACCAAGTGATATTTATTATCCCCAAGTTGGCCTAGCACTTATGAAAAGGAGAGTCATTCCTAAGCTCATTTCTACCCTCCAGGGCTCCTCTCATGATGACAGCACGGACTGGAGCACATTCCTCTCGAACCCGATTTAATTGATAGAATAAAGGAATCCTAGATAACACTGACAGAAATACTTTTGGGGAGCTGATCTCTTTATGATTATTTCCCTTGTGTATCTTGTCATAGCTTGTATACCTTCAGCTGGAAACTCACCTCTTCAGGTCGTAAGGGTTCCTGAATAATTAAAAAAAGCATCTTAATAGTATTTTCTTTTTTTTTTTCCAGTTACACATAAAGATCGTTTTTAACAATCATTTTTTATAAGATTTTGAGTCCCAAATTTTTCTCCCTCCTTCCCTTCTCTTTACTCTCCCCAAGGCAGCAACCAATCTGATATAGTTACATATGTACAACCATGTTAAACATATTTGCACATTAGTCATGTCGTGGAAGAAGAATCAGAATGAAAGGGGAGAACCTCAAGAAAGAAAAAACTAAAAAGGTGAAAATAGTCTGGTGCTGCCTGCCTTCTGAATACAGCTTTAAAATCCAGCTGCTGTTAAAAGAGCTTCGGGAAAAGACTCTGTAGAGCTAACACGGGCACGCCCACCGTATGGGTGCGTGTTTCCCATTCGGCTTCCATACCTGATGCTATTGGCATGGATGCTCCCCGAGAGAGATTGGGGTTGAGCTCACTTCATTGTCCTGTAGTCAGCCATGAAAGGAGATGGGCAGCACCCACAGCCATCCCTGGTCCCAAGGCTGAAGCCTCTCAAGCTTGGGAGCAATTGGTAGCCTTTGCTTCCTGCTGGATGGGCTTTGGTAAAGCAGAACTGTGTCCTCACCTTGAGGCCACCTGATTGTTCTCCCCCTCCCCTTCTCTCCATCCTTTCCCCCTTCCTCTCTCCCTTCTCTCCTTTCTCTTCTCTCTCCTCCTCCCCCTGCTTCCCTTTCCTCATTCTCTTCTGCTCCCTCCTCCCTTCCCCCCATCCCCTTCCCTCTGCTCTTCCCCTCCTTCTTAATGAATCTGAGGCTTCAGAATAGTCTACGTTTCTTTTGAGTCTCTCATTCCTTATTCTCGACCTATGTTTTCTGATATATGTATTGCCATCCTTGCTTATTTCCATGTTGGTGTGATGTCACCAAGTATCAAAGTTTATATTAATTTGAAGGGTATTTTGAAGTTTTTTGTAGAACTTTCCTGCCATTAATTCTTAACTTCATGGTTGTGACCCAAGATCTCTGTCTACCTCAGTACTTACTTCCCAAGGTGGTTGTGAGGATTCAATGAGATCTTATTTTTTTTTTTTGCAGGGCAATGAAGGTTAAGTGACTTGCCCAGGGTCACAGAGCTAGAACATGTCCAGTGTCTGAGGTCGGATTTGAACTCAAGTCCTTCTGTTTTTGTTTTTGTTTTTTGGTGAGGCAGTTGGGGTTAAGTGACTTGCCCAGGGTCACACAGCTAGTAAGTGTTAAGTGTCTGAGGCTGGATTTGAACCCAGGTCCTCCTGACTCCAGGGCCAGTGCTCTATCCACTGCGCCACCTAGCTGCCCCCGAGATCATATTTTTAAAATGCTCTGCAGACCTTAAAAGCACTACCTATATAAACATGAGCTCTTATAGTTTGTGTATGCACTGACATTTTCTTCTTGGTCGTCTTTCCTGCTGAGGTAACCAGATGTCCCCCAGAATAACATTTCTTGTTGCCTTTGGACACTCTAAAGCCGACTCTGCCTGGTTCTTTGCTCCCCTCTCCAAGGAGAACTTGTGATCGGGTCCTTCCATTTAGCTGCAGTTTCCTTTTTCGTTCTGATTTTGTTTATAGGGAGAATGTCGAGATGAATGTGATTCATTTCCTGTACTCACTGATCAGTGGACAAGCACAAGCCTTATTTTAAAAATTTATTCAGGAGCCCTTGCGACCCTGGGAGGCGAATTTGCTACTGATGGTATAAAAGCTGTGACAAGATTCATAGGGAAAGTAACCACAGAGAGAGAGACTAGGTCAACTCCTGAAAAGTATTTCTGTTGGTGTTATCTGGGAGATCTCTGTCTTCTCCAGATTGAATTGTTCTGTGGATTGACAACCAAGTTAGAGTTTGTAGATGGTTTAGCAGCTGGCATTCTTTGCACCCTCTGACCTCTCCTCTGCCATTGTCACCTTCAGGGTAGTGAAGGGAGCTATAGCAACTCATTTTTATTAGTCTTTGGTTCCAGGGCTGTTATGGCCCAAGCATTCAGCACCAAGGCCAGTCTCCTGGCTCTGACCCTTGGGAAGCAGACTTGATTTACCCCCAGGGCCAGTGCACCCTCCTAGAGTTCATGTTCTGTTGGCAGAGCCTTCCAAGAACCTACACTTGTCTCTGCACCACACGTCTTTGGAGCCGTACTTTATTTCATTAGCGAGGCTGGGTTTTTTTGAATAATATAAGGTAGTATTTCAACTCCTTTGAAAAGAATCCTGTTATTTTTCCCCTGCACATAGTAGGAACTTAAAAAAATGCTTTTGTTGCATTTGAATTCATTGGGATGAACACTCGAAATGCAGAAGGTGTTTGCAAAGTGCTGTATGTGATACTGGGTCCTCATATAGCCCTGGAAAGTAAGTTCTGTTATTATCCCTTACGTTATCCTTGAAAACACCAAGACTGAGAGATGTTATGAGAATTGCAGTCCAGAGGGAAACTCTCTGCGTTGGTTGAGGTTAAGTGGTCTTTGGTTACCGCCTAAAAATTCTGTTTAATATTTTAAAGGAGAATCCTGTATTTCCCCTTATTTTATAGAAAAGCTGTTGAAGAGGCACGACACCCTGATTTACAAGGAATAACAGTTTACGTTGCTCAGGATTGTACAGGTGGGTCGTCATACAGTTAATTCTTGCCTGGGTCAAATATACAGAATCAGTTTATCCTGTGGGTTAAAGCTTGAGTTCCTCGTAGCATTTGTAGGCACTTGGAGGATGCTGTGTCTTAGTACCTTACACATAGTACACAATCAGGACAAATTTATGCATGAAAAAGTCAATATTGTAACGCGAATTTCCCTCTTAAAAGCTTGACTTTGAAATAGGCATTTATTATATATCTAGGGAAACGTTTGCCAGCTAACTTTTCACTAAGTTAGTGATTTTTAGGGAAGAAAAAGTATTCTCACATCATCTTTCAAGGGGCTGTGTTTTGTGGTTTGGCAGTAAAATCTTGCTCTCTGTGACCATTTCTGTGCTTCTTACTTGCTGTCTGTGTTATTTTTTATTTAATTATTAATAGATGTGGGCAATTAGGTGGTGCAGTGGATAAGGCACCGGCCCTGAATTCAGGAGGACCTGAGTTCAAATCCAGCCTTAGACACTTGACACTTACTAGCTGTGTGACCCTGGGCAAGTCACTTAACCCTCATTGCCCCACAAAAAAACAAACAAACAAACAAAAAAAGGACTAATCATTAATAGATAAAAATATTTTGGAACTTTATTGGGGTTGAAATAGAGGCCTTGATTTCCTGAGAACATTTTTTAAAAATGCCCAAATGGAGATACCTCATATAGGGTTAGTTTTGTTTTTTTAAATAATACTAATGCCTTCAGTGCATTTGAATGCCCGAAATGGTAAGCATCATTTGTGATGTATGGGGTTTGAGTGCTTGTGATGCTCCTCATGCTTTTTTAGACTAGAGGAGACATGGCTGTTCCTAAGGCTCCTAGGTATGAGACTGGAGCAGGTCTTAGAGGGTCTAAACTCCACCTGAGGTGTAAACCCCGTGTCCAGCGTCCTCAGCAGGTGGATTGGTCACCACCCTCTGCTTTAAACTCTGAAGTGATTGGTTCCATTTTGGGGCAGGTGGTCTTTATATTGAGCTAAAGTCTGCCTCCCTACAAATCCCGATGAGTGTGCCAGTGTTTGCTGTTGGGTGCTAAATAGAAGGAGTCTGGTTAGTCCCCTCTTGTGTGATAGCCCTTCAAAGAAATATTCAAAGGTAGAACCATATCCCCTTGTTGCTTGTAACTTTATGAGAAACCAAGACACAGTACAGCAAATCCAAATGAATAAAAAAATAGAGGGCAATGTGAAATATCTCCTTGGAAAAACAGCTGACCTGGAAAATAGATCCAGAAGAGATCATTTGAAAATCATTGGACTACCTGAAAACCATGACTAAAATAAGAGTTTAGATAGCATCTTCCAAGAGATTATCAGGAAAAACTGCCCTAATATTCTAGAAGTAGAAGGTAAAATAGAAATTAAAAGAATCCACCAATCACTTCTAGAAAGAGCTCCCAAAAGGAAAACCTCCAGGAATATTATAGCCAAATTCCAGAACTCCCAAGTCAAGGAGAAAATATTGCAAGCAGCGAGAAAAAAAAAGAAATACAAATACTGTTGCTGTTATATGTTATCTCATTGTTGTCATTCTATATAATGAAATTATTGATGATGACCGTGATTTGCTCTTTAACCCACTCATTCTTTAAGATTAGGTTCATTTCCAATTAATTTCTAATCTGTTTCAGTGGTCCCTTATTAAATATAATTTTTATTGCATTGTGATCTGAAAAGGATGCATTTAATATTTTTGCTTTTCTACATTTGGCTATAAAGTTTTTTATACCCTAACATATGGTCAATATTTGGAAAGGGACCATGTACCACTAGGGAAAAGGTATATTCCTTTCTGTTCCCATTCAGTTTTTTCCAGATGTCTATCATATCTAGTTTATCTAAGATTTTATTCATCTCCTTGACTTCTTATTTATTTTTGGTTAGATTTAACTAGTTCTGAGAGGGGAAGGTTGAAGTCACCATTCTTATAGTTTTGCTATCTATTTCCACCATTTAGCTTTTCTTTTAAAATTTGGATGCTATAGTATTTGGTGCATACAGGTTTAGTATTGATATTACTTCATTATCTATGGTAATATCATAATGTAGTTTCCCTATATAGCTTTTTAAATTAAATCTCTTTTTGCTTTAACTTTGTCTGAGGTCATGATAGCTACCCTTTGCTTTTTTTGTATCAGCTGAAGCGTAATAAATTTGATGTCAGCCCCTTATTTTTACTCCGTGTGTATCTCTCATTTTTAAATGTATTTCTGGTAAATAACATATTGTTGGATTTTAGTTTTTAATCCATTCTGCTATCCATTTTTGTTTTATGGGTGAGTTTGTCCCATTCACATTCAAAGTTATACTTACTAGTTGTGTGTTTCTCTCCATCCTATTTAGACTCATTGTTTATCTTTCTCCCTCTCTTTTTACCCTATCTGTTCCCCCTCAATGTTCTAATTTACTTGTTCCACACCCCTTCTAAAAATCTCGCCCTTATCCTTTCCCTTGACTCTTCTTAAAGTCCCTCTCTTATCATCTTCCTTTACCTTCCTACTTTTTGATCTGCATACACTCTGAAGAGTCCCTCCCTTATCCTATCCTCTTGCCCTCCTATTTCTTTGTAAGTTAAGACTTTTATATTTTGTACCCTTTTAGCTGTATTGTTATGCCCTCCTTAATTAATTATTTAATTGTTCTGAGGAGAATAAGGTTCTAGCACTACCAACCCTCCACCCCTTCCTGCTTCCACTGCTTCCATTCAAGCCTTTTTGTATGAGATAATTGCTCCATTTTACCTCTCCCTACCCCATTTTATTTTTTAGGGCCATCTTGTCATACTCAACTCAATTCTAAGCCTTCCATCTATGTGTGCTCTTTCACACTACCCAAGTAATGATCCCATTCTTTACAGTTACAGATATAAGAAGTAAACTGTTTGGGGCAGCTAGGTGGCACAGTGGATAAAGCACTGGCCCTGGATTCAGGAGGACCTGAATTCAAATCCGGCCTCAGACACTTGACTCGTACTAGCTGTGTGACCCTGGGCAAGTCACTTAACCCCAATTTCCTCACCAAAAAAAAAAAAAAAGAAGTAAACTGTTTGACCCTATTGAATCCCTCGTCATTGGTCTTTAGTGTTTACTCCCTTGGGTTTCTCAGTTATGTACTCTACTTTCCTCCAGTTTGCTCATATCATTTTTCTAATGTGAATTGGTTAGACTTCATTACTCTTCTGCTCAAAACCATGCAGCGGCTTTCCATTGCCTACTGAGTAAAGTTGACTCATAAAGGCCTTCATGGACTTCCACAACTTGACCATCTCTCACCTTTTGGGCCCCATTTCAGAAGAGCGGTATCCTCGCTCTTTTTCTGATCTTGGCCCCTCTGCTGTTTGTGTGCGGCCCTCCACACCTTTCAGTCCCATCTCTGCCATCAGCCTCCTCCTTCCTGGCCCTGCCAGCTCCTGGCTCCTCCGTGCATCCCTGAAGGAGTGATCCACACCTTCCTGAGAATCTCAGTTTACTCGAGCCAGCTGTCCAAGGGACTTATTTTCTAATTTAGAGTCATTTGTGTGCTTCTTCCTCATGTTATATTGTAAATTCCTGGAGGCTCATGGACTATATAATTTTTCATTTTTGTAACCCCAGTTCCTGACATAATAAGTTAATAAGGGCAGATGGTGGCACAGTACACAGAGCACTGGACCTGGAGTTAGGAAGACCTGAATTCAAATCCTGCCTTAGATACCTGCAGTGTGACTCATCCTTATAACAGTACGTACCTGGAAGGATTGTTTTGAGGATTAAATGAGATACTATTTGTACACTGCCTGGCACATAGTAAGAGCTTAATAAATAACTTGTTTCTTCCCCTTAACAAATGTTTGTTGAATTTGAATGTATGTGAGTTCTCTCTCTTCATTTGAAGTAGGTTTTAAAGATTTTGTATCAAGGCCTGTAGGAGCAATGCTAATTGCCTGTGCTGAGGCAGCTGAGAATGGCAGTGGAGTCGGGAGAAAAGCAGTGGCGTTTTCTATGCCCCTCTGCTGGGCATGCCAATGGAACTGTTCCTTTGTCTCGGTAGTTGGAATTCCAGTTTACGGCGATAGTAGAAACCTCTTAGAAATGGAGATTCACTTGACTGGGATGTATTGGGAGAACAGAGCAGCAGAAGACAGGAGGTCCTCAGAAAGCCGGAATAAATAGCCTTGAATTTGCCGTGATAAGAAACTGTCATAATATCAGATTTAGGCCTGGAAGGGACTTCCCCTTCATTGAATGGATGAGGAAACTAAGACCCGGAGCAGGAGGTCAGAGAAGGGACTCATCCCAGGCACGTTTTACTTCAAATCCGTGTTCTTTCCGTTCTATTGTGTTACCTCCAATGAGCATTGCCAGGAGCCCCCATACTATGTGTCTTAGCCTCTGTCTGGGTGAGGGGACAGAACTAGAAAGACCGTGGAGTAGTTTGCAGAGTCCAGATCTGAGATGGGGGGCTTGATCTTGTTGAGTGTTGCGGGGGGGGGGGGGCAGGGTGGAGGTATTTGGTAATCAGCAATTAGGCTCTGGAAGATCCCAAGAGTTTAGAGGAGGAAAACTGATTGTGATGTTACGTACCAGGAAGTCTGGGGTGGGGAAGGGACGCTTGAGAATCTTGGCATATTTAGCTTAAAAGGAGTTTGAGACATTGTTGTCTCTCTCTTGGGGGATAGAGAGATAAACTGGGCAGTGAAAAGAAGTCCAGAGAAAAATGATCTTGGAGTCATTTGTCTTTTGGGTTTTTTTGGCAGGGCAATGAGGGTCAAGTGACTTGCCCAGGGTCACCCACCTAGTAAGTGTCAAGTGTCTGAGGCCGGGTTTGAACTCAGGTCTTCCTGAATCCAGGGCTGTTGCTTTATCCACTACACCACCTAGCTGCCCCCAGATCTTGAAGTCATTTGTATGGAAATCTAATGTATACTAATTGTGTTTTTTTCCAGTTTACAAGGCTGATGTCATTGACAAACAGTGCATTTCTACGGGCTCTGAGAGTACAGAAGACAAAGCGGTTATTATATTAGTTCCTGTTCGACTCGGAGGGGAGAGAACCAACATGGACTACTTAGAATTTGTGAAGGTGTGAGATCAGAGGCCCATCACTGTTTATGGTTATTTTTATCTATTTCTTTTTTTATTTTTTTCCATCAAAGCATTTTATTATTTTCCAGTGACATGTAAAGATAATTTTCAACATTTGTTTTCATAAGATTTTTAGTTCCACATTTTCCTCCTTCCCTCCCTCCTCCCCAAGACAGAAAGCAATGGGATATAGGTTATACATGTACAATCACCTTAAACATATTTCTGCGTTAATCAGGTTGTGAAAGAAGAATTAGAACAAAAGGGAAAAACCTCAACAAAGAAAAAAAAAGCCAAAAAATAGAAACAGTAGGTCCATCATTTTTTTTTTTTTTGTGAGGCAATTGGGGTTAAGTGACTTTCCCAGGGTCACAGAGCTAGTTAAGTGTTAAGTGTCTGAGGCCGGATTTGAACTCAGGTACTCCTGACTCCAGGGCCGGTGCTCTATCCACTGCGCCACCTAGCTGCCCCGGTCCATCATTTTTAAAAACAGCCATACTGGCAAATAGGAGCAAATACTATGGTTGGCAAGTCTTCTTTCTATTAAATGTGTAGGGATGATGTTATAGATCTAAGTTGTAAAGTTTGACTTTAGCGATTTTAAATTTCAGTATTACGAGATCAGACAGAATTGAAGAGCACACAGTGTTCTGAGGCAAAGTGGAAAGATCTACTTTATTTTCTTCAGAGCCACCTGGAGAGAGGCAGTAATTACAAACAAATTCTAGTTATAGTTCACGTCACCTGCCTTTGCTACTTTTTAAGGTGTAGATAAATGTCTTTGTGTATAACTCAGATCTAAATTAAACCACTGAAAATGATCAGATATTGAAACACAGACTTCTCTATGGACATCAGATTATTTTTTCTTCCTATTGATTTGTTTTCTGGTGCTGTCGTGAGGTCAATAAGAGAAGATTAGAATGGTTTTTTTATAAAGGTAGAAGTGATGGGGTGAGCTAGCAGCTGAGGGAGATGCCAGGAAGAAATGCTTAGTGGGAGGGGAGAGGAAAAACCTGAAAAGAGCCATATTTAACTCTGATTGGGCAGGGTCAGGCTCCAAAGCCCTGGTGTCCAGCTCAAATAGAAACTGGGGCCACCCAACCATATGTAGGCATCTCTGTGGGTCGGCTGCAGATTGACTCAGAATACCACACATGAACATTATCCATGTTCAGTGGCATTTTTGTTCATTTTGTTAAATGTTGCCCCAGTGACGTTTTTGTCTGGTTCTGGGGCTGCCTGGGCATGTTAGACACACCTGCTTGAAAGCTGCTCTGTCTCTTATTAAAGCCTCACTCTTATGCCCATTGGGGTGCAGGAGGGATTCTGGGGGTTGGCAGCCCTTCCTTCAGAATTCTCAAGCTTGTAAAGCCTCTGGGGGGGGGACCTTGACCCAGGCTTTGTGTTTCTGGTCTGAGGACTTGCCCAGAAGTACCCCCAGGTTGGCTGCAGGGCGATGGACTTGGCACCCTGCCTAGAGTGGAGGCACCACACCTGGAGGGCAGTGGCCCTTCCAAAGACTGTGTTTAATTCTTTCTCCTTCCACCGCAAGACTTGGTCCAGTCCCTTCTTCTTGTAGAGGTGACTTTTGTCTTCTTGAGTGCCCAGCGGGTTTTTGAGACTGGCACTCACCGCGGTGTCCTGGAGTTTTACACACTCAGTCCTGATGAAGGAGTCGTGCACAGTGCGAGCTTTCTCCCTCCTCCCGCTGCTGACCCTTTCCCCAGGGTTTTGTGAGGTTTTCTTTTTCCACAACTTCAGATCTTTCTAAGAGCTCGGAAGGTACAGAGAACAGTGTTTTCTCTTAGTCCTGTTCAGTCTGTGTCCTTGGCCACCACTCTGCATCCTTTTCCCTGTCATTGCCCCAGGGTATTGATGGTCCACTTCACTTGTTCACTGTGGCAAAGGGGACATCTGTTTGTCTGTCTGCCTGCTGTGGTCTCACAGGGGGTGCTCTGTGCCACCAGAAGGGGCTCTTCTTCCGTGGAGTTCTTGGCTTGGTCTTTCTGTGAATCTTCTGTCGAGGATGGACTTGGTGCTCCCGAGGTATGTCTGGGTCTGTTCACCTGCTGTGGAGACCAGTGCTATGCTCAGGGGCTCATGCCATAGATGCCCGCTGTGCATTTGGTGTGCTTCCCGAGAAGGAGCAGTATGGAGTAGAAACTGTTTAGAAAGAAAGGTTCGGCCTGTTTCCGATGCCCTTCAGGGGGTACGGTGTCTTCAGTAACCCTATCGGAGGCATCCCAGGGCTGAGACACGTCCTTCCTTAAATGTAGGCTGAACCTGGGCCAAGCTCAGTCTATCCCCATAGGAGCATAACTGGGGGATGTTCTTAGAGGAATTTGGAGGAAGACGGCATTGCGACTTCCAGGGTAAGCCATGAGAGAGTCTCCGCTGGTCCCCTCCCACCGGGAGATGGGGGCAGTCTGTGCCAGCTTGGAACTAACTCCGAGAAGCTCCTGTCCATGGGCAAAGGCAGCGAGCTTGGAGTCATTGGGATGCAGAGGGACCTCGTGCTTTATTTTGAACTGGGTGTCCCACAGATGTCTTCACCTCAGCATGTCCCAAACTGGACTCATTATCTTTCCTTCCAAATGCCCCCCTCTTCCTGACTTCATTATCACCATCAAAGGGACCACCATCCTCCAAGTCATCCAGGCTTGAAACTTGACCTTTCACGCCCCACTCATCCAGTCTGTTGCCAAGGCCTGTCGATTTTGCCTTCATGACACCTCTGCTCTGATCCTGCCCCTGCCCTGGTGCAGGCCCTCATCACCTCATGCCTGGACCATTGCAGTAGCGGCTGGTGGGTCTGCCTGCCCCAAGTCTCACCCCTGTCCAGGCCACCCTCCATTCCAAAGTGGTCTCCCTAAAACCTAGGTCGGCTTGTGTTGCCCTCCACCCCCACCCTCCTAGACATATGTACCCAGTAAGCTCC
Organism: Dromiciops gliroides; assembly: GCF_019393635.1. Lineage (NCBI taxonomy): Eukaryota > Metazoa > Chordata > Mammalia > Microbiotheria > Microbiotheriidae > Dromiciops > Dromiciops gliroides. The sequence continues at coordinate 16,030,628 of NC_057864.1, read as the reverse complement.
ATTGGTTCCCTATCATTTAAATAAAGCTAGTGAGCAGCATAGTCAGAACTCCAGCCCCTTGCCCTGTCTCACATACTGAGGAAATAAGAGTAAAAGCTCTTGTTTCTTCATACGGAGCTTTCACAGAATCACAGAGTTGTAGAATTTGAGTCAGAAGGACCTCAGTGGCCCTCTTGTCCACCCAGACCTGAAGAAAACAAGTACCGTAACAGGGTCAGTTCTGCTGTAACACTTGTTTTGAAAACACCTTTTTGTTCCAGAGAAATCAATCTATCAGGGACCAATTTGACCTTAATGTGGATTTTGAATTTTGCATTTGATTATGCTCAATTTTGACCTCAAAAACCAGCAGAGATATAGAAAACTGTAACACTTCACAATGGCTCACAAGAGGCAGCCCTTCTCATGTCCACATTGATAAGCAGGCTCAAGATCTTTTTTCAAGGTAAAGGGCTTCATTTATTGCGTCTTCTGGTGTAGTAGGGGCCGTGGGCTGAGGACGGCTGGTTTTCTCTTCCCCACCTCCTGCTATGCCTCTGCCCCTCAACCCATTGAGGTAGCCCTCTGGCCTGTGGCCGTGGCCTGTGCCAGCCTGTCCCTTGGGATTGGAGTGCAGCCTGAGCAGCAGCCCGAGTCATGGACATTGACACTTTTTATTTTGGTATTTAGAGATTTCTTAGCCGCTTAGCATGTATAAAAGTCTGTTGCTGTTTTTATTAGGTTCCTGTCTTTTTTCTAATATCTCCCTGACAGAGATTTCGAGCCCTGTGGTTTGTGTTGCCTGCTTTTGCAAATATCACTGCGTGGCAGAATGGACTGTGCTTGACAATTGTCCCAATAGCCTTTGCTTGGAGACCTCCACCGAGGGCATCCCGGCCTTTCAAGACGGCCTTCTCCACTTCTGGACTGCCGTGATCCTCAGGAAGTAGAGCTTCCATTGGCTCCTTGGTAGCGTCCCCACATTGCTCCTGGCTCTGTCCTCTCCCCTTCCATGTGACAACCCAAACACAGGGCTTCTGTACCCTCCTGAACCTTCTCTTTTCTGATGCCTTTAGTTGGTCCAGCTGCCCATCTTAGGATGCCTATTCACATCCTTCTTAGACTGTGGCACCCAGAACCGAAGCCAGGGCTTCAGACTTGGTCTGAGTAGGGCAGAATATGGGAGGACTATCGCCTCCTTATTTCTGGAAGCTAGGGTTAAGTACCTCCGGTATGCCAGGCCCTGTGCTAAGTATGGGGGATAGAAAGAAAGAAAAACTAACCCTCTGCTGTCAAGACGCTCCCAGGCTAATGAGGGAGACCACGTGCAAACAGCTGTGTCTGGGTGAGACAGACAGGAGGGAGTCCACTGAAATGCCTGGAACTTTTTCACACAGTCTGATAGAGAACCGTGTCTTCTCTCCTCTCTATTTGTGAGGCTGATTTTTTGGAAACCACGTAAGACTTTACATTTATTGGTATTAAATTTCAGCTTCCAAGATTTAGCCCAAGACCCTTGTCTCTGAAGGTATTTGTGCATCCTGACTCTATCATCCAGCATGTTGGCTGTCCTTGCCTGTTTTGTATCGTCTTCACATTTAGTGAATGTGCCATCTATATATTATTTAAATCATTGACAAATATGCTAAGCCACACGAGATCCAGCCCACACCGTGGAGTGAGCTACTGGAAAACTCTTGCCATGTTGATATTGGACCTGCCACCAATACTCTGTGGATCTGGGTGTTCCATCAGCTCCCAAAGCCGTCTAATTCTGTTACCACAGTCCACATCTCTGCAGCTTTTCCACAGAGCTATTTTATCAAATGCTTGGCTAGAATCTAGGACTTAGATGGTTTAGTAGTGTTAAGGGCTAAAATTCTAGCTAGTCTGTCTAAAATATCTAATGAGTGGTCGCCAATAACTTATAAGCTTTAGCAAGAGTTAGACTTTTAAGCATTTATTAAGGAGAATAAGAATTTGATAAAGAGAGAGAAAGGCCTAGATTCCTATCTATTAAAGGGAGAGCACATTTCTAGCTCCACCAGCATCCAAAGGAAAGAGAGTGAGACTGAGCGCCAGTCTCTTCCTTCCTCCTCCCACTAGCCCGCGTCACTTCCTGACGCCAAAGAAAAGACTCCCGGTCTTGCCCTCAAAGACCGTCGCTTCATGGGCAGAACTCTTCTACAGTAAGTCTCCAGCAGGTGGCGTTATTCCAATTGTTACAGTAGACAGTGTTAGACTTGGAATCAGGAAGACCAGAGTTCAAATCCTACCTCACACAGCTCTCAGCTGTGGGACCTTGGGCAAGTCACCTAACTTTTCTCACTCTTGGTTTCCTAATCTGTAAAATGGGGTTAATATTAGTACTTCCCTCATAGGGTTGTTATAAAGATCAGATGAGATAACATGTAAAATGTTTTACAATATCAGTGCTGGCTGTTACGACACTCTCAACCACCAGTTTAGTAACCCTATTAAAAAGGAAATAAGGCTATCCTGTTTTCTATGAAAGTCTGCTGGCTGTTTGTGATCACCGCTTTCTTTGCTAGAACCAAACACCCCTCTAATGAATTTTCCTCAGAACCAGGAGTTGTGAGTGGGAGTTGCAAAGAAGACCCCCTGGGCTTAATGTCAGGAAAAATGCATTAATCATTATTGCTGTCCTAGAGTGCAGTGGGCTGCCTCTTGAGGCTGTGGGTTCCTGATCTGGGAGGTCCTCGGTAGAAGCTGGGGGGCTGCTCATCATCAGGCTTGTTATAAGGGGGATTTCTTTTGAGAATGGATTGCAGGGGCAGCTAGATGGAGCAGTGGTTAAAGCACCGGCCCTGGATTCAGGAGTACCTGAGTTCAAATCCGGCTTCAGACGATTGACACTTACTAGCTGTGTGACCCTGGGCAAGTCACTTAACCTCCATTGCCTGAAAAAAAAAAAAGAGAATGGATTGCACCCAGTGGCTGCTGACGTCCTGTCTTATTTTCAGATTCTGTGATTCATGATCAACAGCAAAGATAAATAATTTGATGGCTGTAACTGTTTTCCACAGCTTGATCCTTTCTGCAAGTCTCTTGATTCCTGTATCAGTAACTTACCACTCCCTAGTCTGCCTGACCAAAACCAGATTTTTCTCGCTAATCCACAAATCGGTTGTGTCGTTTGAAGTTGCACTGTGCAAGATGACAAGGAAGCTGATTTTTAAAAAATCCATCAAATTTTGGGAAGAGACTCTTTCATCTGTTCAACCCAACATTCTTTCCCATTAGATTGTAAGCTCCTTGAGAGCAGGGACTTCCGTCTCTTTTTATATTCGTGGTGTTTAACACAGCGTCTGGCAAACAGTAGGTGCTTAATAAGGATCTATTGATTAATTGATTAACTATACCTTCTACCCTTAAAGCCTACAAAACACTGGTGCTTGAGAAATTTCCATTTGAGATTAAAAAAGGACTTTGATGCCAGGGTAAATTGAGTTTTATGTATTGTCTCAGGATTTAAAAACCAAAGTGAGACTGAAAGAAAAAGGCAGATTGGGAACCATAGTAACCACAGAGAGTCAAATGTTGGGGTTCAGTGCACGTGGCATGGCGTGTCCTTGCCAATAGCCAGAGGACCCCTGTGTTCATAGCCATTAATGTCCATCTTCTTCCATCATTACCCTTTATCTTTTTATGAAACACCAAAGAAATTCCCAGGAGCCTACTGTCGTTAGGAACAAAGGGAAGATGGCTGACTTCAGAACTGTTTTTGTTTCCTCTGGGCAGTGTGAGGGGCTTCCTCGGCCGTCGCCCATCATGCAGCACAATACACAAGGCCTCTCCTTGACTGACAACTTCAGCCTTATCTACACAGCCTCCTGCACGCAGCTCAGAGGCCTTTTCATGGTGGAGAAGCCAATTTTTGGAGTCTTTACAAGACAAGGTCCTGTGAACTCAGGGACATTCTAGTTCCTAGACTGCTCCTGATTTACTACTGAAAGGCAAACGCGAATTAAGTTGTCAAGTGCCATCATTTTTTATCTGCCCATCTCTTGGAATTGTTGGCTTTCTGCATTGGGTCCCAGGCAGGGCCTCTTGGTGCTATTTTCTTTCTTTTCTCTTTTATCAGTGAGGGCATTCTCACCGCTTCATGGGTTCTAGTGTGAAATAAGTGATTTGGGAGACCAAACTTCTCCCAGTCAAGCACATCATCATTTATTAAGTGTCAGGCACTCACTTAAATGCCAGATACAAAAAGAGGCAAAAGACGGCTCCTTCCCTGTAGGAGCTCACAGTCTAGTCGACTCTCAAATGAAAGGAAGGAACTACTATGCAAATTTTCTGGGAATCTATGATTAGAGGGGAAAAAAAGGTTGGTGGTGACAGCGAATCCTTCATGGGAGCAACCCAGTTAGCATGAACTAGTTTTGTCTTATGTGTAATTTTATCTAATTAGAAAAAACCCATCTAGTTATTAAATTTTCAGTCTCATTTACTTTTCTTAATTATGTGATGATTAGGGAGATTCCTTGGATTTAAAACAGTTGCTTTTCAAAGGAAACTATTGTTTAGTTACTAATTAGGGCTTTTGAGCACATACTAAACTTATTTTTATTCCTCTTAAACCAAAATGTCTCTTCTTTTGTTTGAAGCATGGGGGTTTAGAAGACTGGTTAGTTTTCTTGGGATTTGGTAACACTTGACCTAGTCCTGTTGCTATTCGTATAATTGACTGCAGACATTTAAAATTATGAGACTCCTATTTTAAAGAATGTAGGATTGGGCAGCTAGATGGCACAGTGGATAGAGCACCGGCCCTGGAGTCAGGAGTACCTGAGTTCAAATCCAGCCTCAAACACTTAACACTTACTAGCTGTGTGACCCTGGGCGAGTCACTTAACCCCAATTGCCTCACTAAAAAAAAAAAAAAAAGTGTAGGATCTACTCACATGGTATGATTCTTTTATATAAGAGGAATCCTTCATGGATATTTAAAAAATTTATTGTTTTTTGCGGGGCAATGAGGGCTAAGTGACTTGCTCAGGGTCACACAGTCAGTTAAGGGTCAAGTGTCTGAGGCCAGATTTGAACTCAGGTCCTCCTTAATCCAGGGCTTTATTCACTGTGTCACCTAGCTGCCCCCCTTCATGGATATTTTAAAGAATAAATTATATAGTAAACTGGAAGATTTTAGGTGGAATTCTACTCTAAGTAGAGGGGGTGGGTATATTGCATAATCTTTTTGAGTTGGTCCTGTGATTTAAAAAATTTATTAGAAACTTACAAAAATTTTTTTAAAAAGTGAAAAAAAAAATGGGGACAGCTAGGTAGCACAGTGGACAAAGCACCAGCCCTGGATTGAGAAGGACCTGAGTTCAAATGTGACCTCAGACACTTGATACTTACTAGCTGTGTGACCCTGGGCAAGTCACTTAACCCTCATTACCCCGACAAAAAAAAAAAAAGAAAAGAAAAAGAAACTTAACCATCAAAGTCAAATAATCTGGTAAACAAAATATTACATTAAACTCTTAACCTTGAACAAAGTAGAGCCGAATGAATTGAAAGTAAACATCCCCCCAAATGAGTGTCATCTCAATCTCTTTTCAGTTGTCTCAGAAGTTCCCTTCCCTTTGACTTATTGTCTTTTTAAAAATACAGTTGTCAAGAACCTGCTTATGGTCTCTGTGATGCACATTTCACTTTGCCTCCTCTCATGAAGGTTTTCCCAGATTTCATCATAGTATTTATACATTTTTATACTTGCATCAGATTTCATTACATTAACACACCATAATTTATTCAGTCGCTTTCTGATCATTGTAGGTATATCTTCTAATCCATTGTATTTATGATCTCTTCTCTTCCTGATCCACATAAAATACTCATGAATATTTTTTGTACTTTTCTTCTGTTTACAGTGTTAGGATTATGTCCTAAGACTGTAGATTTCAGGGCCAAAAGAGATGCTCCATTTTGTCACATGTGTTGCATAGTGTCCTAGTGGCCGCAGTGTGACCAAGGGGCGAGTTAAAGACCTTCTCTGGGCCTCAGTTTGACAGATGTAAAATGAAGAGGTTGGGCTCGCTGGCCTCCAGTGGCCCTTCCAGTTCCTTCTTGATGATCCTGTGAGTCCCTGGGTTTTTAGGATTGGTAGGACAACACGTCTTTAAGTAGAACCAATAAATGAAATATAGTCCCAATTATTGCCATAAATACATTCATTTATTTTTTGGTGTTGAGTTTTACCTCAGACGATTCAGTGAAAATAAAATTTGACTAATGAACATTAACTAACACTGATTAAAATCTTGGTAGAAACATCTTTGTTACCTTAAAAAATTAACTTTCATTTTCCCGTTCACTTTCATTAAATATGAATTAATTTTTGTTGGCAGGGAATTTTAAGCCTTGAATATTGTGTGGGCATCATTGGTGGAAAACCCAAGCAGTCATATTACTTTGCTGGATTTCAAGGTTAGTGATTTAATCAGATTATGTTTCTTCACAATTTTCTTTAAAAACTCAGGAAGTTAATATGGGATCACTTGGAAACAAGATGATTAAAATAGCAAAATGAGGGCCTTATTAATTCATCAGCTCCACTAAAGTCCACTCATTTGTCATTTGCCCCACAAAGTAATTGGATTCTGTAAAATGTATGTTTAATTTCAGTTGTTGCATAAACAAGGCAGAATTGATGGTTTCACCAAACTTTCGAAGCCGTCGCTGTTACAGTCTGGTGGTCGTTATTTACAGATTTACTTTTTAGCAGTTTTTAGTGGTGCTACTTGATGTTAAAATGACAAGCAATATGAGCTTCCTGTCAGGGTAACGTAGTAAGATACATTTTTCATATGCAAACTCCAGAATATAATTGTGTGTTTGTAAAAGTAATTTTATCACCAAAAATTAAGTGACAGTCTCATCACTTTATAAAAATTCTGCTTATACAAGCATATTTGATTATGCAGAAGTTAATCTGTCCTGTGAAAACCTCTGTTTCAGTCAATGAGTATCAGGGTGGCAAGCTGTTACTCGTAGGAGGTTTAAAAAAAACCCTGTTCTACATAGAAATTGGATTGTAAGCAGTGCAATAATAAGGTGTTTTTTGAATTACTTGTCTTCTGTTTTGTCCTTGCAGATGACAGCTTGATATACATGGACCCTCATTACTGCCAGTCTTTTGTAGATGTCAGCATAAAGGATTTCCCTCTTGAGGTGCTCTGGATAAAGAGTTGGTTCTGTTTTCTTTCCATAGGAATCAAGTGCTCATTATTTAGAGACGTTCAGGGAGTGATGCTTTTATGGTGTTGGGGTTACCTGTGTTCGTTCATCAGCGTTTTACTCCTTGTAAAACCATAATAAACAAAAATGGCCAAAGGTTAAATACTTGATGCAGAATTTTAATTTATGATAGACTTAAGACTTCATTTATCTCTGTCTCTCTCTTGTGGATACCGGAACCTCCCTGCTCCCCCACCTCCCCCCAATCCCCTAATATAAATGATCAAAACTCCAAGTAATTTTCTTGAAAAGACAGCTGGGTTGGACCGGAGACCTTAGAGTGTTAGGCAGATTTAAAAAGGAAAAACATAAAGAGCAAAAGTGGGGGGATGTCTGGGGTGATAGATCATGGGAGGAAAATGTATCTTGCTAAGTAACAGGCTAGGTGGTTTAATTTGTTTTAAGTGTAATATGTTAAATATAATTTGATTTCTTTTTAAAAATAATTTTTAAGGTTTTAAATCTTAGCTTTGGTTGTTTGCTCTGGTCTAAGGGTTCTTTGCTTTGTGTTGTGTCCTGGACTCCTTTAGTCAGTAGTCTAAGAAGGCCTCTGTGGACTTTTTCTGGGAGATATATATATATATATATATATATATATATTGTTTGTTTGTTTGTTTGTTTTTGTTTTTGTTTTTTTTTAAATTGTTGGGTTTTTTTTTCAAGCAATGGGGGTTAAGTGACTTGCCCAGGGTCACACAGCTAGTAAATGCCAAGTGTCTGAGGTCGGATTTGAACTCAGGTCCTCCCGAATTCAGGGCCGGTGCTTTAACCACTGAGCCATCTAGCTGCCCCTGGGAGTAATATTTTTAAGTACATAAAATAAATGAATAAGATCATAAAGGAAACCAGTTCTTTTGAAATCGTTATTTAAAAAACAAGTTTGTCTAGTCCAAGGTAAGAATCTCTGCTCTCTAGTCTTTTTTATGCCTCTGTCATTTTCTACATGGTAGCACTATACATGAGAACTTTTGGAGTGTATGTAAATAAGGCACATGGTTATTGTTGTCTTCCGAGTTGCAGAGTTTGAAAAAATTTAAAATAATTTTTTTGACTTTTTAAAATATCACTAAAATTTCCCCCAGTGTCCTTTTCCCTCTCTCTTCCCAGAGAGCTAGCCCCCATAACAAATAATGTTTTCAAAGAAAAAGAAGACAAAAAGATCAGCAAGACTGATCAGTCCATTCAAAAATTCTGAAGATGTGTGCAGTGTCCCCTGGCCCGGGGCCCCCCATCTCAGTAGAGGGTGAGATAGCGGTGTCTTCACAGATCACAGAGTCAGGCTGGCTCTTGGGAATCCCACGTCATTCTCTTTGGACTGGTTTATGGTCCCTGTTTCCATGTACATTGTTGAAGTCATTGTCTATATTGTTTTCTTGGCTCTAGCAGGTTGTTTTTGTAGGTGATTTTTTTATTTTTTGGTGAGGCAGTTGGGGTTGTGACTTGCAAAAGGTCACATAGCTAGTAAGTGTCAAGTGTTTGAGGTTGGATTTGAACTCAGGTCCTCCTAACTCCAGGGCTGGTGCTCTATCCACCGCACCACCTAGTTGCCCCTAGCAGATTGTTTTGTTTTTTAAATTATTTTTAGCCCTGATATCTGAATGGATCAGTAAATTCCAAGGGCCTGACGGAAGCTGGAAAGGGCCTACTTCTTGTATGTCAATACTTCTGGCCTACTGGCTAATAGTGGTACCTGCTGATGTTTGTCCTTGACTGTGTTGGGCTTTTTCTTCTCTTTCAGAAATGTTTTATTTTTTTTAAACCTTGTTTTCACTCCTCAAAATCACCACCCTACCCAAACTGTCCCTAAAGAAGTGAAACCGATGCTCATATTAGTCATGTCTGAGAGAGCGTGCCGACTTGTACACCTGTGGTCCACTCTTTCTCTAAAGAAGAGGGAAGTACGTTTCACCATCACTTCTCTGGAGGCCCGGATGGTCATTGCATCGAGCAGTTTTGATGTTTTTTAGTGTTGTTTTCTTTTTTCTTAAATTTTTTTCAACCAACAAAAATCTACCTTTTCTACCTCATATCCCCTGTCCTTCCCCCAGTTTGAGAAGGAAAGAAAAAAAACCCAACAACCTCTTTTACAAACATGTCAAGCAAAACAATCCCTTCATTGGCCACACCCCAAAATGTATGTCTTTGTCTGTACCCAGGGTGAGAAAGTGAGCAGCGTGTTTCATCCGGAGACCGCTGGGGTCATGGCCGATCATTCCATTGATCAGAGTTCCAAAGTTTTTAAGAGTTGTGTGTCTGAACAGTGTTCTTGTTATGGTATAAATTGTTCTCCTGGTTCTGCTGACCTCACTGTTCATCAGTTTATTCAAGTCTTCCCAAGGCCCTCAGAAATCATCCCTTTCATCACTTCTTACATCCCATTACTCTTTCATCTGTTTCCTAATTGGTGGGCACCCCCTTGTGTCCAGTTGTTTTCTGCCACAGAAAGAATTGCTCTAAGTATCTTTGCACATCCTTTAGAGTTCGTTTTCCTTGGGACTGTATCCTCCTTTAACATAGTCACCCTTTTTATTCTTCCTTTTCCTTTCTTTTTCCATCTTTATTAAAATGTATTTTTGTACCCAACTTTGTAAGTGTTTGTTTGTGTATTTTTTCCTCCTTTGACCAATTCAGATGAGTTAGGTTCAAGTATCAACCAATCCCTAAACCATTTCCTCCTTGACTGTATGTAATTCTTATTGTGTACTCTAGTCATGTGGTTATTTTCCCCATCCTTCCTCTCCCTTCCACTACCCCCTCCTTCTGGTGTATTTCTCTTTTCCTCTCCTTCCATTCTGCATCTGAGATCATGTCAAAGTAGTCTCTCCTATGGCCCTGATGATGACGGACTTCAGAAGTGACACACACACATCATCTCGGAAACATTGATCCTTGTTTAGTCCTTTATGATTGCTTGTTCATCTTTAACTTTTTGTGTTTCTCTTCACTCCTGTGTTTGTCCTTCAAAGTCTCTATGCAGCCCCGATCTTTTCTTTGGGACTGCTTGGAAATCTTCTGTTTCATTAAAGTTCTGTTTTCCCCTTGGTACTTGAATTCTTTCTTTATGGTTGCTTGAAGTATTTTTTCTTTAATCTGGAAGTTCTGGATTTTGGTTAGAATGGTTTTGGAAGTTTTCATCCTGGGGCTTCTTTCAGGAAATGACTGGTGGAATCTTTCTAATTCTGCTTTGCCTGCTGGTTCCAAGAGATAAAGGCAGTTTAAGATTTATTGAAATACAATGTCTAGGCTCTTTTTGTGGTTATGGTATTCAGATAGTCTAATGATTCTTAAATTTTTCTCCTTAACCTCTTTCATAAGTCAGTTGTTTTTGTTAGGAGGAGATACCTTATGTTTTCTTTCTTTTTTTTTCAGTCTTTTGACTTTGTTTTAATATTGCTTGTGTCATAAAGTTCTTTTTTTGGGGGGGGCAGTGAGGGTTAAGTGACTTGCCCAGGGTCACACAGCTAGTAAGTGTCAAGTGGCTGAGGCTGGATTTGAACTCAGGTTCTCCTGAATCCAGGGCCAGTGCTTTATCTACTGCGCCACCTAGGTGCCCCTCATAAAGTTCTTAACTTCTGTTTGGTCATTTCTGATTTTCAGGAAGTTTGATCCTTGGGTAAAGTTTTGTATTTCCTGTACCAAACTATCAGTTTCCTTTTTTACTCTTTCTTCCATAGCTCTCATTTTTTTTCTATTTTTTCCTTCAGTCTTTTCATTTAATTTATAAAAAACATTTTTAAACTCTTAAAAACCTCTTGCTTCATCTCTTCCAGGAATTTGCATTGACTTTGTGTCCAAGCTGAGTTTGTCTTTGAGATTTTGCTTGTCGATGTTTTGGAGCCAGTGTCTTCTTCGGTGTGGGTGTCTTAAGCATCCTTGTCACCACAATAGAGTTTATGCTGGGTTCTTTTTTGTTTTTTTGTTTTCTTGTTTGTCCAGCCTCCCTCCTGACTTTGTGCTTTTTGTTAGGGCCAGGCTGTGCATTTCTGCAGGGAATGTCTGGACTGGTCCTGATGTTGCTTTCCTGGAGGATTTAGTGTTGAGTTACTCTAGTATATTAGGGACAGGGACCTGTAAGCTTTCAGTTGTCTCAGAGTGGTCTGACCCAGGGCAAAGTCTTATCATGTCCTTCCTGGTCTGAACTCTGCAAGCTCCTGGTGTTGATCTGAGTGGGCTTGTCGCCATGGATACCCCAGTAGACTGTTGCTGGGAGGACTGCTGACCCGCTGGCTTCTCCTTGGGCTGGGATTCCAGCCCTGGTTTGCCCCACAGACCCCCAGTGGGCTGTAGTCCAGGAGTGAGATGAGGAGGGTCTGCGCTAGGGAGAGGGCGGTGTCAGAGGAGAGAAGGGGGCAGACTCCAGAGACGTTGCAGAGGTGGCATGAGAGATAGTGAGGATGTAGGATGACACGTCAGGGTTGTGAGCTTGAGAGAATGGGAAGCTGCCTTTGCTGTCCATAATGACAGGGAAGGTAGGAGCAGGGAGGGAAAAGGTCACGAGTTCTGCTGGACATATCCAGTTCAAGGGGCAGGAATCATCGGCATGGAGATGGTCGTTAAATCCATGGGAGCTGATGAGATCGTCAAGTAAAGCGGTCTAGAGGCGGAGGAGGGCCCAGGACAGAGCCTCGCTTCTACTGATAGAGCGAGTAAGTGGAGGGAGGATCCAGGAAAGGCGGCAGAGAAAAAGACACGATCGAAACAATGCTTTGGTGTTGCCAGTGAAGAGGCCGAGGGGCCCCAGGGAGTCAGTGACAGGGCCCGGAGCAGGGCTGACACTGAAGTGGACCGGGCTGTGGTGAGTCTGTGGCTACCATGTTGGGGGCGGCGCGTCCTTCTGCGGGCAACATCTGAGCTTCGCCCCAAGTTCTGAGAGATGATGAGCAGATGGGACCATGTGACATCTCGTCCCTCGTCTTGTCCCCTGGCTGCATGGGCAGCTCCTCCCGTCTGTTGTTCCCGGCTGAATACATGGGCTGCAGGGCCTATTGGTGAGACCAGGGGGTCTGAACCACGATCTCTGGTTTACATGCCACACTTTCCATCTGTGTGTCCTCGAGCGGGTGACCTATGTGGTCACCTCGCCTCTCTGAGCCTTTGGATACCTCATCAATAGAAGGATGAGAACCAGACTTGTTGTGAGATAAAGGCTTTGTAAGCCTGAAGATGCTCTAGTAATGGGAATTAATGTTCTTGTCCAAAGAACAACAGGGTCGATATTGCTGGACTCCCGTGATAGAAGTGAATGAGGAGACAGATGCACACACTTGCTAGTAAAAATGCCAAATGTCACCAACACTCCAGAGAACCAGAACTGTGGCAGTGTAGAATATGTCCATAGGCTTGCTTCCAGTCAAATCCTTAGAAAGTTTTATATTAATCCGCTGTATCATGAAAGATGAAAAAGTATGTGTTTGAGCAGACAATTGGGCAAGTCCCCGTCCTGTAGAAAGAGACAGGAGCTGTTGAAATCCAGGGCAGCTTTTGATTTTAGTTTTAAATAAAAAAAAAAAAAGCTCTACAGGAGGAGTTACGTTCTGGACATTAATCCTCTTAAAATGGGAGCCAGCAGCTGCTAATGTGGGTGGACCAAACCTCAGAATTTTAAGAATTGGAACTTCCTGGAACCTGACTTCCAGTGATTATAATCCATCTTGATTACATGGTGTGAGTTGGCAGCCAGGTACTGTAGGGTTGTGTCTAAACATAGTGTGGTGAGTTTCTTATGGTTGATTGGACAATATTTTGAGAGCTGACTTGGCCTGTAATAAACAGAAATCAATCTGAATTATAAATCGGTATTGTTTTCTCTGAGTTCAGAATCTGCTTGAACGAGCAAAAGCTTATAGCCTCAGGTTTGAACAATTTCAAGCAAGTCCCGGTGTTTAATTAATGATACTCCATAATACTTTGGAAGTCATTTTAATGTTTATGTAATCATTTAAGTGATCAAAACAACCACCCATGGACATTTCATGTTTGACATTCCTCTGGGGAGAGTAGGTCAGTCTGTGGAGGACAGCATTGAAACTCACCAATGGACATTGTATGTTGTCTGTCCCAGCGTTGATCCTTGATCAGCACAGACACTCTGCTCTTTGGATCAGAATTCAAGATGGAAGGGACTACAAACAGTTCTGATCTGGGCTCCTCTATGTCTCCAGTGGAATCGAATCCATCCATTGCATCTTAAGCACCGGCTGCATGTATGGCACCAGAGCCGCAATGACTGACTCAAAGCCTCCTTGCTTTGCAGGCTTACAATAAGTGAGCAGATGAGTTAGAGTGAGCTTGGGCTGTGAGGGTGAAGGCTCCAAGGACGCAGGAGAAGATGAGAAGGACTAGGAGCAGGGAAAAGAGAGGCCGAAGGGCAGACTGACGGAGCAGACAGACAGAAGGTCGGTGAGAGAGAAACCCAGGGGTTCAGCGGTGGCAGTAAGGAGGAGAGAAAAGTTAGAAGCAGGGGATTTACAAAGTGAAAGGGGCTTGGAGTTAGAATAAAGGACCTGAGTGCCCTGAGGCAGGGCGCGGCTAAGGCCCTTATTGTATTCAAAAAGACGCAGCAGGTGGGAAAGAGATGCACTGCAATGCAGTCAGGTTGTACATTTTATTTCCCTGTATTCTTAATTTAAATAGTATCTCATAAATAAACTCTGCTTTGATTATTTAGTTAAGAGGCATCTTAATATTTTGCTTATCAATTTGGGAGTGGAGCAGTGTGGTGGAACTTTATAAACGACCCATATTAAATTAAACGCAGTCAGATAGCCAAATAGTCAAAAGTCCACAGATTAGGCCCCCCCCAAATTAGTCCCAGTCAATTTAAAATATTTCCACATTTGAATGGCGACCGTGGCAGGACATATGGCCCAATTATAATTTCTCTAAACTTATTTTTCATATGATTATAATTTTTCATTTGTCCAAAATTATATATAATTTTTCCAGGTTAGATTAGTTAGTGAATAATTATTTTTTGTACAATGTCAAGTGTCTGAGGCCAGATTTGAACTCAGGTATTCCTGAATCCAGGGCCGATGCTTTATCCACTGCGCCACCTAGCCACCCCCGGCAGCATAGAATCTTAAGGAATTCCTTGGAGGGACTGGCCCCCTCCCCACCATGCCAGGCTGCTTCTTAAGCCGTCCGTAGACAGGAAAATGAATTCAGTGAAGAGGCCTCATTGCTGTCTCGCCAATGAGTACAGGCGGTGATTTGCATGGCTTGGTGCAAGTGGGGCAGTCAGCAAACTGAGGGACAGGATCTGATAAGAAATGCCAAGCTGGGAGTGGCACCAGGGAGTGAGTGTGGGGGTGTACAGCGAGCATCTTCAGACAAGGTTACTTGACTTCTGTACTCCACAGACCTGCTTCTTAACAGCTTTGCCCCTAGGAAAGATAGCGCCATGGGAGAACACTTCCATGAAGGGGAAAGCCTGGTGCTGACGGGTACTCTGGAGACTCTTCTCGCCCTTCCGGAAGAGCCAGGTTGGGCTTCACTGCACCAGGACGACCTGAGCCAAGCTTCCTGCCCCCAACAGGATCCGTCTGCACGGTCTCTGTCTTTTGACAAGGCGTGTGATCAGAGCCTTAACAAACAGCTGAAATCATTTAACCAAAGAAAGCAGTTTGTGTTTGCATGTTTCGTGCTTGGATGTGGGAGCACAGGGCACCAGTTAGGCCTGGGAGAAGAGAAGCTCAGCGGATGAGGAGGATCCATAGATACCTGAATATGGGGGATCTAAGAACTAAGAATTTCAAACGGTTTAATGAGTGATTTTAACACCCAAATATTAGGCCTCAAACAGCCCTCATTGAGTGTGGGGGCTTGTCACCCTTTGTTCAAGCGAGTTCAAGGATAACCCAGGTTAGTTCTTAATAGCTTAATTCTTTGGCTAAGGGAAATTAACCTGGTATTTCTAGGGAAGGTTATCCATACACTAAAATTCACCATTTGCAGTGATTTCAGATAATTTGAACAGAGGCCTAATGCTTGAAGTTGGGAGACAGCTTGGTGGGGTGGAGTGTTAGAGCTGGAGTCAGGAGGAGACTGAGTTCAGATTTGGCCCTGATTTGGCTGTCTGTAAACCCAGGAGGCAAATCACAGAACCCCGCTGAGCCCGTGTCTCCCCCCTGTAAACAGGCTCCTGTTTGCGCCACCTCCCCCAGGCGCTGCTGGGAGCAGAGCACTCTGACCCTCCAGGTGTGTCCATATCATTACTCACTGTTTAGCAAGACCATCCTGGAGCACCCAGGACCGGGAGCCCAGGACAGTGTCCTGTAGACCAGCTTGGGAAGAGTGTGACGTGTACTCCTGCCACCCTGGGGCAGGGGCCTGGGAAGCAGAAAGAATGGCCTTCAAAGAAGGGGAGGGGAGGTGTTTGAAGGGAGACAGTTCCCTCTTTCTGTTCCTTCTCTTTGTCCATCTCCAGTCCTCCACAGGCACTCACAAAGAGCCTGAAATTCCTCAAATGTGTCATAAGCTCAGAGGAAGAGCTTGGGCCTGCTTGTGTAAGAACCATTGGTTTAGGGAAGCTAATCAGTTTCCTTGGCACCAGTAATAGCATGTAGACTGGTTAGATAAATCCATCAACAGGGCAGGTGCCACTGAGAATTTTTGTTTTATGTCTGCCTGTATGCCTTACTGAAGGGCTTTAAGACTTCCCAGCTTTGTGTCATGGCATGAGATGGCTCAGATTGTTACCTAACGTGATCTAACTCGGTTGTACGCCTGGTGATTTAATAGGGGGTGTCCCAAAAGTCTTAGTGCAGCGTGAAACCATTGACATTGAATTTTGCACTAAGCTTTTGGGGACACCCTGCCCTAGACTAGTTCTATGCGTGTGTGGTCCGTGGTCCTGCATAGCCGTTCCCTCTGCAGATGTCATTCAATGCAACCAGTATTTATTGAGTGCATGATAGATGGGAAGTTGGGGGGGGGCAATCTGGGGAGGGGGAGACAGATTGTGGAGAAACTACAGTAGAGAAAGCGCTAGGACTGCCAACTTTTTTGGGGAGATACACTTCCCTTACTCTGTAAGATGACACCAATAATTAATAATTAATAAAGCTGACTGGTGCGGAATTGAACATGCATCCAGTGGTAGCTCGGTAGTGCTGTGCTTTGGAATGAGCAGGAGCCCAAATGGGACAGGTTCAGAACTCTTGGGGTTTTTGAATCTAAGTCTGAGAAACAGGAAGCACGGCCATGTTAACCATCCTCAATGACATTGCCCATTATGGAACGCCCGTAAAAAGAAAAGATGTTTTAATCTCCTAAAGGAGGTTTTTTTTTTCTATTGCAGTCATTTCATTGTCCTTCTCCCAAAAAGATGTCGTTCAGAAAAATGGACCCTAGTTGTACTGTAGGATTTTACTGTAGAGACGTCCAAGACTTTGAGCGTGCTTCAGAAGAGATCACCAAGGTAACAATGAACATTTGTTTGGTGCCTGTCCACTTGTGTTTGAAATGCTGCTGCAGCAGAAGTGGATGGTTATGGGGGGGTGGGGGAGGTGGAGTTGAGTGATCACTTGTTAAAGATGACAGCCTGTGAATTTGGGAAATTTTTATGTGATTGGACTTTTCTCTCCCTTTCTGTGTGTGTGTGTGTGTGTGTGTGTGTGTGTGTGTGTGTGATAGCAGTTCAATAACAATAGTTCAATAACATCTATCTATACATACATAGAGAAAGAGATTTCAATAACACAGATATACACTCACAATAATATTGATGGAACTGGCGATGAATCGCAAAAAGCAAATAGAGAAATACGGACTAAAAAAAGGTGGGTCTTTTTAGGGGGAGACGGGTGAGGGTACCTAGAATGATTAACTGTGGAGCCAGTGGGCCACTAGGTGGCACTGTTGAAATAGAAATCCATAGAACGAGCAAATTGCTACCTTGTGCAAGCAATTAGATTATATTCTATTTGAAGAGGATTTTAAAAGGGCAATCCCTTAGGGGTAGAGGAAAAAATTAATGAAGGATTTGATCAAAGCAAATTGTGCATTATTTCTTGTTAGTCCAAGTGCTTCTGTGATTTTTAAAAGAGAAAACGGTATTTTTGGATTCTGCAGGACTGAGTTATCAACTAGGTAGGATGTTCCCTTCCAGTAAACTTCCCTGATCTGCTCGATTTTGTTTAAAGGATATTTGCGATAGGTTTATCTAACTTCTTCTCGTGCTCTTTCAGCTTGTCCATTTTTCTGCTCTCGGAGTACTGCTACACCATTTCCTGAGCCGTAATGGCCAGTGGTACCAAAGCTCCTGAACGTCAAGAGAATTAGCTTGGTGGGCGCCAGGGCCAGTAAGAACCGGAGGCCTTCCTGGTCATTTGGTGCCAGGTCTGCCCTTGGCTTTCCCAAAAAACCAAAGCGCCGCGATCTAGCAGTCAGTTGCTCATGACTAATTGTTATCGCTGCTTAATTTTTAATCTGAAAAATGGCTCTGGGGATCCAAGCCCTTTTTTGGCAGTGAGAAAGATCAACTGAAAAAAGTGAAACCAAAAGTTTCCTGTAAGTTAGTTTTAGTTTACCTGACCTGCCATGTAAAAGAAGAAATTTAACAGGGACATGACAGAAAAATGAATGAGCAGAGGAGAAAATGAGATATGGGAGAACCTTTCCTTGGGCTTCATTTCTCAGTTGTCTTCCCTTTCAGTCTCTTTTTTCAACGCGGCAGGCCAAGAATGCCGAAATGTCTATTTTCCTGGTTCTGGTGTCTACTGTTTGACAGTAGTCGATAGAGCCTCTATTTAAAACTATTAGCAAATGGGATTGGGCCCTTCTTTTGGTCTTGAGAAAACGCTAAAACAGATGCTAAAACAGACAGAAACACTTACTTAGATAATAATAGTGGTAATAATAAAAGCTAGCATTTGTAGAGTACTTCAGGTTTGCAAAGTGCTTTTCAAAGACTGCTCCTATACCCACACAACAACCCTAAGAGGTGGGTACTATTATTATTTCTCTTTTACAGATAAGGAAACTGAGGCACTCAGGGTGAAGTGACTTGCCCAGGGTCATACAGCTAGGAAGTGTCAGGCTGGATTTGAACTAGGGTCCTCCTGACTCCAGGTCCAGTGCTCTGTGCACTGGGGTGCACCCTCACTGCCAGTGTAGACACCAGTATTTAGATGTCTCAGTGGTCATGGCGACAGACTCCTCCTGCATTCCTCATCACTCGTGATCCTTTCCCATGTCTTCTTATTAGTCCTCCATAGGTGATGCCCACACTGGGGAGACTCCAGCTTTCAGTGTCTCAGAGGGATCAATCCTTGTGGCCCTCGGCATCAAAAGCAAACAGTTTTCTCCTTTAAAGTGATGAAGCCGGGGCAGCTAGGTGGTGAAGTGGATAAAGCACCAGGCCTGGATTCAGGAGGACCTGAGTTCAAATCCGGCCTCAGACACTTTTACACACTTACTAGCTGTGTGACCCTGGGCAAGTTACTTAACCCTCATTGCCCTGGAAAAAAAAAAAGATTCAATTAAAGTGATGAAACCACAACAACCCCATGTATGTGGCCTGGCCTTTTCCATGAGACATCTACACACACACATAAAATAAATTATCCTTTAACTCACTATTTTTGGCAAACGACATTTTCACCTGGGAAATGTAACACAAAGTAAAGAAAGCCCTGGACTTGACTTCAGAAGGCCTGGGTCAGAGGGTCTGTGTCCATCTGTCTCTTACCAGGCGTGCTGCAATTTCACTCTTCCCAGCCTCAGTTTCCTTACCCATAAAATGGGCTTAAAACTCTATGTCACCTCCACCACATAGGAGAGTTGTGTGGTCAAAGGAGACAACATTTGTAAGAATGTTTTGAAAGCTGTCAGGCGCTCTAGAGTTGGGGTTGCCTGGCACGGTGGGCAGAGTGCTGGGTGTGGAGCCCAAGGCTCCCTCTGCTGCTTCCCTGGAGGACCTTTCGCGCCCCCGCCCCCCTTACATTTTCTGGGATCTGTCATGTGACGGACCGAACTCAATGACCTTGAAATCTAGAACTCTGTGGCCTGTGATACGTACACAACCGAAATACAGAGGATGTTGTTAGGCCCCACAGCAAACCATTGTTTGATCTCTGGGGTAGAGACAAGTAGAGAAGTAACCGTGTACCGTGGCTGTGTCCTCTGACTCAGAAATCCCTCTAGCAGGCCCACAGTCTGAGGTTGTGTTCCTTCTGGAGGGGAGAGCACGGGGCTGCATCACCTTTTAAAAATGACTTTTACCTTTTACACCACCTTGATTCCTGAATTATCCCTTTCCAGAAGAGCCATCCCTTATTAAAAAAATAAAAACGCCAGCTCTGCACAAGTAACACATCAGCCAGTTTTGGCATTTTGTTCGATGTTCCGCACCCTCTACCCTCTATCTAGTCTCATATTTCTTGTTGGCGGGTCAGGCTCGGTTCTTCTGCTTTCACAGTATCTTTGTTTCAGTCATCGTGTCTCTTGTTTCATACAAGTCTTCCCATGTGTCTCTACATTTTTATTAGTGGGCTTTGTACCTAGTAGGTACTTCATAAATGTTTTTTCATTCAGCCATAGTTCTTAAAAGTCCAGTAGCATTCCATTTCATTCCCATACCACACTTTGTTCAGCCATTCCCCCATTAATGGGCATCCATTTTATTTACAGTTTTAGCTACTACAAAAATGCAGCAATAAGTATTTTGTTGTATGTGGGTTTTCTTTTTATTCTTCCTCCCCTTGGGGTATAGGCCTTATTTGGGATATCTGGGTCAAATGGAATGGACATTTTCAATTACTTTCTTAGCATCATACCCATTGAAAATGCCATACTTTTTTGGGGGTGGGCGTGGGGCGCGGGGCAATGAGGGATAAGTGACTTGCCCAAGGTCACACAGTTAGTAAGTGTCAAGTGTCTGAGGGTGGATTTGAACTCAGGTCCTCCTGAATCCAGGGCCAGTGCTTTATCCACTGCACCTCTTAGCTGCTTCCTGAGAATGCCATATTTCTAATGCATTTGGCCTAATGCTTACTATTAGGGAAATTTGGAGAAAGGCAGAAAACAAATTATGGCATCTGTTGAAGGCAGTTAATATTTCTCTAGAACCAGCTAACTTCTATTAAGTAATACTATTGTTAAGTTGTAATTAATGGCTTTTGGTAATGATAGTAAAAATCTATTGTCAATGAATAGCTTGACCATTTAAAATTGAAATTTTGCAGTCCGAGGGGTTGCCCTGGCTCCAGTGTCTCTAAGCTCCTTTGGCCTCTTTGTTGTGGCTGTGCCCATGTTCATTCTTGAGGTGGGCAGGGAAAGAGCTGACTGGTCACTTTGGCAGCCGCTCTTCTATTTGGAAGACAAGTAGAAGGCTTTTGTAGTGGTCTAGGCAAGAGATGACCGGGGCCTGTCAACAGCGATGTCTGTGGGAGTGGAGAGTGTAGAAATAGGGTTGTATGGGAGCTCGTAAGGGTAGAAACGATAGGATTTGTCACCTGACTGGTTATGAGGGGAGAGCGAGAGGCGAGCAATTGAACGTAATGGGGAGCCTGCTTGGTCGGGTTAATAGTATCCTCGACAGACATAGGGAACTTGGGAAGAAGGAAACGTTTTGGAGAAAAGATACCGAGTCCTGTTTTGGATTCTTCCCCACCCCCAGTAATCTGAAGTTTATTCTTGCAATAAAACCCGTGTTCTTCCAGCGAGGCTGTTAATCATCTTTGAGGAAAGAAAACTTGTGGCTTCCCGAAAAGGCAACGGGCGGTTGTCCTGTGGTCCTATCTAGGATGTGGTGTGTGACCGGCATCGGGGAAGCAGCCGAAATAGACCCTAGACAGGAGAGTGGGGGATGACAGAGGGGACCCAGAGGTTTAGAGTAGCACCCACGGAATACCAGGGCCCCGAGGGAGGATCCGGTGTGTTGGGCAGACCCTGTAGGCCATTGGTGGGCCTGGCCTTTGGTCACCCTTGGTACAGGATGAAGAGGCCTGGGGGAGGGGCCGCGATCTGCTCTGTTGGAAGGAGATGGCCCCTCTTCTGGAGGGAGCGTCAGCTGTTGGCAGTCTTCCATCGTGTTATCTGTCCCTCCCCACTGTTTGGCTCAGGGGTGCTCCTGGTCAGTTCTCTGCCATTAGAGAGTGACGCGACTATTGAGGTCAACCCAGAACTTGGCTGCTCTGTTTGGATCAAATGCCCCCGGTGGGGAGATCCTTCCCACAACTGGGCCGTTGGGCAGCTTTGTGACCCTCACCGGGGGCTCATTATCCAATTCCTCCGGCTTGCCTCCGTCCAGTTCTGCAGATGTTGATTAAACACCTGCTCTGTGCGAGGTGCTGGGCATGCAAAGACAGGAGAAGAAATCATGGTGGGTGCAGTTCAGACGCAGAAGAACAAAGCACAACGTGCTTTCGGGACAGAGAGGGTGGTGCCTCCTGAGCGCTTCTGCCACCACATCCCTTTGTCTCAGCCTCCTTCCATCTTCCCTCGGACGCTCTTCACCTGCCACGCTTCCCCACTCGAGTTCCAAGCTCCCCTTTGACCTGTTCTCTTCTTCTTCTTCTTCCAAGTTTGCTCTTCCACAGCTGGACTCTATCTCATCCGACCTCTGCTGTTTATACACAGGAATTTTGTTGCTGAGAGCAAGAAAGGGGGCTCATCGTGAGGTGGTTTCACATGGGTAGCACAGGCCCCAAAGAAAGCATTTCCTGCCTCTTAAAACAGTTCTCTTTTTTTGTCCGTTGTCCTTCATAACCAACAAGCTCTGTAAGGTTAATGACTATGTAAATACCCCACAGACTTAATATTAAATATGTAACAAATCGTGCTGTCTCACTGATGGGAACTTGCTTTTTTTTTTTTAACCAAGGAATGGAGGACTTTTCATCCCTATTTTGCTTGTTCTCAGACTAACATTCATATTTAATAATCAGAATAATTTTTACTTTGTATATGGTAGAATTATTTACTGATTTGTAGTTGAATTTGAGACTAGTAATCAAAAACAGCAAATGAAAGTTTGAGATGAAGCGCCGGGCGATAGCATGGATCAGGGTTTAAATGTGACATGTGACCTATGTTTCAGGAGTCACACAATTTCTTTTGGAATCAGAGTTGAAATGGAACTCGGGTCACGCAGCGTGATCTCTTAGGCAATAGGGGAATCGAGCGTTCTGAAGAGATGGTCGCTCGGCCATTTGGACACTCGGAGTGCCTTTGACTTCCCTCTGTCCTAAATCGATGGGTCAGCGCCATTGTTGAGGAGGTGATTCAGCAGAGTTCTGTGAGAGGAGGCCAGGGTGGTTTCCTTGTACCCTTTTCCACTGGTCCTAGAGCACTCCCCTTCAGAGTAGCCCAGGACAAGGCTACTCTCGCTTCCACACGACTGCTTCTAGATCCAGTTGTCGAATTCTTTAGTTTTCTCTTGTCCAGGCTAGAACGTTCACTCCCTCAGTCGTGCTGCCCATGCCATTTCCTCCAGACCTTTCTCTATTCTCTTGCCTTGCTCTGGGGGACTCAGTTTGCCCAAGATCATGTGGGTCTCTGGTGACCATTCTGCACATGGGCTTGGAGTGGCTTTCGGAGCGAGGCTCATCTCGCTCGTCTTCACATAACCCCCGTCTTCTTTGGTCTGTCCCCTCCACAAGTTCTCCTGTGGCCAAGCCCATTTTCTTAGGGCATGTCAAGCCTTTGCTCACCTAAAGGCATCGGTTCAGCTCTCTGGGGCTCCCTTGTCTACCCAAATATGGCAAAAACCCTGAAAAAGGATGATGTCTTCTGGTCCTCCTTTTCTCCTCTCAGCACTAGAGGGTCTCACCCGACTCTAAGGTCCTATGATCTTGTTGAGTGGGGACTGAAAAAGTTTATTGATTTCAGTGATTAAGAGTCTGATGATCTTGGCCAGAATAGGATCAGGAGAACGATGGAGGCAAAAACCACGTTGCAAGGGGTCAGAGGGTGAATGGGAGATGATAGTATGGTGGCTTTGAGTGTGAACTGTGGCTGCCCTGAGCATCTCATGCTGGATACAGTTCTGGTGCATGCGCCTGATGGTGTGGGAGATGCGTTGGTCTGGGGAGGACAGCAAGTGCAGAACCAAATTGGGTCATTCCAGCTACTTCTTTACAGTTAATTAGCTGTGTGACTTGGGAGTGAGCAGTTTTACTTCTGGGGTCCTGACTCCTCACCGATACAGTTTTAGGTTTTACTTGGCAGCCCCGTTCTTCAAAGGTACCTTGTAAAGACCGTGTGATGAAAATGTATCATTTTGATGATAAATCCGCTGTTGCAAATTAGAAAAAAAACAGCATCAGAATATATAATGGAAATTATATATTATGAAGATAGTTTTAGGAGCAAGACGCACAGACATCAAAGAGGGGGAAGCTTAAATCCTCTTTCTAGAGGGGTGAAATTGTTGAAATTCGATCTGAAAAGCATCTCTGAGGCCCTGGGGGGTGCAGCAGAAAGTGTGTATCACAGTCACTCAGAAGACCGGGGCGGGGGTCGGTGGCACCTTCCGTGGTTGGGCCGCTCACTAGACAGCTCCGAGTCTCACTCCCGTGGGGTTTCAGTTCATATTTTTCATACATTTAGAGCTGGAAAAAGCTCGTCGTTTCACAGACGAGGACACTGAGGCACAGGGATGTTAAATGGCTTCCCCATAGTCAGACCCTAAATAGTAACAATAATTCCCATTTCTGTGGGGCTTGAAGGCTCACACGGTTTTATATACCTGGGCTTTGATTGTGACAGTGCTTATTACCCTTGTTTTACAGTAAGGGAAGATGAGGCAGAGTGAGATTGGGTGATTTGTCTTAGGCAGGATTTGAACCCTTGTCTTCCTGTCTCCAAGTCCAGAGCTCTGTCCATCAAACCTTGTCCCCAAATGATGAAGGGGGCCCTGAGCTGTGTCTTCTGACTCCATCGTCTCTACCCGCTGCACCTCGCTGTAGTCTCATGCGTGCTTTTCAAAGAGGATTGCCACAGGTTTGGTTCATCATGTTTCTGTGAAATGGTAAAACGCCAAGAGGCATGATCATCTCCTCTGACTCACAGGGTTGTGGACAGGAAAGGATGCTTGAGACATGGGAGTAGCTGCTGAGGTCCTTGGTCTTAGATGCAGCTTTGAATTCAGAGAGGCCCCGAAGTGGCCACATGTCGCAGCTGCCCCATGGGGAACCAGAGAAGGCAGATTTTTCATTTTAAATTGGTGTGTATCTCGAGTTAGGGAAGGATCTTGTAGGATCATGGCACTAGACTCTATATAGGGATTATGATATGAAGGAAAGTTTTCACACAGACACCTTGACGTCATTTCAAAGTCATTTCTGTCTGTGGCCCCACCTCAAAAAAGGTCTTTCCAAAAAGCAGGGATGCTGGGCTAGAGAAGCCCCCCAGAAAGTCAGCTTGGCTTTGGTTCTTTCCACAGGGGCTGGGCTAGTTTGCTTCTCCAACAACCCCAGGGCCGTCCTTGGACATTCCTGTTACTTTATGCTGGATGGATTGTTGTCCGTGGGTCACATGCAAGAAGGTTTCATTAATTAATCATTCATTGCAAGGAGTTTGAAGAGCAAGCCTGAATCATTGAGTACTACATGCACACGTAACAGAACCTTGTCATAGCTTTTGGGCAAGACATGTGGTGGAGCGGAGTGGCTGAATGACTCCCTCATAGGGTGGGAAGAATCTGGGGGACTGGGCACTCATACTGCGGACCCAGGAAGGGTGTGCTTTGGCATGATTATGTCTGGGAGGCAAGTCGGACCAACTTCCCCACCTCCGCCCACTGCCCAGCCAACCCAAGCCATTTTTATAAAGATAGGGCGGCGTTGGTGTGGTTGTAGTGGCTGGGGTTTGTTTGTTTGTAGTATTTCTTTTTCTTTTTTTCTTTTTTTTTGCAGGGCAATGAGGGTTAAGTGACTTGCCCAGGGTCACACAGCTAGTTAAGTGTCAAGTGTCTCAGCTGGATTTGAACTCAGGTTGTCCTGAATCCAAGGCAGTGCTTTATCCACTGTTTTTAGTATTTCTCTGGCTCCAAACTCTGTTCTTTATACACCGTCCTTGTTCTGCGTGCTTTATTGGACCATCATACATGATTCTTTTCTAGCTGTCTCTCGATCCAGAGTCTCCTAGAGTAGGTTTTACTATTCAGTTGAGGAAAGTGAGGCGCAGAAGAGATTTGCCCTCTAGTCACATGGAGGGTAAGTGGAAGGGGCAGGCCCAGAAGCCAGGCCTGGGAACCCCTAATTGGTGTCCTTGTCTTTGCCTCTTTTACTTTCAGAAAATGCACAGGGGAAAGTTAAAATTGATCACAAAGCAGATGAATCTTGGGGCGATTATTTGCACTACAAACAAGATCTCCTGTAATAGCAAGTTCTGCTAGCAGGTGTCCAAGTTTCACAGAGATGAAGGAGCACAAAACTAAGAGGACTCGAATCTCTGACCATTGAAGATCCATCCAAAGTGAATAGAAGCTTATTGGAGATTCTGATGTTAGCCACAGGGAGATGTGATTCACTTTACAAAAATAAGACTCCTTTTGGGGAGCAGATCCCTGCGTTCAGGGGAGTATGCTGGCTGAGCACTGTACTCTAGAGAATAATGAGGATGTAGCTGGATTTCGGGGACTGTGCATTCTTCTGGTGGACAGTGCGCAGAGGTGGGGGCTAGAGCAGGGGTGGCCAAGCGACAGAAGGGTGAGCACTGATCTACACCTGAGGACCCCCACGACCACATGTTGAATTCATCTGGAAATGTGACGTGATCTGTCTTCTTTGTGGTTTTAGGCGTTTGATTAAACATTGCCCAGGGACATTTGAATCTGGTTTGGGCTGCACTTGGGAGCGTTGTGGCTATTGTGGGGAGCAGGTTTGATTTTGGGGGACAGCAGTTCACCCGAAAGAGACCTGGATGTTTCTGAAGTGTGCAGAGCAATTCGAGGTGGGGGCCAGCAAAGCGGACGAGATCTGAGCTGATGTTTATAGAAGCGGGGGCCCAGGCTGGGGCGGGGAGCAGTCCCATCGACCTCTGCCCTGGGTTGACCGCTTCTGGAGCCTGTGGGGCCTTCTGGGAGGACTGAGCCGGAGCCTTCAGAGGCGAGGCCCATGATGGGGCAGGTGTCCAGTGGAGAGTGCTGGACTTGGAACCCAAGCCAGCCTCCATCTGGGTTTGACCCCGAGCAGGACCTTCACTGCTCCCACACTCAGACGCCTCATTTGTAACACAGGGTAGTAATAACACTCCCCTCGCAGGACTAGGGTGAGGCTCAGCTGAGAGCTCAGCAAACCCAGGAGGATCTAGATGTGAGCACTGATTAAGCACCTCCTGTATGCCAGGAACACGGGCGTCCGGTGAGAATTAGTCATCCTCCAGGAGAATCGCTCACAGCTAGAGGACTGTGTGACCCTAGAAGAGTCCTTTCCCGGCCAGCTTGGGGGTGGCCCTTCCAGCTCCGAGTCTGCGGTGCTGCATTGTAATTCCTATCTCTGTGCCATCCAGTCTGGCTGGAGGAAGGCACAGACCTGTGCCCACAATTCCAGTCAACGAGCATTTATTCTATGTATACTTTGTGCCAAGCGCTGTGCTTAGTCGGTAAACATTTGTTACATGGCTGCTGTGCCCTGTGCTGCCAGCCAGTAATCATGGATCGAGTCCCTCCTGTGTGCTGTGCTCAGCCCTGGGCTGACACAGAAAGGCAGGAGATGGGCCCTGCCCTTGAGGAGCTCAGTCCCCAGGCACCTGTCTGGCCTCTCCCCCACACTATGTAATAACTTCTTATTGAATCTTCCGGAATGGAGTCTCTCCCCTCAGCACTCCACGTCTGTACAGCACAGTCTGGCCACATCATTCTGCTCACCAGATTCTGGGGGCTCCCTATGGCCTCGGGTAAAATACAGATTCTTTGGCTTGGCATTCAGTGCCCTTCACAAACTTCCCTCCCCAAGCTTTTCTATGTTATCATCTTTCATGGATTCTGAACTTCAGCCAGGCTGGTCTTCTAGCTCTCCCCCCCCCCCCCCAACGTTCCACCTCCACACTGTTGCCCAGCCTTCCTCCCCTCTGCTTCTGAATGTCCCCGGTTTTCTGAGTTCTGCTCGTGTGCTGCCTCCTGCATGAGGCCTTCCCTGATTGCTGCCGCTGGAGGACCTTCTCCGAAAAACACCTCGTATTTACGTCGTCTGTGATTATTTCTTTTCCCACGGTCCGGTAGGGGCTCTTTGGGGGAGTGCCTTTAATCTTATCTTTGCATCCCTCCATACCTAGTGCAGTGCCCAACACGTAGTAGGCACGCAAATGCGCGTTCATGGATTTTATGGACATCATTTTACACTTGAATCCTTTTTGTAGGTGTGGCGGGGGGGGGGGGGGGGCGGGGAAGTCTCCTTCCATCTGTACAGAACTACACCTTAGCTGTAACTCCTAAGAGAATTATTTGAAGTGCTAAGAGATTAGGGAGCCATGTTCTCATAGGATGTGCCAAAGGCGAAACTTGAAACCAAGTCTGAGGTGACCTTTCTCTCCACTGTGTGGTCCTGCCCATCCCCTCCCCTACTTTTTTGGGGTTGGGGGATTTAACTTTCAAGCACTACCAGGTAAAAAGAGCCCTTTCTAAACATGGTGCCCAGAATCCTAGGTTTTAAACTGGCATCCCCAGATCTGTTGGTCTCAGAAGTTATACTCATGAGCCGAAGACTTTTCTTGAACTTGAAAGGAGTCCCCAAAGCAGCGATGGTTGCTAGCTTCCCACTGACTGTCTCTCAACCAATGGTATGGATACCCGCCCATTAGATACTGGATTTTTATCAATGCCATGAAATGTTCATAAAATGGCAATAACTTTGGGCAGAATCCCAGGCCTGTCCTTGGAATCAGTGGCCAGGATGGGGAAATCCTCGATTAGACACCAGTCCTGTCACCCTCTGCCCCAGGCTCTTATTTTTCAAACTTTTGCACATTTCTGGTCCTTCTCTTTGATTATTCACTTCCTTCCCCTTTCCTCTTTCTTTTGGTAGGATGTAATTATAATAGATTAGACTAAAGTATGAAATAGAAAAGCATTATACACATTGTAGCATCTGATTTTTATTTCAGGTTGGATTTTACGACACTTGATGGTTTTCTAAATAGCTCTTACTGTCTAAATTTCCAGTTGGGCATCTTAGCATTTCAAAGTTTTTTTTTTTTAAGTTATAGATTACATATGTATGTTGCACTATGTATTTATGGATAATTACATTTTAAAGGGAGTAGTAAATACAATTTTAAAACATTGTTGAGGATCCTCAACATAGCACGTTGATATTTTAGGAGATTTAATTTTATCAATGAAAGTGGTCTTTTTTTAAAAACAAATTAACAGTTGGAGTGATCATAGTCAGAACTTGCACAGTGAGTTTGTTTTCAGTATTTTCTTCTCTACAGAGAACCCATGCAGAACCTTTTTTTCAGTAGAGAGACTGTTTTCTGTTGTTAATTGGGCTTCGACAGTTAGTCTTAATTCAAATCTTCACCCCATATGCTCATGAAAGTTGATTGATTTTTTCTGATGGAATTTGCTTTAACTTGGAAGGAGCTGCTGAGTCAGTTAATGACAATTTCCAAAGTGGGCACGTTGTTGTCATAATCTACTTGAGTTGTGAACACTTAAAAACAATTCTGATGTGTTTAATGTGATTATACATAATGGAGGGAGAAAAATTTGGAACTAAAAATCTTATGAAAACAAATGTAGAAAACTATCTTTGCATGTAACTGGAAAATAATAAAATACTTTTATGATAAAAAAACCCCAATTCTGGGAAGTGCAGATCTGCTCTCCAGATGACACATGCCTCAGTAGAAGTCAGCCTTTGGCCCACTGTTTGCACACATAAAGACGACTCATATCAATTATGGCAGGGGCTTGCAGGAGAAAGACTATCCAAGGCGTGGGCACAACTGCTCACGCACAAAGTGATTTCCTTACAATGACCCCGTGAGGGAGGTCATCGCAGCCTTCTCCTAGGAATTGACACGGGAAGGCTTTGTTCTGTGTGGCACCAGACAACTGGGCTAGGATCAGTAACCTCAGGGCGAACTCCCAGATAAAGAGGAGTCGAAGGGCTCCCTCCTCAGGCAGAGGCCAGAGGACCGCTGGCCAAGGAGGCTGTAGGGAAGATTCCGAAGTGTGTCCGGGTTGGGTGAGATGCATTTTCGGAGGTCCTTTCCAGCTCTAAGCTTTGGTGCTTCTCTCGAGGAGGCACAAGAGGTAACAACATGAATGGGTGAGGTGCTCTGAGGGGCACATCTGAAAGTGGCTTGTCTGTAATAGCGCAGCTGTGGAGCGGTCTTGACGCTCTGTCCTCTGGCTCCTCTTAGTCCTGTGCTCATCCGTGACCCTTTATGAAGGAGGAGAGGTAGGGTTGGTGTAGGAGCAGCAGAGAATGCAGACCTCGTAGACGCCTGTGCATAGAAAAAGTGGTCACTCTAATGCTCCAAGTGGGAGCCCTTGGCGATGGGGGCCTCGGGGCGAGGCCTTGAGCAGGAGCGGAGGGAAGGAAGGATTAGGGTTAGGGTTAGGGTTAGGCCTGCTGCTCCAGGCCAGAGGCTTTAAGGGGCAGCTCTTCCTGTGGCTGCTTGCCTTGAGTCTATGCCAACTAAGGGTGCGTTCTCTGTCCCTTCTGCAGGTGCTGAAAGCCTCCTCCAGAGAGAAATATCCTTTATTTACTTTTGTCAAGGGCCATGCCAGAGACTATGATTTTACCTCCACTCCGACCAATGAAGATGACCTTTTCTCAGAAGATGAAAAGAAAAGCTTGAAAAGATTTAGCACAGAAGACTTTGTCCTGCTCTGAGGACGTTCTGCATTAGAGTGTCCGTAGTTACTCAGAACGCTTCTTTGAAAATAAAGAACAAAATAAGAGAAACCTGCAATGCAGAAACTGATCTATTTTTGTAAATATTTTGGTGATATTTTTTAACATTCTTTCACAAAAGAACATTTGAAAATATACCTTTTTAAAGATGTGTATATTTCTGAAAGCGCCTGATTGAAAGAATCTTTGTTGCTAATGAACGTCTGGCAGTCCTGGCTCACGACTAGTGGGTGGCGGATGATCTGTGTATGTGATTTCCAAATGAATCCCCTGCAGTCCTGTAGATCTGGGACCTCTTTACCGTGACTGGCCTGGGGGTTTTGTTTTGCCCATCTGTGATCCTGGAGCCCGAGGCCACTCTTCGACATCCGAGATTTAAGCTCCTCTCGCTGACTGACGAGACTGGACAATTAACCCCTGACGCCACCTACCCTTCCCCTCCACATGTTAATACGGCCAAAGGGTCCATCGAGGCGTTCCTGGTTCAGTCTGACTAGCAATTACTCACCGTAACAGGGGCAATTATATCGGCAGAATTGTGAGTGAAGAGCCTGCTTAGCAGTATGATTTCATGATGGCCTCTCCTTAAGCTTAACATGTAACCTTATGAGAGGTGACTCGGAAGTATCGGCTTTCCCCACATTTTTAAAGCTGATGTTATTAATATTAACTGCAACCAAACAAGCCAGATAAAGGCAAGGATTACATGGGAACGATGCTTGTTTCCTGTCTCAACCACATACTTTTATCAGGACTCTACTTGTGCTGCTCCAGCATCACACTCTAGGCTGACAACCTGGCGGGGGCAGGGGTGGGGGGAACCAGTAAATATCCTTGCTTGGGGGCTGTCCGTCCCTTGGTCTCTCCACAGTGACTGTAAATCAGCGTGCATTTGTGCAGGTGTTCAGTCACCGAGGTTACCCACGAGGTAAATCTTCCTTAAGTAGTAGTATGCCTTCACAAAGAGCAAATTTGTGATTGAAAAGTACTGAGGCTATAATGGAGCCGGGATTGTAAAACAAATGCGTTAATAAAGATGTGAGAACATTAAATGCCTTTGCTTTGGTTTTAATGTTGAGATTATTTTAGTCCTTTCGTTGGAGAGAATCATTCCTCAAATGAATCCTGTTGATTTGTAATAAAGGCAAATAGTATTATTGCTCTACAAGCAAAATATTAACTTTTTTATGATGCTTCTATGGCGCGGTGGAAAAGGGGGTGTATTTGTAAAGGTGCTTGTGTGTCCTCTGAAGTCACTGGTCTCTTCTTACAAAAGCAACTTGTTTGTCTGCAATGGCTGGAACATCGACTGTGCCAGGGGGATTGCTTTGTAAGACCAGTGCAACATTTTGGAGTGATGACGGTTTACTGCAATAAAGAAAACGTCCCCATAGTCCAGAGGGTTCCTTCGGCTAACCGAAAATTAGGCTAAAGAACTACAGAATTTCAGAGCTGGGAAGGACTTGGGTAGCCATCTCGTCTAACTTATACCCAAAAAGGAGTCCTCACTAGAGCAGCCCAGCTGGTCATCCTGTCTCTCCTGGGAGATCTTCTTGCCAGGGGGGTGGGTGGGGGGAGCCCACTCCTTCTCCAGGGAGAAGCAAGAACTTAAGCAAGAGCTGGACAACCATCTGTCAGGTGGGATGTGTTGGAGATCAGGTTGGACTCAGTCATCATTTTGGGACCTTCCAACTCCAAGAAGTTCACTTTGGCTTGCTCTAATTATTAGAAAGCTTTTCTTGATACAGAGCTTAAATTGGGCCCTTTTGAACTTCCCCCAGCTTCTCGCTCTGCCCTACGCTCTGACACCTGTCCCTCTTCCACATCCTGGCCTTTCAGGTACTCGAAGGCAGCTGTCACATTGACCCTGAGCCTTCTCTTTTCCAGGCCAAACAGTCACATCTCCTTCAGTGTTCTCATTAGGACACATCCTCAAAGTCCTTTGCAGTTCTGGCTGCCCCACTCTGGACACTCTCCATTTATCCAAGCCCTTCCCAAAAGGTAACCCCAGAGCTGAGCATGATCGCTGCCGGTTAAGCCCTTCTTGTGGCATTTCAGGGTCATAAGTGATGCGTGGTGCTCAATTTTAAGAGTGGGGCATCCCCTGCAAGCTTCTCTTGCTTTTTTATGTCATGGCTGTCCTGGTGACAGCCTCAGCAACAAACACATCAAACAAGTGTGTCCCGAGGAGGACGAGGGCCAATTTTAAGATTTCTCCATTACAAAGTGACTCCGAATGCTTAGTCAGGAGTAGTAGAAAAGGATAAAAACATTGTAGTTTAGCGTAGTATTTGGTTATTTGCAGGGTTTAGGAGCAGTTAGCATCACAGTCTGAGCAAAGCTATTCTTTTTATATACTAAGGACATGAGCTGAATATCAGCTGCATTGGACACTGTTGACCACAAGAAGTGGCTCCCCACCCCACAAGGTGATCTCCCAGGAGAGAGCGGATGACCAGCTGGATGCTCCTGCTGCTCTCTGGGTTTGGGGACATTAAACTCTTGGTTCTGTTCAGTCTCCTCTCCTGCACCACTGTCCGTGCCCTGCACCCACACCTATGCCTCCATACCTCAGTGTCGTGCCTGTACAACCTCCTGAAGCGCTCATCAGCTCTCATAGGTTCAGTGCTCAAATCTGTGCCACTGACTCCTTTCCTGATCCTCAGTCTTGAATTATCAGCTATTGGGCATTCTGAGTCCCCAGGATACATCTCCAACTTAACATGTGTGACCTTGAGCAAGTCACTCTGGGCCTAAATTTTTTCATCTATTAGATGGTGGAGTTTAATTAGAAGGTTTCTAGCTCCCTTTTCAGCTTTAGAGCCATGATCCCATGTCCAAAATTGAACTCATTTTCCCCGAAAGCTGCCCTCATTTAGAATGTCCTTTTCTCTCAAGGGCACTGCTATTTTTCCAGTCACCTGGTGGTTAACCAGGGAGTTAACTTCAGCCTCTTGGTGTGATGCAGTAAAAAGAATATTTACCCCAGAGGCAGAACACCTGGGTTCAAATCTTCCCTAATGAGGGTATATGGGTCACACTTTAGATCTCACCGTGACTGACTTCCCTAAGAAAAACTCTTGACATTCCTCTATATGCCCATAACTTCCCATCATCCCTTCTTTCTCCACCTCACTGCATCTAAACCCATTCTTTTTTTTTTTTTTTTTTTAGTGAGGCAATTGGGGTTAAGTGACTTGCCCAGGGTCACACAGCTAGTAAGTGTTAATGTCTGAGGCCTGGATTTGAACTCAGGTCCTCCTGACTCCAAGGCCAGTGCTCTATCCACTGCGCCACCTAGCTGCCCCTAAACCCATTCTTAACCCTTGAAACTGCTGATCTTTCTACCCCTCAGTACTTTCTCAAGCTATTTCGTTACCATTTCTCTGCCTTCCCTTCCTCTCCAGGCTTTACCACATAGCAAATTCACCTCTATCCAGGCCTCTGCTCAAACCCCTTGTCCCCTTGTCCTTACTACTCATCCCTTGACAAACCTTCTGTCATCTGCCTCCTCTGCTCTGACTCATGCTGCTGAATGGAATTGGAGGAAGTCTAAACACATTAAACATCTTCAATTGGGTCATCACCATAGCAAAGAAATCCTTTTATTCCTCCCTAATTGGTTCTGTCTCTGTCTCTTCTTCTTCTTCTTCTCCTCCTTCTTCTCCTTCTTCTCCTTCTCCTTCTTCTCCTTCTTCTTCTCCTTCTTCTCCTTCTCCTTCTTCTCCTTCTTCTCCTTCTCCTTCTTCTTCTTCATGAGGGTTAAGTGACTTGCCCAGAATCACATAGCTAGTAAGTGTCAAGTGTCTGAGGCTGGATTTGAACTCAGGTCCTCCTGAATCCAGGGCCAGTGCTTTATCCACCGCACCACCTAGCTGCCCCCGATTAATTTTTTTTTTTTTTTAAGGAAGAGAGTGGAGAATATAAGTAAGCTATGGGCTAGTAGGCTTGATACTAATTCCTGGCAAAATTCTAGAATGCATTGTTGAAGGGTTGATTGATTAGGGAATACATAGTCAAAGAAGCAGTGATAGCAAAATGCCAGTGTGATTTTGTCCTGGATGGGTCATGGCACCCTTAGCTCTAATTCCTTCTGGACAAGGTCCCCAGACTGGGGGGCAGGGGAATGCTGCAGGTGGATTTTCCATTGCTATCAGCACATTTGACACAATCTCTCACGTTTCCCTTATAGAAGGCGATGGCAACATGAAGGTTGGATGGGTTAGGTAGGGGGACTCAGGACTGGTCAAAAGCGTGTTTCAATGCTAACTTTGAAGGTGCCCAGTGGAAGTGCGCCAAAGGATTTGTGCTGGGCCTTGCCCTGTTTAACATTGTTATAAGTTGCTTGGATAAAAGCATGGACGGCCTGGTTATCTCATTTACTGATGACACTGAGCTGGGAGAGATAGTTAATACACTGGGTGACAGAGTCGGGATCCAAAAATGATCTTGGCAGGCTAGAGCATTGGGCTGAATCTAATAAGATGAAATTTAATGTGGATAAATGTGAAGTGTCACATCTGGGTTCAAGAAATTGCATTCATAAGTATTGTATGAGGGGAGGGGGTTAGGCAATTTTTTCTTCTGAACAAGATATATGGGGATTGTAGTGCCCAACAAGTAGAGAATGAGTTAATCGTGTGTGATGTCAGCCAAGAAAAGAGAAGAAATGACATGACCTACTGAGGTGGGTATAGCATTCAAGATTTAGGAGGTGATGAACTGGCTGGTCAGACCACAACTGGAGCATTCCGGTCAGTTCTGGGAGCCACCTTTTGGAAGAGTATCCATAGAAGGGCAATCAGGATGGTGAAAGGCTGAGAGTGGATTCCATATGTAGATCAGTTAAAGGAACTGTGGGGTTTTAACCCAGAGAACAGAAGACTCGGGGAGAATTCGAGACCTGTTTTAGATGATCTGAAGGGAGATGATTAGACTTTTCCCACTTGGTTCCAGGAGGCCGACCTAGGAGCACTGGGAGGTTGTTACAGAGAGGCAAGCTCAGTCAAGAAAAACTTGCTAAAATAATGAGAGCCGCCCCAAAGTGGAAGGGGCTGCTTCTGGAAGGTGTGGGCTCTTCTTCCCTAGAGATCTCTCACCATTTGTTGTATATATCTTATTATTATTAATTTTTGGGGGTGGCAATTGGGGTGAAGTGACTTGCCTAGGGTCACACAACTAGTAAGTGTCTGAGATCAGGCTTGAACTCAGGTCCTCCTGACTCCAGGACTGGTGCTGTATCCACTGAACCACCTACCTGCCCTTTGGATATGTTTTAAAGGGGATTCTTTTCCAGCCAATAGTTTGGACTAGAAGATGGCTTTGAGGTCTATTCCAATTCTGAGATTTTGTGATTCTCCTTCAGTGAGGAGACAGACTCAAGCGTTGTGCATGTAGAACTTAGCATGGATAGGTGGATGAATGAAGATTATGGCTACGGATGCTGATGCATTCACCTGGCCTGTGTGAGACAGCAAACAATCTCCTAAGGGATGGTGTTTATATTTTCTTTTAATTTTTATTCAAAAATACTCTGCAGTTTGGTCCCTTACAGTAGTAGATACCATAGGATGAAGCTGACGGTTGAAAACTGAATATTAACTATATACCACAAATGGACAGCCTGTATAGGCTTACATGCTTATACGGGACTTTGTCTTCATTGGACTAATAGCATTTCTACAGCACTTTAAGGTTTGCCAAAGTGCTTCACATGGGATCACACAACAATCCTCCCAGGTAGGTATTGTTATCATCCCTCTTTTATAGATAAGAAAACAGAGGTAGACAGAGGTTAAGTGACTTGCCCAGGGTCACACAGCTAATAACTGCCTGAGGTGGGGTTTGAACTCGAGTTTTTCTGGCTTCAAGTCCAGTATTCCACTGAGTCCACTGAGCTACTTAGCTGCCTCTATAGCCATACCTGGATTTCTACAACCTTTTATAAGACTGCCCTTGTTGAGTTAGGAATTGGAAATTGAGGGGTTGCCCATCAGTTGGGGAATGGCTGAACAAGCTGTGGTATATGAATGTAATGGAATACTATTGTGCTGTAAGAAATGATGAGCAGGTGGATTTCAGAGAAACCTGGAAGGACTTATATGAACTGATGCTGAGTGAGAGGAGTAGAACCAGGAGAACATTGTACACAGTATCAACAACATTGGGTGTTGATCAACTGTGATAGACTTGACTCTTCTCAGCAATACAATGGTCCAAGATAGTTCCAAAGGACTCATGATGGAAAATGCTCTCCACATCCGGAAAAAAAGAACTGTGGCATCTAAGATGCAGATTGAACCATACTATCTCTATTTTTTGTTTTTCCTTTTTGCTCTGATTCTTCTTGCACAGCACGACTAATGCAGAAATATGTTTAATGTGATTGTACATATATAACCTATATTAGATTACTTGCTGTCTTGGGGGGGAGGGAGAAAAAATTGAAACTAGAAATATTATAAAAACAAATGTTGCAAACTATCTTTGCATGTAACTGGAAAATAATAAAATACTTTTATGGAAAAATGAATTGCCACTGTCTAGTAGAAATGTTTATATTGCAGTTCTTTTGCATTTAAACTGACCTATACCTCTTGCCTATAAAAATTGAGCTAAACTGTTTGTATATTTGTTTTATGCTTTCAAAGTAAATATTTGTTTGTAAAAGCTAATACAAAATAAATGGATTAGGCAGTCCTAACATAAAAGTACTTAACATTTAAAAGAGAAAGACATGGCACAGAAAGCTCCCAGTGAGGGGGAGGGCAGCCAGGTGGTGCAGTGCTCTGAAGTTGGGAGGACCTGAGTCCAAATTAACCTCAGACATTTACTAGCTGTATGACCCTGGGCAAGTCACCTAACCCCAATTGCCTCAAGCATCTGGGGTCATTTCCAGTCATCCTAACATATATACTGCAATTGGACCCAGATAGCTCTGGAGGAGAGAGTGAGGTTGATGACCTTGCACAGCCCTCCCCTCACTTACATCCAATTCACTGCAAGTCATGACATCACCCCAATGTCATGGTCCTCTTGGATAATGAAGTACAAACAACAACGACCCAGTGAGGAATTTCCACCAATGCAGGTCAACACCTCCTCTGCAATTTATAGTCTTAGTTGCCCAGGACATGGAGAAGTTAAGTAACTTGCCTTGGGTCATGCAGCTAATATGTGACAGAGGGCAAGTCTTGTACTCTGGTCTTCTTAGGTTTGAGGCTGGCTTTCTAGCCATGATGTGCTATATTTTAATTTCTTTCAAACTTTTAAAAGGTTACCCTTATTGACTTAAAAAATAATGGACTAATATGAGAGCACCTAATTTTTAAAAAAGGAAAAAAAAAAGATAGTACCCATTAGATGCCACAGTGGATGGAGTGCTTGCGCTCATTTTCCTGAGTGCAAATCTAGCCTCAGACATTTACTAGCTGTGTGACCTTGGGCAAGTCACTGAACTCTGCTTCAGTTTTCTCATCTGTAAAATGAGCTGGAGAAGGAAATGGTAAACCACACCAGTATCTCTGCCAAGAAAACTCCAAATGGGGTCATGAAGAGTTGAGCACAACTGAAATGATTGAACAACAACAAAAATTCATGTATCTTATTCAGAGCACTCCAATAACCTAAGAACCTTTTTTCTTCCATCCAACCCCGAAGAAGTATATAGCACATTGCTTTAGGGGCTTCTTATAGAGAGGTTTATCACCTTGCCAGAAATGTTGAGATTCCTATAATTTCTACATAATGGAAGATGGGAAAGATTTGTAATTGGAGGACCTGGGTTCAAATCTTTTTTTTTTTTTTTTAGTGAGGCAACAGGGGTTAAGTGACTTGCCCAGGGTCACACAGCTAGTAAGTGTTAAGTGTCTGAGGCCGGATTTGAACTCAGGTACTCCTGACTCCAGGGCTGGTGCTCTATCCACTGCGCCATCTAGCTGCCCCTGGGTTCAAATCTTACTTCTGCTTTTTACTGACTACCTGTATGACCTCAGGCCACCTTTTCAAAACATCAGTTTTCCTATAAATTGGGAGGGTTAAATTTGATCATCTCTATGATCTCTTCCATCTCCAAATTTACAATCCTATGATTCTAAGTAATGGCTCTGGAGTATAATAGAGTATAACACTGTCTTTAGGAAATATGAACCTGCATGATAATGGCTCATGCTTGTAGACAACTTCTCTATGGAGGGCCAACCACATGTCGTGAAGATTGTGATAAAGGCACACTGTGGTTGGCTGTAGTTTTTCCTTCCTCTCACTAGATTTAGAGGTACTGTATATTCTGGGTTTTGATTTTGTTTTGAACTCAGAGATTTTTTTCCCTTCAGGTTCTGACACTGGGTAAACTCGGTAAAACTGATAGATGGTCTCTTTCAGCTAGGAATCAAGGGAAGTCAGAAAGGACAGGAGTCTGAGACAGGTGTGCTGTGAGAAATCACATCAGAAGAATCCTCAGCTTAAGCAACAATTGTGAGACTCAGGATCTGAGCATTAACATTTCAGAAATGAATTTTTAAAATTCTTAATGGGACTTTTGGATGGTTACGATTCCTCCTCTCTGTTCTTCATGAAATTTGACACTTTAAATTCCTTTTTGTCATGTGTTAACCACCAGCAGGCAACCTGGAGAGTTATCATTTGCCAAATGACTGAATGAAAAGATCCTTTATGGTATAAGTAATATCAAAATTTTTTTCCTGGAGGTATCCATTTTTCTGTCTTTACATTAACCAACCCCATTAAATCTCTCCTAGTGAAGAGCGAACTTCAGAGGGTTAAAAATTAAGGTCATTTCTATATCCTATTCCCTTTGGTACTTAACATCGTCCAAGGGCAAATGCACCTAGAAGTACATATATTTTTATAAACTGTAGAGTTTATCCTGCTTTTATTGTTTTAAAATGAAAAGAACAACTTTCACTGGTTCATTTTATTGCTAGTCTCTTTTCTGTCTTCTTTGGCATCTTATGGCTTTGAAATAAGGAGGATGAATTCCAAATGCCTCCTTGGAAGAGAAGAAGACTATGTGTTTTCCATTGGTTGTGGCCATCAATCTCAAGGTCAACAGTCTTCAGAATTACAGTGATCAAAAATGGGGGTGTCTGCTTTGGGTTTTTAAGAGTTCAATAAACAAATTTCTGAGCATTTTTAGGTTCTCATCCACATAAATTTACAAAGACAACATCATTGACTAACTGTAGATGTTTACAAGCAGAACTCATGGCTCAGCTGCCTTGTCTGTTTAGAGATCTCCTGTTAGTATCTGTTCTACTCTTATGGAAAATACTTGGTGTACATTTTCTATGGATTTCTCTGCGTACATTGTTTCTCCCCAGTTGAATGTAGCTCCTCAAAAGCAAGGATTGTTTCATTTTTATGTTTGTGTCTCTAGCACCTAGGATAGCACCTGGTGCCATATACAATTTCCTACTTTTATTTCCTATTATTTGCTGTTTGGAAATGCTGCGTACCTAAGAGGGTAATTGTCCTGGTTCACCACTGCTAATGTGTGTGATGTGCTATGACTTAAATATAAAATGAGTAATAGCTGTTATAGTCACTTATAAAGACTTCACTAACTTTTAAAAAGGAGAAAGAATGAAAAAACCAAACTATCCTTTCTAGGAAGGACTTGCAAAAACTGGAGAAAAAGATGAGAGAGGTGAAAATGGAATAGACATGAGGTGAGGAGAAAATTGAGAATAAAAATAATGGAGAAATAGAAGTGGGCTATTCATAATGCCTTATTCAGGCAGTTATTAGGAGAGAGAAGTGGAAATTGCCATCCATGAAAAGAAAAGTACCTTTCTGTCTCAAAAAAAATTATAGACAAATAAACATTTATCATTCGACATCATTTCTGGCTTAATCCTGACAATCAATGATGATTGCATGCTATCGTTCACTCGAGCTGTTAGGCCAAGTCTGAGATTTCTCCTCAATGTTTCATAGGATCCTAGATTGAAAAGGTGAAGTAGCAGATGGGGAGAAATTGGACACAACTTAATAGTCCTGGAAAACAAATTCCTGTCATATTTTAGTTTGAATCCTAAGTCAGTTTAGAAAGCCTAAGCACTTTTGTGTGGTTTTCATAGTTATTTAAAGACTTTCTCCTAGCCTATAAACTTTGAAAAATATTATATTTAGAGCCAGTATTGCAGATATGTTTCTGAGCTAGCATTTTCCTCTCTTTCCGTTTACAATCCTCTTCAACATTATTGGTGGCAAGCAATGGTCCAAAACATTCACAGCTGCAGTTATAAAATTTCACTTCTTCCCTCACAATGACAGGAAAAATTGGTTAGAAACTGATTATTTGGAAGGGATACATAGGCCTTATCAGTTCAGTAGAAAAATTTCCTTTGATGCCTCTCACTCTTATACCTTGAAGAGCTTAGGAGCTAAGTGTCCCTTCAACAAAGGCCAAGTTCTGGGCCACATCTCAGAGTTGATCGTAAAAGAAGAAATGCAACAAAGCATCATTTTTCAGGTCGACCATTGGAAAGCAGCCCAACCAAATTCATGACCATTGAGAATTCATTTTCAAGAGGTGTTAAGGAGAAAAGCTAGCTCAGGGTGGAGATCCAAGAGAGAGGCCTGATAATAAAAAGCTTGCAAAGCTGGCATCATCAGTTAGTAGCATCTGAGTGCCCACCGGGTGTATGGCATCAATGTTGACTGTTACACAGGTCAGAAAGTATGAATTAAAGGCCTCTGGGTGATAGTACTACCAATACTGGGAAGAGGAACTAAATGCAAATAAATATTCCTACTTGAATTCTCTATAGTGGTTGTTCCAAAAGCCTTCTTTTTTCCTGAGGCCCCCCAATTTACCCTGTGTTCCTCACTTACTCCGATTAGGTAACACATGATTCCTGTATTCCTGAGATTGGGAATACTGTCAATGTCTCTTGTCTTCTCTTTGTATCTCTTAGTATTTTCCCTCTTATTCTTTTTTATTCCACTTCTGAAAGATGACATTTACAAGTAGATTTCTTTGAGCTGTGGATTTGATCCCTTTACCTCACTTTTCTAGAACTTTGTCCCATCAATTATTATCTCCCTCCCCCCAACAGTATTAGTCTTCAACTAATCAACTGGTTTCTCCTCCTGTGCTTACACATATGCTCAGGTCGCCCTAGCCTTGTCTGGAAGCTGCTACCTCACCCAACTGTCTTCTAGAAGTAGTCTCCACTCACTGTTTTAGCTTCTTGACTGGCTGGCCTTTCCTACTTGTAGTTCCCCTCCCCCACAACCAATCCGTCCTATCCATTACCTCCAACTTTCATATAATTTTCCTTTCAACAAATATTTATTAAACACCTATTATCTTCAAGGTAATATGTACTTCCTGAAGCACAGCTCTGACCATATTTCTCTCCTATTAAAAATCCTTCAGTGGCTCTCTGGTGACTCTCAAATAAAATATTATTCCGACATCAAGGCCCCCAATGGTATCATTCCAGTCTTATTTATATTTACATCCTTATGATGTCCTAACAGACTTGCCATTCCCTAAACATGACCTTTGTTTTCTTGCCTCCACACCTTGTTTTTGCCTGACACACAGTAGGTGCCTAAAATGCTCGTTCCCTTCCCCAGCCCTTCCTATCACCTGTACCTGATGAATCCTGCTCATCCTTAAAGGTCCACCTCAACTGTGACTATCTTCCTAATTTCCTCCTTAAGCCTTCCCTGATTTCTCATTCCTGTCCCCAGATCTGGAGGGGATGGCTTTTTTTCCTGAACTCATAGCTCTCAGTACTTTTCTTATATCACTTATCAGAAAGTCCCCTTGATTAGCATTACTTCAGGACCTGCATTTCCTCCTCTGCTACATTAATTCGTACCTTGAGGTCAAGGGCTGGGTCTTATACGTCTTTGTATTTCATGTGATGGCTAGCTCTGCGTTGGCCAGTTAGAAGACATTCAATAAAGTTTTGTACAAATGTGAGTTATTTTTGTTTGTTAAGGAGGGGGATGAGGAGGAGGAAGAGGCAGGGGAAGGGAAAGAGAAGGAGGGGAGGGAGGAAATGGAAGAAGAGAAAGGTTATTTTCTACAAGGACAATGAAGGAACCATGATGTTCCCTACTGCTCTATCCTTCATAAGAGAAAAAAGTGATACAGATAGAGAGAGAGAGAGGGAGAGAATTTTAGAGTTGGAAAGGCCTTCAATAGTATCTGGTCCAACTCATAACTGTAAACAAATTCTCTCCAACAATGTGAGAAGTGGTTGTCTGATCTTTGCTTTACACTCTTCCAGGGAAGGGGAGCCTATTATCTACTGAAACAGCTCATTCCCCTTTTAATCAGCTCTAATTGTTACTGAGATTCTCTTTCTATTAAGCCTAAGTTTGTCCACCCATTGCTCCTCATTTCTGCCCTCTGAGGTGAATCAGAACAAATCTAATCTCTCCACTCGACGACCCTTTAGATGATTGAATGTGGCCATGTTCCTGACTTCTCCAGGGTAAACAAACCCATTTGGCTTCACTGCTTCCTCATGGGGCGTAAACTTAGGGCCTTTCCCAAGTCTGGAAACCTCCTCTGGCCATTCTGCAGCTTATAAATGCCCACCATAAGCTGTTTTAGAGGCTTGTTGTTTCTTTGTTTTTACATTTCAGAGATTAAAAAAACCCTGAATTTGGATCCTGGTTCTTACCATTTGCTACCTGTGTGACCTTGGGACAAATAGTTTCCTCATCTTGTAAAATGAGGGGGTTGCCTTAGATCAGAAATTCTTAACCTTTGGTCCCTGAACTTATTTGGGGAAAAAAAGAGATTTTGTTAATAGTATTTTGATAGAATTAATGTCCTTCATCATCTTTTATCTTATTCTTTTAAATATGTGATTTCTGACAAGGGCTTCTTGAGATTCCCAAAGGGGTCCATGCCACAAGCATTGGGAAGAACCCTTTGGCTTAGCTGGAGAAGAGGTGAGAAAGGGATGCCCAAAGAAGGTTCTAACCTTCAAGCTCCATATACTCCTTGACTTGCTCTCTGCCAAGATCTAGGCTAGTTCGAGGGTGGAAGGCATCCTGTGTATATTCCAAGCTTGGGAAGGCAGTGTATTCCAAAGAGGGAGCCAGTTTTGAATCAAGGAGGTCTTGCCTTAATTATGACATAAAGCTGAATCAACAAATTATGAATTAACATGAAGTCACATCAATAGGATTTGTGGACAACTCTGGTTCTGAATAGAGTCTTTGGGGAGAAGGGCAAGGAATTATTTATCCCTCTCTTTCCAGTCCCCCAACCCTTCCAAGCAGCCTGAGGGGCAACAGCTATTAATTATGCCTCAGGAGGCAGACCCCTAACCCACCGTTGGTGGGGTGTGCTATAGCAGACTCGATTTCATAATGAGGTGTGAGCAGGTCTTAGCATGTTTGCCCAGAGAATCCTCCTAAAGTGCCTTTGGTCCCCCTGGAGGGACCTGAGCTAGAACCCAATATCCCTTGGTGTGTGGTTTTTTCCCCCCCTTTAAACAAAAGCAACAGAAACTCTCAGGACTAGAAGCAGTGTGGTATAGTGGAAAGAGGCCTGGGTTTGAATCCCAGATTTCCCACTTACTGCTTATGTGGGCAATTCCCATCACCTTAATGGACCTCAGTTTTGCTATCTGTGAAATGGACGTGGGTTGGACTCAATGGTTTCTAAGGTCCCTTTCAGTTCTATGATCCTCTTACCCTGTAATTTGATGACTGTCCCTGTGAGAATGTGATAACCACCCACTGAGTGAGAGGGGCTAGAGATTATTATTTTCTGCAAGGTTAAAAATATTGGAGAACCAATATGAACCGGTGCTAAAACTGGTTCCAGGGTATTGAAAAATACATTCTTTTTTTGTGGGCCAACAAGGGTTAAGTGACTTGCCCAGGGTCACACAGCTAGTAAGTGTCAAGTGTCTGAGGTCAGATTTTAACTCAGGTCCTTCTCAATCCAGGACTGGTGCTTTATCCACTATACCACCTATCTGCCCTAGAAACATACATTCTAATGACATCTTGTGATATGGGGCAAATCACTAGGCCTCAGTTTCTTTATTTGTAAAATGTAGAGTTAGGGGCAATATGGCATAGTAGATAAGGCACTGGTCTTATAGACAGAAAGACCTGTGTTCACTTCCCACCTCCGACTCTTACTTGTTTTGGTCTATAGGAAAGTCACTTAATGAGGAGGCTGGACTCAGTGGTTTCTAAGGTCCCTTCAAGCTCTAGATCTTTTTCCCAAGCTCTAAATCTAGAATCATTTTGTTAATCACCCTTTTCTGTATAAATACCTCCCCCTATGTAGATGTATTGATGTTGTCTTTACTCCATAAGCACAATTTCCAAATATTTCCAACCCAAACTATTGAAAACATTTTGTGGTCTTACTCTGACAAGGATTTCTTTTTTGAACCATCATCATTTGACATTTCTTTCTTTCTTTCTTTCTTTCTTTCTTTCTTTCTTTCTTTCTTTCTTTCTTTCTTTCTTTCTTTCTTCCTTCCTTCCTTCCTTCCTTCCTTCCTTCCTTTCCTTTCCTTTCCTTTCCTTTCCTTTCCTTTCCTTTCCTTTCCTTTCCTTTCCTTTCCTTTCCTTTCCTTTCCTTTCCTTTCCTTTCCTTTCCTTTCCTTTCCTTTCCTTTCCTTTCCTTTCCTTTCCTTTCCTTTCCTTTCCTTTCCTTTCCTTTCCTTTCCTTTCCTTTCCTTTCCTTTCCTTTCCTTTCCTTTCCTTTCCTTTCCTTCCTTTCTCCCTCCCTCCCTCCCTCCCTCCCTTCCTTCCTTCCTTCCTCCCTTTCTCCCTCCCTTCCTTCCTTCCTTCCTTCCTTCCTTCCTTCCTTCCTTCCTTCCTTCCTTCCTTCCTTCCTTCCTTC
Organism: Dromiciops gliroides; assembly: GCF_019393635.1. Classification (NCBI taxonomy): domain Eukaryota; kingdom Metazoa; phylum Chordata; class Mammalia; order Microbiotheria; family Microbiotheriidae; genus Dromiciops; species Dromiciops gliroides. The sequence continues at coordinate 15,985,709 of NC_057864.1, read as the reverse complement.
CTTCCTTCCTCCCTCCCTCCCTCCCTCCCTCCCTCCCTCCCTCCCTCCCTCCCTTCCTTCCTTCCTTCCTTCCTTCCTTCCTTCCTTCCTTCCTTCCTTCCTTCCTTCCTTCCTTCCTTCCTCCCTCCCTCCCTCCCTCCCTCCCTTCCTTCCTTCCTTCCTTTCTTCCTCCCTTCCTCCCTCCCTTCATTCCTTTCCTTCCTTTTTTCTTGTGATTGGCCATCTAAAGTACCTTCCCCCCTGAAATGAAGCTATAGGGGGAGATAAACAATGGCTGCGTATTTGTTGAAAGGCATCACGTTTGCTGAGGGAGTCCTCTTTTTCTCATCACCTTTTCTAGAGCACATTACCCTGTGCTCAGCTAGAGAACCTGATGCCAGAGGCCCTTGGCCTTCCTGTTCCTTTCTGGGGTGACTGACCTTCCTTAGGTCTCCAGCCCTTTCTTGTTCAGAGCCTGTAGTCAAGAGGGACCCTCTTGTTGCCCAGCAATAGGCATAAGACCCATGAGCAGATTGAAAACTTTGCAAAATATAGCAAGTTCCCAGCTGCTAATCCGGCAGCTCCATTGGCTTGCTCAGGCTCAGTAGAGGCTTGTTTTCATGCTAACATAAATTCTTGTATTAATAGAAGCCTGGCCCTGGCTTCTTTCAGCCGTATGGGAAAAAGTTACTGGTGAGATGGTAAACAGAGGGTAAAAGAATCGGTCCCCTGTCCTCCCTTTAAAAAAAGACGGGATGAAGCAATAGTGGAATCATTTTAATTGTAACCCTCTACCACTCACGATCAGTAAGTGCATTTGTGTCCTGTTTTTAGGCAATGGGCCACTGAAGAGGACATGGAGCATTAGAAATGCAAAACATGACTGCATGTTCTCCAGATTCTGTCAGGCTTCTATGAAAGAGTGCTTGTACTGGGGGGCGGCTGGCCTCTGAGGGTCTCCTCTGTTCCGTGTGTATTTACAGAGATGTATGAATATTTGATTAATGAGTCATGGTCTCCGGAGAAATTGAATAACTGTACTGCTTTACAAAGCCTGCTCCTTAACTGTTAACACAGCTACCAGTGGCATTATTGACATTGCAGCCCCTTCGGAATCTAATATATTTGGGGGAATAAAGTCCTTGGTTAAAACGGGCTCTGTGAGGGACATTATTCAGTTATCTGTTTTGAACAGTTGCAAGTTCAATTTACAGGCTCTGATTTGTAAAGATTTTTCCAGTGGAAACAAGCAGGGAGCGGGGGAGCTGTAAAAATGACTTTTTGGGGTTGTTTTTCCGAGAAGTTAGTTGAGAAGTCAGCTGTAAAGGGGTGATATGTGTGTGGAGGGGGGGGCTTAGGGCATTTTTCTGGAATGGGCGTATATGACATAAAGGATTATTTCAGTCTGATTGTGTAAGATGTTTTCAAAACCATTTGGTCGATTACTTAAAGAACAAATCATTTTTAATCTAGTGAAATAGAAATATAAAACAGTAAAATTTGTGTTGTGAGTGGATTAACACCCCCCTTCCCCATCTCTCTTTGAATCCTATGTTTGAGATTCATCATTACATTTGACTTAGTACATTTCCAGAAATAATTAGCTGCTAATTTACCCTAAATCTATCTCATTTTTGTATCTAATATCTATGAAGAGATCAATTCTCCCTTCCAAAGTTAGGCAGATATTTTAGTGATGTTACTCCAGTTAAACTGCTTAAGTAACAGGGGGAAATGTCAAAAAAAGATAAATTTAGTGCCGGTGCTTTCACTGGAAGCTATAACTGCAGGTTAGAATTATACATGCAATGCAGAATTTCCTGCAACCCTTCTCCTTTGGGCCACGATGCATTACAGCAGACGTATAATGAAGCTGCCATAAAACCTGGGGTAATTAAGGGGGATTTGACAGTAATTGCAACAGTGAATCAACTTAATTATTACCTGCTTCAAAGAGAGCTAACCTGATGTTATAATCTAACCTTTTCTACTTTTAAAATGAGAGATTAAACAAGTATTATATGTAGCATTTAAGAATGAAATCTGTTGAGATAGAATTGGGTTAAGATACTTTTTATGTACATTTCATATAGGTGCATACAGCAGCATAGCCATGAGGTGCTGGTGTGATCAGTAATCCATGAAGAGAGCTCCCAGAATGGAGCCAGGCCCTCATTTCTGATGCATGGTGGCTTCTTCCTAAGCCTCACGCAATCGTGCCCATGCCTTACCATATTGTTACAGTTCCTAGGAGAAAGCTGCAGCCTCCTGCCTGGCTCTCCAGCTCCCATCCTGAGCCTGGGATTTCTGACTGGTGAGAGATTCCCACATCTAGCCCTATGCAGAGCCACCATCTTGCATTACTGTTACTGAAAAGGAAGACCACCAGCTGTCCCACCCCTCTGTTTACTAGTCCTGCAACTTCCCAGACCCTCCCCCTTACTTCTCTATAAGTGTTGTTTTCTCTTATTAGAATGTAAGCTTCCTGAGGGCAGGGACTGGTTTTGTTGTGGCTGTTTCTGAATTTGTGGCCCTTTGCTTACTATCTTGCCTGGCATTTAGTGACCATTTAATAATGAAGGGACTACAGCAGCCCACATTTACATAGGTCCCTTTAGAATCTCTAAATGCAAGCTCAGATCCTTCTGGTTGGCTCAGTCATCTGAGCATTCTGGGGTGGCCTGGGTTGGCTTCAGGAATGTTTGTGCCCAGGTTGCCTTCTCACTGTGTTGCATCCCTCCATGGCTGTAGCTCCCTTCTCCCATGGGCGAGTTCTCAGAGCCTTCGTGTGGGGGAGGGGCCCAGGCTGGCCACTGTCTATCCCTCCATCCCCCTCCCAAGTCTGCTGCTGCTTCTTCTTGTTACCATCTTTCATTTCCCTTCTCACTCTCCTTTCAGCCTCTCTTTATGTGTTGTCATCTCCCATTAAATGTAAGCTCCTTAAGGGCAGGGATTGTCTTGCTTGCTTGTATTTGCAGTTAGTCCTGGGGGGATAAAAGGGGGAAAAGCCCAGTTCCTGCCCTGACGGAGTTCACAGTCTAATGGGGAAGACAACAGACAAACGACAACACACAGACAAGAAATATGTGGATCCATTCGAGGTAATCTCAGAGGGAAGACATTTAAGATTAAGGAGCACTGGGAAAGGGTTTTGGAGAAGGTAGGACTTTAGCTAAGTATTGAAGGAAGCCAAGTGGCAGATGAGAAGGGAGAAAATGCCAGGCAGGGGGGACGGCCAGTGACAATGCACAAAACTGGATGATGGAGCATTATGTATGAGGAACAACTAGGTGTCACTTGATGGCAGAACAAATGAAGGGGCTAAGGTGTAAAGAAAAGTAGGAAGTCACCAGGTTATGAAGGGCTTTACAAGTCAAATGGAGGACTTTATGCTTGACTGTGGAGGGAATAGGGAGCAGCTGGAGTTTATTGGGAGGGAGGTGACATGATCAGATCAAGCCTTTAGGATGACCAGTTTGACCGCTGAATGAAGGATGGCCTGGGGTGGGGAGACATGATATATAAATGTTGGCTGCTACTACTACTACTACTACTACTACTACTACTACTACTACTACTACTACTACTACTACCACTACTACTACTACTGCTGCTGCTGCTGCTGCTGCTGCTGCTGCTGCTGCTGCTGCTGCTGCTACTACTCCCACAACCACCACCTGGAATAGGATTTGTTGCTTATCTGTTACCTATTACATACCCAGTAGACTAAAAGTTCTATGAGGGCAGGATCTGGTTCATTCCGCCTCCCCCTCCTTTGTATCCCCAAGAGCCTGGTATATTGTAGGTACTTAATAAATGTTTTTTTAAATAGACCTGAATTGCTTTTCTCTGCTTCCCACTGCCTGATTTTTATTCTCCATAAGTTGGAAAGGTTTGAAGAGAAACTACTGTTGTTGCCATTGAGTTGTTACCCAAGTGCCATACACAGACGCCATCTGCATGCGTATTGTCAAACATGTCCAGAATTCATTTCTAGATTCTCTATCTCTTTCCTTCTGGGCTTTTATTATTAGCAATCTCCACCCCCGACCCCAGACAAACCTACAGAAACAAACAGGCACACATTGCTACTGATCTCATCATGGAACCTGGTCCGTGGGATTGGAGAAGGAGTTGATCACATTTATCACGGTGGTGGTTTTTTGGGTTGGCTTGGTTTTTTAACTACTTAGCATTTTAGTGTTCTTTAGCCATGGTGATTGAAGAAGCTCTTCTCAGCTTGGCTGTAGTTTGTTACTATTTCAAACTCTATGTCATTTAATCTAAAAACCAACACTAGTCATACCACTAGTACATTTTGTTTGTTTGTTTGTTTTTGGTGAGGCAAATGGGGTTAAGTGACTAGCCAAGGGTCACACAGCTAGTAAGTGTCAAATGTCTGAGGCTGGATTTGAACTCAGGTACTCCCGACTCCAGGGCCGGTGCTCTATCCACTGCGCCACCTAGCTGATTCCCAGTAATACATTATGTATACCCAGAGCTGCATATTTGAATCAGAGATGGATTCACAGATCTAGACCCTTCCCTGTCTCCAATCTTCTCCTCCACCCAATGTTGGTGGGGCCTGTGATGACCAGCTGGAAGATCATCAAAATGGTGATCCCTAAACCCTAAACCTCATAGATCATCTGATCCTATGAGTGTTTGTGACAGAATCTCTTCTACGAACATCCCTGACAAATGGGTATCCACTCTTTGCTTGAAGACCACCAGAGAAACAGAGCTCATTAGGACTCAAGGCAATTCTATTTTTTGGAAAGCTCTAGATGTTGATGCAAAATAATCTTCCCTATAACTTCCTTCTACTGTTTCTAGTTCTGCCTTCTGGACAACCAAAGCAAATGTATTCCTTCTTTCATGTTAAGGAGCCTTTAAGAATTATACTAGTAATAGCAAGAGCTAACATTTATATACTCCTTTAAGCTTTGCAAATTGCTTTACATATATTAGCTCACTTTATCTAACAACCTTGTGAGGTATCCTCATTTTACAGGTAAGGAAACTGAGGCTAAGAGATTAAGGGATTTTTCCAGTGTCATATTGGGAACTATCATAATTCCTCCCTCCCTCCTTCCCTCCCTTCCTCCCTTCCTTCCTTCCTTCCTTCCTTCCTTCCTTCCTTCCTTCCTTCCTTCCTTCCTTCCTTCCTTCCTTCCTTCCTTCCTTCCTCCCTCCCTCCCTCCCTCCCTCCCTCCCTCCTTCCTCCTTCCTTCCTTCCTTCCTTCCTTCCTTCCTTCCTTCCTTCCTTCCTTCCTTCCTTCCTTCCTTCCTTCCTTCCTTCCTTCCTTCCTTCCTTCCTTCCTTCCTTCCTTCCTTCCTTCCTTCCTTCCTCCTTCCTTCCTTCCTTCCTTCCTTCCTTCCTTCCTTCCTTCCTTCCTTCCTTCCTTCCTTCCTTCCTTCCTTCCTTCCTTCCTTCCTTCCTTCCTTCCTTCCTTCCTTCCTTCCTTCCTTCCTTCCTTCCTTCCTTCCGGATCCTGGGGTCCTTTCTTTGAGATTCTGTGATTTAGAGCTGTAAGGAACCTTAGGCACAATCTATTCAGACCCTCTTATTTTATATACTGGGAAACTGAGACCCAGAGAAACTGTGATTTGTCTATACATCACAAACATGGTGAATGTCAGAGTTAGGGTCTGAGTCCACTTCCTCTGAATTGAAATTCAGGATTCTTTCCACCATAAATATCATGCTGGTTCCCAATATGTCCATGGAATTTACCAATCTTATAGCCCTATTAAAAAAAAAAAAAAGGATGGACTGATGAGCCAGAGGATGCCTACTCTGTGTTAGGATTTATATATGTGTGTGTGTGTGTGTGTGTGTGTGTGTGTGTGTGTGTGTGTGTGTGTGTGATAGAGCAAGAGCTTGAATCAAGCCTTAATCTGCCTCTTCATATATCTCACCCACCCTGTTCAGCATACTTGCTTCCTTCTGACTTTACTTCCAAAAAACAAAGTTAAGTATAACCTGCAATAATACAGATTTGTCACTTTGGAATATCCCAGCTCCAAGTGATGCAATGCCAAAAAGAAGGTCAGAAGTGTCTTGGACAGTAGATACATGATTAGATGGAAGATGTGGCCTCAAACTTGGAAGAGAAACAGATTCATTTGTACACACACACACACACACACACACACACACACACACACACACACACACTCTTATGTTTATTTATTTGTTTTTGAAGCAGTCATATGGGAAGGGGAGGAAGAGAAAACACTGGATTAGGAGTCTGGGAACTTGGGTTCAAGTTCAGACAGTGGTGTGGTCTTAGACCAGACACTGCCACTCCTTTATCCCAATTTCCTCTTTTAATGAGGAGTCAGACCCAAATCAATGGTTTCATGAATTTTTTTTTTTGTCCATTGGAGCATTTTATTTGTATGTATGTTTTACACCCTTAGAAAAAGAATCCCAGGATTTTTCCTCCTGTGTGTTTTCGTCTTGCTTCCTCATGGTCCATGATGCCAGCTGAAGTTGTAAGCACAATGAACCCAAACTGACGGGATGGTAGCAGATTATTCTTCCACTTTTCCAGATCTTTCAATTGAACATCAAATCTGGGGCTGATTACGCCACACTTGTTTAATCTGCCTGTGAGGTTCACAACAATTTTTCCTGCTCTGTGATCATCGATGATCTCAAATTCGCCAATGTAGCCGTGCTTCATCATCACAGTTAAGAACCTGACGATCACTTTAGAGCACGGCCTCATGAGAACCTGGCGTTTTCCTCGTTTTTCTGCATTGTTGATGCTTTTGAGAGCATCTGCCAGGACATTCATGCGCACCATGGTGGCATCACTGCAAGATGGTGGAAAGAGGACGAGATGGGTGAGCGCGGAGAGATATCCATGAATTTGTTTTTTAATAAATATTTTGATAACTTTTAGTATAATTGGTTTTCTTTGTAAAATCTTACACATTTTATTTTATGCATTTATGGAGATTACTCAAAGAAGAGATCTATGGACTTCACCAGATTTCCATAGGGGGCCAGGACATAGTAAGGGTTGAGATGACCTTAAAGAGTCCTTCCAGCTTCAAATCTCATGAGAATATGAGAAATCTGAATTTGTTGTTTTTCTTACTTGGACCTAGAAAGTAACAGTTTTAGTGGGAAGAGGCTGAATGTATTGACTAAAATAAGGTTTGGGACTGTCTGTGGATTTAAATTATTCATATCGTCCCTCTCACTTGCACTATTTTATTTGTTTATTTTAAAAATAAGTTTTGTGGATACTTTTTTTATCTCACTGTCATTTCTTGATAGTCCCCTCCTTAACCCAAGACTTAATCCCTCTCTTGTAACAAAGGAAAACAGTGAAGTTCTTAATGAACATCTTAACAATGCAGGCAACATTCTGCCTTTTAGTCACCCTTCTCTATCAAAAGAAGGGCTGTGTGCAGGAGTGTGGTTGTAAACATTTAACAACTAGCTCTCTTGAAGAAAATGTACACGACCCACTTTTAAGTTTAATCTGCAATATTAACATTTTCTTCATCACCTTTTAAAATCCAGACAATCAACTAAACAATAAATCAAGCTCAGATTTGTGTATATACAGGCTTCTGAGGTGTATGGGCTCAGGATGAAAATTCAACAGTCAGTTCTCACCAGCCAGTTTGAGTGGGCTCTAACAGACCCCTTTGTGAATGTTTCCTTATCCAGTTTCTGGGACTATTATTTCTTTTTTCAGTAACTCAGAATTCACCTTCCTACTAGCGATCTTTTTATTTACTGTGTTTTAGTCAATGTGCTGTATAATGTCCACTTGGTTTTGCTCATTTCGCTTTGCACCAGTTCATGCAAATCTTCTTGTGCTTCTCTCTATGCAGAACTTTTAGGGATATCCCATCACATTCCTCTACCAGCTTGTTCCCCCCATGCCCCACTCAGTGGGTGCTTCCTTCCTCTGTTTTCCACTATCACAGAAAGGGCTGAAAGGATTTTTTTTTTTTACTCCATGCTGGTCTTGTAATTTTAAAGTTAAACAGAGCAGGTCATATGACTGCACCATAATAGATTCATGGATTTCTCTAATAGGCCAATTTAGGAATAAGCTCATGAGTCAGCAAGGTGAATGAATAATGAAAAAGCATTAAGCACTTACTATGCACTATATACTGGGGATATAAATGGAAAAAAGGGATGGTCCCTGCTCTCTAGAAGTTTCCCCCTCTAATTGGGGGAGACCCCATATGGAAGACCGTTCAGCCACAATGTAGATGGAAAGGCCTGGTGGTCCATAGCGTGTATTGGTGCATCAGATGTCAGTGTCTGAAGTCTGGGTAGAGAGAGAGAGACAGAGAGACAGCAAGAGGGAGAGAGAGAGAGAGAGAGACAGAAAGACAGAGACAGAGAGAGAGACAGAGAGACAGCAAGAGAGAGACAGAGAGACAGAAAGAGAGAGACAGAGACAGAGAGACAGAGAGCAGTAGGACAAATAGAGAGGGCCTGAAGATGCAGAGGATGAGCATCTTACTGGCATAACTGTAGTTGAGGACTCCCACTTTAAATCTCTTCCCAACTGGGAAATGGGCTAGAGGGAGGTTGGAGGAGAGGAAAGGAAAGGGAAGGGGAAAGATGACTCATTGGGATTCGATAACTTTTCTCACTTACTAAGTACAGACGTCTTGTATCTTCAGCACAACACAGGAAGGTGAGATTTCTGAAGCAGCATTGCTTGGCTCTGCATCTATTCCTAATTGTTTGGTTCCCCTGAGTTCTTTCTCATGGTCAAAACACTCAGTGACATTGACTGATCCTGTGGGTTTTGCTATTGGAAGTCTGAATTAAAGAGGGCTCCTGCCATGCATCTGCTAAGTTTTTATGGATATCTATGAAGAACAATGAGAATCTATCTCACTTTCTTATGGAGATGCCCATGACACTGGAGGCTGCTGAGGGTGAGAAGGGGGTGGGGAGGACTCTTTTGGAATTCCTAATAGATGCTTATATGCCTGGGGCTAATTATGGAAGTGGAACAAAATAGAAAATAAAATAGAAAATTTATAAATAATACATTTAAATATACATTGAATATAAATTTATAAATAAACATAAAATAAAATATTAAAAAAGAAACAAGTAGAAGCCAAACATGGCTGGAATGGGGAAACCAGAGATGCTGGCAGGAGGGGGAGGAGTGGGAAGGGGTCAGGCTGTGGCACTGGGCTGGGAGTCAGGAGACCTGGTTTACAGTCCTAAGGTTGTCATTAGGTTGCTCCCCTCTAGACTCAAGTTTCTTTATAGATAAAAGGAGGGTATTGGACTAGATGAGCAGCTCTTCCCCTTGCACCCATGAACTTGATTTTGATAAGGGTATTTATTTATTGTCATTTGTTAAAGGGGTCCATAGGCTTCCCCAGCCTCCCAGAGGGGTGGGTCCTTGATAGAAAAAAATGATCAAGAACCATGGAATTAGATGATCTCAAAATCCTCATAGTTTATGAAAGCCAAAGCAAATCCAGATAAAAGAATATAAAGTTTTGATTATTAATATAAGTACATAAGAAAGGCATGCTCTTTTTTATGCTTTTGTTATAGACTTTGATGCATTATTTGGACTCTCTTTATTCTGTTGCCCAATGGACAGTAAAGCTTTGTGAGGTTAGGAAATGTGCTGTGTCTAAATGTGATGTCTTTAGTGCCACATCTAGCAAAGTGCTCTGGCCACTGTGTGTAGTCACTCAATAAATATTTAGTGCATTGAATTTATTCAATTGAACCAATCAACCTGGTCACTGCAGATAAACTTACAGAGTGACAATCAACAACACCAACACCAATGGCCAATACTTATATAGCACTTACCAAGCGCCAGACAAGCAGTCGTAATCTGTGGTTTGTTTTGGGCAAGGTTCTTTTTGATGGGCCCCAGGTTAGCAGCTACCCTTACCCTGCTTAAAGGAGCTGTGTGTGAATTGTGTATTTTATAACATGATATAACCTAGATTTTCATGTGTTTGTATTCTTTAAAGCAGCTTGCTTTACCTTTAGCAAATCGCAATCTTCGAACAATGATACTTTTAGATTAGAAAGCAGGCAGCTAGTCCTCTGAAATTTAGGGGAGGAACATCCCACTCAAAACATTTGTTATTTCTTTTTTTTCTCTATGAGCATATGGAGACAGAGTTCCTTCATCTGGGATAAAGGTGATACTTTGCAGTTGTACCCACAGCATCTTACAAAGTGCCTGGCTCATAGTAGGCACTTAATAAATGTTTGTTGACTGATTGTCTTATCTTTAGTGCCTAGTATAGTGCCTGGCTTATAGTAGGAATTTATTCAATGCTTGTGGATTGATTGATCCTGGTGGGAGATGAGGTTGCAGCGTTCAGTTAGCCTTTGATCCAGCTGTTCACCCAAATCCTTGTGTACATTTTTCATTTAGCTCAGAGAAATTAATTATTTTGGGTGGTTGATCTTTTCAACACCAAAAAGTTTTTGGTCGTGTTCTATGCCTGTGGAATAGTGTCTGAAGAATAGAAGAAAAGGCTCACACAAAGGGCCATGGAAGCAGACATGGTGGGCATAATCAAGCTGCAACATGTTTCAGAGATGGAATTATACAGAAAAGAGTGGTCTAAAACACACCAGAGAAATGCTGAAATGGAAGAAAAGTTGGGCTTGTCACGCATGAATCAAGAGTGAGGGAGAACTGATGGCTAACTGTATCATTGTTATCCAATCAGTTGTCATGAGAGTTAAAGGAAGGCCCCAGCACTTTGGGTCAGCCCCCTGTAGGTGATTAATAGGACATGAATAAGACTCACAGGGTGGGGATGGGGATGGGTTGTGAGCATTTACCCACGTTAATGAGACTGTAGCTCTGTTGGAACAATGGAGTACAGGAAGAATGTAAACAAGTAGTTATTACATACCTACTATGTGCCAGACATTGTGTTGGGTGCTTTACCAATATCAAATAATTTGATCCTCACAATGACCCTTTGAGGGGGCTTATTATTACTATTATTATTACCATTTACAGCTGAGGAAACTGAGTCAGGCAGAGTATAAGTGACTTGCCTAGGGTTATACAGCTAGCAAGTGTCTCAGGTTGGCATTAAAGCCAGGCCTTCCTGACTCTAGGCCCAGCTCTCCATACACTGCTTTCCCTAGTTACCACTAGGAAGGTGTTCACATTATTGCAGTATAATTTGACTATACACATCTGGCAATAATCTGGAAAGAAGGTCACCTTATATTTTAGTTGATTTTCAGTGCCTTTCTCTTTGGAGAGGGTTTCATGTTAATGAAGTTTTGGTGGCAAATACTTCTTTTCCTTTTTTTTTTGGGGGGGGGGGACATGAAGCCTTGGTGTAGGGTTAGGAGCTTGAGTAAAGTTTCAAGGGATCATTGAGTCAACAATCAGTGGGAGGAATGATCCTGACTTTCTTTAGAATAAGGCCTCCAACATTTGTTTCTTGATTTGCTTTTTTGGATCTTGAATCTCCGCAGAGTAGTATAAAAAAAGAGAGAAGCAATGCCGAATGCTATTGTGATTGGTGACTGCTCGTGGAAAGTAGGAGACATCTGAGGAGATGGTAGGTTCACTTACCTGGGTGACCTGTGGCTGTGACTGAGTCTGCTGCTTTTTAAATTCTAGGTAAGTAAGGAGAGGGTTTGGTTTTATTATTTAATCTTCTTTGGGTCAGGGACCTCTTGGGCAGTTTGGTGAAGCCCACAGACTCCTCAGAGTCATGTTGTTAAATGAATAAAGTGAAATATATAACATTAACAAAGGAAACTTTCAATTACATTGAAATATAGTTGTCTAAGTGTTCTTTTTTTAAAATTTTAAGTTTATTGTCTTCTGGCCAACAACTCCAGCTCATAAGCTATGTTCCCAGAGGGCAAGGGTATCCTTAGTACTTAGCACAATGCTTGGTGATAGGATGCATTAATCAGTGCTGTTGCTTGATTGACATATGCTAAATGTGATATGGTGAGGGTCTGAGATGGAAAACCAGTCCTCATTTAATTTAAAAAATTTTTCAATTTTTCCCATAGATTTCAATATTTTTGATATTGTAGAAACCTGTTATGTCCTAGAGAAGGTACCATCTGAATCTAAGTTATCTGACCTAGGCAAAGGGAATTTTCTTAGCACTTGGAATACTGCAAGGATTCATGTGGGTGTTCCTTTTCTTGGCATGGAACACAATGGTTTGATACCTCTTAGGCCATTAAAGGGTTGCTATAGATGGGGAATCCATTCCTTTGTAGATAAGCTGGGAATGAACTTTTTGATAGTTATCTGATCTGGTCCTCAGATGATGGAAAAACAGCCTGCCACCTGGATTGGACTAGGAGCCACTCCACTCCTCAGTTGAATTTGCCACAGCTTTACCTCTTGGTGAAGTAGCCTTTGATAACCCAGAGTCACTGTTTGCTCCATCACAAAGAGTAATCCAAGGAATGGATGGAAGAAGATTTAAGTGACCATCATGAATATTCAACTAACCCCAATATAACATTAGTGTGATCAGAGACCGTTTGATTCAGCAAACATCCAAGCATTTACTGGACCACAAGAGGCAGTATGATATATATGGTAAAGAGCATGCAGGATTTGAAGTCTGAGGGCCTGGGTTCAAATCCTAGCTCTTCCACTTAGGTAGGTCACTTCTCAACCTCAGTTTCCTCTTCTCTAACAGGAGTAGTGGATAAGACTAAGTCCCCTCCATCTTCTAAATCTGTGATCCTGTGATCACAGGTTATAAGGTCCTACAATACAAGATGTGGAGACTCATAGGCATAACTGTCTCTGCAGAGAGTCGAAGAACATAACCTCTGTGAAGCTCCAGCTATTCAGAGATTAGAAAATAATGATAATACTTAGTCTCCCTCATTGGATGTAGTTGCTGATGTATCTCCAAGTTTCTCCTATTGATGTGTGTTTATATATACCTATATCTATATCTTTAACAAATACATACATGCACACACTCATACACACATATATACATACATACTTACATACACACACACATACATGTATATAGCCAGAGAAGAGTACAAGCACTGGTGTGCACATGGACCCAGGACTCCTGCATGTGCTTATTTCCTCTAGGGGATCAAAAGAGGGAGCTTGGGAAAAATCAAAGCTGAAACTTTGGTATGCACACATATACTTATATATGTATGTATGTATCTATCTATTTCTACTATATGTTTAGGTTTCAATACACGTGTCTATATGGACATATATATTATGGTATAATTCGACTACATATAAACATCTGCCAATGATTTGGAAAAAAGCCACTCTACATTTCAGTAGCTTTGGAATACATACACAGATCTCTACCTATAACATATACCTATATGCATATATGCACACATTCACACAGTATACTTAGAACTGGCCCAAACATTAGACTTAAATGGGAAAAGTGACCGGGAGCCAAAGTTGGACTTTTTGCCGTGTATTTGGGAGATGGGGCCTGCCTCAAGAAGAAGGGCCAGTCTAGGACAAACAGAAGAGGGAGTGGGTGGGGGAGAGAATCTATTTTCCTCTTAATGCTGCTTTCTCTAATGAAGTCTGAATTGAGAGGATTGTCTCATCTGACCGTGTCATCCTCTGCCAGGACAACAGACCCTACCAGAGGCCTTGGCAGTGGCTGCCAATTTAAAGTGAAAAATGTCAAAAATCGGCCCAAAGTTTCAGCTTTGATTTTTCCGTCTCCCCCTTTGGATCCCTTAGAGCAAATAGGCACGTGCAAGAGTCCCTTGCCCCCGTGCACACCAGCGCCTGCACTCCTCACTGACTAAAAATTCAGTCCCCGTGCAGCTGGTGAGGCCCTGGCTGGAGAGTTTAGACAATGATGGGAATCAGAGTCGTGGGAAGGGATTTACACAGTGAAGACAACCAGCCGCATGATTTCGCATCCCCCTTTTCCCCGAAGGCACCTGCAAAATCACCAAGAGGCAGCCCCTCCCCCCTCTCCCCCTCGGAATAGCTCCGGCAGTTTATCATGTCAAACTGCGCTGGAGAGGGTTAAGGCTATAGGGCTTCTGGCTGTCAAGAGTGGGATTTCATCTTGGGGGCCCCTCAGGCCAGAGAGAAGGAGTCTAGAAAGTTCAGTCCTGCTTTCCATTGTCTGACATCTCATCCCCTCCGTACCTCGTGCTTCGAACACAAAGCTATGCTGAAAAATCAAAGACATCTTTAACATTTTATCCTATTGATGAGAAGGAATCAACCACAATAAAATTGTCTCCTTAGAGCAATAAAAAAATCTACAAAATTCAAAGAAATTTGGTCAAAATAAATATAAGGTGCGTCGTATGTGTGTTTTTTTTTTTTTACCATTGGAAGCTTACAAAAGCCTTAAAATACATTTCGGGAATGGTTCTCTCTTAACCTTTGTAATAATTTTGTGCGGAGGAGGTGGAAATGAGCTTCCTGAGCATAGAGATATAATCCCGAGAAGCAGAGGCATAAGTGGAAAAAATACACATCCGTAATTCTTTTGTGGAGCCACAAGATTAAAATTCCCTTCACGGCTTCCCATTTGAGTTCATCACCACCTATTTCAGATTTTACGCAGAGTAATTGTTTCGATGTAAAATTCTTTGGTGTCTATTTTCAGAATTGCTGTGTTGTCTATAAATATTTGGTGCTAACTCATGATGGGGTTGTATTTACCCCCGTAGTTATGGATTACAAATGAAAAGACAGCATCTGCCGAAATTAAAAGTGGCCACATTTTCACGGGAGCTTAATGAAATGCCAAAATTTATCTACATTAACAACCAAGCAGTGAAATTTATTGATCAATTCGCATGATATAAGTTGACAAATGGCCTCGGCCATTTCCATAATTTTCTACACGTGTTAAAATTTGTAATGGAAAAGAATACTAGATTAACATGAAATGGGAAATGAGAGGGAGCTTTTGTGATGGGGCCAGTGCCCCGGAGCAGTACACTTTGTTTTCCATCCCCTGTCCGGCTCGCCTGCTTGTGCTGTCTACAGATGGGTCGCTGACAGCTCTACAGCTGTTCTCCTAATTGTCCATTAAGTGTTCTATTGATTCTCTGATTCCGAGTACATGTCTTTCAGCTCAAGCTATCGTGTAAAGTGGCAGGCACATTCCTTGTAGAATGACAGAGCTGCTCGAAACCTAAAAATGTGATCTGCCACTTCCAATTGAAGATCGTGCTTTCAAAGGCGAAGGCTTGGTTCAAGGCGCCCTGTGGAATAGCTGGTTAGGCTTTATTTTCTAAACTTTGAGCACCCTTCAATTAAAGCCACAACAGCCTCAAGAGTCTTAATTCCTTATTAAGCACCTATGGATCTCAGCTGGATGATGGGGGGCAGGGAGAATTGTTGCAGTGCTTGGTAACCAGAAATCTGCCTTATTTAGCAAGATGCAGATGTGTGTGTGTGTGTGTGTGTGTGTGTGTGTGTGTGTGTGCGCGCGCGCCCTCGCTCGCGCCTTTACACTCCACATGCGCAAAACCTGTCTCATTTGACTTGCAAGTTCACTTTTAGCATTTTTTAAAAAATTGAGATCATCTGCAATTTCAGATTATGCCAGTCAGAAGCCTGTTGAAAATCGCCTCCCTTTAATCTGAAGAGTGAGGGAGAAGATGCATATCGGTGGCTAGCCCCATAAATCTTCGAAGAAACAAATAACCATAGATAAAACTGTAAAAGTTATTTAGTTCTCCACTGAAAGAGGTTTATTAATCTAAAATTTCCAGTCCATTGTGTCATGATTTGGTTAGCTTTCTCGATCTCATTTCGTGCAATTGTACCCCAAGCAAAGAGATGATGAGCGAGCATCGCTTCTGACTTGAACTTTTCCAGTGGTGCTGAGCTACCTCTCCAAAGCAAAGAACAAAGCTGGAACTACGTCTCAGAAAGGAAACCGTCCAATCACCCAGGCCTGGGTGGCCTCAAATAGTGTTTGTTTTCTTAATGAAGTGTGTCACGTTCTGTCTGATCATTTTTAGATTTAATTCTTAATTAATTTGCAGCGTTAAGCTGTTGAATAGAAATGTAGACTTATGATCTAATAATCTACCACTACAAATGAGAAGTACGCAATTGATGCACATTCTGTTCTGTGTATGATTAATTTAATTATGAACCATCTGACTGGTCTTAATTACAGGCAACCAGTTGTGGATATTTGTCTGTGTGTGTATGTGTGTGTGTGTTTTAGTTAGTAAGCAAGTTTTGTGGCAGCCATTTGTATTTCTGAGAACAAAATAAACCCAGGATTCAAAATCAAATGATTACAAATCAATTTGAGAGGTGTGGCTTCCAGGAAGGAAATTACTTTAAGGAAAATTTGTTGTCCTCTAGGATTAACAAAGGCCTCTCAGCAATTCCAACCCCCTTCAAAAAGCTTTCTTTGCCCATATCATCATTAGCATCTGCCCACCCATGGACTGACTTGAGTAGTGAAATATTTTCCTTCTTGGATGAGAGAGTGAATAAATGAAGAAACATTTATTAGGTGTTTATTATGTTCCAACCATTATGCTCCTGAGAAATGAGTATTTTCTACTCAAACACTACTTAAAGTGCCAACTGCCTTTACTCTGGTCCTTCTAAGCCAGGAGTATCAATGCCTCATTCTGCTAAACTGGAAAGGAGGAGTATCTAGTAAATTCTAGTCAAATGAAAATAAAGAATTTAAACACAAAATTCTTTGCCCCATATATATTAGAATCTGTTGGATGTTAGCTGTTGCCCTTCCTACACACTTGAAAATTGATTTTAGGGGTTTAAAAAGCACCTCTAGTCCCACATGAACAGGTTGGGTGGCTGTTGTATGTTAAAAAAAACCAATCTAAATGGAAGGATTGGTGTTGTTGGGTTTTTTGGTTTTTGGTTTTTGGTTTTTGGTTTTTAAAGCATCCAACACAAACATACCCTGGCCAGGTTTCTTTTAGCAAGAGAGCACCATCCTGTTCTGTCTATGACTTCTTGGAAAACAAGTGGGGGAAAAAAACCTTTCTAACCTAATAAAAGATCATATATTGATGCCTGCAAAATATTGTGTGAATCCACTTAGATTCCAGCACTTTCAATTACACCGTTAGCCAGTTTTTAAAAAAGATTTTTAGAAGCTTTCAACTGTAGACTTTTGTCTTGTTGAATGAACTTGAGCGCCACTAAATTTTAAGTAAATTTGTGATGACTGAGCAATATACATTGGCTGAGCTTGAATCCAATAACCCACAGGACAAATTAATTTCCAACAAAAAGGGCAGAAACCTCAAGTGTCTTGAGTATATGGAGTCTCATTCTATCTCTCTGGAGCCATTTTTGCAAATCACTACAGCTATTCATAATCTAAATCCGTCTCCTTTAGCAGGAGAAAGATCTTTTTTCATGACAAAACAGAAGATGACATTCATTAGTGCCTAACTTGCATAAGCTACCTTAAATTTATTGGTGCTCTTCTACTTATCTAGATAAGAATTCCTTTGTCTACAGCTATAGGAAATTTCCAGTTGTACCACTTAAAAATATAAATTGTCACTTCTATCAGAACTTTTGGCAGTTTACTTAATTTTAGAAGTAAAACTGGTGGTTAAGGTTTTAAGACTTCCAATGGGCGTTGTTTCAGGCCTGGTTAATATGTACCCAGGATAGCAATAGAGAGCTGGTTGAGCTGCTGAGGTGTACCAAGTCTACATTGTCATCGGCTTATTGCTGGGCTGGAATGGCAGCAGCCGATAAGGTTCTGAAGCTCGATTTGAACTCAGGTCTCCCTTGCCATAAGAAGCACACTCTCTCTCCCCATCTGGCTGCCTACATGAAAAAGCTACATGATCTCTTGTTGGGAGTATTTTAATAGTGATGTTTTTGTCGGGCTTGGGTTGGCCTCTGAGTTCTTTATCAATTCTGAAATTCTGTGATAATGACAAAAGGCTATCATGAATCTGGGGACATGACTATTGTTTTAAAATTAAATTTTATTTTATATTTTTCAAATAAATATCTACCTTCCAGGGTTGTTGTGAGCATCAAATAAGATGGTATTGCAATGCACTTAGCACAGTGCTCCCTTATTTTCTCCCTTCCCTTCTTGCTTTCCTATCCCCCCCTTCCTCCTCCCTCAGTTGAAAAAGAAAGACAAACAAAATGCCCGTTATAAACATTTGTAGTCAAGAAAAACATATTTCCTTTTTTTTAGTTTAGAATTTTATTTTCCAAATTACATGTAAAAGCAAATTTTAACATCCATTTAAAAAAACTTTGTGTTTCAACTTCTCTTCCTCTCTCCCTTCTCACTCCCCAACCCAAGAACTCAAGCAATTCAATGTAAGTTATACATGAGTAGTCATGGAAAACATCTCTACATTAGCTAGGTTGTGAGAGAAAACAGATAAAACAATTTTTTGCATTGGCTATGTAATTTTGAAAAGCACAGCTCACTCTGCCCTCTGAGTCCATTACCTCTTTTATTTATGTATTTATGTATCTATTTATTATTTATTTACTTATTTTTGGTGAGGCAATTGGGGTTAAGTGACTTGCCCAGGGTAACACAGGTAGTGCCAAGTGTCTGAGGCTAGATTTGAACTCAGTCCTACTGAATCCAGGGCCAGTGCTCTATCCACTGTGCCACCTAGCTGCCTCTCATCACCTCTTTTATTAGGAGGTTTCATCTTGAGTCCTCTGGAATTGTTGTTGGTCACTGTGGCAATCAGAGTTTCCGAGTCTTTCAAAGTTGATCATACAATATGGTTATTGTATAAATTGTTTTCTTGGTTCTGCTCACATCACTGCATCAGTTCGTAAACTCCAAGCTTCTCTGAATCTATCCCCATCATAATTTATTACAACATAATAGTACTTCATCACATTCAATACAATAGCCTATTCAGCCATTCTTCAATCAAAGCACCCCTTAGTTTCAAAATCTGTGCTACTGCAAACAGAGCTGCTATAAATTTTTGTCTCTGTGAGTTCTTTATCCTTTTCTTGATCTCTTTTGGGTATAGACTCAGTACTGGCATATCTGGGTCAAAGGGGATCCATAGTTTAATAGCTTTTTGGGAATAGTTCCAAAATAGTTTTTAGAATTGCTGGGACAGTTCAAATCCACCAACAGTTTTCCCACAGCCCCTCCAGCATTTGTTACTTTTCCCTTTTTTGTCAACTTTGCAATCTGATGGGTGTGAGGCAGAACCTGAGAATTGCTTTGATTTGGATTTCTTTAATTATTAATGACTTCAAATATTTTTTTCATATGACTCTTCATAGCTTAGATTTCTTCCTTTGGGAACTGCCTGTTCATATCCTTTGACCATTTATCAATTGGGGAATGGTTCATATTCTTATAAATTTAAATCAGTTCCCTATATATCTTAGAAATGAGACCTTTATCAGAGAAACCAGAAACACTTTAAAATGAATTTGTACTTTTCCTACTCATAACAGCATCTACATGTATTTGAAAAATAGTAATATATATGTCTGTGAGATATATCATTTATAAGCACAGTTCTTGACATGTAGGAAGTGCTTAATCAATGCTTTTTCATTTATTATTCAGGCCACAGAAAGTATGATTGCTTATTTATGGATTCCCCAACTCCTTGCAATAACTCCAGATTGGGAATCTCTGTCCTGTGGCATGTTGGGATTGTCAGCTACCTCAGTCGATGGAGGATACTCAGCCTGGCATTTAGAGCCCTCCATAGTCTGGTTCCCACCTTTCTAGTCTTAATTTATATTACCCCCAGCCCCATGCACTCTACCTTCATGTAGAGTGCCATAAAGGCTGATTTAAGCTTCACAAGAAAAGACTTCTTAACAACGAGAGATATTCCAAAGTGGAATGGGCAGCCTCTGTCAGGTAGTGGGTTCCTTCTCACTGGAAGGATCCAGATCGAGGCTGAATGATGATGTTGTTGAGGTATGTTGTAGAAGGCATTCTTGTTCAGGTATGGGTTCAACTGACTATATGGTCCTTGTGATCCCATCTACCTATTAGGTTGTGATTTCATGTTCTATTTGTCACACCAGTCAGCTGTGTAAAAAAAAAAAAAAGAAAGAAAGGAAGAGGGGGCAGCTAGGTGGCACAGGGGATAAAGCACCAGGCCTGGATTCAGGAGGACCTGAGTTCAAATCTGGCCTCAGACACTTGACACTTGCTAGCTGTGTGACCTTGGGCTAGTCACTTAACCCTCTTTGCCCTGCAAAAAAAAGAAAGGAAGAAAAAAGAAAGAAAAAGAAAAACTAGTATCTCTGTAGTAATGTGTTGGGGCTGCTATTCCCTATTCTTGTTCCCACCAGAAAGCTGGCTACTTATGACTTCATGGTGCTAGGGGTTAACTTGAGAGACTGGGAGGTAGTCATCTACTGCCATAACCCAAGAGCCTTCACTGGTGTGTGTCCCCGTTAGTTATCAGTTTATATCCATTAGCCAACCAGAGTTATTTAGATTTTAGTTTGGAATATTGACTGAGGTTGTATAGCAAGAAGAGTTGGTACAAAGATTCTCCCCAAAGTTTGAGTCACACTCTCCTACAAGTATAGAGTCCAAGGGACAGTGCATCAAGCTTAGAGACCTCGTGTGGCAAAGGGGTAAGTTCTTTCCCCCCTTTGTGGAATACTCTTGAAGCTCCCCTTGTGTTTGGCAAAGCTTTTTGTCAGGCTCCTTCTAGAGCCTTGACGCTTTCTTCCCTGCTGCAGACTGCTATTAGCTGGGGACATTACTAGGAATCTCATGGAAAATCCAATATTCTCCAGCTTTCACAAGGGCTGAGGCCCTTCAGCATCATAGTGACCCTCTTGTGTGTGGTCTCCAGCCTCCTGATGGCTTTCTCAAATGGGATATCCAGTATTGACCACTAATCCATATGTGGCCTGAGCAGGATTCTCACTTTGCTTCTTTCAGGCATGATGCTCTCTTTGTGTCTTTTGGAGGGCATTAGGGTATTTTTTTGGGGGAAAGAGGGCTACCACATTGCACTGATGACTCATTGAGACTACATTCCACTAAAATATTGATTATTTTTCCAGAAAAATTTCTGTCTATCCTTCCTCTCCTATTCTGTAGTCATGAAATTGTTTGTTAGGGCCTAGGTATAGGTCTTTACATTTATTCCTATTAAATTTCATCTCATCAGGTCCAGTCCAGTCTATTCATCCAATTCAACAACTGTTTATCAAGTTATACTTTCTGCAGACACTGGATAGACCCAGAAGGCTGCACTCCATGGGGTCTGAGCTTCTCTTAATTGCCTCTCTCTTTCTCAGTTTCCTCATCTATTAAATGGGGATGATAATAGCACCTACCTCTCAGGGTTCTTGTGGGGGTCAAATGAGATAATATACGTAGAGCACTTTGTAAACCTTACAAATGCTATCTATTATTACTGTTGTTGTTGATATATATAACGCCACTCCTTTCATTTTGTCAGGCCTTCTTGGATAGGTATACCCCTCTCTTGCCTTAGTCCAACCTTAAGTCATATTCTACCAAATCTCAGTGATATCTGCGATGTCTAATTTATCTCCTTGAACTTATATCTCTAGTTTACTTGATTGTTATTATCATTAGTAATAATGATAACTTCCATTTATATAGCTTTACATAGATTTATATTCCATTTATATAGCTTCACATATATTATCTTCTTTGGGTCTCATAAAATCCTTGGGATCCATTATACACACAAGGAAACTAAAGCAAAGAGAGTTTTAGTGATGTGTCCAGGGCCACTTGGCTAGTAAATGTCTCAGGCCAGATTTGAACCCAGGTCTGCCTTATTCCACATCCAGAGCTCTGTCCACTGTGCCACCCAGAATCCTGCATGTGATGAACAATCAGTTTTACTACTGTGCTTACTAATTATCTCTCTTAAATTGTTAGGCCTCTCTATTGATAATCTCCATTCTATTTTGCACATATTGTTCTCTGTGGTATCTGTCTTAGGGGTTATATGTAGGGAGTGTTCTCATAAGATCATTGGAATTGGCTGTTAATTTCCTCTCCCATATCCATTCCTTTAGGGAACACTTACTTTTTAAAAAGATTTTTCAGGGCAATGAAGGTTAAGTGACTTACCCAGGGTCACACAGCTAGTAAGTGTCAAGTGTTTGAAGCCACATTTGAATGCAGGTCCTCCTGCATCCAGGACTGGTGCTTTATCCATTGCACCACCTAGCTGCGCCCAGGGAACACTTACTTGTTACCCAAAGCCTTGTTACAAACACCACCTATGGCCTTCGGGTCTTCAATTTCCTCCTCAGAACTTGATAATGAGTGGAGATGCTCCTTGGGTTTCTTTTGGTGCAACCCTTCACTTTTTCTTACTCACAGTGAGATTTGCTGGTGGACTCCCGGTTGGTTCCTAGTTGACCCTAAGACTCAGTTCAAACTTCACCTTCTACAAGTCCAGAAGGACATCTCTTGGGTGTATCCCAGCAATCCTGGAGTTGAGGGAGTTAGAAGTGGCAGGAGTCAGGCATCATGTCTTGAGGGATGTCACTGGCTTTTTCACGGGGGTGTTTAATTTTGGGAAATGAGTTTCCTGGTAATGGGAAAGAGATCACACAGGCTTCTGCTGGCTCCCAGGCCTCTTCAGCGAATGCCTGTCATTTCCTCACAGAGGATTTCTAAATCCAAATCGAGATATGTGCTTGTTGTCTTGGACAGCTCAGCCGTGCTAGGAAAGAGGGCTCCACTCTTGATCAGCCCAGAGCTCAGAGCCGGCGCCAGCCCTCTGATATATAGTACGGGGACTGCAGGGCAGGCGACTTGTAACAAGAATGTGATGAGCTGGTGGCCTCAGGCCTCTAACCTGTTCCTCAACCCACTCTTCAAGGAAAGTTATTACACAAGAGTTAGCCTAAATCAAACCAAGCAGCAATGTTTGCTTATTATTGTCCCTGCTCCAATTCCAGTGGATCTCACAGTGGTGTCTCTTCGAAGCCCAGCTGGGAGTGAAACAAAATGACCCCATGATCATTTTGTGATATGTCTTTAAGAAGGAGCAAAATGGATTTATTTTGAAATTCCAGTTAAGCATAGTGTAGGGGGAAATCCCTAGGACAATCCATCACCTCCCCAACACCCCAAACAAGCATATTCTGAGTTGGCAGCACAAAATTGGAAACCAGCCATTGCCTGCCATTGCCTTCCCCAGTTTTGTTTTTGCCCTGCTACTAGTTTGTTGAAAAGAATGTCATGATGAAGAGATTTTCAAATAAGACTTGAAAATGTACCTAACAGCTAGGGAGGGCTAGGAGGAAAAAGGAGGGCCTATCATCTTGTACCTTGCCTGGCAGGGTTCTGAACACATCGATGGGAAGATAAGAAGCATCTCAAGAGAGATAAAGAACCAGTAAGGGTGGTCCTAGAGTCAGAAGACCTGGGTTCAAATCTTGACTCTGATGTTTTTTCTCCCATGTAACCTTGGGTAAATCACTTTGAATATCTTTGGGCTGGACTCCATGGCCAACGGGTTGGAAAGATAACCTTTGAGATTCCTTCCTGCTCTAGAGCTATGAACCTCTAAGCAGTGAAAGATGTCAGACCTTTGATCAATGCACTGACCAACTAGGACTTCCCAGAATGGATGGTGAAGCATCCGCCATTCCTTGAGAGGTGGAGGACTATAGGGGTGGAATGTGCTGTCAGATGTGGCTGGTGTGTCGATTTGTTTTGTTTTAGTGATTCCTGGGCTGCCACAGTGGAGAGGTTGTTGGATTTGGACTCAGGAAGCTGTACTTTCATATCTGACCTCAGACACTTAGTATCTGTATTACCCTGAGCAAGTCATTGCGCCTTTGTCTGCTTCTGTTTCCTTCCCCATAATATGGAGATAATGTTAGCACCTACTTCCCAAGGTTGTTTTGAGGGTCAAATGAGATTATATGTAAAGCCCTTTGCCAACCTAAAAGTACTATGTAAATTCTAGCTGTGATGATGAAGAAATATTTTTTGTTACAAGGGACACTTCTAATGAGGTGTTGGGTGGGTGGGAGTCATTGGGAAATGACAGCAATGGTGAAAAAAAAAAAGCATCAATGAATGCTTATTTATTTATTTATTTTTGGAATGATCTCAGTCAGAAGATTCCAGCTTCCTTAGGCTCATAGAACAGGGAGGGATCTTGGAGTCCACCCTTTCTTATTCATCTTAGGGAATGATTTGCCCAGGGTCACACAGCTGGTATGTGTCAGGCTTGAAACTTGAACCCCGGACTTATGACCCTATGAACCCTGGGCTCCATGGCTCAAATGCTGGCCTTCTTTCCACTGTACCATACCACCTCTCAGTCCTATGAGAGTTAAATAGAATTGCCCCTTCCCCCTCCCCACCCCATTTTACAGATGAGGAATTTGAGTTCTTAGCATATTAAGTGACTTGATCAAGATTACATGGCAAGTAAGAGGAAGATTCAGGACAAGAACCAAGCCTTTCAATGTCCAGCAGATGACTGTTTCCAGCTACACTTTACTATCAGTTTGCTTCACACTGTGGTCAGACTATTGAACATGGAAACTCATTTCCCAACAATTCTGGACATTTAGGCATTTGTTGTATGCGACTCTGAGGCTTTGGGGGAGAGAATTTCTCAATAGTACTCATTTCGATATCTTATCAGGAAGGAAAATCAAAGTCAAGGAATTTTTAAAGTCGGAAAGGAACAGTGGAAAGATAACTGGTTGTAGAATCATATTTGTTATTGCCATTATGGTCATGATCATGATAACCTACTTGACAGTAAGTTCCTTGAGGGTAGGTATCACCTATTGTCTAGCATTTGTTATTGCTGTTTAATAGTGTGTGACCCCATTTAGGGTTTTCTTGGCAAAGATACTGGTGTGGTTTGTCATTTCCTTCTCCAGCTCATTTTACAGATGAGGAAACTGAGGCCAATAGGGTTCAGTGACTTGCCCAGGGTCACACAGTTAGGAAGTATCTGAGGCCAGATTTGAACTCAGGAAGGTAAGTCTTCCTGAATCTCAGGCAGGCACTCTATCCACTGTGCTACCTAGCTGACCATATTGTGTAGCCTAGTCCCCTGCATAGACTAAGTGCTTAATAAATATTTGTTGACAGAATGCTCAAGATTGGAAGGGACATTAGAGACCACCCAGCCCAACCCATCCCTGAACACAAATCCCCTCTGTGACATATCCTACCTTCTACTTCTGGCAGACCATTCTAAATACTATTCTACTTGCTTTATTTTTTGGAAGTTTTTCTTTCCATAATAACCCACACTGATCTGTCTGTCTTCCTGTCTATTAATCTTTCTGTCTGTCCATCTAATCCACCCATCCATCCATCTATCTATCTATCTATCTATCTATCTATCTATCTATCTATCTATCTATCTATCTATCCATCCATCCATCTGTCTGTCTTCCTATCTATTTATCCATCCATCTATCCATCTGTGTATCTTTATTTATTCCGCCCCCCCCTCTCCCCTCTCCTTGCTTGCTTATTATTTATGATACAAATTTCACTCCTTATAGCTCCTAGTTCCACCCTTTAAGGTCAAGGAGAGTGTATGATCCCTCTTTGAAGACAGAGAAAGAACAGATGGTATCTGAATACAGATTGAAGTATAATTTTTTTGTTAGTTCCTCTCTCTAAAGTTATTTTGTCTGTTTTCTTTCACAACCTGACTAATGTGGAGATGTTTTGCATGACTGCACATGTATAACTTATATTGAATTGCTTGGTCTCTTAGGGAGGGGTGAGGAGGGAGGGAGGAAGAAAATTTGGAACACAAAGGTTTTTTTTTTTGTTGTTGTTTGTTTTGTGGGGCAATGGGGGTTAAGTGACTTGCCCAGTGTCACACAGCTAGTAAGTGTCAAGTGTCTGAGGCCAGCTTTGAACTCAGGTCTTCCTGAATCCAGGGCCGGTGCTTTATCCACTGTGCCACCTAGCTGCCCCTGGAACACAAAGTTTTAAAATTGGAATTAAAGGGAATGTCCATCAATTGAGGAATGACTGAACAAGTTGTGGTTTATGAATGTAATGGAATATTATTGTGCTGTAAGAAATGATGAGCAGTCAGATTTCAGTAAAACTTGGAAAGACTTAAGTGGACTGATGCTGAGTGAAATGAGCAGAACCAGGAGAATGTTGTGCATAGTAACAGCAACATTGTGTGATGATCAACTGTGATAGACTTGGCTCTTCTCAGCAGTGCAATGATCCAAGACAGTTCCAAAGACCTCATGATGGAAAATGTTCTCCACATCCAGAAAAAAGAACTGTGGATTCTGAATGCAGATTTAACCTTACTGTTTCTACTTTTTGTAGAAGTGTCTGAGGCCAGATTTGAACCCAGGTCCTCCTGACTCCAGGGCCAGTGCACTATCCACTGTGCCACCTAGCTGCCCCCACAAGTTCTCTCTTAATGCATTTAAATATCCATGAACTTTTGGGAGAAGCCATACCTTGTTGTTGAGTCATAGTGATCCTCCCATCCATTAAACTCCCAGGTCTTCTTGAGCTCAGTATGAACAAAAGCTTCTTAATTATCAGAGCTCTTTGAATATGGAATGAGATGTTTTGTGAAGTCATGAGTTCCCCATTACTGAATGAATGCAGGTAGAAAAGCTGGGCAACTATTTTTCAGGGGGTGTTGTTGAAGGCATTCTTGTATGGCCTGGGATATTGGACTCAATGATATCTATTTTTTCTTTTTGCTGGGCAATGAGGGTTAAGTGACTTGCCCAGGGTCACACAGTTAGTAAGTGTCAAGTGTCTGAAGCCACATTTGAACTCAGGTCCTCTTGAATCCAGGGCCGATGCTTTATCTACTGCACCTCCTAGCTGCCCTGACTAAATGATATCTTAACTGCGATCTTGTGATTGTATGAAATGACACAGATTGTTTGAAAACAGCCACCCCAAAAGTGAAAAATAAAATAAGAAACAATACATGTCATCTTAAAACACTTAATGATAAGTAGAAACATATATAAAATATATAGAATCTATATGATCCTTAAAAATCTTAAGGTAGGAAAATAGATGACTATTACATAGAATATTTAAATATATTGAAAATAAATGAATATGTACGTAAAAGAAATATTTAATCCAGGCTTCCTGATACAGCGGGGTACTTTTATAAACCAATGAAGGGATATTATTCCTTCTGAAGAAGTAATATTCCTTGCCCTTCTCAGACCTTTGCCATACTAGAGTGATTAGGTTCATTTAATCATGTGATGTAGAACCCATTTCTGGGCACAAATATCTGGTGCTGTGGACAAAAAGCACTAGTCCATGAGCATCCTGGCCTTGATAGGGAGCAGTATTGAGCAAACATTTGTTTAATTGAGTTGAATTAAGCTGTACCTTTCTCCTTGAAGATGATTATTGTATCTTGCTTTTTAAGTGAATGCTGCCAGCATGAATTATTTTCTACAAAGCAAATGTTTTTTTGTGAGTCTTCCATAAGTAATCTCTAATTTAAAAAAATTCTAAGCTCAGATTTTTCTATATTGGGTTTTCTTTCTTTCTTTTCTTTTTGCTTTTTTTTGGGGGGGGGAACAGGGCAATGAGGGTTAAGTGACTTGCCCAGGGTCACACAGCTAGTAAATGTCAAGTATCTGAGGCCGGATTTGAACTCAGGTCCTCCTGAATCCAGGGCTGGTGCTTTATCCACTGTACCACCTAGCTGCCCCATATTGGGTTTTCTTAAAGAGAGCTGCATTTCACTTGAGCTCCAAACTTTTTTCTTAAGCCTCTTATTGCATATTATTGAGATTCTTCTCTAATACAATACCACTTAGATGCATTCTGTGCGCATATTTTTTCTTCCTCCTCTCCCCTCCCCTCCTCTCCTCTCCTCTTTTTATCATCATCTACCTCCTGAGGCATTCTATGCCACTTTAGAATAACTGAAGCCATTCTTAAATCCTACCTAAGAGAGAGAACAAAACCTGAGAATCATGAAGAGACTTAAAAAATTCCCTGTGTTTAACAATGCAAGCTAGATCACAATTAGAAGGGCCTCTTAGGAGAACTTGAAAAATGTAGCTTTCTTCCCAAACAATGTAAGTGTAATGAATATTGAGTGTACCCCATAGAGTATGTATGGAGCTGAACTGAGCTCCCCTGGCTACTTCCTAGGAGATGAGTTTAGTACTCAAGGACTTTGGGATGATACAGCAAACCTTTGGTTCTCATGATGGTGTCTGGGTGAGGAAGCTTCATCAGAGAAGATTGGACACTGAGACAGGAAGAGAGTACCACTCAGCAGACCACAAAGCAATTATTCTACCCTATGACGCTCTATATTTCCATCTGTCAAATGTGTTGGAACTCTAGGAGCCTCTCTCTTGGACTTCCCATGAGGAAGCAGAGGGTCTTTTGTTTTGTGTTTATTTCCTGGAGCATAGCTGAATGAATAGTAATCCTGAGATGGACTTCTTAGTCTTGGAACATCTTTGTTAGTTTTATAGGTGAGGGACCCCAGGGTGCTTCAATTGTAGCTGACTGGAAGGATAAGGAGGCATTTTCTGCATTTATATCCTTCTCAGATATGATAACTGCTGACATGAAAATGAGTCCAAGCTATAACCTAGCTTGTTAAGAAATGTGGACATTGAAGGAGTTGTTCGTACTTTGCAAAGACAAGGTAAAGGTTAAACGTCTGTTCAGCAACTCTACTAAATGTCTCACATTTTAATGTCTTAAGTATCAAACTCCTAAAATAATAACAGTCATGAGTTACTGTCTCATGTTTTAAGTATTTTTAAATTTATGCTTATGAATCTTTTGTGTTTTCGTTTTTTCTTCTATTTGGTAAAAATAAATAGCTGTCCTATATCTGATTGATATTGTTTATTGAATACCTTTCTACTCCATTTTGGGTAAACCTTAAACATGAGCCAAGTGATTTTCTTTAAGTGATGAGTGATTTTCTTTAGGGACATAGGGTTGGGAGCATGAGGATCCAGAGATGAGAAAGTGCCTGACCCCTCCAGGACAGGCTTTCCTTATTCAGAAAAAAAAAAAAAACAACCCAGAATCTGGGAATCCTATGTAGAAGATAGCATTCCTGGCCACACCCCTACAACTTGGCTTACTGGGGCATTTTTAAATCGATTTCATTAAATGATTTTTTCAGTATAGGGAACTTAAAAAAAAAAACAATGCAGCCTGTTACCTTTAATCAATTTATAATCTTAGAAAATTGTCTGAGAGATTAAATATCTTGCCCAGCATTATACAGCTAGAATGTGTCTGAATCTGCAGGTAAACCTGTGTCTTTCTCACTTTGAGGCCAGTCCTCTACCCACTATGCCATACAGTCTCTTTTCCAAATAATATAATAATAATAATAGCTCACAGTGATCTAATATTGTGAGGTTTGCAAAACATTTTATATCCATTACCTCATTGATCCTCCCAATGGCCTTGTGAGGCAGGTGCTAATCTTATCCCCATTTCACGGGAGACTCTTGCAGCCAAGAAGAAAATTCTCCGCAAGGAAATTGGTGCTCATGGCTGACTGATGTAAAACCTGGGGGGCTGGCTCCTCCTGTACTCAATGGTTGAGTTTCCGAAGAACCTCTTCGAACCCCTTAGCGTTGCCCACTGTGGGTGAAAGCTCTGATTAAACGTGATACAGAAAGAGCCGGCAAGTCGGACTGTTTACTAACATTTCAATTTCTATGCCTCATTTATTAGACTTAGAATAAAAAGGTTAGAGGGGGTATTTGGGATTGTCTTTAACCTTGACGATATTTCCAGGGAAGCAGCCTAATGGCTCTTAATTGCTTAAGTGAAGAGAACATGTTGACATGTCCTTCTTGGTGCTGCAAGCCCTGAGCCTGGGCCATTATGCTAATTCAAGCATTATATACACCAAAGTATTTATGGGACTGACACAAGTGATGTTGCAGGCAAAGGGCTGTGAAATGGTCTGTAAACAGAGAGAATTGATTCCGGGCCCAAAGCAGTGCTGTTAAAGTCACAGTCACTGAACAGCCGGCCCCACGATTTCTATCCAGATTGTCAACCTGGGTCAGGCAGTGTCAGCAGGACCGCCATTACAGATCAGATGGGTGGTTTAATAATATGTAAACCACCCGCATAAACAGGAAGGAACACGGACAAGGCGCATGCTCAGCTCTCCCTGTGTGGACGCGGGCGGCATTTCACTTCGGACGCCACCGGCTGCAAGTTTCGGTGAAACGGACGTGGATAAAGCGAAGCTACTCTTCGAAGGAGTGGATGTCCTTTGAGGGCGGCCGTTGTTTCACATTTGGCTTTGCTGCGAATGCTTGGGGATTGAGACCAGAAGGGAAGAGAGGGAAAGTGCAGCCTTTTAAAAGACATAAAGGAAAGAGACGCATAATTGTTAAAAGGTTATTATGAGGATCAAATGAGGTCGTATATGGAAAGGGCTCTAAAGCTCAAAACACTGCACAAATAGTAGCTGTTATAGTTGTTATGTTTAATTATTGTATTTAGTTATTCAGTTTGATATATATATATATATATATATAGTTAGGTTATTATACTTATTTGTTATATTTAGTTATTTAGGTTATTATGCTTAGTTATTTAATTGATTCTATTTAAAGAACAGTTATTTCGTTTATTATGTTTCGTTATTTATTCTATTTATTTATTATTATAGTTGTTATTTATCATCAAGCACATTAAAGTTTGCAAAGCCCTTTACATATATTACCTCACTGGAGTCTCACAACAATCCAAGAGTGATACAGTTATGAGTATCAACCACTTAATTTAATTTAATATTATGTTTTCATTCAACAAGCATTTATTTTCTCTCCTTTCCACCCTTCCTCCCTTTGAAAAATGAAAGACAAACTCCTTGTAATAAATATGCATAGTCAGGCAAAATGAATTCTCACATTGGTCATACCCCCCAATTGTATGCCTCATTTTCCATTTTGAGTCCATCACTTTTCTATAAATCTGAGTTCAAATCCCACCCTAGACACTTATTAGCTAGCAGTGTGACCTTGGGTAAATCATTTAACCTCTGTTTACTTCAGTTTTCTCAACTGCAAAATGGGGATAATTACACTTACTTCCCTGGTTTGTTGTGAGGGTCAAATGAGATGATGATTTGTAAAGCACAGTGCCTGACATGTAGTAGTAGTTGCTATATAAATGCTGGTGATTAAAAAAGAGAGAGAGAGAGAGAGAGAGAGAGAGAGAGAGAGAGAGAGAGAGAGAGAGAGAGAGAGAGAGAGAGAGAGATTTATCAAGTATACCCATTTCACTGATGAAGAAGGTTGAGGTCAAATGTCTATGATCAAAGAGCTAGTAGACACTGGAATTGGGACTTTGAACCTAGGTTTTCTGATTCCAGGACCAGTGATTTTTCTACTATACTTGGGGAGAAAGAAGGAACACTCATATTTCTAAATTTGAACTTCAGAAAATGATAGGATCTCAGAAGAGTAAGGGACCTCAGAGAGCATCTTTTCAGGTTTTTACCTGAATAAGAATTCTCTTTTCAACACACTCAATCAGCAGCCATCCAGCAGCATCTTGAAGATCACTAACATAGGAGGACTCATTCACCTGGATCTATTTTCAGATAGTTCTTTTTTTTTCCTTTTTTCGGTCCTATGAGGGTTAAGTGACTTGCCCAGGGTCACACAGCTAAGTGTCAAGTGTCTGAGGCCAAATTTGAACTCAGGTCCTTCTGAATCCAGGGCTGGTGCTTTATCCACTGTGCCACCTAGCTGCCCCCAGATAATTCTGATTGTTAGAGGAGAAGGGAATGAGCATTCTTCTGTGTGCCAAGAACCATGCTAAATGCTGTACAAATATTTTCTCATTTGATCCATCCTCAACACAATCTTGTGAGGTAGGTGCAGTTATAATCTCCATTTTATAGCTGAGGAAATTGAAGCAAACAGAGGTTAAGTGGCTGGCCTAGGATCACATGGCTAGTAGGTGACTGAGTCTCAATTTGAACTCAGGTCTTCCTGACTCCAGGCCTAGCTTTCCATCTACTGTGCCACTTAAATGCCAGTAAGTAAGTAAGTAAGTATTATTATTGTTGTTATTCTTATTAATATTTTACCATAAGGAAATTTTCCTTTTTTTTTTTTTTTTGGTGGGGCAATAGGAGTTAAGTGACTTGCCCAGGATCACACAGCTAGTAAGTGTCAAGTGTCTGAGGCTGGATCTGAACTCAGGTCCTCCTGAATCCAGGGCCAGTGTTTCATCCACTGTGCCACCTAGCTGCCCCAGGAAGTTTTCCTTTTTGTTGAGATGAAAACTTCCTCTTTTTAACTTCTATCCACTAAGTATGCCTTCTACAGAATCAGGCTGCTATGTTTTCTGTGAAACAGGCCTTGAAACGTAAATAAACCTTACAACATGAGCTTCTATAATAATGATGATGAGGACAATTTTTATTATTTTACATTTCTTATTATTATATTGATTTTATATTGATCACCACCATTGTGTTTCACCCAAGTCCCTCCAATGGATCTTCATGTGGCATCACCTTGGGGTCCTCCTCCATCTTGGTCCCCTCTCTGGCTTTTCACTGTTCTCTCTCAACTGTTGTGTCTGGACTTCTAGGCTGCCCCTCCCCCACATGGCCCTTGACCTTTCTATGATGTCTCTTCCTTTGAAATGATGCTAATGGTATATAGGAAGAAAATCACATTTCAAACCCCACCACCAGTGTACTAACACATCTCTCTTTTGGCCTATTAGGTCATAGACTAAAAAGCAATGAAGATGTGCATACATATACACCCACACCTAATTTTTATTTCCCCCCTCTGGAGGTAAATTCCATCTTGGGGTGTCTGGCTTAGCTAGGGAAAAAGCATTGGACACAGTTACAGAACAGAACACCTTTCATCATTATGAACAGCAGCAATAGAAGGTGGTGTTGTGAGCTGGTCTCAGGAAGATCTGTGTTCAAGGTCATGGACTCTGATGCCATGACTCTAGGCAAGTCATACGACCTCTCAATGCTCCCTATAACTTGCCAAGTCTATAAAATGCAGACTAGTTGCTAATCTGCATTGGTCAAGGGGATTTTCTCACTGGGAGTTTCCTATACCAATAAAATTACATGTCTCTAAATTAGGCATTCTTTCCCAAAACAATAACAATAACAACAATACTGATAGTAAATAATACATTTATTAACAATTACAATTTTGATGCTCATTTATCAGACTGAATAAAAAGATAGAGGGATTTATTATCATTAATATTTAAATATTGAATACTCTAATTATAATGAATAATTTGATAGTAGCACTTTGTACTAAGTACTAAGGTTTACAAAGTACTTTCTTCACAACAACTATTTGAGGTAGATTCAAAATTCCTATGCATTTGACATCCTTTATTTCTACTAACAATCAGTGGATAAATGGTTTTTCTTAGAATTTACTTTGTATTTGGGTTTGTTTTGATGTTTGTTGGCAAGTGTCTCTTTTTGTCAATAAGTTTAAACAATTCCCCTCTATCAAATTTCTCAGGACATTTTGCATGGATGTCTCCTTTGCTCTTATCTCATTCTCCCTTTTATCACAATTATTCTGTACTTACCCTTTATCAATAGACAGTAATTTCCTTCAGAGCAGGCTTTGTGTTAAATCTGTTCTCAGTGTCCCTAGGCCCTAGCGTACAGTATTAAATATAGTAGTGAAGTCAGGCCAATGAGAATGTATTGTTGTTTGTTGTTTAGTCATTTCAGTCATGTCTGACTCTTCATGACAACATTTGGGGTTTTCTTGGCAAAGATAATGGAGTGGTTTGCTATTTTCTTCTCCAGCTCATTTTATAGATGAGGAAAATGAGGCAAACAGGGTTCAGTGACTTGTCTAGGGTCACACAGCTACTAAGTGTCTGAGGCCAGATTTGAACTCAGGAAGATGAGTCTTCCTGATTTCAGGCCTGGCACTCTATCCACTGAGCCACCTAGCTGCCCAGAGAATTTATTAAGCACCTGCTATTTGCCAGGCATTGTGTTAAATGCTGGCTGGAGATGCAAAATAAGGCAAGAGACAATCTCTGTTCTCAACGATCTCATGGTCTAAAGGGAGAGGCAACATACAAACAGCTACATGCAAACAAGATAGATACAGGATGGGGTGGGGGGGTCAGGAAAGGCCTCCTACAGAAGCTGGAATTTTAGTTGGGATCTGAAGGAAGCCAGGGCACAGAGATTAGGAGAGAGAGAATTCCAGATATGATGGGGGACATATAATAAAGGGTTGTTGAACTGAGTTTAATGAAAACCATGTGCTCTGAAAAATGTCGAATTGTCTAGCCCCTCCTAGACTCTTAACATATTTTACTTCATTAACTTTTGGTTGATGCAGAATATACAATGTTTCTTTAAGGTTCATTTTGTTCCCCATTGACAACATTGGGGATTCACAGAACATCCTTTGGATGTTTTTATATTTGGGAAGCAATATGAAGCACTCCACTTTTCCATAAAGGATGTTGCTGTCCATGGTGGCAAGCCAAACAGTTTCCTCAAGGTGCTTCTCTTCTCTTGTCTAGGAAACTTAGCAAAATCTCCCATTTATTATTATTTTTTAGGTGGGGGGCGGTTCTGTTCAATATACTATTTTTTTTTTTTGGTGAGGCAATTGGAGTTAAGTGACTTGCCCAGGGTCACACAGCTAGTAACTGTCAAGTGTCTGAGGTCAGATTTGAAATCAGGTCCTCCTGAATCCAGGGCTGTTGCTCTATCCACTGCGCCACCTAGCTGCCCCAATATGCTATTTTTAATAAATATTATTTCATGCTTTAAAAATACTATTTTATTGTGAATTGACAGACATGAACAAGTATGAACATTTCCATATAAAAAAACAGAAACGAGTCTTTTATGCATAGATGCTTCCCCCTTCAATACATTGAGTTAAACATGAAAGTACTAATCATAAAGCAGTTAGGTGGTGTGGTAGATAGACTTCTGGGCCTAGAGCCAGGAAGATCTTAGTTCAAATCTAGTCTTAGACATTTACAAGCTGCGTGACTCTGGGTGAGATACTGAACCCTGTTTGCCTCAGTTTCCTCATCTGTTAAATGAGCTGGAGAAGGAAATGGCCAACCACTCCAGTATCTTTGCCTAGAAAACACCAAATAGGGTCACAAAGAGTTGGACATGACTGAAAAAATGACTAAATAACAACAACAAAAGTATTAACAGTTCCCCTGTTGTCTTTTGGTCCTCACTGCAACTCTATGAGGCAAGAGCTATTGTTATCCCTAACCAATCCCAGTTTAAGGAACAGAAGCAGATGGAGGTCAAATGACTTGCCCAGGGTCACACAGGTATAAGTCTCTGAGGCTGGATTTGAACTCCCAGACTCCAGCCCCAGTGCTCTATCCACTTTACCACCTAGGTGTTCCACTTTACGTCTCACTCTTTTCTCTATTGATATCTAGTTGCTGTGTGTTGCCAGCTCATGTCAACCCTGTACTTTTATCTCTGTTTACATGGATTTACATCTGAACTGCCAACATCTTACTTTAGGTAAACACTTATATAGGGTTTCTGTAAATGACAAAAAAGCATCAATGTTAAAAAGACCAAACATTTGCTTTAACAAACAAAATCAATATGAAAGTAGGACAAATCAGGATTCCCACATAAAGGTTTAATTTTCTCCTTGTTTTTCTTTTGTGGTTGAATTGGCAAAAAGAAGAGATTTTGATTTGGAGAATGAAATACCATTAACTGATCAGTTCAATGCATTAATCAATTAAACAAATATTTATTAGGTGCCTACCGTGTGCCAGGCATTGTGTCAGGTACTGAGGATACAGAGATAAACAGGAAATCACTTCTTTCTTCAAGGAGCTTAGACTTCACTGTTATTTTCATGTGTACCAGCCAAGACTTAGCCTCTGCAAACATTTCACCAATGAGACTATCGATGTCACTTCTGAAGACTTCTATGACAAGGCACCTACATATTGGACTTAAAAAAAATGCTTGTGTGTGTTAGATTGATTTCTAACTCTCATACTCAGTGAGTTTGATTGGGTCAGAATCTCACCATAAAATTCTTTAAGAGAGCTAGGGTATTTCAATGAGAGCATTCCTAGACTGAGTGTCAAGAGTTTTAGGTTGAAAGTCAGACCTTCCACTAACCTTGAGGCAGAATCTTACATGGATGACCACTTGTTATGCATGATGTAGAAAAGATTATCCTTCTGAGATTTCCTGCCAATTTTGAGAATCTATGATTCTCTGTGCCTCAGTTTCCCTGTTTCTACAAGGGAAATAACAACCCTTACTAACACTAGTTGAAAAGGTCAAGTGGGCTCATGAATAGAAGTGCTTCCATACATCTATAGTCTCATCAGGGTGGATACTCCTGGAAAGCCCTCTTCTATTTGGATTCTGTGCAGGGAATACTCCTATTCCAAAGCTGGCAAATGGAAAAGAGCTATGCAAATAATAGGTCTTATATTTCTGGTGCCTGTGGTCTTGTCTATGATTATAAAATACAGGTATGCATGATTTAATAAAGGTTATAGTTTCTATGAAATCTGGGGAAAATCCCTGAACACCCCATCTAAGAAAAATAGGAGATCTGATGATGGAAATGCATTTAACAAATGCGACTTCTCTCAATAATTTAGATTTTACTGTTTCCAAAGGATGTGAGACATCGGTCATGAAAAGAATAGAAATAAGAGATGATTAAGAAAAAGGTGGAGAGGGACCTAAGTCCCATGAGCTTAATCTACACCCCTTCTTTTATCTATCCTTATTATTCTGGAGTCATATTATTTTCATCCAATCAAACAATTGGCAAGCATTTATTAATACCTACTATGTTCTAGGTCCTGTGGCAACCCAGTTATGACAGTAGACCAGTCCCAGAAAATTCCCAAGGTACATAGAGGTTAATGACTTGTCCAGCATCACACCGTTAGTAAGTAACAGGGCTCAACTTGAACTCAAGTCTCACTATGCTATTGACTCCATTACCCTGCCTTTGCTGTATGTGAATATCCAGACACATGCCCACACCAACATTACTATGGATCTCAGCCTCTCCCTTATACCAGCCTACAGTGTGTGCTCTATTACCAATACATGAACACAATTTCTCATCTCTCTCCCCATATATTTCTCTCATTTTAGTCTATGTTGTACAAGTTGCCAAATTAATCTTCCTCATATTTATCTTTGGGATTACATTCCTCCACTTCCCTCCAAACCATTGATAATTTATTAAACGAAATACAAGCTCTTTATCCTGGAATTTGTAGGTCTTCATGCTCTGGCTTCTTATTTCCCCATAGTTGTTTCCCCTGCACATAATCTATCCTCTCGACTACTGGACTACTCGAACTCTCATGAACATATTCACTATTCCTTCTCCATGCCTTTACTCATGACATTCTCTGTCCCTTAAATGCCCTTTCCCCATCTTTCCTTTCGAACTCCTACCGATATCTCAAGGCCCAGCTTGTGTCACTTTACACATGAAATCATCAGTTCCCTTGAAGAAAGTGAGTGTTCTCTCTCTGATCCCACATAGTTCTGTGTTAGTACCCCTTTTCTGCACCTACCTATCCTATTCTGTTGTGTATTGCAGTTACAAGGGACCAGGTGTTCAGTTCTATTCAACAAATATTTGTGTCTTTTCACCTCTACTAGACTGTAAGCTTCTTGAAGACAGGGGCTATCTCTGTCATTTTTGTATTTCTTGCCATGCCTAATGCAGTATGTTAATGGCACATCAGAAGCTCTCAATATTAGTTGAACTAAGTGCCTTTAGTTAAATGAAGGTGGATCTCAAGGTTCTGCAGTTATTGCTGGTGTTCAGGGAAGGCTCTTCCTGTGAATGAAATGTTAGGCAGATCCCATTACCTTCCAAGGGGCTCATTTGTAA